>NW_027526296.1:2163977-2763977 GCF_048455015.1 Haemaphysalis longicornis
GAAAACCTGTATACGCAATGCCTAATTATTGTGAACGCACCGGGATCATAGAAGAAGGCGAACATCCTCGTAATCCAAAGGAAGGTGACATGTAAGACTTGAAAAATTACAGGCCGATCAGCTTACTCTCAGTAGTCTACAAAGTACTTACGAAGGTAACCGCTAACAGAATTTCTGCCACTTTAGATTTCAGTCAACCTAATGAACAAGCAGGGTTTCGTAAAGGCTATTCAACAATGAACCATATTTACACGATCAGTCAGGTCATATAGAAGTGCGCGGAGTATACTCAACCCCTACGTACAACATTTATAGATTATGAGAGAGCATTTGACTCGGTCGAAACCTGAGCAGTCATTGAGGCAGTGTGGAATAACGTTGTAAACGTGCATTACGTTAGAATACTAGAGAACATCTACAATGGTTCCACAGCTACCATAGTCCGCCATAAAGAAAGCAATAAAACACCAATAAGAAAGGGCGTCTGCCCAGGAGAAACAATTTCTCCAATGTTTTTCACAGCATCCTTACAACAGGTATTCAGAACCGTGGTTTGGGAACAGGTGGGCGTAAGGGTTGATTGAGAATACCTCATTAACCTCCGATTTGCTGATGACGCTGCCTTGTTAAGTAAGTTGGGGGACGAATTGCAAAGCATGTTTACGGCACTTGACAAGCATAGTAGAACCGCGGGCCTGAAAATAATATGCAGAAAACTAAGAAATGCGGAGTAAACTCGGGAAAGCACCGCGGTTTGAGATAGGTGGCGAGGCAGTGGAAGTGGTAAGCGAATATGTCTACTTAAGCCAATTTGTAACCCCGTATCCCAACCATGCGGTCGAGATAATTACAAAGATAAGAATGGCATGGAGTGCATTCGGTAGGCATTCTGAGACTGTGGATAGCAGCATATCATTGTCCCATCAGAAGAAAGTGTATGACCGCTGAATCTTGCGGGCACTCACCCACGGGGCAGAAACTTGGAGGCTCACTAAAAGGGTTAAAATTAACTTGAGGACGACTAAGCTTTACAGGATACTTGATTCTCTGCATAATATACTTTCATATGTCCGCTGTTTCACGCTTATCAACTTCAAAAGCTCCGCTAGTTCTATTCGGTCAGCTGGGGTGGAGATTGTTATGCTTGGCCGTTTCCTCATTAAATATTTTGACTCCTTGGAAAGTTCTCCAGTATCCTGCCTAGCTATGGTACCTGCTATTTCTACTGCACCATCCGTGATAATGCGTTTAAGATTGTCGCTGGCTTCCGGTGTCGTAAACTTTGCTTCCTCGGCTAGAGCTGAATATTAGTTCTGCAGCGCGATCCTGAATTCTTTTCGTCTTACAGTTGATCGGCTTCTTTCGTACTAGCTTCTTACGGTGCTTCGTCAAATCTAGTCTAATTCGAGATGTTACCACACGGTGGTCCCTGCACCTCGCCCTTCCGTGCACTTCCACATCCTGCACGACACCACTGTTATCGCATTGGATAAAGTCGACTTCATTTTTATGCTGTACATTCGGGCTTTCCACGTCCGCTTCCGGCTCTCCCGTTTGCAGAAGAAGGAATTCATGATGGCTAGATTATTCCGCTCTGCGAACTCGACTAATAAGTTCTCTCTGTTATTTTTATGACACCGACCATAGCTCCCAACTGCCCCTCCAGCCTATTTCTTGCCTACTTTAGCCTTGAAGTCTCCCGTAACTATGGTATACTTTGTTTTTACTTTAGCCATGGCCGATTCCACATCTTCATAGATGCGTTCAACCAGCTAGTCGTCGTGGCTGGAGGTAGGCTCGTCGCAGCTGCACCACCTTGAGCTTGTATCTCTTAATAAGGTGTAACATTAAGGAACAAGAGGAGAGCACTGTGGATCAGGGAACAAACGCGTGATAAGGACATATTAGTAGAAATTAAGAAGAAATGGGTGTGGGCAGGGCATGTAATGCGAAGGCCAGATAAACGTTGGTCATGAAGGGTAACAGAGTGGATCCCAAGCGTGGCAGGGGGCGGGAGAGAGATGGGCAGATGAGATCAAGAAGTTTGCGGAAATAAATAGGTCGCAGTCAGCACAGGACCGGGATAATTGTAGATCTATTGGAGAGGCCTTTGCCCTCCAATGGGTGTAGATAGGCTGATGATGATGATAGGTGGGCTTACTAATCAACCTTCGAATAATGTGCACGTCTACTGCTACGTCTTATGCGATGTAAGGTGATACGCGTTGCGGTTCGTGACGTCGATGGGCACGTTGACAGGCTGTTCCTTAATTCCATACTGGGCGTTGCCTTCAGTAATTCTGCGTATACTAGTGAACGGAAGGCGTGGCGTAATCAATCTTTCCTCCTCCGGGTTGAGTTAGGGCAGAAACGAAGGGATGAGCCTGTAACTGCGTCCGTTCGTCACACTCGAAGCGGGTACTCTGCGTGGAAGTAATGAGTTCTTGAACGTTGCGTGCACCCACCTTGCTCGAACCCTGAAATAGGCAACGGAAGAGGTCGACATAGGTGGGTAATCCACTCTCCAACACTTCAATAGCCCTGGCACGTTGTTCGGGATTGCGACATTCTTCATTTGCCGAGGTTGTAATCGAGCCACAGTATATAACACACTTTGCAGCTGTGGCCAAATTCAGTCTTGAAATTCTCTATTGGAGGGGCCATCGGCACCATCGGTCTCCCTGAATTGGCGTGTCTGCTCAGCCTCGTGCTCTCGAAGGTCAGGGTTAGCTTGCCTCTGCTTGCGATTGGCTTGGGTTGCCTTTTCCTATACCTCAGGGTTGGCTTGGCTTTACTGGCACTGGGCTTGTGCTTCCCACCGCTTACGTGTGGCTTGTTCCGTCTCTCCAAGACCAGGATCAGCTTCCTTCCGCTGGCGCTTGGCTTCGGCTTTCCGCTCACGAAAGTCGGGATTTGGGGTTTATACAGAATTTTGGTTTAGCGAGGTGGGCGTCGAAGACTTCCTGGGGGAGTGTTCGGCATATGTTGGGGGGGTGTTTATAAATCCCTGGCCAGGGTGCTCGTGGTTGTGGAATCTTTTTTGGGGGGTGTCGAAATCGTTCTGGGGTGTGTTGAGGGGGGCTGTTGGGGGTGTATAAATCCCTGCTCGGAATTTCCGTGTCTTCGGCGATGCCGTTTTCTGGCGAGCTCGCGCTCGCTGCCGCTCTCGCAGTGCGGAGTGCATGGGGCGAACACACGCGCGCTGGCGATATAGCATCTCCACCTCCATTGCGCCGTCTGATTGGGACGATCGCGAGAGCGGTTTTTCGCACTGTAACTCACCCCCCAATGTTCTTATGCGCATGTACTCTCTTGCTATAGCAACAGAGGTACGTCATCTGCTTCTAGGCCGCCGCTCCCGCGCCGTAGGGGATTGCCGCTGCTTATACGATCCCAGTTTTAAAATTCGTACGTGCAGTGCCCCGCATTTGGAGCATTTTATTCAGCCGAGCGACGAACAGCCGATCTGACGATTCGTGTCGTATTTCGATATGTGGAGGCTGTTGCTAGGCTAATCGGCGCTAGTATGAGCTTCCTTCGCGGTGATCGCCTGATATCTTCGGCGTTCTTGAGTGTGCACCACATTCTTGTAGCGCTTGCCTCAGAGGCTCCACTATGTAAGCACGATATTTTTTGGGGTATGATGTACTTTGATGTATTCTGATGTATTTTACGTGATCCTTGTTTTGTCGGAAACAATGCTAGTCTCTTGTTGCTTAGCCTTTTTTGTTGTTGTCTTGTTGCACCTTCTGCCTGGGCCGCAATAGTGGCCAGTTGTACAAACAAACAAGCAGGCAAGCAAGTAAGCCAGCAATCAAGTAAACAAACAAGCAAATAAATAAATAAATAAATAAATAGATAAATAAATACATATTTTAATAATTAAACAAAACAAATAAATAAACAAACAAATGAAAAAGTAAATAAATAAATAAAACACGAATTCCTAGCAAAAAAGGCAATCGTATCCCCGCTACTGCTGCTTACAAGATCTTGAGCGCGCCTCTCACCATGCGATAATATTTTTTTTCATTCGCCCACAAAAGATTCTAGTGGGAAGCAAAATATTTCTGGTGTTGTTGACAAGATAGGCTTCATCACGCGGTTGTTTTTCAGCTCTTTGATAAACCCCACCAAGAAGTATAAGGCATCAGTAACGCGAGCGCTCTCAAGCAGAAATGTTTACACAACGCGCTTTAACGATGTGAATTTGAAGTTGCCAAAAGAACCGCAGTCATAAAAAATAATATACATGCTGCTATTGTAAGCAAAGCAGTGTCGGCTCGTAAGCATTTCTTTTTGGTTCAGGCA
Organism: Haemaphysalis longicornis; assembly: GCF_048455015.1. NCBI lineage: Eukaryota > Metazoa > Arthropoda > Arachnida > Ixodida > Ixodidae > Haemaphysalis > Haemaphysalis longicornis. The sequence goes on from NW_027526296.1 coordinate 2,168,289, forward strand.
CTCATTGACTGAGCTGGATTATGCTAATCAAGAACAAAATGCTTCAACGACAAATGATGGCTGGTTATAGCCTAAGATTCGTGAACTATTCATTTATTAAAATAGTGTATTTGGACAAGCCTGTGATGTGGCGTCTGACACTGAATTACAATAATCAGATGTCATGCAATTTATGATTAACTAATTTTATTTTTCTCATATCGTACATATCGGTTTCAAGGAACCCTATTCGCAAACATTGTGTACTGTTTGTTAGATCCCGAAATGTAAAACAAGAACGAAATGCAGCACGGATGAAATTGCCCGCTAAATTTATTTGATATCAAGATAGCGCAATGTGACCAAGAAAATTTCTTTTTTGATATTGCATTTCTGGAAATGCACTTATTCACGTAAAAGCACCTGCAAAACAATATCCCAAAGCGAGTTTAGCACCTTGTGCTCATCAGAAAAATCTGGATAAAAAACAAAAGTAAGACGTCTAGCAGGCCAGCTTGTTGAAATAAAAAAGCTCACACATTTACATGAGTACAATGCAGGTGCACCCCACACGTATACGACCTCTGCAGAAGCACAACCAATGTTTACAATATTCACATGACTAAATAATGGAGCTCACGGCAAACAAAAAATTCTGAAAAATTTCTCTCTCCACGAGGATGGTTTCGTGTGAATCCAGGCCCACACCACAAATGAAACCTAACATAACATATATTAAAAAAGATGAAAGTAATACACTCTTATTTGAGCTATTACAATACACAGTCACTTCAACGGACTCTCTCAACAAAACGCCGATTCACACTTTCCAAGGGCATGTAGACCTCCTTCAGTGACACCACATCACCTACATTGAAAGCCCGGTAGTTCAACCTAACCGAACTGCCTATCCAGCGGGACGCCAGTTTCTCAGAATCAGGAGCGCTGCACCATAAGTTATGAGAGATAATACTACACGACACGTATTCATTAAGTGTGATAAATAAGGCCAGTATTGTTTTATGTACATACGTGGGGCACACAGTGTATTCAAATGTAGCACAACAGAATGCTGCTTCTGTTAATTTACTAATTACCAATCCATAACAGGCACGTTCGTGTGGATTGTCTCATTAAGCAACTCCATGACACTGAACACACCTAAACACCTGCTTTTTGAGCAACCTACCAAAACTCTTTTTCCCTTATACAAAACAAGTGTAACAGAATATATTCATCAAATAAAATCACCAAAAGCAAAATAAATCATACTTGCGTTGCAAATTACAATATTATGCTTGCATCGTGGAGTCGGTTTCTGAAGCCACGCTTCCCGGATAAGGTGGACAGCCAAGCTCGTCGACGGTAGTAAGCAACTATTGGGATGTACTCTAGATGTGGAGGATTGATAGATAGCCCACCGAATAATCGATTACCGCATTATCACAATAAAAATAAATTTTTGCCAGCCCATCGGTTCAACTTACGTGAGCGCGTTCAACCAGAAATCGAACTCCCCAAAACTACGTCAAATTATCTTGTGGTGCCTCTTTAGATCATAACTGCCCGCTGGTATAACGCCAGGTATAATTAACCCCTACGTTTGAAGTGCCAACGGTGAGAGTCTCCTGGTTCGCTTAATAGCGACACCAAGCATGCGTTTCAGCCACCATATCCTAGCCACATCTACAACGCGAGGGTCTGTTTGCCGTGCCATCTGGACAAACACACACTTAGAAGATATATTGCCTTACAATTCAAATAATGTATATGACTTTGATTCTTACGTGTGGAAGACGCCACAGTAACAGAGAAAATATAATTCGAACTCGAAATGTAGTTTTCGGCAGCGACCGACTAACCAATCAAATAATTGATTATTGCCTGTCGATTAACCGGATTAATTTTTTAATAGATGCACAGCCCCAAAATGCTCAGGCTACCGCCGATGAGCCGATAGCCACAGTCAGTGAAATACGCTCCTAAGAAAGAGGCTCTGATTTTTGTTCGCTTAAGTGTACATTTTGCGCCAAATGACTTGTACTGAATATGCATGGTACATTGGTCTTTAGTATATTGGAGAAATAATACGCGTCACCGCCAGGAATAGACTTTTCGTTCTCATTATTTGAGAATTCAGCTGAGTATACGCGAAAGAGAAAGGCAACAAGTTTCCAAAAAATTTTTCTTGTTTAGATCCAACTGCTTTAATTATCGGTATGTTACAAAACGTTTTACTCGCTCCTTTTTTATGCGGGGCATTGCTAGAAGTATTGACGTTTACATTTACGTATACGAACATTTATTCGCAGACCCCGACGGCCAAGAGTAAGACAACCTTTTGTCATTGTGTGTGTTAGCTCTGGAGACGCATCCTCGCCGCTGCTAAAAATCAGTGAATGGCTAAGCCTCCAGCAAAAAACCGTATGGCCGCTGCTAACTTGCTTAACTCGATAGACGTTGAGCAAAATATTACCTTGCGTAAATTCTATCTATAAAAATGCGATTTTAAGGCGTGTAGCTTAAGAGCTTCGTACAAAACATATTACGTTTCAAAACGTCATAGATGTGGAGAAGTGTGATAGGTTCCAGTGCGTTGTGGAAGTTGCACCGTGATGTCCCGTTTACTACGGGTGCAACGAATTGAAAACGAATTTTGTAATGAAGAGTCATCGAAGTGCTCTTGTCGTGCGGTTCTCCTGAGCGAACGTGCGATCCGGGCATGAGCATGCGACGTTGGCTGATTACTGTGATCACCTAACAATTAACATGCTCAGGTGATGATAGTCGTAGACCGTTGTCTTGCAGCGATTTAACTCACGCTATGAGGAATAGGACGCAAGAGCACTTCGACCATTCTTTGTTACAATTCTAATTGCAAGGTGGTTCAACTGTAGAATAAATCAGTCTCAGAAGAATAAAGCACATTCAGTCCAAAGAGACCAAGTTAGTGGTTTAGACTCTTGTGGCGGGATCACGCCCAGGTGATGATAGTTGTCGGCTGGCGTGCATACGCATGGAGGAATAATGCATTGGAAGGTGGCTGAAAGGAATCGAACGGCAAGCGCACTTAGATTACTGTTCATCGCGATTCTAATTTTTGATAGCGTGCAAGATCTGAAACTGACAACAAATTGGAATATTCAGGACAGCAACACACTCATTAGGATGCATTGTTGGCGAAGGAACTCGTGGTGTATTGTCGAACGGGAGTGCCGGCATTTTCTGCGCCACCATGGTGTATTGGGGATGACGTTTGGAACGCGTTTCGTTCATCACGTATCAATGAATGAATGAATGAATGAATGAATGAATGAATGAATGAATGAATGAATGAATGAATGAATGAATCAATGAAACAATCAATCATTCAATCAATCAATCAATCAATTAATTTAAAAAAAACTTTATTGAGGGAAAATGGGGCTGTAGGGAACTGAATGGTGAGAAGAATTATAGGTAAAAATCAAAGTACAGCACTTAAGGCGCGGTTGCTCCAGTCTTGGCCGTCTCTTAACAGGTCGAGTTGTTCCGGCAGGGGGTGCTCGCTAGGGCTGCTTCCCATGATTCAATAAAGGTCGCTACGGGAGAAGAGGAATATTTCTGTGCCCCCGCTATAGGGGAGGGCGCGCCCACGTTGCGTGAAACTGTGTTGCTATTTCTCCGCAGAGCTTGCAGTATTCGTCGATATTAAGGGCGTTGTAGCGTAACATTTCGGACCACCTGGATTAGTGGATGAATGTGTTGGTCTTAAGAGTTTTCTTCGGAGTTGTGCGTCCGGTACAGTTGTTTGTGCGGCGGAAATGGTGCCCTAACATGCCTTGTTGCTAGTAGAAGCTCGACAAAAATTCTTGTGGTGAAGGTACGTGGCAGGATTTAGTCTGCTGCGTGGTTTGTGAGAGTGCATGCCTCTGAGGTAGCTGCCGCATTTCCTTTTGGTCCTCCTTGTCCTGGGTCCAACGTCAAGTTGTCTTTTTGGGCGGTACTGGATTGGTAGCATAGAGGAGTTTCTTAAAAATTCTTCCGGCCATTATAAAATTAGGAGTACGCTATGATGTCGAAACTTCTTTTTGAAACTTTCCCGCTCCGACAGCTAAGATAATCACTCCTACTTGTGCATGTTTAATCGTTTCGTTTTTCTGGGTGAGGCAGTCTATGATGTCTTTTGCTTTATTGGTCGCCACAGATAGCACTTTCGAGTAATCGTAGTTTCCTGCTTCGGCGTAAACAGTAGTTTCGTGGTTGCCGAACTTTCGACGGTGCAAGGTAGTTCCTTCTATCCTGCGCACTTTTTGAATCAAGCGGCGCATGGATCTGGTACTGCTTGCGCCCATCTGTCAGGGCAGCACCGTACGATCGCAATTGTTGTACACTTGAAGTTGATGTGGACGCCTGGTGGCCGATCGGAGAAGGTTCCTCTTCTTCCCTTTCTCTTTGTGTGCCTTTCTTGCTGCTCCGCTCTCAATCGTCTGCGCGGTGCCCGGTTTCAGGTCCTTTGACGCTGGAGTGGTCACTGGCTTGGCTGCCTTCGCCGAGTGCCGTCGCTTCGGCCCCCTTAAGGGCGCATTTCCACGGGCAACGACTTTTAAGAGCAGCAGTTGATGACTGTTGAGGATTCGTAGCCGTACACACCACACCGATGAATCGAAGAACATGTGTCTCATGGATGGTAGATACTCGTCTTATGTGCAGTAACAACTCCTACAGAGGCTCCACATTAGATCTCCATTTTGCTTCGGACGGAATGTTTCCACTAATTGTTACCAACATCCTTTTGACTCTTGTTCTTTCCTTCTTCTCTTTATTACTTCGGCTGAGAGACTCGGCGTATCACTGTGGATGGCGCTATTAGATAAAATGCCATTTGGAAGTCGCCTGATTGTTACTTCTTCATTTAGAATGCTGAAATCACAACTGTATTTCGCAGTACGGTTCCCGCAGGCACGTCTATAAGTGGAAAGCAACAGCCCACTCACTAAGCCTACATTTGTTCAGCTAGATCATCCAGATGTGGTGGTCCAGGGCTTCCCTGCTTGACTAGCATTACGGAGGATTTGACTGGAGTCCCGCCCAGAAAGAAGGTTACCCCGTTTTCTTTGAACTTCAACTCGTGTAATGGTCTAGACCTCGCAACACCGACCTGCTTTTGGAATGATAACGATCCTCTGCTGACACTCACCTATTGTTTATTTCGGCATGAATGTTTATTAGATCAAAAAGTTTCTTTTTGTTTTTCCGTTTTCATGGTTACGTTTTCTAAATTTCAGGGATTTTCCCCTTTGATAATACACAAGTTACTTAATGAGACCGCATATACTCTGCGCACAGAAGTATCTCTTTAGGGTGGTTTTGCGGTTCTTGTGTGTTGTAGACAAGAATAATGTGCGAGTGATTCTTGTAGTCGTATGGATAAAATTTACACTGATATGGACTCTGCGCGATGCGTTTAATTACAATAAAGAAATACTTTCACGAGTTTATGCACACTCCCAGCTTTGTAATCTCGAAATGTCATCACTGTTGTAGATGCTATTCAGGTCTTGGTCTCACAAGGTATAAATAAACCTACTGTAGTTGGCAGTGAAACAGAGAAAAATGTTTTTTCGTAAGAGTTACAACACAAATAATATAAAAAATGTCAAAGTTGTCAATTGTTTATGGTTGCAGCATAAATGAGAACACGTTCAGAAGCAGTCAACGGTGTTCAGCGGTCGTGCTTTTTTTTTCAGTGAGGCCGCATGGACCGATTTTGACTGCGTCATCGTGGGCTGCATTTGCCTCCTTGTAACGTCACTGCTGTTGGCAGCGGGAATCATTACGCTCACTAAATTAGGTATGTAAAGATTTTGATGCTCATTATATTTGGCTTAAGCGCAGCATAATATTATATGCAATAAATCAACTTCCACAGGCCTTTTAGAATGGCTTCTGGGATTTCTACCTCAAGTTCACTAAAACTGGTCATAACTACCCTTAATTCGACAAGCATTACACGCATACACACACTCACAGGAACACGCGCACAAGGCCACGCGCACAAGCGTGGACTTCAAACATTAGCGCCAATTGAAATACTCTAGCATGGATGACAACACAAGATGCTTTTTATGCGCGCAAGGGAGAGAAGTTCCCATTTCCAGGTTCACAAATTCTTTCATGTGCAGCTTTACTACCCACGGCAGTCTTTCCACAGTGATTACTCTGTAGTTATTTATGGAAATGTAAAGTTCCTTCGCGCAGCTAATATTCAGGGTTAAAACTTGGTTTGTGAACAGTTTGAAGTCTCGTACGTGGCGCGACTAGGTTCCTGAGCCATGGAAACTATCCCATAGAAATGCATAGAGAGTACGATTTCACACCGAATCACACGCAAAATATTCAGAATCCTGAAAATACTTTTAGTGTTTTTATTTTCTCGTTGACTTCTTGCATATTATGCCAAATATCACCTTCCTGAAGTGGTTTTGCTAGGTTCCTGAGAGGTCGGATTGTTCAGCGAGAAAGCTTGGTAGGATTTTGTAGCATTTTCCCGGCACATTTTTCAATAACTCCCTGCAAATTCCCTGCATTCTCTTTTCACGGCTGATAGTTCTTCACGTGGATTCCTGTTCGGTGTTGTGCGTTAGACAGCGCCATCTATGTCTACTTCACGTAGCCTTCCGGATGCTGACGCCGTTCGGACAATCAGAGTTTCTTTGTGAACTAAATTACACTGCATCTACCACTCAGCAGCATTTAAATAGGCATTTCCCGTTTAGTACCATAGCATACTTACTTTGCATGCTAACAAGTTAGAACTGCCTGTATGAAAAAGAACGAAGCATTTTGGGTAATTTCGGTAATTTTAGCCCAGCGCCGGGACTGCTGGCGCCATTCCGTGTTGAGAGCACGCGGACTAAGGCGTCCCCGCAATTATTTCTTTGTACATTGCGCAGGAATACATGCTAACAGGCTTCAGCCTTTCAGCCGCAACCACACCACGCTTTACTCGATATTTCTCATGAAGTATTCTTTCGTCTATACTCTCTCCTGTTTTATGAACGGGCATGGAAGCGATCTTAGTTGCTTGTGGCTTCCAGGAACACGACTACGGATATTTGAACACAAATCCGAGGAAGCGTTAACGGCATTTTCCTAAAGAAAACGAAATGATATACTATGCGAAGGCCTGTTTACTAAAATTATTTTTCCTGTTTACTCCACGACTCAGAAAATTGCCTGCATCCATTAAAGATACCGTTTTCAGTCTTGGTCAAACTACAGCCGATAATTCCCGAAAAAGAAAAAAATTCCCCGCACGAAATATCACTGGCGCAACAGCCGAATCAGCACATAGGTCTCTCTAACCGCTGCATCCCTCGCATATCTGGCATAACTGACGTTTCTTGCTTTAGGTGAACTTTTTCGCAGGACCACGCGGAGAACAGCATGCTTTCATCCACAAGTTCACAGCAGCACCGAAAAGCTAGAGACAGCGATTGGCCGCCCTGATTGCAGTCATGCTCGTTATAGAACCAGCTTGGCTGTACGTCGCAGCTTAAGATAGACAGAGCTAGTCTAAAAACTGGGTCCATCCTATTTCCATTACATTCCGGGCAGAAGGCGCCTACTTTCATACCCATTCTATTCCTCAAGAATTGTAGGGATTCCAGTCCGGGGTCGCGAAAATTGAAATAAATCCGGTGGCATTCCAATTCCGGAGTAGGAACTCCGCAACACTGATGTCCTTTAGCACGGGGTGGTTTCGGTTTCCGCCGTAGGCTGCCATGGTGTCCAGCGAAGTGCGCAGCCAGAAAATGTGGAAGTCACTCGGGAAAATTTGCGCTGTAGTTGGATGTTGCAACTACAATCAGGACCTCAAGGTGTGCGACGAATCATCGTGCGAGTCTCACTGGACTCAACTTCACAAAGATTGTCTTTGTGTGCAGCATTTCGCAATGCACCGCTTTCCGCACAGTGAGCGCGACGCGGAGGCCAGGCGTCACTGGATCGTCATACTCCAACAGAAGAATTTTGTTCCAAGAACATAAGGAAGGGTGCCTTTCTCATACCTTAACGGAAACCTGCTGGCAAGCAAAGTGTTTACGCGTTGCGTGCATGCCGTCGTGACGAAACGAGTCTGCATCCTGGCTGTGTAAGCTAGCCAATCGCAGCGGTGACTCCCAGATTCTTTTCGTTTTTGCCATCGCGTATAAGCTCTGCCACGGCGTAGAATATCTGGTCTGCTGTTACGTAAAGTGCCCCAAACGCCTTTCAAACGGGCCGCCGACGTCGCCGGAGCCCCGCCGTCTGGCGCTGCGGCTAACTCATCCTTCCTACTCGTGACGAGCGCAGAAACCTGGCTTCAGTACGCATGGCATGTGTTTCGTCACCCTGAAGGCCTGCATTATTCACGTTGTTGTAGCCAGAGCTGAGCCCTAGAAGCAGTTGCCTTGCGCCGGTGGCTGCAGCTTCGACGTTATTTCCAACTCTGTTAATAATCCGTGTGCGAACCAACCCGTATATGCTCAGCGGCTCAAAGCCGTTTTATGTATATCAGGTGTCGTCAACCTTTCGAGGTGGAGGGTCCAGTTTCATGAAGCCCACACGGCACGGGAGGTACGTCATACCAGTGCGATGGGGAGGGGGTTGTAAGCCGGGGCTTTATTTAGGCCGGCGCAAAAAAAGGAAGTAAAGAGGATATCTGGCCAAGTGTGCAGGTGGGACGCAATGCCTACTGGAAGCCACTTTGCTTTGTCCCTGTCTAACCCCATTTGAGGTTAGGATTGCCATGTCAGCCTTGAGAAGTGACAAGAAGATGGGGGTTCTGACGTTGTGCCGGGGCAGCATAATACTTCCCCACATGCGGCCCGAAGGTTTCCACCCGTGATATACACAGTTCCGGTGTACGTCGAAATTGCAAAAAGTGCCGTCAAACAGCTATGAAACGCATGAACAAGAGTCTGGAGATCGGCGACAGTCAAAACAGCGCTTCAAGGAGATATGTGGGACATTTTTCGGGACTAATAGTCTCTGAAGGTTGGCACACAATATCTACCCTTCTTCACAGCGGCAATCCAAAATAGTTACACAATTCACCCGTGAAGCCGCTTCGGCGCTCACCGATGCGCCCCGACCAATTGAAGGCCACGTCGAGTGCCCGGAAAGGCCAACATTGCCGAGTGACGTCACATAATCCAACAACGCTGCGCCTGTGTGGCCGCTCTGTAAATCGTGTATAGAAAACATTGCCCAAATACAAAAAATCAAATAAGAAAGGAAACATGCACAATGGGTGGTTCAAACTTGACAAATGCCCAAAAATGGACCCAGTGCTCCAGACCACTCCCTCATAACCACGGCGCTGTCGGGGAGGGAAATATAAAGTATATATTCTATTGCCTGTTTATTTTTGTAATTTCCGCATTCCCGGTAGCTTAGATAACTATTCCTTAAATAACGTTTGTGGCGCAAGGGTCTCCCTAATTCCCTCGAATATCTTATCTCTAGTGACTCTATTCCTTAGACAAAAAAGATATCGAAAATGGGCTGTCGTGCTGCTTACCACTGGAATAGTTCACCCACCGCAAGAAGTGTTCTTGCACCTTGGTTTCCCACTTTACAATAAAAGTTCGGCTGGTTCCTGAGTACCTACTTAACTTTGCTGAATCTTCCCGCCATCAATTGGCCTTAGATTTCCCGCTAAAGTAACAGTCAGCGAAGCTTCGTAAGTGCGCATTGTACGGAGCTACTTTGACTTCACAGACTTTACTAAGCTTGGTAGAGTCTAAAAACTAACTAGAGGCATATTATTCCTGACACAAATCGTGTCATGGCTTAGTTTCAATTGAGCGAACAAATTGAGACGACCCGGTGGCGGTTGGCCGACTGACTCTGTCGGAGGGCCGGCGAGCCTCGCAGTAGCCCAGCCCAGCCAAGCCATCTCGAGTAAGCGTCACACGAAACGTGATATAAAATCGGCAAGGGGGATGCACAGTGGAGGACTGCACTTTCTAATTGATTTTTGTACCGAATGAAGTCGCATAAATGCACCTAGAAATGTCAAAACATGGCCTAGAGACTACAGACTACAATTTACGCAAGTAATCCGGCATTGTTTAGAAATAATCAGTGTCCCTTTAAGAGCCCCGAGGACTTTATCGTTATTTTTAAATGACCTCTTCGAAGTTTCCGTCTCTGTCGGTTTGAGGGCAAGACACACGTTTGATCTATCAAAGGTCACGAAGTACAAAGGCTTTCCGCCAAAAAACAAGTCTGGTAAATCGGCAAGAGGTGTTCTGCGCACTGTCCTTACGTGAACCCTGCCTCCTGAATGCTTCCAAACGAGCACCAATCAGCACAAAATGGTCTATTCCAAGACTGGTCTCATTGAAGTAAACCTCTATTAAAGAACGCCCATGCGCAAATTAATAACAACGATTGCAGATTGCGTGTAGACATCAAGATGCATCAAGAGACACCATTGTATCATATGCGTTACTTTCCAAGTATTGTGGATGTCAGTTTGGATAAATTATGCTGGTCACGACTGGACACTTGTGGGATGGGAAAGGCGGGTGAAAATGTGTATTCCTTAGATGGTTAAAAGCAGCATGTTCTTAGAAAGAGGACGATAAATAACATCCCCGACTTTGTAAAGCCAAAGCAAAGACAAAGTGGTTCATTCCAATACTGTTCTCGTTCATGTAAACCCCTATTAAAAGACGCTCATGTGCACACTAATAACAACGCTGCCAGATGACGTGTAGACATTAAGGTATATCAGAGCCAACCTTGTTTTATGTGCCACCTTCTAAATATTCTGGATGTGGATTTGGAGAAATTAAGCTGGTCAGGACCTCACCCTTCTAAGATTAGAAACCCTGGTGAAAGTGTGTATTTCTTAGAAGGTGAAAAGCAGCATGCTCTTAGAATGAGAACAATGCATGGCGCGTAACATCCCCGACTTTGTAAAACCAAAGTGCTAAGTTTTTGAATACGGTTCGGTGGAAGACTGAAGCCAGTTTCTCGCCAGTAAAGTCCACAAAAACACACTGAAGGGTTTATGCTCGAGGTTGGGTGCAAATAGGCTGTTAATTCACTCGTATGATTTGTAAAGCACACTGTAGGTGTGGTTGGCTTTTTGTGCAAAAAGAAGTAAACAACCATTTGCTGCCGTCGTCCGTAGGTTACCGTCGTCCGTAGGCTCGCCTCACTCCCCTTTGATGCTCCCAATTTAACAAAGCCCTCAATGCGCCGTAAAACCACAAATAAATAATGTCAAGGCTATCTGAAGTACGTTGAAAATTGCATCAAACCGCTCGTTACATTGTCTTTCACGATAATAGAAACCTAATCCGAACGACAGCACAGTCCAAAGACCACTGAATGCCAAACGTACAACAGGAAACAGGCCAAGAGGCCACAAGCAACCGACAAACATCAAGGCATGTCTTACACCGCGTCTGCTTTTACTCCCGACCATTCTGCAGTGTCTCGCTGCCCACAGTCTCAACCATTCACAGCCACCCTCAGGAGTTCGTACGATGCAAACGCCACAACCCCGAAATCCGACTTGTGACGTGCTCATGATCGTCGTCCAACATGTAGTAACACTGTGGGAAGCCAGTACTATGTACCATTTCTGCTACCGCAATCTTCTCGGTGGACGGGATCTGCTCGTCTAAACCCCACCTATTTTGCCCGGACAGGAACTATAAGCGACTATGTGTGTAAAGCCAGCCGAGGTTGAGTCCATTCTAAGTGATTCACATCGCCTCATTTGTACGGATCATGCGGGAGCCTGCAAACAATAAAAACAGTGTTAGACTGCTATAAACTGACAACAATGATGAGTCTGGCGATTGCTGTAGCACTGTTGGTAACATTTCACGCCCCCTCCCTCCCCCGCAGAGGACCAGGAAGAACCGGATCGAGAAGAAAGCCAACCCACCAAAGGTGTCGGCGCCAACCCAATTGAAGCAACGGTCATTTTTCCCCTGGCACAGTCGCCGACAGAACCACCTTCAAACACACATGCCACGCAGACCACCATGAAAAAGACGAATCTAACTATCCCAACGATTTCGCACGATAATTCCGCAACAACGTCGCCTTCCACTACCCCAGACCGAGGAACACCTACGGAAGACGTGCATCCACGCACACCGAAGGGTGAGCAATAAGTGCAAGCCGTGTGCGATGCAACACAAAAGTGGGGTGGGATATGAACCTGCTGCAACGATAAAGCAGTAATTGATTGTTAGCGCTACTGCTGGAGGCTGTGCCGCGTAATTTTCGGATGCATTCAAAGTTCTCATGTGGTTCTGCATAGGAGTGCAATTTGTGTAAGTTTCAAGAGGGTTAGACTAAAGTAAAATACGTGAAGGTTGGAATTTGTTTCAAGTTTCTTCCAGTTCATGAAATGTAAAAATTAAATGACTTGATATTTAACGTCAGTCTGGTCTATGTTTTCGGATTTCCTTGAGGACCTTGCTCGTGCTGGGGCCAGTTGTAGATAGTTCCAAGAATATGCGGGAGCTTTAAACACAATTCCAAGTAAAGAGACCTGCCTCTACATCAATGTTACAGTAAGTGCAATATGATCTATGTAGTGCGTGGTTCAGAAAAGAAAGGTGCTCCACGTCTCCTATGCAGATATTCATGGTCACATTAAGGACGAGAGCACTCAGATTTTTTAAAGGAGGGGCTTCTGCTCTGGTTAAAATGTATTCTGGTGAAATGGGAATTTTAAATGTAATCAGGTTGAAAAACGTTCAATGGCTTTTGAACGGAATTGGGAAAATTAGTCACGAGATCGCATAATAGTATTATACAGATCACAAGATCTTTATAACACTAATACTGTACTACGGTTTCGGAATTCATAATAAACTTAAACTGAAACTGAATACAAATGTCTTTTTTTCCTGGAATCAGTTGCCTTTGTGTGCAGGCTGTACCGATATTTATTCTTTCCGTATTGTTGGCAGACCTCCAAGTTTAAATGGACAGATATTTTCAAGCGGCACGTTCAACTCAAAACCATGTGCACTTCAGCGACACGAACCAATGCTTTGGTTAGGATCGGCTATAAATCCACTCAGTGTTGCTTATCTTGTGCCTTGTTGATGGCAGCATAGTGTGTTTGAGATTGACTCTGTCTCCAAATGATTATTTGCCACTTTTTTTTATCATTTGCGCAATGTGCACTTTTTGCGCCTGTTCTCGCTGTGAAGATTTTTTTGCAAGGTTGTAATTCATACCATTTATTGCAGTGAGGCCGCCAAAGCTCGCCGACCCTCTGGTGTGCACAGTGAACACCCTGTTCTGGTTCCCTAATTTGGACGGTCTCTGCACTGTGATGTTCTTCGACTCGCTGTATAAGAACGAAAAGAACACGCTCATACCACCAGACCAAATTGAGGCGAGCTCATTCAGTGGAGTAAATGCCGTTTCCTACAATTTGAAACGCACGGATGCTGGCGTCTCCTTTGCCATCGAGTAAGTAGCTGGCTAAGGCACGAACACGGTCAACCTAATAATATTGCAAAATTTGCGCTGTCAGAGGAATTAGTCAAAAACAATTTCTTTGTTCCCCTTTTCTGAGCCAAGATCTTTATTGCCTGAAATGACCATACCTTGTTATGCACAGGCTGCTCCCCTAAATGGTCTTGCCCTTTTTTTGTGTTTACTTGCACGTTCGCTGCGTACAAGGCGAATACTACAATGAACCATTTCTACGACCTTTACCTACGCATGCTCTTGGATGCGCCGCCATTACTTCTGGTGGCCCGCTCTCACCGCAACTGAAAGTTTTGATGGATGCCGTTGGCGCTCCGGGACGAACTTAGAACAGATTCTGGTTGGCGTTCGGTGGCACCTGCCAGAGGGCTAGGTCATTGCACAACGAATTGTTGGCATTGGGAAACGTGCTAAACTTTGACAACAGGGTATCAATCGAGCGACCTTTATGCATGAAGTTTAAAACACTGGAGCGCGATGTGCATGCAAAATGAGCCTTTCAGCTTTCATCAGCTTTCATCACTGCCATAAATCGCGATTAGCACTATTTGAAGAAGGCGTCACCGCCAACGATGTCGAAAGAGCCGCCAATTGTTATTTCTGAATTCCCCGATACTAGCGCTATTCTTGAAGTAGAAAACGTTCATTATAGGCGGCATTTGCTCATAGCGGTGAAAACAGCGCATGGATGGAGACGTTTTCACCGATATATCAAGTAACCATCAACCCCAACGTCAAGTTTAGGCAAGGGCTTTTGTTTACTAAAGTACACATATAAACTGAAAGTTAGGGACCGTTAATATATTTTGATGCGAAATATAACAAAATAACAGAAAATGTATTGTGGTTTGGCTCCGTCGACTTAGTAGAGGCGCGGCAAGAAATGCTTGAATGTCGGTTTGTTCAAGGTACTATGACGCATTTTTGCTGCCCAGTTAACAAACTTTGGCTAAAATTAGTAACTGACACGAGGAATTATGCTGATACAAAACGTACAGTGGTAGAGCTTTTAACATTTAGGTGAAAGATAAGATAGCGAACAGACGGGGTGAAAATGGTTACGCCCAGCGACAATGATATCTGTTATATGGTGCCGGGGGACATAATATTTGTTGGCGTCATCTGATTGAAATATAACGCTCCTTTCTACTGCTTGAAGACAGCGCAGACACAACACTCAGGTATAACTTTTGTTCGATCCCTTGCTATGTCGCGCCCGCAAAAAAATCTTTTCCGCAATACTCCGGACTCGATCATAAGCTCGTGGGTACGCACAACTGTTTGCCGCTGTAACACTTGTCCAGGCATTACAAGCCTATAATTTTCGTAGTTACCCGCCATGGTGGCGCAGTGGCTAAGGCATTGGGCTGCTGAGCTCGAGGTCGGAGGTTCGAATGCCAGCCGCGGCAGCCGCTTTTCTGATGGAGGCCAAAAGCAAAAACGCCCATGTGTACGAGGTTTCGGAGCACGTTAAAGAACCCCAGGTGGTCAAAATAAATCCGGAGCCCTCCACATACGGCGCGCCTCATTGCCTGCGGTGCGTCGGTGCATTAAACCCTAAAATCAATCAATAATCTTCTTAGTTGCTTAAGCAACTGACCCGAGTAGCAGTAGTTACGTGAATTGCTGTAAAAGCGCACCTTTCATGCATTTGATGAGTGTCCAGGCCCTGCATTGAGGAAATTAGAAGATGCTTAATGAAAAATATTTACACGCTCTCTTTGCTTTTATCCTTTTGAGAGTGTTTCAGAACATTTTATGTCCACCTTTAATTTTTTGTGCAGTGTGGCAAAGCCTGTTCTTTAAGGTGTACTGATTTTGCCGCTGGTAAAATTTTGGAATGTGATCACTGTAGCTACGAGTTCGCTCTCCTATGCTAGCCTCCTGTGCTAGTCTGATATACCGCTGGTAAAATTTTGCAGTTTTATCACCATAGCCACGAGTTTGCTCTCATATGCTAGCCGCGTATGCTAGTTTGATATGCCGCTGTTGAAATGTGCAATTTTTTTGCAATAGCTACTAGTTTGCTCTCATCTGCTAGCCTCATGGACGTTGAGTGAACTGTGCCTTCAAATTGAATTTATAATTTACGGAGCAGAAATTATTCACACACAAGTAAAGATACTAGGTAACTGACCTAATTGTCTACTAGTACCAATTGATTGCAACGCGGAGTATCAAAATTCATGACTACCAAATGTAGAGCAACATCAAATTCTTTAAAACGTGTTATAAAGGAATAGTTAACGATATGCGATATCGGGGACAGAAAAATTACTGTTTTCAACATAAGCGAATAGTTTCCGACTTGACGTGAAAATCTAAATTAACTAATAGCTGGATTGCTAAAACCTGCAGTTTATGTTGACCATGGTTGTTTAAAATTTTCGGATACAAAATCATATCTCGAAATTAAACATCTCAGTCTGCAATAGTCAATGGCGATGCACTGCCGTGAATATATTTTGGGAATAAATGTTCTATTGATTATGGCAGCAATTTAATAAGGGGATAGCTCCAGAACAATTACCACTCCTGGGAGCCTAATTGAATAACACTGTTATTCAGACCCAACAGTCGCTGTCAATATTGAACAAGGCGTTTGTAGAACGACTAATGCCAGCTTCTTGGTCTGTATGTCGTACCCTTAACTGATATGCAATAGCAGATGCGAGCATAAAAAATGGTGTAACGATTAGTAATTATGTAAAAAAATTGTATATAGTGGTGGTGGTGCGTAAATTACAGATTGTGCAACAGAATGCTGCGTCAAGGGACTGTCAATCAGTGGACGAAAACTGACGTAACTAGCCTGTTTTGATGGGTTCACATTAAAAAGCACATCACAACGGATGTAAGTTGTTCTATTTCTGGAGTGAACCAATATACATTTTCTGTGGAGAAACAAGGTGGTTTATAGATATTTTTCCTCTGTCAGTTTGATTTGTTATCAGATAAAGTTCTTAGGCCCAATGATCATGCTCACAAAGAATAGGAAGCCGAAAATGCGTCGAACGATCTGAATTAAAAGAGGGAGGGCTCAGCTGCGGCCAGCAGTATTGTATCGCGAGTGACGTGCGTCAAGCACCAACTGCGCGGCATCGGCTGACGGCGATAGCAAGCCCATCATGCCACCTCCATAATTTACGTGCAATATCTCTATTGTGACACCGTAATATAAACTCCAGGCTACAGTTTTTGTTTTGCTGGAAGTTATACCGTCTTGTATCGAAATGTCGCCCAACAGGCCTTTTGTATTTTTGCAAGAGTGTTTCTGGCTTGCATTTTTTGTACATGCTTTTTTAACTTAGATTTGAGATTTATTTTTTAATCTAACAACCTATGCAAAGTGGTGTACTTCTATTCAAAAAACACTACTCTTTTATGTACTTCTCTTCTGTGAAAAACGGGGAAACTATTTATGTTACGGCAAATGCGCGTAGACAAGCATGAACCGTGCCACCAGTGTTAGAAGCTGGAATAGTTTACAGCCCATGGTTACAGCTTTCGAAGGGGATGTCACGAATGAAACAGTGAAGTAAACGTACAGTTTCCGTAGGTCAACCAAGCACGGTGGTGTATTCCGTTTTTTCTCGTCATAACAAGTGAACACATTTGGAGTTTTGGCATGGGGCTTATTGATATCCTCCACGAATCCGCAACGCATTGCCTACATCTTCCGTGAAGAATTCGGGTGAATGCCGGCTGTCTGATTTTTAGTTCCTGCAAAAAAACCTCCACCGCAAGATGGTCCTAATGTAAGACCGATACTGGTTCTTAGTAATACCGTTGCTTAATACCTAATAAGGACACCCGGTTCATTGCTCGTATTGATAACTTGTCGTGGGCTTTGCTCACCGCAACTATGGGTTATCCTTCCCTTGCAAGTAAAGCTACTATACGAGATATGCCAAGCAACCACCATAAAATTACTACACGGGTTTATTCGCCTGTGGTCGTAATTTACAAAACTACATTTTCAACTTCCCTGTGACATCACGGCCTGTAGTCTGAAGGCTTCCCACACTGAGCACACGCACAGACGCTGACAGCGAAATTCCTGAAGTCAAGCTGCTACGTGAAATGACGTAACGAAGGCGTGTAGCCAGCAAATTAGCAAATGAAATATATATATATATATATATATATATATATATATATATATATATATATATATATATATATATTATAAGAGGGTTTTCAGGCTTTATTCTTCAGCCGCACCAGCAGCAGCGGTAGCACCGAAGCACCAAGTCGCGCTGACCAGCAAGTCGAGACGGAGAGCCAACGAGACGAGACTTCTTCTTCGTCCAAGCGATGGCGATGGGACATCCACGAGTTGGTGCCTCTTCCATGTGTGGCTTCTGTGTCACATACCCACGTATTGCGAATGACCAGTGCTGTCCACGCTCCTACATTATTTAAACGAGTATGGTGTTCCTTACAATTGCCCCCGGGAACGAAAGAGCCATCCTGGCGACTCAGGGAGATGAAACTACGACGGGGTCAATGTAAGGCTTGAGGCGCTGAACATGGACTATATCTTTGCCGCGGCAACGCTGATCGGGCGACGGAGTGAGAGGCTCAACCACATAATTTACTGGAGACGTCCGCTTGACGATGCGGTAGGGACCCTGGTAGCGCGAAAGCAGTTTACTGCTCAAGCCTGGCGACGACACTGGAACCCACAGCCAGACAAGAGACACTGGTGAGTAGGTAGGAGCGGGAGTCGTTTCGTCGTGGTGCGACTTCTGACGCTGCTGATCTTCCGTAGTTAACGATCGGGCCAACTGACGACACTCTTCGGCGTGCTTGGCAACGTCGGAGATGGGCGTGCACTCTGACTCATCGGGCCGATATTGAAGTATGGTGTCCAGTGTGCATGAAGGCTCACGGCCATACAAAAGAAAAAACGGAGAGAAGCCGGTCGTGGCCTGCGTGGCGGTGTTGTATGCGTAGGTCACGAATGGTAGTACTGCGTCCCAGTCGGAATGGTCCGCCGCGACGTACATAGCAAGCATGTCACTCAGAGTGCGGTTGAAACGTTCGGTCAGTCCATTGGTCTGAGGGTGATACGCCGTGGTGGTGCGATGGATCGTGCGGCAGGATTTAAGAAGGGCCTCTATAACTTCAGACAGAAAAACCCTTCCTCGATCACTGAGGAGTTCACGCGGCGCCCCATGCCGTAAAATGAAGTGCCGAAGTAGGAAGGAGGCTACTTCGCGTGCGGTAGCAGCAGGCAGGGTGGCAGTCTCGGCGTACCGGGTCAAGTAGTCGACAGCAACAACGACCCATCGGTTGCCATCTGCAGTGCAAGGAAGAGGTCCATAAAGGTCGATTCCTACACGGTCGAATGGTCTTGCTGGACACGGTAAGGGCTGCAAAGGCCCAGTTCCTTGGCGGGGAGGATATTTTCGGCGTTGGCATCGAACACACGAACGGACGTATTGACGAACGAAGCGGTACATGCCTCGCCAGTAGTACCGCAAGCGCAAACGCTGGTATGTTTTGGGGACACCAGCATGGGCGCAATGTGGCTCTTCGTGAAAATAGGCACACATTTCAGAGCGTAGGTGGCGGGGAATTACTAAGAGCCACTTGCGACCTTCGGGTTGATAGTTGCGACGGAAAAGCAGTCCGTCGCGAAGGGCAAAGTGCGACGCTTGCCGGCGTAGTGTCCGAGATGCAGCGTTCGTTGATGAGCCAGACAAAAAGTCCAACATGGAGGAAATCCAAGGGTCTTTCTTTTGCTCGGACGACATAGAGTGGATCTCCAATGGCGACACGTAGCAGTCGGAGCTCGAGACCCGGTCGCTGTCATGAGGCAGCGGGGAGCGCGAAAGGGCATCAGCATCATTGTGCCGCCGGCCTGAGCTATACGTGACGCGAATGTCATACTCCTGCAACCGCAAAGCCCAGCGCGCTAGCCGCCCAGAAGGATCTTTGAGCGAGGACAACCAACAAAGCGCGTGGTGATCTGTGACAACATGGACAGGGCGCCCGTAGACGTGCGGAACTTCGCAAGCGCCCAAATAACGGCCAGGCATTCTCTCTCGGTCACAGAATAATTTGTCTCGGCCTTTGTTAGCGTGCGACTTGCATAAGCAATGACATACTCGTCATATCCTGCCTTGCGCTGAGCGAGAACTGCCCCCAAACCAACTCCGCTCGCGTCCGTGTGAATTTCGATAGGGGCCTCTGGATCGAAATGGCGCAGGATTGGCGGAGATGTGAGGAGATGGCGCAGTTTAGTAAATGCGTCGTTGCAGGCCGTGGACCACTCACAGATGCCGCGTTCTTTGCTGAGGAGCTTTGTCAAAGGCGCGATGAGAGATGCAAAGTTGCGAACGAATCGGCGAAAGTATGAACACAGCCCAATGAAGCTGCGGAGGGCCTTCACAGTTATCGGCTTGGGAAATTCCGCCACAGCACGTAACTTGGCAGGATCGGGCAGGACACCAGCTTTAGAGACAACGTGGCCAAGGATAGTAAGCTCTCGGGCAGCAAAACGGCACTTCTTCAGGTTGAGCTGAAGGCCTGCGGTCGTCAAGCACGTCAAAATCTGCTCAAGTCGAATCAGGTGCGTAGAAAAATCGGGAGAGAATATCACAATATCATCGAGGTAACAAAGGCACGTCTGCCATTTTAGTCCACGGAGAATATTATCCATCATCCGCTTCAAGGTTGCAGGCGCATTGCAGAGGCCAAACGGCATAACGTTAAACTCGTACAGGCCGTCAGGAGTAATAAAGGCCGTTTTTGCACGATCAGCCTCTGTCATGGGAACCTGCCAATAACCCGAGCGTAAATCAATGGAGGAAAAGAACTCTGCGCCTTGTAGACAATCAAGGGCGTCATCAATTCGCGGCAACGGATATACGTCTTTGCAAGTTATCTTGTTGAGCCGGCGGTAATCTACGCAAAACCGAATAGAGCCGTCCTTCTTCTTGACAAGTACTACCGGCGATGCCCATGGACTGGTGGAGGGTCGAATCACACCGCGTTGGAGCATGTCCTCGACTTGTTCATCGATTACGCGGCGTTCAGTGGGGGAGACACGGTAGGGACGTTGCCGTAAGGGTGCGTGACCACCGGTATCGATGGTGTGTGCGACTGTGGTGGTACGTCCCAGACCAGTCTGGACAGAATCAAAAGACGTCCGAAATCGGTTCAGCAGTGCGAGAAGCTGGTCTCGTTGGGACGGTGAAAGGTCGGCATCAATGGCGCGAAGGAAGACGTCTGCAGATGGGGAGGATTTTGCTCCTGAAGGAGCACACAGTCCACTGATTTCAAGCGGGGTTGAATCGTCGGGCACAGCCACAGCGACAACAGAATGAACGGTCTCGACATGGCCGACGCACTCTCCGCGTTGCAAGGTGCACGGACACGACCCGTAGTTGGAAAGGAGAAGTGTAGTTTGGCAGTTACGAATGGGAAGCAGGGAGAAAGGAAGCCGAAGACAACGTCGCTGGTGAAACAGGTCAGAAGGCGTAAAGAGTACTGTCGCATTGGACAGAAGTGGGCAGGATAAAGAAGCTAGCACGGCGGAATGAGGAGGAATGCTAACTTCTTCCGTGAGGACCAGTTTGATGGCAGAAGGAGCGGGCGGTTCAGCGGTGGTTTGATCCATGAACGGGAAGAGCTCTACTTCGGCACGGCCACAGTCGATGACAGCTCTATGTTCAGAAAGGAAGTCCCACCCCAGTATGACATCGTGGGAACAGGAAGGCAGGACAACGAACTGAACAGCATACATGACGTCCTGAATAACGACACGGGCAGTGCACATGCCAGTTGGATCAATGGGATGAGCCGTAGCAGTCCGTAATGAGAATCCAAGATGCGGCGTCCTAACCTTCTTCAAGCGGCGGCAAAGTTTGGCGTCCATGACAGAAACGGCGGCTCCAGTATCGACAAGGGCTAAGACTTCAGCGCCATCTATGGTAATACGAATGACGTTTGCGGGAGAGGGAGGAGGCCTTGGGCAGATCGACGACGGCGCAGTTCTTGCGTCCGGAACTGCGGCGCCTAGTTTTCCGCTTCCGTTGGAACAGGACGACGACGCATGGGAGATAGTGAGCGGCGTCGCGGAGATGAAGACGGACGGCTTCCGAAGTCACGACTATCGGGCGGCATAGACGTCATCGGCGAATACGCGGTGGCTTCCTGCATGAGTGGGGAATGGGCGTAGGAAGAAGCTGCGGCAGGGTTGCGTCCTGTCACCGTGGCGCGGCGGCAATAGCGTGCCACGTGTCCAGGAGCCCTACAGGCAAAGCAAATTGGGCGATTGTCCAGCGTCCTCCAAGGGTTGGTGAGCGAGGGACCAGACAACACCGGCGGACGTAAAGGCCGGGTGGTGGGGAAAACGACGGGGCTCCGAGGCATGTACCTGGCAGCGACTTCAGCGTAAGGTCGTTGAGGGATAGAGTCGGCAAAGTGTATTGGAGCGGCCATCGTCACAGGGTGCATAGAGTCTGCATAAGGCAGGGTTGAAGTCGCTGGAGCTTGGGGTATGGTGGCGGCATAGGGCACAGGGGCAACAACGGGGCTTGACGGCAGTGCAGCTGGGAGGGAGTCAGCGACTTGCTGCTGGATAACGGTCCTGAGTTCAGGGCTGAGAGAAGATTTTTGCTCGGGCACATAGTTAATGATGGACAACTGCCGAGCCACTTCCTCTCGCACAAACTGCTGGATCCGTTGCAACAAGGTACCGTCGCCGTCATCAGCGGCCAAGCTGGAGACAAACTGATTTTCTGCGAGGGGTCGCCGAGTGAGAGCCCTTTGCTTCCGCAACTCGTCGTAACTCTGACAAATAGTAACGACCTCGGCCACAGTTTGGGGGTTTTTCGCCAACAGCATATGGAAGGCATCGTCGTCTATGCCTTTCAGAATGTGTTTTATCCTTTCTGGTTCGGGCATGGCACTGTCAATCTTACGGCACAGGGCGACAACATCCTCAATGTAAGAAGTGAAGTTTTCACCCCTTTTCTGTTCCCGCTCACGCAAACGCTGCTCTGAGAGGAGTTTTCGAGCAGCGGGGCGACCGAATGATTTTATGAAGTCGTCTTTAAACTCAGGCCACGTGTTAAGACGTGCCGCGTTGTTCCAGAACCATTGCTCTGCGAGCCCAGTCAAGGAAAATTCGACATTATTCAGCTTGAGGCGGTCGTCCCAGTGGTTATGGGTACTCACTCTTTCAAAAGTAGCAAGCCAGTCCTCTGCGTCTTTCTCGTCGGTGCCGTTGAATGAGGGAGGGTCCCGCTCACGAATTGCACCCGCGCAGACGATGGGTGTTGGGGCAGGCCGGGGGTCATCGTTGCGAGACATGCTGGGAGGGTCGAGTGTGCGGTTGCGGAGCTCCAGCGTAAGAGAACGAAGATCGTTGCACCTCCACCAAAACTATAAGAGGGTTTTCAGGCTTTATTCTTCAGCCGCACCAGCAGCAGCGGTAGCACCGAAGCACCAAGTCGCGCTGACCAGCAAGTCGAGACGGAGAGCCAACGAGACGAGACTTCTTCTTCGTCCAAGCGATGGCGATCATCCACGAGTTGGTGCCTCTTCCATGTGTGGCTTCTGTGTCACATACCCACGTATTGCGAATGACCAGTGCTGTCCACGCTCCTACATTATTTAAACGAGTATGGTGTTCCTCACAATATATATATATATATATATATATATATATATAGAAATAAGGGTTGGCAGTCGAGAAAACCTCGGAAAGCAAAGGGGAGGATGTGGTAGATCATTGAAACAGATTAAGAATTTGGAAAGAAAGAAAGAAAGTGAAGAAAAAATGCCCGCCAGGTGGGATCCGAACCCACGACCTCCAGAATACCGGTCTTCTTCACTTTCTTTCTTTCTTTCCAAATTCGTAATCTGTTTCAATGATCTACCACATCCTCCCCTTTGCTTTCCGAGGTTTTCTCGACTGCCAACCCTTATTTCTGTGTTATTTTCAACGAGCCCCTCATTTCCTATTCTGATTCGCTACATATATATATATATACATATATATACATATATATATAGGTCAAGCAAAACAAACGGGTAGAACGCCCCCCCCCCCTTCCCCGCCCGTTCGGCAACCACCACCAGTCTAATCAGTGACCTGAATTATGACCGCCGCACCACTGACAGACAAACGGCCGAAGAATGCGCCGCAAATGAAACCAAATCCCAGTGTGACTTGTTCCACGGCTCGCTGGCCGCGTAGCAAAGCTTTGATGCCCCACTCGGTTTCGTCGAAGCGGCGCCAAGACGAGAGCTGCTGTAGGTTTAACCAGTAGTAAAACAAAACCGAAAATGGGACAGGAAATTCCGAGTATGGCGCGGGGACCATGCGTCGACTGGGCGGGCCGTGCATGCATGCGGCTTGCAGTTTGACCGAATCGAAGATCCATGCCTGTGCCGCCATCTTATGTCCGTCTCCCTTCATCCCCCCCTTTTTCTTGCCCCTTTTCCCTCCCCGCTGACTACTTTTACGCCATTTGCGGAGCGCGCAGGACTCACTCTTGTTTTTGGTCTTGTGTTTGCTTGTGTGCCTCTTGTTACGTGTTTTCGTGCTGCCTTTTCGTCCGTGTTCTTTCCCCTTCACTCACCTTCCACCTTTCTAGCCAATCGGAATGCCTCACTTGCTCAAACTGTTTGAAACACCCCTCACCCGCGACCTCTCCTGCATGGATGAGGGAAGTAACCCTCCCTCACCAAAGTTTTTGTATAAAGACGCAATGTGAGAAATTAAAATACAGCCCTGAAGAAGGAGTTTCTAACTCCGCAAGTGTTGGCAACAAAAGCGGGACCCGTGTCAGTCGACTTCTTTCACTATACATATATATATATATATATATATATATATATATATATATAACAAATAGTCCAACCATTCCCCTAAGCCTTCTTTGGTGTTGTAGACTGCCGGCATTTCTTTCTGTATTTCCTAGCGAGCCCCTCATTTCTAAACCCTATTATCGTGCGAAAGCTTAGCGAGGGCCTCGGTTCTGGCAGCCTTGATGCCAAGGTAGCATAAGAGGGTTTCGCGCCAGTTGCCCGCTTATGACAGGCTGTAGACGTTCGCGTCACGCCCCGGGGGTTGAAAAGAAGGTCCCCTTCTCCCCGTGTAGTCTGAGTGTCGCTGGCTACCCCCCTCAAGCGTCAGATACAGTTGTAGTAAATATAAATAACCCAGAAAGCGAAGGAGAACACAGTCGCCCAGATAGCCGAGTTGGTAAGGCATTCGAGATCTAATCGAAAGGCGTGGGTTCGGTCCCCACTCTGGGCGCGTGTTTTTCTTTCTTTCTTTATCACGTAATTAATAAAATAATAATAATAATAATAATAATAATGTAACGTCAGTAACGGTAACAAATAGTCCAACCATTCCCCTATGCCTTCTTTGGCGTTGTAGACTGCCGGCATTTCTTTCTGTATTTCCTAACGAGCCCCTCATTTCTAAACCCTATTATCGTGCGAAAGCTTAGCGAGGGCCTCGGTTCTGGCAGCCTTGATGCCAAGGTAGCATAAGAGGGTGTCGCGCCAGTTGCCCGCTTAAGACAGGCTGTAGACGTTCGCGTCACGCCCCGGGGGTTGAAAAGAAGGTCCCCTTCTCCCCGTGTAGTCTGAGTGGCGCTGGCTACCCCCCTCAAGCGTCAGATACAGTTGTAGTAAATATAAATAACCCAGAAAGCGAAGGAGAACACAGTCGCCCAGATAGCCGAGTTGGTAAGGCATTCGAGATCTAATCGAAAGGCGTGGGTTCGGTCCCAAATCTGGGCGTGTGTTTTTCTTTCTTTCTTTATCACGTAATTAATAAAATAATAATAGCAATAATAATAATAATAATAATGTAACGTCACTAACGGTAACAAATAGTCCAACAATTCCCCTATGCCTTCTTTGGCGTTGTAGACTGCCGGCATTTCTTTCTATATATATATATATATATATATATATATATATATTTATATGTGTGTGTGTGTGTGTGTATGTGTAGCCCCGCCGGTAGCGTACTGGTTATCGCACCAGACCGGTATTCTGGAGGTCGTGGGTTCGGATCCCACCCGGCGGCCATTTTTTCACCACCTTCTTTCTGACTCAAAAAATTCATCTGGTTCTATGACCTACCACAACTTCCCCTTTGCTTTCCGAGGTTGTCTTGACTGCCAACCCTCAGTTTGTCTATATATATATATATATATATATATATAGACAAACTGTCTACCCTCTCGTGTATATATATATATATATATATATATATATACACACGAGAGGGTAGACACACGTATGAAAACGATGATCGAACTAACGTTTCGACCGGGGTCCAGTATCGTCAGAGAAGACCGGACCCCGGTCGAAACGTTAGTTCGATCATCGTTTTCATACGTGTGTCTACCCTCTCGTGTATTTTTGAAACCGAATCCCGGAACTTATTCATCGATATATATATATATATATATATATATATATATACATATATATATATATATATATATATATATATTTATATATATATATATAATACACAATATTTGTGATTGCCCTATTGGAAAGCCCACATAATACTATTTCTGTAAGTATCGTTTCGTTTCATGTACAGCTTTGCAGCTCAGCGAACAGTTCAAAAGCGCACTAGGTCCTTTTTTGTTAATAATAAATGACACTAAATATCACAGAGTAAAACGGAAACTGAGAAAGCAATATTAATTACATGATGGTTTAGAGTGGTGATGATTATACATGTTTTGGTTCCATTAGAATGATTCAACCACGCGTTTAAAATGCTTTGTTCTAGCTCTCAGCGCATTAAGGGCGACTACTTGATAAAAGATTTTTACACCAACCTGGAGGTACTTTGGAACCACAACGTTACACATTACGGCATTCTCAACGCCAACCTCGACTATACCTCAACATCAGCCATAGAAATGGCGCTCGCAATACTAAAGGTGAGTACTTGTGTCGTGCTCAATGTGCAGGTGCATTATAGCAATAAGCTGTTTAAAGCCCATTGTGACGTCTACCCGGTCATATGCTTGCTAGCGCATGCCAGAGGTGACCTCACCTTTTAAATAGATAGGGTCTCTGTCAGAGCGACGAGCAACATGTTCCCAGAAAACACACGCAGGCAGACAGTCCTTTTGACGTTACGTGTGGTCTGACTTTAAAATGAAGCGAAAAAATCAGCACGTTCCTTAATCGGCATCTCGTTACCAATAATGAAGCATATGTTACTTGTTCCGCGAGTTTTTAAGTGTGTGGAATATGTTAAAGGATGCCAACTTTTGCATATTGCATTAGCCAGACGTCGTCTCGTTCACGAATTTCAACCGCAGCTTGGTTGCACGGTATTCGGTAATGAAAGATCGCAGGCTTCGACCTGTAGTATACGTTGAACCAGTCGGCTCCTCCCGTAGTTGCTCGACCAAGCTCGTAACGTCTGCACATACACCCCGTTATCCTTTGCACAATTGTTCGTCAGTTCGTTCTTTCCAGACGTTCGAGCCGTGGCCGATACGCCGGCCATACCCGGCGCACCCTCGGTTCCGCTGTTCTTAAATAAAGGGTCGCACACGCTGGCTGCACGCTTCATGTGGTACGACGCACAAGTCCTTATGACCCTAAAGTCTCTCGCCTGGTGCCCTCGGGACGTGCACCTATAACATCTTCGCTCTTTCGCTCGCGAGATGCTCCTTCCTAACGGCCAGAGAGATATTGGCGGTGCATGAATGTGTGCCCTAATTCTGGGAATAGAAAAGAAGCACTATTATTGAAGTGCAATGCCGAAGCTTTTGAGGAGATAACCGTGCTGCTTCTGTGGTCCGCCGCCAGAGAATTCTCGTTAGGGCAACCTGCACCACTGCTCGTGATTCCGTAGTTCATTCTTTACACAGGTGATCAGTTCGTTCAGTACCTAGTCCGATTCAGCTGGCGCTGTCGATGGACTGATCATGGAGGCACGTCGTCAGCTTCTTAGGAGTTAAGCTCTTCATGCCGTTTCTCGTTAGTGATGCTCAACACGGTGTTGCGTTGGAGCGCGGGGTGCAATTTATCCATGAACATGACAGAGAATCTACATGTTGAAATGTTCAAGGAGTTAGAGCAGAGGATGTTTAACTGTGTCGCATCGTAGAACGTCCTGAGCCTCGTATGGCAGTAATCAATTTTAGAAGCGGCATATTCCTCAGCTCGGATAGATGATTCTGCTGGATCCTTTTCTTATTCCTGTACCACTGCTTGAGATTTGCTATAGCATCCGCATAACATTACTCCGTGATCTGTAACACTGCGATTGCTGTGGCACCTCCGGCGTGATGTAACGTTGCAGATAATAAATCTTCGACGTGGGCGTAAGGGCGCTGTTTTGATAATGGTCTGCTCACACAGCTCCCAAAAGCCCGTCTAATACTGGACCTCCCCTTGAGAAACAGGTAAATCGAGCTATGGAAGCCGATTTCTCTAGTACGGGGCCACACATTCCTGTCTTAACGTAACCACCACATTGACGAACGGCTCTCGATGGGCATTTTGATAAGCTCGTTCAAGAAGGTCGATCTTGTGCCGAATTTATGCCAACGTGTTGAGGGTATGATCATCGTTTTCCTTGGCTGCTTGAAACTCGATATCGAGTTCATCGCCGGAAGAAAGTCCTCGAGCTTCTCTCTGATCTTTGAAAGCTCGGCTTGGGTTGGCCACGAGGTGATCTTACAATCCAGTGAGCTCGGTGATGTCTTCACATCCGGTGTCGAGCAATGAGAGAGCTTCATCTGTAAGCCTCGTGCTATTGGCTCTGCGATGAGACGTGTTCTTCAGGTGCTCCATTGCGTGACAGGCTGCAGCTGATCGTCTACACGCCCGTCACGTTCCAGGACCACCCAGTTAAACGATTCTTCCGAGCTCCAGCTCCAAGTGGCGGAGTAGATGAGATACAGGCCCTTTACATTTTGCAGAGAAGCCAGTCGTTACCGCATGGGTTTTCTGCACCAAAATATTAAACAGGTCTGCAAAAAGAAACGATACAGGCGGCCACTGTTCGAAGCTGCTGCTAGTACTTCTCCTTTATTTATTTCTCTATCTTTTCTTGTTCTACATACTTAATAAATAGGATGATCATTAACATATGCAGACCACCTGTGATGATGTGCCGTAAACATGAACTCGTATATGTAATTATGATTACCTAAACGATATTCAACGTTTGCTACAGGCGCACTACTTGCATATGTAAGCTTCCGCTGAAAACCTAGGTCATTATGTCCAAAAGGGTCATGACTTGGACCTGTTGGTGAAGCATAATGGGAACTGAAAGCGCAAGTGAGACAGACAAAGAATGGAGACAACAGGACGAGCGCTAGTCCTATGTCTCCTTTTTTTGTCTGTGTCTCATTTGCGCTTTCAGTTCCCATTAGGTAATATGGTTTTTAACTGCCGCGTACACTGTGATGAAATATTCTATCCCGGTCCTGTTTTTTTATTTGATGTCGGAAGTTTTATTATTGTGTCACTGTTCGTCATCATCACCAGTGTGGTTGGGTCAAGTTCAGGACGAAGGCATCTCCCAAAGATCTCCAGCCACGCCAGACGAGTGCTGGCTGAGTCCACATTTCCCACCAAACTGTCGTAGCCCATTCCTCCATCGAGTCATTGTCCAGCCCCTATTGCGTTTACAGCCTATTTGCAGCCACTCCATTAAAGGCTGCTCCATCTGTTGTCCCTGATGTCCATGACATGACCCACACTTTTTCATTCGCTGAATTTCATTGTAAAAATATTTTCTTGTGCTTCTGGAGTGTAGTAAGGAAAGATTTGATACGTGTGTATCTCAAACACTTAATCTGTTTAAGGTAAGCTTAGCCCATCTGGATATTACTCATGAAGTTCCGGAAAATGGATCAATACGGTTTTTGGATTTCACCCTGGGGGTAGATGCGAAACACGTGTGTAGGCAGTACAAGCCTCACGCCAACAAGCCGCTTCTCCCGTATCATTACGGACATTATAAGCTGGTAAAAATGGGAATATTTAGGCTGTGTGTCTCGGAAGCCCTAAGCAAGTCGTGGTCCCATGCTGTGAAAACCCCTTCGACGAACAAGCCAGTCGGATACCAGCGGCTGGCTACCCACTCCACCTGGTCGTATCGGTGACAGAAGCTATTCTGAGGAACCTGAAATCTTGTCATCGTAAGGATGCACATGAGGAGCCTGCTCACGAGAGTACGAGGAAAAAGTTACCATTCTCCCGTACATTCACGGCTTGTCTCACGGTTTAAAAATGATTGCCAACCGTGTACACTTGAAGGTAGCGCTTGGCGCTACGACAAGCTCGTGAAATTTGCCAAAGACATTATAAACACCGGTGCGAGCAACCTTGGGTGCCACGGAAAGTATCGTATAGAGCATGTCCCAAGTGTAGAGTGTGTGGTTTATGACATTCCCCTGAGGGAATGTGGGAAGTTTAGGTCGGCCAAACTGGCAGATGCTTTAATGACCAATTGAGAGAGCACAACAACGTCGAAAACAAACGATGTATTCTTAGCCTTGCATTGCAAATCATGCCGTCGGAAATCTCATTTTGGCATGTGCGAGATGATAGGAAGAAGCGGTAATCAAACTACGCCAGAAATGACAACAATTGAAGCACAGGAAATTGAAAGGCATGGCTGTAAATGTGTTAGCCGGACGTCCATCGCGTTGTCCAAAAAAAAGATAGATTTCCTTTCGAACACGGGCTGTGCTTCGGGCATCACTTAATTTGGTGTCGGTATAGATTGTGCCAAGTGCGTGAACTCTTTGTGATATGGTGGTGTGATACTAAGATTACACGTCTATTTTATGTTCTAGTTTTTTTTGTTTTTTTAATGTTTTATTGGTGTTAACATGAAAAGTGCGTATAAAAAGTGTGCAAGGTTTCTCGTATTAGATTTAGTTGGAAGTCAACGCTCGTCCCGCCGTCTTTCTGTGTCCGTGTTTCGATTCGCACTGTAGCTATTTTTCAAAATGAGTTACCAACTGTCCGAATAGTACTTTCTTACGCTGAATTTTAACTAGAATATCGTCCACACCAGTTTGTTCTCTAATCCACGGAGCTGTTTTCTTATCCCTAAGTGTAACCCGTAGCAATTGTATTTCCATAGCTCGTTTGGCCGATCCAAATTTCGATGTCGTGGTTACTTTCCTGAAAATATAGACAAAGGTTCAGTGCCGATATGAAGCATTCATACCCAAAAAGTATCGCTGTATTTAACCATATTCGGACAAATGTATGATGACAAGCGTTCAAAGACGCAAAATTACAGCATACAGGGTCATATTTTCACCCAGTGTTGCAAATGTATAATATTTTAAAGATATGAGCACACCTAAGAACTTTTTATGTAGAGATAGAGGAAGCGTTAGGGTCCAATTCCAGAACGCGCACGTTTCGCTTTTATTATTGTCATCATCGTCTATTTTTTGTGTCTTTTTCTTTCGGCTTCTATGACTCAACATAGACCCCCGTCCGCATCGACGAGAAAAAGTGACATTCAGCGGTGACTTACATTGCTGCTCGCCTAATGTTGCTGGGTAACTAGCATGTTCTTATCACGTGACGTCCCGTGGCAGGTCTCAACATGAGCGTTTTATCCAGCAGCCGTGCACAGGCCCTTGAACGCCGCTAAACGCTCCAAGCTTGCTCGTGCGTGAACAAATAAACGGGTGACCACTGGTGATGCGCGCGTGCCTGGGTGAAGGCGCCGGCAGAAGTGTGCCCCGGATCTCTTCAATATGAAAGCAACACATGCCCTTTGAGCAGAGGGCGATATTTTGTATGCCCTTTGTTGGCCATGTTTTGTGTGTCGTGTGCGCCGGATTTCCGACCGACATAATTAACAAAATTTTTTGCAATAAAATTCTGTACCAATAGAAGTCCGAATTGGTAGGTATGATGAGAAAAACAGAAATCGCTGCGTTCTTTACGCATCAACACCGACCTTTCAATCTAAAATAGGTTGGCAAGTTCGCAGACGCTGTAAAGGTTGTATACTGACATCACCAACAATACATACGAGCGGTAGTATTATTTTATTTATTTATTTATTTTCAATACTGCCAGTCTCGGGCGAGACCATAGCAGGTGGGCATTCATACAATTTCAGCAGGAACAACAGCGATGGGCCTAACATTGGCCAACAAGCCAAAACAACAATAAACTGTACAATAAAAGGGTATCACACACTTTCACTTCACGTGCAGAACCGCTGAGTTGTGCAGCATCGTCAATGTGGAGGTTACCCTCAGGGAGCCCTTGCGGGGTGTTACATAAGGGGAAGGTAAAAACAATGGTATACACGCAACAATGATGTAGACACAAGAATACAGACAACAATACGGACGTA
The DNA here is from genome assembly GCF_048455015.1 of Haemaphysalis longicornis. Classification (NCBI taxonomy): domain Eukaryota; kingdom Metazoa; phylum Arthropoda; class Arachnida; order Ixodida; family Ixodidae; genus Haemaphysalis; species Haemaphysalis longicornis. Next base: position 2,200,141 of record NW_027526296.1, read on the forward strand.
CAGACATGTAAACAATGTAAAGACATAGGCATACAAAGTCTTTGCACACTGTAGACCACCGAAGTTTAGTTACGAAAAGCATCAAATTCCCTCCACCCCGACATCCAGTTCACGCTTCAAAGCGAACGCGATGGCTCCCTTCCCCCCCCTTCCCCCCCCTTTCCCCCCCCCTCATTCTTATTTGATGTCCAAGTGACGACTAGACCGAAAGGCCTTAGGTGTGTCCTCCCTATTCCCAGAGCGGCGACTGTGTGTTTCCCGTATTATGCCCGGAAAGTGATCAGAATCGGGTAATTTCGGACCCAACAACAAGAAAGAAGAAAAAGAGAACCACTCTAAAGGTTTATCTTTTCCGTGTCCGCCGCCGTAAGCAAGAGAGGGCGGCTAACTGCGAGAGGGCATCGACCGTCGGAGCCCTGGAACGCCGAAGCCGGTGCCCGGTGTGCCATGAGCAAGCGAGGCGCCAGACGGCTTATTCAGAAAAGAGGGGTGCAAATCGTCCATAACCATCAACGGCGACGGGCTACCCGATCCCGGCCCCAAAGAGAGCGCCCGGAAGGCAGAAACGAAGTCGGCGGACAGAAGAAAGGACGCAGCGCCGTCGACGAACAATGCGGGACAGGATACCAGGAAGTTGACCTCGCCGGAACGGCCGTCCTCGAAAGGGGAACGAACTGGGGGAAGCAGCCCCTCCCTTTGTTGCCCCACCGGGCCTGAATCATTCGGCTTAGCCCTGCCGACAGGCGCCCGTCCGTGTAGGAAAAAGGGCTACGTTGTTCAGCGAAGATCCCCGAGAGAGGTCAACCGCGCTGAAAGAATGCAAGACGGCGCTAGAGAATGCAAGACGGCGCTAGAGTGGGGGCGCCGCATCCACGAAGCCTCAAGGCCGTGCCGGCCTCGGAACGTCGGGTTTCTATATCTGCGCTATTGGTTTACCTTTAATATGCAAAAGAAGGATCCGTCGTCGAGGTTGGAAGACTTGGTGATTAGGAGAAAGGGCGAGGGTAACTGCGGGGAATAAAAGTTGAAGAGGAGAGAGAGAGAGAGAGAGAGAGAGAGAGAGAGATAGCTAGAGGGAACTTTATTTACAGGAGAGAGGTCAGCACAGCAGTGAGCTTGGCGTTGTACTCCAAACGAAAATGATTCATGGTGAGGATGGGTCACGACAGGCGATCCAAGAAAAACACACCCGCAACTTACCCGACGAGGCACACACAAGAAGTGCTAGGGACTAGGTTAGCGGAGCTTGGCCTGAATTTACCACCATTAAAACATACACATGGGTCCAAAGGTGCGTCACGAAACGTAATTAAGTCAAGGCAGGACTGCCGGGCTGCTCAAGTGCGGTGTCGTCGTAGAGAGTCTGCGGGTAATCCCAGTCTGGATTATCTTGCCAGATCATTAAAAAGCTTTTTCTTTCTCGGTCTCTTACTTCTGCGGCACATGCGAAGCGACTATGGACTACGTAGGAGCAAGACGCAATAAATCTGTGGTCATAGCGACGCCCTGCTGCGCGAAACTCATGGCAGGTGACTACGTCTTTCTCGACACGCTTAAAGAACCCCGCAGAGTGCATCTCGGCGCAGAATGGGCAGCAGGCGTGCTCTGAAGTACAACGGGCGGCTACATTGCCAAATGAGCAACATCTTATTCCGCACGCAGCGGCGTAAAGGTTTTCTGGGATGGGACACGACGTCCATCCAATAAATCACCACTCCCTATCTTTGAGAGCATTGTATACGGAGGGCGAGATCGCTATAATGGGGACATTGTTAGTCGTGCTATCCTTGAAGTATGCGCGGTGCTTAAAGACTATTTCTGGCATATCTGCGTTGTTTTGTTCATTGATGTGAGCTCGAAAAATGCCAGTACATCTTTAACTCCCCGACGATACACAGGCACTGCGGTACGCCGTAGTGGAGGGCTCCGGATTTATTTTGACTGGGCGCCGAAATCTAAAACGCACGGGCGTTTCGCTTTTCGTGGCAAAAGGCTGGTACACGGGCTTGGGTGAACGCCGGATAATCTAGACGGAGGTAAATGAAGTGGCGTGAACATTTTAGCGCTGTTTTGAGTTGTGCATTGTTCATGAGCTTTTTCTAGGCTGCCGATTGATGCTCAATCAGAGGACATCACACTGAGCATCATTCGTGCTGTAATTAGCTTCACTTGCTTCACGCCATTGCCGGAAGAGTCTTTGGTCAATGTAGGCTTTAGAAAAGTAGTGCTTTCCGGTGCGGGATGTCCGGATGGCGAAACAGGCGAAATGAAAGGTGCATGGCTTGGGTGGCCCGTAACTGGGGGGAGTCGTTGAGCAATGCCTGGCGACTGACTTTTGTTCTGCTGTGCACAGGTAGAACGTTCATCGTGATCAGCTGGTAGGGGGCGGTTGCCTCGTAGGGCATCAACAAAGGAAGGCTGTGCAGCGGTTGGAATGCCTAGCAAGTTCGCCTCTTTGAAGGGGCAGACAACCGTATTTTGTCGAGTTTATGTTCTCTATTACAAACGAATGGGGATCCCTTAAAGCATACTAACAAGAAAGGGTTGTGCTGATAATACCTTAGAACTCTTTTAATCGAAATGCTATGTCTGCAAGCCATATGTGCCCTCCCGAAAATATTGCCGGCAAAAATTACATAGAATGGCGTGCCAACATACTTTTGTCTGCATGCGAGCTGAACTGCGATATTTAAATACTCGTCCCCAGCTAAAAATGTGAATCACAGGCTTTCTTAATACTTTGTGTTTTTTTTTAATTCACTAGTCTATTTTGCACGAAGGCGGCATTGTTGGGATGGACGATAGGTAGACTCTGGTTTCACGTTGTGGAAATCGGCAGTTCGATTTTGCCCGGGCGTGTCCTTTTTTTAAGCCGCCGTTGGCGTACTTGGAAACTGAAATGAAATGTTTCGGCAGAAGAAGCGCCCCGGGCTCAGAGAGAATTGTCAAAGCACCTTCACTGGGTCTGTTTACTGGTTTACTGGACGCGTGCATTGATGCAAGGCATGGAGGCTCAGTTAGCCACACTGAGAGCAACCCAGCGGTGGCTGGCAACGTGTCTTAAAAATTTTCAAAATAATGTTTAAAAATACCCATACAATTTTAACTTATACAAATCCTTGTGCTAAAAGGTTTTCAGTAAGCGAATAGCCGTTTCATCAGTTACAATAGCTGCTAGGTTTGCAGGTCCCGTGACCGGGACACACATTGTAGTGTCAAGTTTCTACACTACGAACCGCCTCCCTTCCGATTTCAGATAGTTTGGTGCCAAATTAAAATATTTTCCGCCAGTTTGTTTTTAAAGTGCTTACGATTACCGTGCTATATAGAACGCTGGCTTTCGTATGAGCTAGAGAACACATACGCGAAAAAATCGGTTGTCCGTCCCTGTTCGTTTGGAGCTCCTGAATTCGACCCTGGGCACAAAAGAGCTGCGCAGTTAGTACGATGACGGTGCTTTGCATCTAAAAAAACACTTCTATAATCTTTTCTCTCACCGGGATAATAGCTTTGTTTCGCATGTCCGACACAATGTTCACTAAACTCCTGCCCAAAGGCAATATTGTTGCAACTGTACCATGACCAGCGGTGATATTCGTCCTTCAATGTCAAATTTTCCATTCCTTTTGGCCGGAGAGTAGCGGACTAAAAAGGGAGCGATCCACGGGTGGGGATTTTTCCGCTCCATACTGATGATTATCACTGGGCTGAACATGGACAGTTCCAGGACGTTGATTAAGTCCAATTATGGGTATTTTTAAATTCATCAGTCTCTTGCGCATCGACGGAGCTTAGGCATGTCTCTATTCGCAGCATACAAGGTCACTGAGAGGTCATCGCAAGAACGATGCCTCGCGTTGATTGCTAACAGTACATCGCAGGCTACTGCCGGGCAGCGTTAAAGAAGAATATAGCGGTATAAGGTCACTATATCTGACAAATGAACATGGCTGCCAAAGAACACGTCGTAGAAAGGACACTGGTGATTTCTTTCCCGCTCACCCATAGGTATACTCACGCATGAGAAGCGACGGGCGAAGACGACGACACGAAAGTAATGTACTGGGAAAACTGGTGCATTACATGTGTATTTTGGCTTTAGATGGAAGACGCTATAGCGAAAAATTCGTCATAAGGGGAGCGTTTTAGAGCACACTCCCTCCCTGCATTCAGCATTTATGGTTTCGAAACAGTAAGGCGTGTCTAAGAATCGAGACTAGCCGCAACGGTGTTGAAGCGCCGCGGCAGAGATTATCTACGCCTGTGTCGCTTAAGGTGAGGGTGTTGAAGTGTGCGAAGGAGGTTGTTGGTCACTTTTTGCGAGGACGTTATAGTGTCAGGGTCTTAGTGTTCACTGTGTTGATGGTTGTGCCGAACACTGGTGTTTCGTTGACGTTTAGCCGCGTGGTCTCTTACATTGTTATCACGAGCTTGCGGCGTCAACCGGCTGGCAAAAAATTCCAAAAGTAATCCAAAATTCGTGTAATTAGGCCCTAGTTACAGCACTTATTTTTCAATTACGACATTTCTTTGCTGGTTAGCGTTTATAAAGTAAGCTTTTCCTTGGTTTTTGAGACCGTACAGGCAATTTCTTAAAACTTGATTTTTTTTAGTTCAAATACTTCATGTTGGCGCACGCGTCATTCCCGCTGATCATGCGTTTTCGCGGACACTTAATGAGAACAGGTCTGGCGGACGCTTAAACCACACAAAAAATTGCCGACTTTGCCTAGCAACTATCGCTTTAAATGTATGACATACTGCAACAGTTTTTTGGGTACTGGGAACAGAAGTACTTTTCTCAGTATCGAAAATGGCACGTAGTCATACAATGTAAGTAAGTAAGTAATAGTTTATTTTTCATAAACTGTACAAGGTTATGGGGAAAGAAAGGGAAAAAGTTTCACATAAGCAACTTGACTGGCCCTTACAATGTAGACCTAGCATTTGCAGTGCTATTGCCGGATGCGTTCAAGCGAATGAATGACTATTTTTGAAATGTGGCTATTTTATGGATAAGGTACAGCACTACTAAACATGAAGTTGAGGTTTCATTCCCGGCAATGGCAGCCAGATTTACCATCCAGTAAAAGCATCTCAGCGGTACGATGAAGTAGCAAAGCAAGAACATGAATGTGTCTAGATTAGAGCGCAAGTTCATATCATTAAACTTCCTAAATTAATCTGCAGCCCACCCCCTCACTCTTTAGGATCCACAAAGCATCACTGTCGTCACTGTCCGCAAAGCCTCACTGTGTGTTCACTTGGAAATACCAGGTTTGAAGGGAAGCTTAACACTAAAAATGTCGTCCTCGAATGACTTACCGTCTTCCGCCCATGGGCCAGACTAGAAATGTAAAGTGAGGGACATATTTACTTGAAACGGTGGAGCGAAAAAGAGGCAGGGCAGGTTGCCGAGGCTGCATGGACCAGGTTATGTTATTCTGTTGGCTTTAAGGCTGCTTTTGTCTGCATGTTTTATTTTATCAAGCTTAATACCATCAAGCTAATCTTGAAGCAAGTTTTGGCAGTGAGCAGGCCAACTCAATAAAATGGCCAATACGTTGCTTTCAGAGAAATTGTCGTGTGCAAGAAGTTCGTTTTTTCAGCCGAGAAGTAATTATTGAAGTGCTGCGATTTTCTGACGTTACATGTAATCAGTGATGTGACCGCACTGTGGGAGGGGGTGAACCAATCGATTGGATCCTCATCAATGTTAGTAGTCAAAACCAAACTTTATTGCTTGAGTGACCAACGAGTTTGCCAAATTGACCAAGGACTCGCGGTACAAAACGTTCATGTGCTACAGGTACCATTCAAGAAAAACTGAGTCTTGTTTGCCTACTACTGCAGTGTAGGTTAGGAGCGGGAAAGTTGTAGAAAACTGAGTCAAACCTATCGCTATCCGCTTTATCCGAATAAACAGAATACATCAGTAGACATTACTCATTGTTGTAACTTCTTTCTGTGTGGACCTTCTGTGTCGATGGATATTCCGGCTCGATTGGACCTTCTGTCTCGGGAGATCTTCCTTCTCGTTGGATATTCTAGCTGGACTGGATCTTCTGTCTCGATGTATACTCAGGCTTGATTGGATCTTGCGTCTCGGTGGATCTTTCGTCTCGCTGATCACATGACTGATTGTATCTTCTGACTCGGTGGATCCTCAGGCCTCAAGCGACCCTATGCGCGCCTAACCGGCAACAGGCGATATCCAGGTGCTTAGACGTGAAAGACCGCCCAATGCGTCGCCCCAGAAGCCCTCCAAGCTCAGCGGGAAAATACGGGTAAAAACGCCACACCAGTAGCCCTTCAACAAGAACACAACACATTAGCTCTTAGGTGTGGATAATTCCCGGTCTACGCCGACGTGAGTACAGAGGTGAACTGATATGCAAAAACCACTGTGATCTTCATGTTGTATTCCACCTGTCAACTTCGGCGACTTACCTGTTGCCGTGGACCTAAACAGCCTTTGTAGTGCAAACCTTGTTATCGTGAACTTGTACGCTGTTCAGTTCCGATCTTTTTTAGTAGTACATCGCACATATCCTATTTGCTGTCTACCCATGTAGAAGCCAACTACAGCGGGTCCTAGCTGTTATTAGATTTAATAAATGCTCATTATGTGTGAGCCCTAAATGTGGAAAGTGAGGTATATGTGGTTTCCCTGTGACAGCTGCAAACATAGTTTGTCCGCCCATTCCTAGACTAGTTCCAGCACGATATATGCAATAGTCCTAAATTAATTAAAATAGGGCTGCTTGAGGTATCATCAGTTGATGCGCGAAAAAGTTCGCAGTGTTTGGCACTTTGACAAAAAGGTGCTGCCAGAGGGGTCGGATTTTTTGGTTGTGTGAAAACACAGCGGAAACATCTGTGCACCGCCTCGTGGGAATTAAGAGGTAGTGTAGAATTGTCCTGAATACGCTATGTTGTGTCTGGGTCTATAAAAGTGTAGAGGAGCATGCAATAGATCGAACTATAAATACACATAATAGATTGCCTTAACAGTTTCGTGTTTTGTTTCCTAGAATATTGACGCCCACATCACCTCGAAGAAGGCAACCGACCGCCAAGCCTTAACGGTGCTGGGCATAACACCGAACAAGCCGAAATATTTCTCTTCTTACGCACAGCTTATGTTGTAAGTGACTTCACTTTAATGTCTGGGATAGCTTCTTACGTACGATCAGCACTCATGCAAGGCTCAAGTCACAAGATTCACCTACGCACTACGTTGACACGGACTTACATCTATTTTGAAAGCCCTGGGCTGTGATGTGTCTTTTATTTCCCAACAGAGGCAGGAACAATGCCACTGAGTAAGGGCGAAAAGTTGTATTGGGAACGCCCAATATATATTTGACCAATAAACCATAGCATATATATGCAAGATAAGCAAACACAAGGCTTTATGGGTAAGCAAAAAGGAAGGGGTTTAGCGTCGCGTATACGCACTGTTATTTTGAAGGACGGTGGCGGCGGGGATGGTTTTACATGTATTTTTTAATTATTTCAAATTTCCTTGGTGTATTGTGGTTCCTTTTGAGTGCCCTTTGGAGGTGTTTTATTCTTGTGCCACCCAACAAAATTAACATGAACTAGACCCTACTTATGATAATTACTGGAAGCTTGCTCATGTACAAGAAATCATTCATCCCTTTGTGCAGACTCAACGTTTGAAGGACACGAGAATAATCGCCGCCCCTGCGCACCCTTCTTGTTACAGGCAGGTTTTCACGCCGGACATATTTATAGCGGTGAGCCACATTTCGTACTCGGATAAAGACCGGCCAGACTGTGTCATTTTGCCTCCGTCAATACCAGATTTCCCGCCCTTGTTCAATCCTCCCTACGGACACACCCTGGTGAGCCAGCTTTATGACATTGAACTTCATCGGTGTAAAGATGCGGCAGCCTAAAGGCATTGAATATGCCGAGACATGAAAATATTTCTTCCTCATTCATACAGTATAATATTGAATGGAGGTGAAGAGGGAATACCATTGGTACAGGGAAGACACGTTCACAATTGGGGGCTAATTTAAAGCACAGAAGGTTGTTATCAGGCTATTTTTTTCACTTTTCACCGTTACTGGGCTCACATGGAGACAAATCTACTAAAGTGCGTTCACACAGTAGGGTGTCGATGGCGCTAATCGCAGAGGCACTAAGAAGCAGTCGCAGGCGAAAACTGAAGCTTACGGCACACACCTTTGCACAGAATAATGTAATTTCATCCACCCTCTCGCCATTATACACCACAAGCCCTTTTACAATCAACGTTATCAAGAAAGCTAATTGAGTATGATATATGCGGGTTTTGGTATACTGAATTTGTGACTATATCAAATTGGTTTCAACGCCTTAACCTGTTAACAATAACTGTGTTTAACTGCACTGGAGCGAAAGCTGTCGTTTGTGTCTAAGTAGCTGCCCTTCGACAAGTGTTCAATTATCATTTGCCCTGCATGTCAACAAGCTCAAAAATTGCCATAATACACACAAACTGATAGAGGCACGCAATAAAAAATTGGAGATAAATTGAACTAGAGATGAAAACACATGTGATACTCTACTCTTGGCACATGCATAGTGGCCGAGTAGCCTGTCCAGGGAGGTGAGGTCAATTTCACAAGTACGCAATTTTTCTAAGTGCTAAAGTATTGCTTGGCTGAGTTACTGCAAGTGCATGGCCCCCAGCCATACGCTAATGTGTGCGCACAAGCTGAGTCTAGAAAACGCCGCCTGTATAAACATTGCCTAACGCGTGAGCGAAAAATGGCCAAACAGCCACTCTCCTGTTGCTGTCTCCTACCCTTCCCCGCTCCGTAGCCTTCCAGCGTGCTTTCGTGTCCGCCAGCCAGCGCCGCTTCTCGGAAACTATGCAAAATAGTGGAAAGTTTGTTTAGCGTTCCCGAGGCGGCGCTCCTACGCCTTCTTGTTTTTCACCATACCTGTCTGTCTTGGTCTGTCACTGATAAAACTTCCTTTGTCACAGAGCAAAATCCCTTGCGTTGCTGCAGGCTGATGCCGGCTTTGCGCGCTTATCTACTCGGATCACAGGCCGTGAAATTTTCTGAGTGGGGCATCCCACCTCTATCCCCTCCGCATTTAGGTATTGTTTTGACCCCGCTGTTCGCACTCCACATCGGTACGCACTTGTAAAATTCAGGACTGTACTGTAGAAGCGCCCGGACAGCGTGGCGGGATCCCAGCTGCTTATCCTTTTGTTTCCTATAATTTTCTGATGTTTACAAGCACGTGATATAATTGGAAAGTAATTGTATAAGTGAGCGCCTGAACAAAAAACGTGCACACAATTTTTTCTTCTCTAAATACTCCAGAAAGAAAAATATCAGTAAAATAATGGCTGCCCCATCCACAAATATTGTTTTTCTGTTACCTATATGTCTACCCTACAATCGGTATGTTCTTACACTATTTCAGTCCACCTCCATCTTTATCTTTGGAAAAATGCAGCAAGTATGAAGCGAGCGACACGTTTAACGAGATCCCCAGTGCGCCACAGAACTAGCGCCCCGTCGCGGCTAAGATTTATTTATTTATTTATTTATTTATTTAGTTATTTATTTATTCAGGTTACCCCTAAAGGCCCTCAGAAGAGGGTATTACATAGGGGGGGGGGGCAATACCACATGGTGTGTAAACTACAACAAAAAAGAAAAAAAAACCGAAAAAAAGCAGTACAACAAGATACAATGCAACGTACCAACTGCAACAAAACGCAAACCATGAATACGGGCAGCAATTGCATGGCGTTATACAATAGTTAAAAAAAGAGAAACAAAAACAGAACAACAAAAGCAAAAAAAATAATTAGTTGGTCAGCGTAGCGCGCATGAGCTCTAAAAACTTAGCCGAGTCTTTCTCGGTGGCAATGTGTGCGGGTAAATTGTTCCACTCAATAATAGTGGGCGGGATGAATCACTGAGCGAAAAGAAGTGTGCGAGATAGCGGGCGCTTAACTTTGTTGGGATGATCACGGCGTTGAAAGATGGAACAGGGTGGTTCAAAGAAACTGTCATGTAATGACGGGTGATTGTAAAGTTTGTGGAAAAGTGATAAGCGCGCATATTTCCGACGAAGGGCCACATCCTCTAGCTCAGCACGGTTTTTTAAGTTAGTGACGCTGGAATAAGAAGAATAATCTGAGTAAATGAAACGAGCAGCACGGTTTTGCAAGGATTCAATATTTGATACGATGTAGGCTTGATGAGGATCCCAAATGGCACTGGCGTATTCTATGTTAGGGCGAATGAAAGTGGGAAAAGTCAGCTTTTTTAAGTGCGATGGAGCCTGTTTAAGATTTCGTTTCAATAACCCGAGAGACCAGTCAGCAGCTGCAAGAGTGAGTTCTATATGATGGTGCCATGATAGATCCGATTGAAAGTGGAGGCCGAGGTACTTGTAAGTAGATGTTAACTCAAGTGTCATGTTATTCAACGAGTATTGACTAGGAAACGGGTAGCAGCGTTAGTAAAGGACATACACTTTGTTTTAGAAACATTTAATGACATAAGCCAAGTTGAACACCAATGATTCATTTTGTTAAGGTCAGATTGCAAAGCTAAGCGGTCCGAATCAGAAGAAATGTTACGGTATATTACGCAGTCATCCGCAAAAAGTCGGACGTGTGAAGATAAAGATTTTGGTAGATCATTAATATAAACGAGGAAGAGTAGAGGACCAAGAACACTTCCTTGGGGTACACCAGATGTTACCGGTAAAGAGGAAGAATAAACATTCATAGCAAAGGTGAATTGAGACCTGGAAGAAAGAAAAGCTTTTATCCATCCAAGAACGTTAGGATGAATGTTAAGTTGTTCTAGTTTTAGTAGTAATCTGGTGAGGAACGCGGTCAAAAGCTTTAGCGAAATCTAAGAAAATTGCGTCGACCCGGCAACCAGCATCCATATATGTATGAAGGTCGTGAACAAAACCGGCAAGTTGGGTGTCGCATGAATATCCCTTGCGAAAACCGTGCTGAAAATTGAAGATGATATTGTGACGTTCCAGATAGTTTATGACTGGAGTGTGTATGATATGCTCCATGAGTTTGCAAATGGTACTAGTTAAGGAAATGGGCCTGTAATTTAGCGGTGAGGAATGGTCACCCGATTTGAAGTGGGGGACGACTGTTAGCCAGTCGTCCCCCAAGGGGGGGGGACTGTTAGTCAGTCTTGAGGTAGAGGTCCGGTAGACAAAGACTGTGAAAAGAGAGCGCATAAAAAGGGGGTGATGCTGAATGATATAGGTTTGAGGATTTTATTATTAAAGCCTAGATTATCCGAGGTGGAAGAAATTGTCAGTTTCTGTAAAAGGAACAGAATACCCGCCTCACTGATAACAATCTCCGGCATGACTGTGCTGTTGATACTATGCAATATGGGAGCGGATGAAACGTCTTCTCTGGTAAAAACTGAAGAAAACGCCTGGTTGAAGATGTAAGCGAAATGGCCCTTGAAGCCCAACAGGCAAGCTGACAGACACGCGTCGTAGAAGTGGGTGCAGCGTTCCCGACTCACGAGCAGTGACGTAAGGCGAGATGTCCGTCGGCACGCGCCGCATAGCGGATCAGTGCCTGAACTAAGCGTCCCTACCCTTCCCCTTGAAAAGCGCGCGACGCGTCAGGTAATAATACAGGCGGCGTTGGTCTAGATAGGGTGCGGCTTCTCCCACAGAAACTGACAGCGCTCCAATGTTTGACAGCAGCACTCGGATGGCGCTCAACCCTCAAATCCCGTTAGCTGCAATGTGTTTGATAACGTGTGCAGCAGATATTAAGCAACTAAAATCTTCAGAGTGAGCCTGTTCTAGCCCATCGTTACAGAATAGGCAGCATGGAAGCGCACACAGTAGCATTATTCAGCTTTCAAACTCCCTTCTGGATCGAAATGAAGTGCCCGCGTTCACGTGAAAGGTGCGGATGACCTCGCGATGAAGCCATGATTAGCACCGTGCTGTAAACCGAAGCTGAGACAGAGTGACCTCTATGTCAGATCAGTGGATGACGGGTTACCAATTAGTGTTCTTTTGCGCTTTTTGTGTACTTTCACTGGTCGAATACTATGCGTATGCACAGGTGGCTTGGTCAACTGTGGAATTATGAGTGAGGAAGGCCATGTAGTCCAAACTGCCATTGTTCTCTTTCTTTTCGTGCTCACTCGTCATGTGTTGGGATAAAGTGATTACCCCCATAAGTGACCAGTGAACCCTTACGTTTACCTTAGAAATGGCATGTGATGGTTTGGCGCTGGGTGTGCGCCTACCAATGAATACTGCACCGTGAATTGTCAGAGTGCATAGAAGGGTACAGGTTTTTATGCAAGCTTTTTTGCAGGCTTGCTTCGGTGCAAGCTCAATGTTATACTTTGTATATGGCTGCTTAGAAAATGTAGGGAGTACAAATGTAATTTTCAAACTTTCGTTTAATCGAAACCATAGCTGTGATTGTGTCTGCAATGCAACGAAACATAGACCCAGAGATGCGCACTCAATAGGAATCAACAAGCAAGAGGAATCAACTTGATATTCTGTAGAATACCAATTATTTTACAGAAACAACCTCAAAATTTCTACATATGTGGAAATGAACTGATAATTTCTAGTCACCAATTCGGTGTTCACATGGAATTTCAATTCAATTGTGATGAATGGCTGTGTGAGTGATCGGCCGCGCAAGTGAGGCTGCCACAAGGTCAGAGAAGATGACAACGAAGAGTAGCCGCGCGTAAGGGATCGCGGAAGCTGGTACGCGAACGGCTGGAAGCCAAGCGGCGGAACAGGGCGCGGTTGCGTGGGAACTACCCCGTGGGACGCTTGGTCCACGGGCCACCTGGAGCACAACCGTCGCTGCCCTCCGCCAAGGCTCGAGAGCGCGTCTGGGCGCCGTCATTGTGGCGCTGGTGTGCCGACTGGTGACGTTCCGTTCCGACTGTCGGGCGCTACTGTTCCTGCTGTTGGAGCCGTTAGAAACGCGTCGCGACTGAGCGTGAGCTAACTTGGCTACTGGGCATTGCTCGCGGACCTTCCCAACTACGAGACTATTTTGTGTACCTTCTAACTACGGGCTGCGCGTCCGTGTGAACCAAGCCCGTCCTGTGTATAACATCCCAGCGTCTACTGCCCTGTGCTTGTCCTTAGTCCTCTTAAATATAGTCTTCGACGTGTTAACCGGCGTTCTTCTCTCTGCTTGCGTGGTCCTCGGCCCATTCATAACATCAATCAATACGCAACTATTCGGGTGTTCACGTGTATTCACTTCAATGCAAAAATGAGGGCCAAGCTTTTTAGTTTATGTAAGTGTAAATTAGTTATAGCAGATGGTCTGAATGAAACATCGAACCTGTAACACATGCTGTTGCAGGCACAAAGCCACTTCAAATAACGTTGTGTATGTCGGAGGTACCTGCAAAATATCTTAAAGGTACACCGCACAAACTTGTAAAATCTTATAGGTAAAGCTCGCCGTCCGCTCCAGTCTCTTATGACTTTCACACAATCAGGGGCATAGCCAGAAATTTTCCTCGGGGATGTCTGAGGTTGCACCTAGACCTCCTCCATACGATTTTTAGGGAATAAAAACATGTGCATAAATGTACAACTATTAACTAAATATACTTAATGAAAGTTTTAACTACTAACGGAGAATGCAGAACTATATCTCTCGAGAACGAAGAAAATAAAATATTTCATAAAAGCATTACTGCCATGTTCCTAGAATTGGGGCAGAACGGTTATCACTGCTTGTACTTTTCTGTGTCGCCTACCGCAGAATAAATAGCAACTAGGAAATATGTAAATCTATAACAAATATAAGCATATATGCTCAACAAACATGGAAACAAGAAAAGTGGATGCAAGAAACTGATTTAGTTAAAACTACCAAAGCACTGGCCGAAATTATAAACGTGAAAAACACTAAGCAAACAACTAGTGGGTGGGCCTTTTATTCTATTGTCGCTTTTTCATCCAAGGATGTTTCTTTCCATTTTTTTTACAAATGCGCCCGATAAGGACAAATCTTCACACCTCTGTCTTTTACGCCAATATATTGCGCGTGAGCAGCTTGTCGACCGTCGCGTACTGCGGATAATTGGACCCAAATAATTCACACAAAAAACGCATTAAAATATACAGTTGGGGTGAAAAAAGCGACACCATTATACCAGGGTGTCGAACCGAAAGCGAACGGATCCAAAACCCGGAACCGAACCTGAATCAGACGCGCGACTGAACTGAAAAGTAAATATTAAATAAAAAATAATAAATAGAAAATAATTAAAAATAACTTGTTACCGGTTCACGACGAAACTTTTCGACCATATGTTGTTGATGTAGCGCGGTCAGATCATTTGGGGATTTTACTTCTTTACCTATCAACATCTTTGCAACTGCCCACGGAGTTTTACCCGTTAATTTAATCATGACACTATCAACGCCCTGCCCATTCGTTGTCGCAACTCGAGGGAAGAAATGTACACCAATATTGAAATCATATGTTGCCGCTGGTGTCCCACAAAATGTCTCACTTTCATAGCCTGAGCAAAAGTGCCCATACCCTTAAAAAACGCCGACAATATTCTTATCATAAAAAGGGACATTGCAAGGACCTTAAGAATTACCGACCCATCAGCTTACTCTCAGTTGTTTACAAGCTGCTTACCAAAAATATAGTTAACAGCATTGATGAAAGCCTGGATTCCCAACAACCTAATGAGCAGGCCAGGTTTAGGAGATGGTACTTTGCCATGGAGCACATTCGTGTTGTCAAGCAAGGAATAGAAAAATCCGCACAGTACACTAAACCCCTTTATATGTCATTTATCGTCTATGATAAAGCGCTTGATTCAGTACAAACTGCCGCCGCGCTAGAATCTATAGAGTACCAGGGAATAGAAGAGACCTACAAAAGGCTTCTTGACGACAAGATATATATGGCATGAAGGGGCAGAATAGCACTCCACAAGCAAAGCGATAAACTCCCGATCTGAAAGGGAGTAAGACGGGGAGACCCCATCTCGCCAAAGCTGTTCACAGCATGTCGGCAGAAGGTATTCAGGAAGCTTGATTGGTAAAACACAGGAGTAAAGGTAAACAGAATACTTGAGTAATTTGAGGTTTGCAGATGAAATAGCATTGCTGAGTGCGACTGCAAAACACCTGCTGAAAATGCTTGAGAAGCTACAATCAGAAAACGTAGACTTGGGGCTAAAAATAAATATGCATAAATCTAAAGCAATGATGAATAAGCAAGCAGTAAGCGCCCTCTTCAGCTTTGGAAACGACGTGCTAGAAGTAGTGCAAGAACATAACTACCACGGACAGATGGTTAGTGCTGACCTCAACCACGAGACAGAAATCCGGCACAGATAGGTGTGGGTTGGGGAGAATTCTGCAAGCACTACAAAATAATGAGAAGTAAGCTGCCTCTATAACTAAAAAAAAATATACAACCAGTACATGCTGCCGGTACGACATACGCAGCTGAAACTTGGCGCCTTAATATACAAATGGAAAGCAAACTTAGATGGGGTCAACAGGCCATGAAACGAATAACTATAGGAGTAACACTTAATACAGGAAACGACCTTCCTGGATCAGGAAAAAAACTGTAGTGAATGCTATCAAAGTTCAAGTAAAGAAAAAGCAATGGACTAGGGCTGGCCGTGTAGAGAGACGAACCGACAACCGGTGGACAAGTATGGTAAAAGAGTGAGGATGAGGACGAATAAACGTGTCTAAAGGAGTCAGCCATGGGGAACAGGCCTCATTCCAGGACCCCTTGATTCTGTCCGGCTTTTTGAGCTCTCTGCACCTACCACAAAGATTGTCGCCATCGTCCGAGCTGGACAGTGCTCTCTCCCAGTGCTCAGAGTGTGCTCTATCCCAGTGCTCAAAGGAGGGGAACGACACGGAACACCAAGAGGTGTGTCTATACAGAAGGCAAGGCCAATAACACGATGGAGGGATAAAATGCGGAAATTCGACAGACAATAGTGGAGCCGAGCGGTGAGGGGCAAAAGCTGTTGGAAGTCATTGGGAAAGGTCTTCACCCAGCAGTGGACCTAACCTAAGTAGGCCATTGCTGTTGTTGTTGATGATGATCATCATGATCATGAGAAAAGGGGTCATCGGGGCAGCCATACAGAATATTGGCTAATTTTGCTCCTTGGGCTTCAGATAAGGAGCATTCGGGTTGGAAAGTTTCTGTAGGAATAAATCGTGGTTTATAGGGGTTATCAATGTATTAGTCTTAAGCTGCCTTCAGGTGACTTGTGAGTTTTGCGGCGTGATGTGGCGGGTGGGGAATATTTTTCTCTAAAGGGAATAGGGCATGATACGTTTTCTTACGTCCCCTATACCGATCTAAGGGAGAAATTGCCCACTGCCTGGTTGACCAAAAAACTCGTGTAATAAAGAAAAATGTGGATGGGTATGCGGGCCACCAGATTTCTGCACCGCGCAACAGCGACCCACGCCCTAAATGTGCCTAACCGTGCCCTTCTTTTATTTGAAAGAAATAGTCTTTGGTCACTCATTCTCCGCTGTTGCGGCGCGGCGAGGCGTTGTTTTTTTAAAAAAAGATAGCACGGAATAACCTATAAATTTGACTCTGCCCAATGTCAGCGCTGACGTAATGTGAAAAATCTGATTGATCCGTGCGTGAACTGCAAGGTTAGAAACAAAAACAGTGAAAGAAATTCTAGGCATCACTAAATCTCGGAGACTTACTTTTTAGGGGCAACTTTGGTCGGTGTCTTCTAACCGCGCAGATGTGGCCCTGCTACGTTATAAAAGCCTCGGCAAAACAGTACCTGGTGAACGCCAACAACTTCATTCATTTACCAGATTATGTAGCCTAATCGTTTAGAGCTGCCATTAAGATTCGTGTCACGGGAACGGATGGTGGGGGGGTCTTAACCAGCTCGGAGCAATGGACTCAGGGAAGCCGTTGACGCGTTTGACAAAACACACATTTAATGTACACTTGAAAAGCCTAAAGCAAAGTACACAATAATTAAACTGCACACAAATGAACACACTCAAACCTCTAACAACTACAAAACACACCTCACATACAAACCCCTAACTTAAGATCTCAATATACAATTCAAATCAAAACCCAAAAGTCTCTACAATAACGTCCACTCTCAATAAGTACACTCTCAATACACTCCTTAACCCAGTTCTCATTAATTCCTCTTGTACCTCAACTCCTCAGTTGTGTTCTACAACTATGTCCCTATAATGGACTGGCCTACCCCGCTGTCGTCGGCGCTGACGTGTCTCACCCGTTGCGTGGCCGCGACTCGGTGGTAGCCGTCTTCTTCTCGCTTCGGTGCCGGCGTTCGATGCGCGCGGTCACTACGTGGACGGCGTGGGCTCCGCGCGTCCTCACTTCTTTCCTCTGTGGTAGCCGCTGTGGTAGCCCTGGTAGCCGCTCTCGCTGGATGTCCTTGATGCCGGCTTTCGATGCGCGCGGTCATCCCTTCGGCGGCGTGCCTCCTCGGTGGCTACCCCCTGGTAGCCGCTGCCGCTGGAGGTTCCAGGTAGGCTCGGCCCGAACGTAGCCTTTCGGGGCCGTCGAGACGAACGTCGACGGAGCGTGGACGCTGGCCGCTGGTGCCCGACCGATGCCGCTGGGGCCACGAAGACACAGGTTCGTGGTGCACCGAGGATTACGGTGCCGATGCGCAGTCGGCCCGCTCCCGCCCAGGCTCAGATGGCGTGGTCGATGGCCTGGCCGCGTCCCCCTGGCTCGTTCGTTGAAGCGCACGTGCTCCGGCCGCCTCCTGGTTTCTTCGGTTCCATGCCTCCCTTTGTCTTGCCTCCCCCCTCTTCTTTGTGCGCCCGGCTTTTATACCTTCTGGGCTCTCCCGTGGCGCACCCCCATTGGCTCTTCGCCTCTTGTACGTCCTTATATGGCCATCTCGCCACTTGTCACCTGCGTGGCCTTCCCTGGTTGGCCAACCCGTGTGCTGCCACCTTTTCCCAGGATTCCTTGGTGCGTCGGCGCTGGCGCTTGCTGATTGGCGCTCTCCTGGCGCGCACATCAAAATTATCGTTCCTTTATTCTTCCCTTCTATTTTTCGGGGGGTTTCATGCATCCCCTCTCGGGGGGTGCCCTTGACACATGACAATTACCCCCCGCTTTAAGAGTTTTTTCTAAAAAAACTGCTTCATGTTGTCCACCGATGTACCTTCTGATCACCAGCACTGTTCACTACTCACACAACACACCTCATTACACACCACCGTTAACTTATTCATCACTCTACAGTTCACTTCTTTCTACACACCATAAAATACATTTCGTCCGCACACCCTTCACTTTACAAACCCCCAAGTAATCATGTCTCACACAAATCTATTCACGCAGTCCACTGTTCACCACCCTGCTCACTTCTTCAGTGGTACTTTTCACTACGCTTCACACTTCACCACACCAGTTTTTTCACCCTTATCTGTAGTTCAGTTGTGTCCCGAACACACACACTTGGTTTACACAACGTTCCCATTTTATCACCAATACATCACTTTCTTAAACACCAATCTACTCAAACACACTCCTCTAGCACATCACAGCAATCAAACACTTCAGTGAACTCTTATTGGACAACACTCTATCAAGCAGCACAAACTAACGTTTTTCCTCCTGCTACTCCTCAATTCATTCTTTGCCACTACTACTTTTACATCGACAGTTCATTACACTTACACTAACATACTCATACAGTCTGCTTTTCCAGCACCACAATCATACATTTAAATAAATTTCACTTGGACACTATGTTTTAATCCTAACTTCGTCACTTACTCATTCATATCTCCAACCTTGCATTTGACACTACAATATTCATGTGACTATACCCAACTTATTCGTAACCAGTATAGGTCCTATTCCTGTCCAAGTCAACTCCGTGTTTTCCATCAGGTTTCTTGACCTATAGCTTCATCTTCACCTTCTTCCGCCTTAACCACTCAGCACCTTTCCCTACACAATCGAATCGGTTGTCACAACTATCTTCCATCATATTGCTCGTGTGTCGGTGGCACACAGCCTGGATCAATGGTCGCGCTAGAAACCAACGCTTCACAATTCCACCTGCCACTCTGCTCTTCCGCGCTGTTTCTTGCCGCCTACGAGCTCGCAAGCTCCTTAGCGCGTAACCTCTTTGTCGTGAGGTAACCTTCTCGTGGTCACTGTGGGCGTTTTTCTCAACCTGTCTCATCTTGGCGCCTCCTCTGTTCATTCGCCCTTCTCCGCGCCTTGCCTGTGCAACTTTTAGAGTCAGATCGCTTTTCAATTTGGTATTCCTGTTGTATTTTGCATTCGGCCTACTTCTGGACGACTCTGATTTTCTGCACAGCTTCCTCTTCTGATTATTTGCAGGCTTTTCCTTCCAGCCGTGGCCATGCTCTTGCTTATCCGAAGCTCCCAACGTTCTTTTGCCTGGGATCACTCGCCCCTGCACGGCCTCCCTGTCACACTTCTCTAGATCTAGCTCTTCATCAACGTCACAGAACTTGGATTGAGGGCGCAGTTCTAGTTGGTCATTAAACTCGTTACGCGGCTGTACACTTTTGCCCGTTGTAATAGCCTCCAATGCCGAAGTGTCCACCTTAATAGTCCCGAAACTGGCTCTGGCCTTATCAGCGACAAAGCTACTTTCCTTACACACAGGCATTTTGGAAGAAACACCACTAAGGCCTTCTGGTCTGATGCTACTCCCTGCGCTTCGTATAGCAGACACCCCATTTACACTTGTTAATATTTCGGAGACCATACAATCAGCTAAGTCCCTTGCGCTACAAGGTGGCAGAAATCTGTCCTCGTCCGGCGCGTTCTCGGTGCGCTCACCTCCAAGCGCCCGGCCTGCGGTTAAGCCACGCCCGGCCAGTTCACCGTCTCGCGCATCGAACGCGCCTTTCTCCTGTCTGAATAAAGAATCGTTTTCTTCGTGTTCATTTTTACTCGCGGCCTGATTGCGATCTGCGACCTGCGTTCTTTCTATCTCACGTGCCTCGTCGTGATCTGCGCTTCGTTCTTTCTATCGCACGTGACTCATCGCGGTCGGCGATCCGCGTGCTTTCTGTCTCACGTGCGGCGCGTTCACCGCTCTCTTTGCGTATCCCTTCTTCGAGCCACTGGATCGCCACCAGGTGGCCGACCGATGTGGGCGTGCTTCGCATCAGCTCTGCTAAGCACCGCTCGAAAGACTCGCCAACGGCCTCCAGAGCCACAAAACGTACACCAGCCGATAGACCTCGTCAACGCGACTACCGGGACGCCAAATTTCCATCAGGCAAGCCCCTACATTTTATTCTACGACTCTGAGAAAATTCGAAGCGGCGACCGCCACGCTAGCCCTAAATGTAGGGTTAGCCGTGGTGACGGGGTGGCTTCCTCGGCAAGCTCGCTACATCGCTTCAGCTCGCCCACACCGACGCCGCCGCAGCGACCGGTGCTGCGTTCGCAAGCCTGTTGGCGCGCGTTCACAGCAGCCTTGCCCTCCCGACCATGGCATCCACGGCGATGACCGTTGAAGTTGAAGGCACCGAAATACCCCCGGAATCGTACAACCCCTGCAAATGGACCCTTAGACGCCAGCAAGCCCACCAAGCGACGCCGGGGACCGGCCCCTCGCCTTCTTCTAGCCCGGTACATCAAAGCAACACCCGTGGGAAAACAAGACACGCCCGCAAACTACCGCCACTAACTCCACTCCCGGAAACGGATATTAAAGTGGTTCTCCGACCTCGTGGAGGTCTTAATATCTCTGAGACCTCCGCCCTAGCCATCGCCACCGCCATTCAACAACAAGCTGGCTTGGACATGAATGACACGGACCAGCTGCGACTTCACAAAAAAGCCAACTTCATGGTCGTCAGCACCCCGTCTGAGGAGAGAGCAACACGGTACGCAGCCCTCCAAAGTCTTCAGCTGGGTGACTGCACCTACCCCTTGGCCACACACATTCCGGCCCCATCAAACACATCCTCAGGTATCGTCTTTGACCTCCACACCCAAGAGACGTCCGAAGAGATCACAGAACAGCTGATCCATTACAACCCCCACCTCAAGGTGCTAGATGCACGCCGCATGGGAACCACCTCTTTTGTTCAGATCTTGTTCGATGGGCCCAGGGTGCCGTACTGGGTCAGGTACAGAATGACGACCCACCGATGCAAGCCACTGCGCCGGAAAGTGGAAACTTGTGCCCTGTGCTGGAGCGCGGGACACAGGCAGGATGTCTGCCCGCAGCGAAACCCCCCCAACCGATGCCCAACGTGCGGTACTCCTGACGCCACTGAGACACACGCATGTGCTCCCAAATGCATTGTCTGCGATGGAGCACACGTCACGGGCTCTCCGGACTCAGATGTTGCAACGGCAAACCCCGAAGAACCAATACCAGAAAGATCAACCCTCCTCGAGTCACCCTCAACATGCCAGGATCCCTGGGAACACCCATCGACAGCGCTCTCTGCCGAATCAACACCGCACCCAAACCAACCCTCAGGAGCAGCCAGAACCATCCATCTTAGAGCCACGCTCTCACCTCTCCGCCTCAAAAGGACCTAGGATGCATCAGCCAGGACCCTCTCGCCAGTCAGACAACCTCTCACAGGTGAGCGGCCCAAGGGCATTCAATCCAGTGGTCACTCAACAACCCCCCATCCCATCAGCACCCGCCTCCCAACTTCCCCCTGCTGTACTGCAAGAAATGCAGGCCATGCGCGCCGAGCTCACGGCAATGAGAGCTGAAAATGCCTCCCTACGCCAAACCCTGGCCCAACTTCGCACTCCCCAGCCCAATGCAGAACCCCCTCCAAAGCGAAAGGCCCAATCGCCCCCTGAGCACGCTGCAAATACGACTCCCTGGGAAGAGAGGCTCACGCGTCTCGAGCAGCTTGATATAGAGCAAGCTCAACTTATCCAAAACCTCTTGCTGAGCCAAGCAACAATGCAATCTCACATGGAATCCATAAACCAAGAGGTGTTCATGCACTTCCGTGCAACAGCTGCACAGACGAAGGCCCCTCCTCCTCCCACTGCTGCTACTTTTGACATAACTGACAATGGCTCGCCTTGAAGGGGTTTTGGTTTGGCAGTGGAACTGTCGTGGTGTCGGCAGAAAGAGAGCCCCCCTGGAATGCCTCCTCGAGTCCCAAAATGAACAACCCCACATTATACCATACAAGACCACGCGGGTCCAGTAAAGTGTCGTGGGTATACCACTTATCAACATACCAACGACACAGCCATTCTTGTACAGCGCAGCATCTCAGCACAACGGGACAGCCTTGCTGACAGCCCTATCCCTCACAACTTCTTAACTATCTTCCCCGCCAACAGCACTCAACCACCAATTTACATACTCAACATCTACAGTAAACCCTCCGAACATCACCACAACTTCAAACCCCTCTTTTTAGCCGCCAAAGCCCATGCTGCGCAGCACCCCCTCATTATTACTGGGGACTTCAATGCTCCCCACACGGCCTGGGGCTATCCACGCGATACTAAGAAAGGAAGGCACCTCTGGGAGCTCCTCCAAACTCAGCATTTCACTCTAGAGACACCTCCTGATCAGCCAACACGAGAAGGAAATAGTGTCTAAAGAGACACTACACCGGACCTCACGATCACCTATCACACAGGGCCAACCACCTGGCAGCGTCTAGACCATACCCTAGGCAGCGATCACCGCATTATACAGTTGCAATCTTCAAACCAGCCCCCTAACCCCCGCGCAAACTCCCAACTCATATAACCGATTGGGCTGCCCTCCGGGAATTTCGTACTTCTGCTAACTCCAATGACCCAACACTTACACCCCTAGCACAGTGGACGCAACAACTTCTCCACGATGTCCACACGCACCAACATCCCCTAGACCCAGCCATACCATCTCCCCATGTAGACGCCAGACTACACCACATGTGGGAAGCTCTTGGCAGCCTTAAGCGTCGCTGGCGTAAGCAACGTTATAACAGGCGGCTCAAAACCCGCATTGCCCACCTTGTAAAGGCCATAGAAACCCACTCCCAAACACTAGTTCAGGCAGCATGGGACACTGTATGCGACAACATTCGAAACGGCCTCAGCATGAAGCGCACGTGGGCTCTCCTAAGACACCTGATGGATCCCACTACTTCTCGAACTGTCCAATCTAATCGTGTAACGCAACTAGCCCGCCAATTAACCGACTCCAATCACACCTGGCCCCATGCACTAACCCAGCAGTACGTCCCAGTAGGCTTATCTGAGCCACTGCCTCAATACACCGGTCCCCCTAACGAACCCCTTCATTTACCAATCCTTGAAGCGGAAGTGAGAGCAGTCCTACATGACCTCCGACTGCAGTCAGCTCCCGGTGGTGACCGCATTACCAATAAAATGCTCCGTACTTTAGATGATCCTTCAATAAAATATCTCACCGATCTGTTTAACGCTTACTGGGAAGCAGGCACCCTCCCCCCGAGTTTACTCACGCAGAGGTCACTTTCATCCCTAAACCAGGGAAACCCCTCTCCCACATTAACCTTCGGCCCATATCGCTAACTTCCTGCTTGGGAAAACTAATGGAGCGAATAGTACTTGCCCGGCTCAATAGCTACATTGAGGACAAGCAGTTCCTTTCCCCACACATGTATGGATTCCGTGCAGGCCTTGCGGCTAATGACGTACACCTGCGCCTGTACACGGATCTCCTCCAGCAACCGCCTAAACACGACTATTCGGCCATCTTAGCCCTAGACTTACAAAAAACATTTGATCAGGTAACTCATCAAGCCATACTTCGAGGCCTTGCCAGCATAGCTCCCGGGGATCGTACATATAATTATGTAAAGGCATTCCTCTCAAATCGCTCGGCACGCTACAAATTCAGTGACCTCCAATCCCCCACCTACCAACTCCCGTCCATCGGCACTCCACAAGGTTCTGTCCTCTCCCCCCTCCTCTTTAATCTCGCTGTCTCCCATCTTCCCCGCATCCTGGACAATATCCCTCGGCTATGTTATAGTATGTACGCTGATGACATCACCCTTTGGGTAACTGGGGGCAGCGACGCGGATATAGAAGCAACACTTCAAGCAGGAGTCTCAGCGGTACAACAGGCAGCCCAGGAAGCAGGTTTAACGTGCTCGCCATCAAACTCCGAACTTATCATGCTATCACCATACGCCATCACCGCTAAAACAGCACCCAGCGTGCATGTATATCTGGATAATGCTCGTATACCAACTGAGAATCGCATAAAAATAATCGGCCTAGTCATCCAGTCCAATCGCCGAAACACATCGGTCCTACACACCCTTTCCTCACACGTAACCCAAATCATAGGCCTCCTGAGGCGCGTAACTGCTAGGAGCCACGGCCCGACGGAGAAGGACCGCTGCCGATTTATCCAGGCATTTCTACTGAGCCGCATTACCTACTCCCTCCCATATCTGTCCCTTTCTACCACGGAGGTCACCAAAGTAGATGGACTCATTCGTAAGGCGTACAGGGCTGCTCTCGGCTTGCCTCCTCACGCATCCACTGCCAAACTATGGGCCACCGGCACCTACAACTCCCTGGGCGAATTAATCGAAGCGCATCGTACGGGTCAGATACATCGCCTGGCTAAACACACACCTGGCCAACTCTTACTTAAGAAGGCACAAATACATACTCCTCTTACATCAACCCCCATGGCTCGCATTCCACCCGATTATAGAGATAACATCACAATCCGGCCACTCCCCCGTAATATGAACCCTATTCATCATACTGCCCGACGAGCTGCTCGAGCGCGTGCCCTCGTTTCCACTTTCCCCCCCTCGCCAAACACCTTCTACGTAGACGCTGCAGCACACAGGCACAAGCCGGCCTTCACTGTGGCTGTCGTCTCCTCGCCGACTACTACTCCTCTGACGTCTCTCACTATTCCCACCACAACCCCTCATGTTGCGGAAGAGGTGGCCATAGCCCTGGCTCTCGCACACCGGCCTCCCCCTGATCTAATATTGTCTGATTCAAAAACGGCCATCAAAAATTTTGCTAGCGGTTGTATCTCCATGCTAGCCTGCAAAATTCTGCTCCAAAATTCAGCCCCCCAGCATCCCACGGAGCTCCTCTGGTTACCGGCACACACGGGACTAGACGGCGCGGAGTGGGCTCATAAGGCGGCACGAGCACTCGTCACCCGTGCGCCTGACGAGACCACTTCCCGTCAAGGAGTTTACTCCGCCAGGGACTCCCTCACCACTTACAGGGAGGTTACAGATTACTACCGCCTCTCCCGCAACACGTTGCCCCCGGCTCACCCATCTCTATCCCCCTCGGAGGAACGGCTGTGGCGCCTCCTCCAAACGGAATCGCTCCCCAACCGAGCCCTCCTTCATCATATTTATCCATCCGCCTACCCCTCTCCCTTCTGCCCACATTGTGGCGCTAAATCTACAGTGCAACACCATATGTGGGCCTGCCCCTCTGACCCCCACCCCACCATAACTTCCCCTGACCACTGGACGGAGGCCCTGGGCCGCTCGGACGAAGACTCCCAGCGCCCACTGGTCACCCGAGCACAAGCCGTGGTGGCGGCCCCTTGGGCCAGTGGCGTCAATAAAAGTTTTTATCTCTCTCTCTCTCTCTCTCTCTCTCTCGAGCCACTGCTTTAATTCTGCATGTGCTCGCTTCAACTCTGCCTGTTTTAACTCAATTTCTCTCTTTTTCTCTTCAATCCTGCTTTTCTCCTCCTCAATGCTTCTTTTCTTCGTCTCAATCCTCCTTTTCTCCGCCTCAAAATTTGTCTCCTCTGCCAAAAACCTTCTTTCCTCCCCCTCTGACCTTTCGTTTTCTTTGTGAGATTCTTCCTCCAACAATTCAAAGAACTGCTTCTTGTTCAAACCGCGCGTTTGCACCAACGTCAACAACCTTCCCAAATCCATTCTCTCAGCTGGTTAGACACGTGACTGGGCCCGATGGAAATATCCCGGGTGAGGATAAATCAATCCTGGCAGGCTCGCCAATTATTTGTCACGTGAACGGATGGTGGGGGGGTCTTAACCAGCTCGGAGCAATGGACTCAGGGAAGCCGTTGACGAGTTTGACATAACATACATTTATTGTACACTTGAAAAGCCTAAAGCAAAGCACACAATAATTAAACTGCACACAAATGAACACACTCAAACC
Organism: Haemaphysalis longicornis; assembly: GCF_048455015.1. Lineage (NCBI taxonomy): Eukaryota > Metazoa > Arthropoda > Arachnida > Ixodida > Ixodidae > Haemaphysalis > Haemaphysalis longicornis. The sequence goes on from NW_027526296.1 coordinate 2,226,359, forward strand.
TCTAACAACTACAAAACACACCTCACATACAAACCCCTAACTTAAGATCTCAATATACAATTCCCATCAAAACCCAAAAGTCTCTACAATAACGTCCACTCTCAATAAGTACACTCTCAATACACTCCTTAGCCCAGTTCTCATTAATTCCTCTTGTACCTCAACTCCTCAGTTGTGTTCTACAACTATGTCCGTATAATGGACTGGCCTACCCCGCTGTCTTCGGCGCTGACGTGTCTCACCCGTTGCGTGGCCGCGACTCGGTGGTAGCCGTCTTCTTCTCGCTTCGGTGCCGGCGTTCGATGCGCGCGGTCACTACGTGGACGGCGTGGGCTCCGCGCGTCCTCACTTCTTTCCTCTGTGGTAGCCGCTGTGGTAGCCCTGGTAGCCGCTCTCGCTGGATGTCCTTGATGCCGGCTTTCGATGCGCGCGGTCATCCCTTCGGCGGCGTGCCTCCTCGGTGGCTACCCCCTGGTAGCCGCTGCCGCTGGAGGTTCCAGGTAGGCTCGGCCCGAACGTAGCCTTTCGGGGCCGTCGAGACGAACGTCGACGGAGCGTGGACGCTGGGCGCTGGTGCCCGACCGATGCCGCTGGGGCCACGAAGACACAGGTTCGTGGTGCACCGAGGATGACGGTGCCGATGCGCAGTCGGCCCGCTCCCGCCCAGGCTCAGATGGCGTGGTCGATGGCCTGGCCGCGTCCCCCTGGCTCGTTCGTTGAAGCGCACGTGCTCCGGCCGCCTCCTGGTTTCTTCAGTTCCTTGCCTCCCCTTGTCTTGCCTCCCCCCTCTTCTTTGTGCGCCCCGCTTTTAAATGCAGAGCATTTCAGTAACTCACGATGTCACCCGTACTGGCGTCCGTAGTCCGCACGCTTACTGCGCATGCGCGTCGAGTCGAGGCGAAAGCGAACACATCTCTCGCGAGGGGCATTGGATTGGATTCGAACACTCTCTCGCGAGGGGCATTGGATTGGATTCGATTGGATTGGCTTGGATTGGATTGGCTTGGCTTGGATTGGATTGGATTTGGATTGGATTGGATTGGATTGGATTAAAGTGGATTGTGTTGGATTGTGTTGCGTCATAGCCGCGGCACGTTGCGTCATAGCCGCGGCAGACGCGCTTGGGCCGGCGCATGTGCAGTACTCTCTCTTCCGCGGTTTCCTCTCCTTCGGGCGCGCTGCGCATATAACCGGTGTGCCGTTCTCCGGCCAAGCAACATCCGCGGTTGGCTCAAACACCTAGAGTCCACGCCGCTTTACAAGTACGCCAACGTCGTCGACTGGGACCGGCTTACGCAGTCCCCTCAACGTATATAAGCGGTGGAGCGCGCGTTCGGAATTCAGTCAAGGGCGTCTTTGCATGGCTTACGCTTGACGTGACGCTTTGCTTGACTCGAGTAGATGCGACGCATTTACTCGAGTTCCCCCCGTGGGAAGATGCGGGCGGCTTTTATACCTTCTGGGCTCTCCCGTGGCGCACCCCCATTGGCTCTTCGCCTCTTGTACGTCCTTATATGGCCATCTCGCCACTTGTCACCTGCGTGGCCTTCCCTGGTTGGCCAACCCGTGTGCTGCCACCTTTTCCCAGGATTCCTTGGTGCGTCGGCGCTGGCGCTTGCTGATTGGCGCTCTCCTGGCGCGCACTTCAAAATTCTCGTTCCTTTATTCTTCCCTTCTATTTTTCGGGGGGTTTCATGCATCCCCTCTCGGGGGGTGCCCTTGACACATGACAATTCGCATCATTGCAATTGGGACGAATTCGCCTTTTAAATAAACTAAATTGTATTCTTTCGTTTAAGGTTTCTTTGAACTACAAAGTAATTTTTGCACTTATAATTATTCTTTCCTAATCGGCTCGCAAACCGGTTCATGTGTAATTTAGTCGAACTGGAACTGAACCGGAACGAAATATATTTTACCCAAACCCAAACCATAACCGAACCGGTACTTTTTTCGGTTCGACACACTGAATTATACTTTAATCAGGGCAACAGAAGTGGCAATACAGAAAGCCCGCTCTACTTGATGCGAATTTACCTGCGAATTCTCTGCTGCAGCGCCGCTCGTGCGCCGAACAGGTTAATTCACACTATGTATAGAAGGGGAGTGGGATGAAAAGAAGTCCGAATTCATTAGTGAACCGTTTCACGGTGGCGGCCCTGCTTGAATGGAGGTACTGAAGCAGCCAGGCCTGTGGTTTCACCCGCGAATCTCCCATAGTTTGTTCTGAGCAGCGAGTCCCCGTCGCGTTGCGGAGCGCGAGCTTACAAAATACCACCGTGCATGAAGGCCTTGTAGAGGAGGTAGGCGTGCAAGGAGGAGAATGGGCCCCTGAGAGAGAGTAGGTGCGCTTTCCGAATAGGATTCCTGGGGTTCTAGAGAAAATTCTAGGGTGGTTTTCAGCGCAAGCTGTAGCCTTGGTCGCTGTGCATGGCAGCGCAATAAAATGTCGGGGCGGAGGGGGGGTGGGGGGGGGGGCGGCTGAAGCCTCATAAGCACCCCCTCTCTACGCCAAACCAGCCAAATCAGTTCCACTCGCTGAGTAAGCAGAGTTGCTGTTATTTGACGAAGTGCTTCCAATTCTGTCAAACTGAAAAATATGGTTGCTCAAACTCTAATGCAATCGCCATCTTTGCTGTAGAGGTTAGGCACTTCTTCTCATTATGGTCCTGGGTTGAAATGTGTCCTTTTGTTTAAGTGTCGGTTTTCTCCGGCCGTGGGCAGAGTTCCGTGATAGCTATTTTAAATGCAGAGAATTTCAGTAACTCACGATGTCACCCGCGTTGACGTCCGTAGTCCGCACCGCACCCCTCCCTACTATATAAAAAATACTATCCGGCGCCCGGTTTCGATCCTTCGACCCTGTGGGCAGAACGCAATGTACATGGTGCTCTACCCACTGCGCCACAAAGCCGACACAGAATGGGACGCTACGCTTGCGCCTTATATCGTTGACTCATTCAAATTACTGCTCACGAGAGCTCTCTCGTCAGCAGTTGCCACAAGTGCAACAACATTACGTAAAGCAAACTACTTAACGCCGTGCGCCCCCGAAAATGCTGTGCATTTGATCGTGCCCCTCGCGAGGGGGATGTTTCACTGCGTCTTCTCTAGGTCGCGGGACCCGTGGCGCCATCTGGCGGAGGCGCTGCACAACTCGTAGCAGTTTCTTTAAATAAGCGCCTCGAAAGCGCGGCAAATATGAAATAGGGATGACGCGCTTTTGTGTTTTTCTCTCTCCCTCTCTTCTGTTGTAAACGTTTATTTTCCGCACGGATCGCGTGAGTAAACCAGTTATGAGTCAGCGCTCGTCCTGCCCGTTTCTTTCGTCCACGTCTTTTTTCGCGCTGTTGCGCAGAATGATGCTTGAACGACACTGTTTAGCACATAAAACTGACGATAATGGCAGTGTGAACATGTTGAAATATTCTTTTTCCGTTGATTTTCATGATTGCGAGACATCCGCGCATTTTTTCTGTAACTATACCACTATGCAAATCAGTATGCATGAATATGTTAAAGGTAGGCGGAGGCATAAGCGAACAGAATGAAACTACTCGAGTTGGGCCTGACGATGCTACCGCACCTAATTTATTTCTCAGTTACCCCGCTGCCCCGCCCCGTTTTTATGGCCTGTTGGTGAAATAATACTCATAACAAAATACCAAATACCCTAATATAAAATTGATAAACGTAAAACTGGTCGTGTCAGCTTCTTTGGGTACACCGGCCACTCAAGGCAAAATTATGCTCGCAGCACTGGTCAAGTTTATACTGTGGGTACTGGTGAGGCAAACAAAAAGTTGCAGAACACATCTACGTTTATATTTTCTTGCGCGCTTTCCAATTCAGGGTGGAAGCATTGTATTGACTTTTACCTGATCAGCAAGAATGCTGCCGGTCACTGCAGCCACGGTCGACGTAGCCATCGCTAAATAACATCTGGTAATCTGAAATTATTAGTAATGACAATCATAAAAAGGGAATCTCCGAGGCTAGTGTGTGATAGGAAGCGGTCTGGACACTAGGGTAAATATCAAGACAGACTGCTCTGACTACTGAGTAGTGAAGCAAGCGTGACAGTGACTGTGGCTCGTCAGTAAGCAGAAGTGATTTCGCTGGTTGGGTAAAAATTAAGCCTGGCCTCGTTCATTGGCGGAAGAAGAGTGTGGAGCACGTCAGATATACTTTGACCCTGTGCGATAGGAAACGTCCTTCATACCTTCAAAAAGTGTTGCAGGTATGTGCCTTGTATTAAGTTTTTTGGAAGTTTGCCCAATATACCTTTAGACACAGTGTTCAATCATGCATTGCTATAAAAAGCAACACAAAGTCAGCAGTCAAGAAGGAAAAGCGTACGCTAGTAATACCAAAAACTTCAGGCCATTGCGATGGTTCTGAACGGCATGTGAACAATATTTTCTAGCATGCATAAGAGTTTACTAAACACTGCCGTGTTAGATTGGCAGCACGAGCAAGCGTGATAGCAAAGAGGGTTATGGCATATGCAGATAATACCGCAGGATTTAGTTAGTGTTATTACGCTGCAAGCCCACGTATATAAATCTACCCTTCAAAAAATATGCACAAGGCAACGGAGGTTCGTAGCAAATAGGAAAGCAACCATGCAGGGTTCCGTAACTGGTATGGTAGTGAATGTTGGTGTAACACTTTTAACACAGATTGCAGCACCTGCTTTCATTTCCTTTTTTGTGTTATTGCTGCAGCCACTGACACATCAGCTAGCCTGTCATAAACTGGCGCGATCACGTATCTTCAGCGACATCATAAAATTTGTAGCACAAGTATTCAATATACAAGGAAAATACCACAGCAACTCACAACAGATATCCAACGCATCTTTTGGACACACTTGCGTTTGCAACAATGATCACGGCAATTTGAAGCGTACGATCTAAAACTCGCTGTCACTGCCCCGAACCATTAATAGCTGATGAGGGTATACAGTATTCACGTATACATTTCTGCCGCGACACGGATCTCGAAACTTTTTGATGCATCATTTCAGAACTCGCACGTCGAGCTATGCAGCAGTATCAAAATAGTTGCCTCGCGCGGTTATACTGAGACAACACCATGTAGCATCAGTGATTGCGGCACCAGCAGCTTCACATAAACAATCAACCTCTCGAAAACAACGACGCACCGCACACATCCGTCGCGTTTTGAAGGTGACGCGGTTCTTCGAACCAATAGGCACATTTTGGGGTACATTGATGGTGATGAGCCAAGCTACGATACACCATCTATCAACATTTGGTTCCGATCGATGCCGATCCCTGCGTACAAATTTGGTAGGAAAATACCGCGCTGTACACAAGGGCTGACCAGCAGTTCGCGTTGCTGCCACAGTAACCCAATCTTGAAGACTGAATCAGTGCAGATTATTCAAGCGCGGAGACTCAGATTTAATAGCATAAATCTACACACTTCATGTGAAACGAAAACACAGCGCACCGCACCACTCCTGAACGACTCCACATACTGCATATGCTCGTACATTCTTGGTTGCCTCGGCGCCGAACGAAGCCAGCATATTTAAAACAGGTCAATGCTCAAGACGTATCACAGAACAAACTGGCCACTTGCATGGTCTATCGTTACCTCTCCTGGCGCTTGTTACATTTGTTTCAACATAACCTCCGCGACGTACGACAACTGCGCTGCTTCGTAGCCGCCATGATGCGAACGGCGATAGGCGGAGCCTAGCCCACATGGAAGCCTATACGGAGCCAAAATTCGCTTCTCGATCGAATTCGGCCTCTCGTCCATAAGCGAGGTGTAAAACCGGTTTTGGGCGTCCGAAAAGGTTTTCCGTTAGCTAACGAGCTCCACGGAGCGAGTAGATCCGGTCTAAATATTGAAGTTGCGTGTCCTTTAACCATTTTCTTTTCCCGTACATTAACCGACTAAGGAATCCGCATGCAGAGAAGTCATACTTTTTCTCTGCTTCTTTAAGGGTAGCTCGAAAGAAGTATTGTACTAGAGAAGGCATCTATGCTTCATGGAACGCTTCAAGTAATCCTGGGCAAGGTTTACCAGACGATCTATAGTCATAACGGGGAACAAAGAGAAACCTGATTTACACTGAACAAGACAAGAAACAATTATGTAACGCAAAAATGAACAAGATATATAGCGTGCGAATAAAAACAGAAGGCAAAAAGTGCAGCGACTACTTTTCTACACCTATACGCAGGGCAGAGAAAACCATAGAAGTGGGTGAAATTAGAACATTCAACTTGAGCACGAAGGAGTAAATGTGTAATCCTAACCGGATTACAAATATCAAAGCCTGAGCTGTCATAGACGAATGTTTATGGTGATGGTAAAACGGGACCGTATTTATGGATAACAAATGAGTTGTCATGGTTATTAAACGACGTACTTGTAATTACAACTAGAAGGGAGTGCATCAACTCTTTATTCCCAGCTATTGGTAAAATGAACAAGGGCAGAAAAAAACACGATGTTAATAGTTTTCAAATAGTAAACTTCTAGCGGGTGTCGGGAATACCTTAGCAAACTGCAAATTGTCTGACAGGATATTTTGAGGAACTCGGGGCATAGTTGAAAGCATCTTGGTTGAGATATGGATGCCTCCTCATAACAGTTGGGCGAATGCAGAGCGCTGAACTTGTATATAATGAACTTGCTGAACTTGTATACTAATAAAACCGAGTGTTAAAAGTATACCCACATGCCAAGTGTGGGGGACGTATAAAGCAAGAAAGTGGTAACGAACATTCTAGCATTATATATAGCCCACTCCTCGAACCAGTAGTCAAACGTTGCAAGAAATGGAGATGGATGTACACGAAGCAAGCAGCTTACGATGCGAACACAACTGGCAAGTACAACTTTTACGTATCCAATTGAAAGACTTGAAATTTTGTGAAGCGGGATAATTAGGCTTGTAAGGCTCCCAATTCCAGGCCAACACCCCAAATGAATATGTGCCACGGAGAAAGTAACGATAACAACAACCACTTTTGTTCTACATGTGATAGCTCAGTAGTTGCACAATTGTCGGCTACTGTGCGTACCCAGATTAGGATCCCGTCCCATTTCATCTGTGTTGTTATTTAGTCTTTACATCTGCTGGCTGTCTTTAGCGAACCGCAACAACAATAAGAACGTCGACGGTTTCTCGTAGAAAGGGGCACCTAAGTCTTTACAGCTAAATGCAGCACAAAGGTAAATGGAGTGGGAAAAATATTGCAATAAAACTTTAAGAAATTGACCCTTCCACGGCCGAAGTAAGCAAGAACAAAAGCACGCGATGAATGTTTGCAACCAATTACACGCGCTAACATCCAATAACAAACACAATTAAAATTTGCAAAGGTTCAAACGGGCCACATTTTCAAGGGGAGCAACTATAGGCAGATAGGGTTGATTATTCAGAATTTCAGCAAATTCTAGAAAGTGTATCCACACCAATGCCTACAGTGCCGTATAAGCATAAGAAAATTTAAACAATTGTGACAACAGTTGACTGGAAGAAAACAGAGGGAAAAGTTTCGTCGAAACATACGTTAATGCGAAAAGAATACCAATGCAGCAGACAAGCCTGCTCGGCCCTAAAACTGAAGCGCCATGTTACCGCGAACAAGGTAATGTCATACACACCAAGAAAATATTCGGGATAGGAGGCAGAGACGGAATGATTATTATGTAAATTTTCGACCTCTTTAGCGTCGTGATGTTTGGAAATGTAGCATTTTTAATAAAATTGTGCAAGTAAATGGTTACTGGTCTTTTCACGACATGCATGCCACACCTATGATTGCACCCCGTAAATTTGCACTTGAGGTTCAAAGGTTTCTTGTATACGTCCGCGACAAATTTTCTTCCGAAAGCTTTTTTCATTTCCTGTACATTTTCTTTGAGCCATAGATAATCGAGTTAGAGCGTCTACTTCGGTCTTTTCGGTCGGTTAATTTTCGAGATTGGAAAGTCGTGATACTGAAAATTGAATTTAGGCTTGACTTTGCTCGTACCGCGGTTTCTAGATACGATGAAGGTTCAGAAATGTTTTTGCCAAGTTGCGTGAACCTGTCCTTCAGATAAGTCAGTATGCTGACTGTGGTGCCCAGCACTGTTTTTATCCCAGCTGTTTTGCTTGAATCGCAGCTTGACGAGCAAGCAGCTTTTCTAACACATCATTGTTTATAGGACCGGAACAAGAGTTTGCCTCGACGCCCCCACAAATAAGCAGTTTGGCACAATGATGCCGTTATACGCAATTTTCAGGCACTGATGGGGGCACAGAAGACCTTTATACCACGACTGTCACTACTAAATGAAGACGAGCGAAGACTAACCTGCAAAATTAAGTTGGGGCGGCGAAGCGTCATTGCACTACCGGGTCTAAACTTCCCACAAAAGACGACACACTTTGGGGCCTCCTTTATCGTAGTCGCTGAAGCCGACGTGACGTCACGGTGGTAATTCCTCGATTGACTGATTGGGCCACAAGAAGAGCGCCGATCTGTGAAGATAATGACGGGCAGGGCGCACTGATCGTCATCGATGACTTGGCCTTTGCTTTGATCATGGTGATTCTGACAGGTGTAGCCGCCTCCACGAATCACGGCCACGTCAAGCACAGTGATCTGCAAAATGAAGTAGGGGCGGCTTAGCATCATTGTCTTGCCAGGTCTGTCGGGCGGGCAGACCCGGTTATGCAGACTTTGGGAATAATTAATACGGAGACGGGACGTGCCACGTTTCCCCAACAAGAAAACAAACACATGCTCAAGCTTGCTTGCAGGATACGTCAGCCTGAAGACAATACTTTGGTGTGATTTTTTGCATTCTGTAGTATTGGCGGTGAGCGCGACCACGTGCGGCGCTGCGAAACGCGCCTGCCAGACGTCGGCTTAGGGATTATCGCACTTGCCGCCTGCTTCCCTCGGGCTCGCTCTCCCTGCTGTTTCTTTGCACTCAGTTGACGTCTGATGCTTGTCCGCACCAGATTTGGCATGTGCGTACCTTTTGTTCATAATAATAGACATAAAATCACATACACTAGCTCAAGGCGTGAGTTAAAATGCAGTTTTGGACACCTCTACGGAAGAAACATTGCCGGCATCGACCCCCTTCCTGGCGAAGCCGGGCCTGTGCGGAACGCGAAGAGTCGGAGCTAGGGGTCATCTTCTGCATTAAGCAATCTTTCTAACAAAAGGAAGAGCCAGCTGGTAAATAACCGACAACAGCGAAATTGCAAGACCAAATCAAATACGAGGCCTTTAGGGCTGTCGGCTTTGGCAGAAGGCATTACGATTCCCTGTAATCGTATGTAAGGTAAGAGTTTTTACAACCTTGGCGAACGCTCGAACGTATTGTATCACTTCACTTTACGTTGTCATAGAAAGTATGCCGACATGCTTTATGGGGCTGCAAGAACTGTAGGTAGACTTCAGAATAACCCACTGTATGCATAGGCGCGTGCTGCTTTTAAACCACGTTTCTAACCAGTATGAAGGTTTATTGAGAAAAACAAGTCACGTCTACGGCAAAGATACAGTAACACTATGTTTGTTCAGACCTGGAGGGATATTTCAGTACACTCCCCACAGCCATGTCTTACCAGTATTCAGATTTGTGTTATATGAAAGCTGCACTCAAGAGGATCAGGAGGAGAAAACTCTATTTAACAGTAAAATCAAGCTGATTAGTGGTCCGGGTCTTCAGTCCAGGACGAATGAGTAAGAGTGATTTTTCCAATTCATGGATCGCCATCCCGGGTTTGTTGTTTAAGCTTGGAAGAGTTAAAAGTGTTGAAGAGAGCTCCTTGGAAATATTCATCGATTTTAATTCTTGTAATAGATGCACGTATACTATTGCGTTCGTTATCGAGTATATCAAGCCTTAAACGCCGTAATCATGTCATAATTGTTCGGGCTCAGAGTCAGTTCGTTATGATAACAATGGTTACGATGAAAATTGGGAGCATAAAAGCCGCCTTCGAGTACCCTGGACAACGTTGCCTGGGGCGCGATCGTGGTGGCTTAGCAAAAACCTTCTGATTGTATTTTCATCTGAATAAACAACGCACGCGGTGGATATGCACTTTCTTGCAAATAGCCATAACGGAAGCCAATTTGTGAAGGGAATGTATGCCATGCATACAGCCTGAAGAAAATATCCACACGATATTTGTGAGCCTTCCAAACATCGCCAAACCTACAAACAATACGTTTGTGACGGCCGATATCTAATTAAATATTATAAAATTAATGCGTTGGGCACCGAAAAAAGCATTCATTTCATAGAAGTCGACAACAACGAAACCAAAGAGAAGACAGCCGCTCTATTTTCTGCTGTACGATGCGCGTGTACGTAGCACTAGACTGTAGAGGCGTCATAAGAGCATCTCAAAAATACTGTACGGAGGCCAACGCATTTTTAATGGTTATCTGTGAACTGAAACTCGCGAAAAGACGGGTTGAACACGATCTTCTGACCGATGCCCTGAAGAAAGTTGCTCTTTTTCTCCTCGTGTGTTGCAAACTTGTGGAGGATACAGATTGAAATTAATGAGATGTGCCAGAAGCTTGCAAAAATGACTGAATTACTAAAATATGCTTTTTAATGCATTAAAGCATCAAAGCGGGCGATTTCGAGCACAGGCACTGCTGCCCATCACAAGCAGAGTGTAGCAGACGACAGCGGCGCGAGTCCCTAAGCCGACATAATAGCCAGGGCGCGCCACTCAAACGCCTCACCGCCAACAGTAGCGTCACTTATGCGTCCGTAATTGGACAGCCTGACAAATGTTTTGAAAGCTTGGTTTACTGAGTTGAGTTGATTATTCACGGGAGATCCCAAATACATCAGCATTAGAGACCCATCCGCCTACTCTCTGGTGTTTACAAGCGATTTACCAAAATTATAGTTAGCCGCATAGGTGACAGAATTGATTCCCAACAACCTAGAAAATAGGCTGGGTTTAGGAAAAGGGTACTGAACCACGGATTACATCCAGGTCGTCAATCAAGTGATAGCAAAACACGCAGAGTAAACTAGACCCCTTTTACATGACATTTATAGATTCTGAGAACGCGTTTGACTCCGTAGTAACCGCTGCCGTGCTCCCAGCACTAAAAGACCAGGAAATAAAGGAAACTTACATAAGACTTCTAGAAGACATTTATAAAAAATTCATGGACAGGATAGCCCTCGCCCATCAAAGGGATAAATTTCCGATCCGAAAGGGAGTAAGACAGGGGGATACCATCTCTCAAAAACTATTCACAGCATGCCTGGAGGGTATATTTAGAAAGCTTGACTGGGAAAACATAGGATTAAGGATGAACGGGGAATACTTGAGCCATTTGATGTTTGCGGACGACATAGTATTGATGGGTGAGACCGCAGAACACATGGTAACAATGCTTGAGGAAGTACAATAATAAATAACGGCCGTAGTGCTAAAAATAAAAAAGAAAAAATCTAAAGTAACGAGAAATAAGCATACCGAAAACGTCTTCTTTTTTTAACAAACGAAGCACTAAAAGTAGTAGAAGAATATAACTACCTCGAACAAATGGTTAGTGCTTACCCCAAGCACAAGAGAGAAATCCGGGGCAATATAAGTATCGGTTGGGGAGTGCTCCTCCAGCACTGCCAAGTAATCAAAAGTATGCTACCTCTGTCGCGGAAAAGACAAATCTACAACCAGTGCATTCTGCTGGTGATGACATACGGAGCTGAAACTTGGCAACCTTACTGAACAACTAGAAACCAAACTTAGCCCGGCTGAACGGGCGCTGTAACAAATAATGTTAGAAATAACACTCAAGGAGAGGAAACAAGCTACCTGTATGAAAGAACAAACCAGAGTAGAAGATATCACTGTTCAAATAAAGAAAAAGAATAAACTTGGGCTCGCCATGTAGTGAGACGAACCGATTACCGGTGGAAAATTAGTGTTACAGGGTCGACTCCACAAGATGGATCTAGAAGATGGATCTAGACCATGAACGCGATGGAGAAATTTGGAGAAATTCGATGGAGAAACAGAGAAATTCGGGGGTAAACTATAAACTCGAGCAGCGCAAAACAGGAGCGGTTCAGGTCACTGGGAGAGGCGTTTGTCCTGCTCTGGATCTGAGTACGCTGATGAGGATGATTCACTCAACAGGCAGGCAGATGACCCAGGATGGACGAGTAGGCTGAACGTTATAATATTAGTTCAGTCTTGATGCCCGGAAGCCGCCAGCGTAGCGAAAAAAAATTGTTGGGTGAGGAAACATCCCTTAGTTCTCCAAGGGCAACTGCGTTAGCCACTTTAGACATATTCTTTCTCTTCCGGCTAGCTATATATTCTGCTTTTTATCTTGACCAGTACGCAGAGGCAAGTCTTCTACTTTGTCACAGTTCCTGCATTTCGCCTTTGCTCCGCATTCCTTTTCATTGGCTTGATTTTAAGCTGCCCTGGAACGGTAGCACACCAAATATTTCTCGCACCCCCACCAGCGGGCTTGTCAACTATACTTTGCACGAACGAATCAGAACCTTGCTTCTTTAGTTATAACCAGGGAATGTTCAGTATATTGCGAAGTTTCATAGATCTGCTCACAGCAAGGCTTGCTAACTCGAAAAGCAGTTACGTATTTGTTGGGAGGCTACCCCTTGTAGTAGCTGGTCTCGTTCGGCTTTATCAGCCTGGTCAATGTATCGACACTCTGCACCTGCTGCTGTTACCCGGTAACTCTCGATGCCCTCGAAATCGACGTTTTGGCTTGAATACGAGAGCGTTTTGGTGATACTTACGAACTACATGGTGATATATCAAAGGCTTTGTTACTCCTACATTCCGTCTGTGTCATGCTCGTACCATGAAGCTACCTAACATAGAATAGAAATTTCTCAGCACGCTGTCTGGGATGGTTTGCGGTCTGCTAAGGAGTTAAGAAGGAAAGGATGAAATGCAAGTAACAACGCCGAAAACAAGCAGTTCTCTGAAGAACATGCTATGAGCTACGACAGTTGAGGCTTTGTTTCTTATACGTTCCCCTTGATTTCTTGCTAACTGGCATTTATTATCACACATTCACCTTTACTGTTTTTTTATATGTCACTATATTTTGGGACAACTGGTTGGTATCAAATATAAAACCTTTCACATTCTAGATTAAGACAACATCCACCTAAATGGTCATCTTTCTTTTCGTATTATTCTTGTTTTGGAACAGGAATATATATACCGCAATGTTCTAAGAGAAAATGTGGATACAATCAGAAAAACTATTTCTGCCTCTTGAGTACTCCATGTCTATTGTCAAATACAACGCTGTGAAACCATTTTTCAGCTTCAGCTGGTTGATTGGTTATATTACACTGCTCATTCTTCCAGAAAAATGGTCTTGAACTGCTGACTCAAGTGGCGAACATAAGCACCAGCACATTTTTAGCGATCTCCTTCTCACTAGCCGGTCGGCTGTACAGGCCACGAAACACCGATCCTTATAACAAGTATGGAATTGGCAATTTCGACTTTTTAAAGGCTTGCGTTGGAGGGTACACCTACCAGATAGTGGCGCCATCTTCAGTAAGTGCACTTTTCAAGAATTTCTCGTTTCATTTACATTAGAGTCAAAGTATAAAACTTGGTATCTTTAAATGATGCAGCTTGGCCTCCTTAGTATATTGAGAATTTTGTAGAAGCTTGTGGTTTTTGTTTTGTTAAACCCATGGTTGACCAATATGTCAATACAATCTTCATTAAGCTGTTGATGGTGTCAAAATGATGATTGCGTAATTAGCGCAAATTCAACGTTATTAGCAATATAGCCTCACCAAAAAACAAAAATATACTTGCAGCTTTTATTACGTACTTCAGTACGTAATGTCAAGTTATTTCAAATGTAACACTTCTTGGAGTAGCGTTTAAGAAATATAAATCAATTCGTGCTCACTTCCACACAACCTGGTGAGAACCCCACAGCGGTAATGGCGTAGCTGCCTGTTTTAGTTTAATCGTACTTCAGAAAATGAGGCTGCTAGTTTATAACTCGCTTTTTTGTTCATCATTGTGCTATTGTTTTTTTTTTGTATATATTAACGCTGCAGCTACAAATTTACAATTTTAAATGTGTTTTATTTATCAGTGTAATGTTGCGCGCTCCAAGACGAATGGGTCTGACTATTATAAGAGCATACACCGTATATAGGCTTCAGTCCACAACAAAATTTGGAGAACACGAACGTGTGCAGCTAAAGATGTCAGAAATCCTCATCGTAATTAACATCATGCTCAATTATTTAACCTTAAACGCCTTTCCTGGGGCACCACAAAATGGGTTATATGATTAAAGCACAAATTTCAACGAAAGAGCAGTTGGAGGCATTAGTATATGAATTACCAAAATGTACAGGTAGCATTGAAAAGGAATGAAGAACAAAACGTACAAAATTTTGTTACGCAGGGAAGACGGAATCAAGGGCCTTGAATAAATGAACGTTTATTTGGGCGAACTTGCGCTCCTTCAAAAACTTAGAGAACACAACAATTGCGTAGAAGCAGTCCACAGCACAGAGGAACGCTCGCAAACCAAATGGTTCTGCATTTCTTTGGCATGCGATTATCTACTTATCTACAGTGCTCTCGTTACTATACAAGCATCGATTGAGATCGAGAGCATTTTAAAATCAAGAGTAACAGTTTTTGAAAGTGGACCCAACGTACCGTAAAGTAACACCCTTTCCCTATGAAAACAAGATTGGTGGGACGGCAAACAAAATGACGAGTAAATACGCGTTTTGCTTAGAGCACAAGATAAGAAATCGGGGCGTGGCGAGGTGCTGGTAACACAAGAAATACGCCAGTCAAAAAGTATATTTCGTCGAATTATAGCCCTTCGAAGAGTGCATCGACCCTGTGCTAAAATAAAACAATTGTCTGAAGAATAGTAAGTACATTATTTCGCGTAGTAAGTCTTGAGGCGAGCCACGCGGATGACCTCAGGCCGCTTGAGCCGTCGTGATGTGCCGTAGTATTTATCGGAAACGGGTTGGCGTGCACGTCGATGAATTTTATTTGTGCCAAAATGCCATCAAAGGAGCTTCTCGTTGAGGCCGCGTCGTCAGATATTGGCCCAAACCAATGTAAGGTTGCCTGGGTGATAATTATGGTCTCAGCGCCGGATATTTTATCGTCCGGCATCCACGAGCTACTCATCACTTGTCCGCCCTCGAACAATGTAGCGGGCCACCCCCGATGCAAGTAGCCTTGGATGTCGCTGTTGAGGTCAGCGTCTTTCCGTGCGGCAGCATGACGTCGGATATCGCAGACGGCTGCATTCCGTAGACAAGCTTGGACTGAGTCGTCTGCGTGGTTTCGTGGATAGCTGTTTTGCACTTGGACGCTCATAGCATGTTAACAATGGTCGTATGCGTTTGAGTAGTTCATTCGTTTGGAATTTTTACGCCGTGGTTCTTCGCGGATCCGTTTTGGTGTAGCTCAGGACTCCTTGCATGAGGTCTGCAGTGAAGGCCGTTCCCCGGTCGGTGATTAGGACTTCAGGGGCTCAGTTTCTCAGCTTAAGTTGGTGGATGAAGAATTTGACTACTTCTTGGGCCGACCCTTGGCAAGAGGGTCGGTATCTGGGAGGGCGTCATGTAATTTGTGGCTGGGGCAATTTACGTATTCCCGGCTCGCGTCATAGCGGACGGGCCCAGAAGGTCCATTCTGATCTGTTGGAAGGGTGCTAATAGTACGGCAATGAGCTGCAGAAGTCCGGCGGGTCTCTTCCGCGTCATTTTCCTTCGCTGGCAATCAAGGTAGCTGCGGACGTAATGGATGACGTCAGAAGTTATCACTTAGGCCTAAGAGCATTTCGCTGTGATTTTTCCAAGTGTGCGAGCTGTGCCAAGGTGCCTGGAAAATGCGTCGTCACATACTTCCATAAGTTCATCACGGAGGTCTTGGGGATAAGGAAAAGATAATCGCTTTTTTTCCGTGTTTGAATCTTTTCTTGAGGGGTACGCAGTTTTTCAGGCACAATACTGGTAAGTTTAGCTTGAAAGCCCTGGGCACAACGGCTTTGTGTCCTTCGAGGTGGTTGATTATGACCAGAAACTCGGCTCGTAGAGCACCTCACAGGCTCTGGCTTGCCCGAAAGCCGCGGCTCATTCTGGTCCGCCCGAAGTCGATTGACGGACCTGGGCTGGACCTGGGCTTGATGCCGCGGGGCCGGGCCGGGCTCGAGCTTGAATTTATGGGCCCGCCCGTTAAAAGGTCTGATTAGAAGTGTAGAGAGTAACATTAAAAGGAACATTTTGAGCTTATTTTTACGCGCTCCCTAGTGTCAGTTGTACGCATTGTTTTAAAATGTGTTTTACTAGGTCTGATAACGTAATTTTAATGGCATTTCGGGTACTGCATTTATAAGGATCTTATATTAAAGGTACGATTCCAAGGAATGTCCTAGCGCGGTAAGGATTATTTCAGACAAACTGGAGCTTAGCACCGACGTCTATATACACGTGTTTTGCATGCCAAAGCCACTGAAATGCAGCTGCCGTTGCCGGGAATCAAAGTCGAGTGCTAGAGAAATACCACCGCTGAGCAACCACTGCACGGAACATATTTTGATGCACGTACATCGCGCATCGATGCACGTACTATGTACGTGCATCCATGTAATGCATCAATGAACGGACATCGTGGATTCAAACGTAGAGCAAAAATTCAGCAATAACAACTTGTGGCCGAGACAACCACGAAAAGTGCCAAAGAATCTGGTCATCAAAAGTGGTGGTGTCTCTAGTGTAAGAATACCAGCCATTATTTCGCCGATAGGACATGGACTGAAGACGGTGTAATATTCGTGCTACACGAGCGTTTCGAATGCACTTGAAAGAATGTCGTTTGACTCAAATTCCACATTTGAGCTGCTTTCTACGCAACGTTTTTTTTAGGATATTTGGTTGAAGGCATTCTAAACGCGAACGCTTGTACTCTGACACGGAGTTTTTGCATGGCGTATTTACAAAAATAATTATTTATGACTAAAGCTAGGTTTTAAAAAAATCTCGCTTGGATTCACTTTCCTTTTGTTTTTGTTTGCATTCACTTTGTCTGCGATTACGAAGAAGCTTGGTACTCTCAACACCGGCTGCGCAAAAAAAGGCAATAAAACTGCCTACGTTGTGCATGTTTCATTCGGATGTAGAATATAGAGTTTGATAGAGTGTAGAGTGAAGAATTTGATCACTAGTAACTGCTTTTCTGGCTGTTTTAACTGTAAAGTAATTGTTTGTGATTTTACGGGAACAAAACTCGGCAGGAGTGGCGAGACCAATACATGGCAGGCGAATGCGGAAACTTTCAAATGCCTTCGAGAATTGTCGTGTAGATTGCCGGAACCCCTTCCAGTTCGAATTGCATTTGAAATTTCGAAGGCAGGTTGACTCAAACGTCCTTTCAGACACACGTGTGGCACGGGTGTAAGTTATTGTACGCACACTTCTCAACCCTAATTTTTTTTTGCATTTAAGTCCATGAGTTGCTTGTTCAGACTACATGCTCTCTCTGATTGCCCGCTGCGAAGACACTCAAACAAATACAATAAACCAAATTTTTTAGCTTCGAAGCCCGTGCCTCGTCAAACACGCGTGGGCCTTCCCTAGGCTTAAAAATCAATGACCGGGCCTGGGCCTGCCCTCGGCTTGAGACGCGCCCCGGGCCAGTCTAACTCATAGACACACGGGCACGGGCCGGGAATGGGCTAGGTTTAACGTGCCCGGGGCGGGCTGAGACCTCATTTAGCGGCCTCGGGCTTCATTAGGCTGCCTCGGCTTCAAAATGAAGCCCACCAGGCTCTAAGATCAGGTCACTACACTGCTGGGAGTCTAGGTGGCCCTCTGTTACGATGCCGAAAAGCGCGTTGTTTTCATCGGTGTCTTCCGGAGCCGGTCTACACGGGCGCGTGATCTGCAGTCGCCGTCCGAATGTTTTCTGCCGGATTCGCAGCCAATGGTAACATCGAAATCACGTAGGAGCAGACTCCACTCCTAAGGCGGCCAGAGCGGTTCTTCAAGTTTGCGAGGCAACACAACAAGGTTTGTTGTGTTAGCAACTTAAACGGCCTTCCGTAGCTGTAAGCACGAAACTTAGAAAGGCCACACATGGCGAGATACTATTTTTCAAAAGACGAGTAGATTCTGTCGTCTTTGTACAGACAGCGGCTGGCGGGGGTGATTACTTTTTTGCAGTCGTTCTGCTCTTAGACAATGATGCACTGAGAGCCTACGTCACACACATCTGTGTGCATTTCTGTTCCTGCATAATTGTTAAAATTAGAAAGCACAAGAGTGCACTGTGGGCGGGTATGAAGATCGCAGAATGAATCCTGCGGGGAATGCTGATCTTTTTGTTACATGAGAAGAGGTTGGGGGGGCATTTTCAGAGGAGGTGATTACTATTTTCGGTGGCCCAACAAGTGGAACATTGGGACAAATACAGCGGGGGGTATATACATTTGACTGCAGATATAGATTTTCTTAGGTGTTTGAAAGAACGCAACTGGAGAGAAATAGGATCCCCGTGTGGGACATAAACCCGCGACCTTCATAATACTGATGTGATGCCATACCAACTAGTGTTCCGGGGACGCACTGGTCGCCTCCAATTATCTGGTATTTATGTAAATGCACGTATGCAAAGCTTGAGCGTGGGCAGCGCTGCTCGAATAACAACATTGACATAAATACTGAAGGAGGTGAAGGAGAGCAGCGAGTACAGCCTCCCCAGTAGCCTAGTTGGTATGGCATGGGACTGATATTCTGAAGGTGGTGGGTTTCGGTCCTGTGCGGGAACATGTGTCTGTCTACTTTCTGTCAACTATATCGTAAATTCTTGTTTAACAGTAAAAATGACGAACCACTTCCACTATGGCTTCTGTGCGTTCTTGGCATCTGGATTTCCATTCTGCGTTAATCTCACGAGCTGTTCATTCGAAATTTTATTAGCCACGCTCATTGAGATTGGGCAGGGTTGTTTTGGGGTTTGCTGAATTCAATTCAATTTTCCCGCATTCGCGACGTATTCTTAATGTTTGGCCTGATACTCGACCCACAAGCTGTAAACTCAAGCGCGAGCCGTTTCTTGCATTTTGTGGTTGATAAATTGTTTTAAATTCTTTTATTGCTATTGCCAAAGTTACGCGGACGTGTATTTTGTAGATGAGAGAACCTTTTCCAGTTCCAGTTCTTTATTGATGACTGACCTTAACTATGCGTAATGTTTTTTGATACTCAATATTGTTGACCAGTAGGAATTCCGCTACTATATGTATTAGCTGTGAAATGTTTTGTTTTTATATAGGTATCGTTCAAGGATTCTTTCACTTTTGGAGTGATGGTTGACTACAGAGACCGACAGGCAGACGGACATACATACGTGCTTACAGACTTACACAGCGACATTTTAGGAATTCGGTGGCCCAAGGAACACCATCATAATTAAAAACTACTCAACATCCGTGGATTGAAACCAGGCTGCGTGACTGGTTGTACTTGTCATTCAATCTTGAAATGCAGTGGCGCATCGATGTTTCTTGTCTAGACGAAAGAAAGCGTCCCGTGGAGGTAGGCTAAAAACAAATTCTGACCATCGGATGCGCCGCCGCACATGCTATTGAGGCAAGTGTTAGAAAACAAAATAGGAAACTAAGAAACATGGTTTTCCTTTTTGCAAGGGCTGTTTCGCGTTTTGTTTACGATGTCACTACACGCGAAGCACAAAAGGAAAAGAACTCATTTTAAAGGTAGACTTCCATTGCACGAAAGAAAGAACACGCAACGTAGGGCACACTTCCATGCGTTGTTGCAAGTACCGTAGGACAGGAGAACATTCCAGTGTTGTCTATTCTGCTATACGCTCTCAACTAGGTTTTGACTAAGCGCCTGAATGAGATTTGCTTAGAAGAGAACTTCGGGAAGAACGCTATTGAGCGTGGGTGCTACTGAATGATTAAGTACCTGTTGTTGTTTTTCCTCGCAATTACTCTTGAAGGCATGTGATAAAGGACTGGCCGGAAATTATCGGTTCAACGACAAGCTGAACTCTTCCCTGACGTATGACACAATCGAACTACAGACATTGACCTTCGACAGCAAGCGGGCACTTCAAACAAAGGTTTGCTTCTGCAAAGTGTTTTTACGCTTCCATTAGCGCAGCGGACTGTTCTCAGGATGAATTTAAAGCGTGGTAATCGATCGCCGCGAATCTTTGTCGCTGTGCTGTATCAAACATACGACACGGCCCTTATGAAAAATTCTTGAAATCCAGGAAATGCACACAGGCGGCATCCTTGTGTATTCTGTCCCTTCATCGACATTACTCTTATGCGTGGCATGCAGTGTTTTGCGCAGTTTTGTTGCGCACGTGGTCTTCGTGTGATATTTTCTTTGCTAGTTCTGCGTTCACAGCATAGTTCTGTCAGTTCCCAGGCACCTAAAACTGTTTACATAGCTCTTTCGCAAACAACTTCCTCCAATATACAAACTTCACTGAGATTTCTAACCTCTTATCTCAATACATCAGTGAAAAAGATATTGATATACAAGAACTATCGCTGTCAGCAAGGTAACAATATAATAAAAAAGAGGATCAATGATAGAAACGGTTTTGAAGGACCGCTAGAAAGAAAAAATATCATAGTAAATGTTAAAATTCGTATGTAAATACATGTATTTTTATAAAAACGGCGCGTTTCTTGTAATCCGATACACGAATTAGCAACGCCGGCTAAATCGACTACCAACAAACCAGTTAGGAGCAGCAGATTTCAGAACAAGCTTTTATGATAAGTATTGTAAAACGTTTTTGAAAATCTGCAGAGACTTTTAATGTTTGTTTTATTTTTTCCTAAAACAAAGCCGGATTTACTGAACTTACATCATTGACTGTATGCAAAAAACAAGTTTGCTTTAGGGTAATTCTATTCAGGAGGTGCCTGATTTATGGGCGCTTTGTTTAATGATTTTTAATGTATTGTTTTTATTGGCTGCATGCAAATGACGTAACACTTTTATTCTTAGTATTACTTACAAACTATAACTAAAATTGGTAGGCTGCATTTCACGCACCCTGCACCGTAAGCAACAAATGGCACACACGACGGTCGCCGCTGTGAACAGGGTCAAAGTAATTTACAGTTTAAAAAATTGTTTGTACTACAGGGATTGCTGTAAATTAAACCCAAATGGTGTCCGTAGTACAAGCCAGGCACGAATTTCCACCGACACCACAGCTCGATGCCTCCAGCTCACCAAAGGTGCACAAAGTGAATGTGTTGTGCCGCTAGCCCTAAAAACACGTGTTATACATGCCTTGGGAACAATCTGATCAATTTCAGGACGCTAATTTCAGACCTAGAAATGAGCGTTCAGTAATTGTTTCTTTGCTTGGTAATAATAACGAGGGTGTGTGACAGCGTGACCATAGCACTGCTATACTGTGACATCCAGTGGAACATGAAGTGCTCGTGCGCCATTTGTTTCACTGGTCGTCACAGTATGGCGCACGAGCAGCGCAAGAGCGGACCTTGACGTTAATTTTTTTTTCCTCAAGGGTCCCTGACAGAAGGGAAGTTACATAAGGGGTGGATACACAAGAGATTGGCATAGGGAAAATAGGATGTGCTACACAATAAAGCAATAAAAATTGTTGGATACAGCTGAAGCGGAAGCAACAAAAAAAGGAAGAAAAGAAGGGCGAGGGTGAACAGGTACAGTTGTTTCAGGACAGTGGAAGAAGTCATTTTGCGGTTGTAAAAAATACCACCACTTCAGAGGTACAAATATTATCAAATACGAATAATTGAAACTATGCACGCCCTATGAAGAAGATAACATTAGGAACCATTATACAAGAAATAGCATGGGCTGTCACAACAGAAAAAAGATTACGTACGTTCAAAAGTTACCTTGCAATTTATTGCGGTCCAGTGATGCTTGCAAGGGAAATTTTGAGGATTTCTGCGTCCTCAATGCTAGTAATAGTATCGGGTAGTGCGTTCGACTCCTTAGCTGTCCGAGTAAAGAACAATTCTGCAATTGGGGTAGTTTTGGGGCGAGGATAATGTACCTGCATAGTTTTGCAACAGCCATTAGAGAAATGGAGCCGTGGGGAGCGTAAATGTCAGTGGGGATGCGTTATAGGATTTCTGTAATAATGCGAGTAGCGCACCGTTTTGGCGGCGGTTAAGAGAGAATGTGCGGGTCGCGTTTCTTCAAATCTGTTATACGGGTGAACGATGAGCAATCGGAAAAGGCGTATCTGGAAGTGCGGTTTACGATGGCTTGTAGGTCTTCGATCTGATACTTGTGGTGTGGGTCCCACGGTACTGCGGCATACTCCAGTTTGGGGCGTAATATTGTGGTGAAAGCTAACATTTTTAAGTGGCTGCAAGCGCACTCGTTGAACATAACCTAAAGATCTGCTAGCTGCAGTAATGACGTGATTGATGTGAAGGGTTCATGATAGGTCACGTGAGATATGTATGCCAAGGTATTTATAACAATTAGTCGATCGTAGAAAACTGCTATGTAGTGTGTAGTGTCACGAAAACGGATTAGTACGCCTTGAAAAGATGGATCTACATTTAGATATGTTTAAACCTATCTGCCACTTCTGGCACGAATTTTTAGTGGCTGTGACGTCTGTTTGCAAAGCTATTTGATCTGCATGACTAGTGATTCTTGCGCAAAGAACGTAGTCTTCGGGGAATACTCTTATACTGCTAGTAATACAGCCTGGGAGATCTTTGAAGTAACTAAGCAAAAGTAGGGGGCCGAGTTCCCTTCTTTGGGGAACACCGGGGAGAACGGGAGAGATTTGGCATCGAGCAGTATTTATGACGACGAACTGTGGTCCAGTGATGCTTTTCTGTCAGTGAGAAAGTTATTAATTTAGGATAAAACAAATGGTTCGGGGTCGAGCGAAGAAAGTGTTGTCATAAGGCGATAGGTAGGAACTTCGTCAAAAGCCTTTTTCCAAAGTAAAAAACATGGCTTCAGAATATATATCACGGTAAAAATTTGTGTGAAAGTCTTGATCGAAGGCAGCAAGTTGCGTTTACAGGACATAAGTTTACGAAAACCATGTTGGGATTGGTGAATGAAGTCTTTCTGTTCGAGGTGAATAATGATGTTGGTAAGTAAAATGTGCTCCATAATTTTGACTGGGACACTCGTGAGCGATATGGGTCAGTGGTTATGAGGAGATGATTTGTTTACGTTTTTGAACAATGGAGTGATTATGGCTATCGTTACGCTTCGAGCTTGTCAACTGGCACCCTAAGCTTGAGGTACAATTAGTGACGTTGTTTGGTACGTCGTTAGGCTCCGAGTCACTTACAGCAAATTGATCAACAGAAATCCTCATGCAAAGTGCCTTACCAAACAATCAATTTCCCTTCAAATAATCGAGCCAAACTTTCACTCCATATGCGGGTCTTCGTTTTCACATACTGTACCCTAAAAGTACGTAAGAACTGAGGTTTATTCAGTACGATCTTACTTTATATTGTATTTCTGGGGGCCATACCTGATTTGCAACGTCTATTTTTTTAGGTTTAAAAAAGTTTGCCAACTGTTTTCAGGATCATTTACTGGCGATTCATGCAAAATACTTCTGGTGTTTAAAGCAATGCCAGCGGTAAAGCAATGTGTCAAAATAAAGCTGAACCTTCTATTCCCGATATTTTCCGGCATCAGGAGTCTCAGGAACGATGACTAAAACAGAGACTCCGCATTAATATTTGGAGGTCAGCTGGCGAGATTGTTCCCAGAGGAGGGTGAGAACGAGGAGAAAACTTTATTCAACATTAAAAGCGACCTGTTAAGTGGGCGGGGTCCTTTCCCGTTGGTGCGGGGGCTGCGTTGGTGCGGCCTGCCCTCTTCGCCGTTTCAGCGAGCCAAACGTGCTTCTTTAGGTCCGAGCTGGCAAGTTCGCTCTCCTTTGCTCGTATGTAGGATCAGGAATTGGTGCAAGGTCTGGGTTTGAATGTCATACCCAAACCACACGGCAGCGTTGCTGGATTGTGACAGTGTCGGCATATTGGGTTGTATATTGTGGCGTGAATGTCCGCCAAAATATACGGGTCCGCAGGTGACCCGTCACATTATAATCCATGGTGACGGCCACTTGCATGGTGTAAAGACTCGATCTGATGACCTATACATAATGTCAATATCTAGCAAAATGGCCTTTGCCGAAACATTCTGATGACTATACGCTAACAAAAAAATATACGGCCGTCCCGGTTACGCGAAAAGTTCTCCCGAGGATCTCCGTGCGCATGCACGAAAAATCCATGTTGAAGAGATGTAAGAAGTAAGGGTAGATGTTGGCTGGGCTTTTAAAGGACGTTGTTACACTTTCGCATCTACTGACAGTGGTAAGTGGGAACGGCGCATCGAAGGGAGCGAAAGACCCTCTCGCATCACAGCGCAAACGCTCAGTGAGAGCGTGAAGCACAACTTAAGCGACAATAGCCGGTAGGGGAGGGCAGCGGTGCGGGCGGAGCGAGAGGTTACAGGTTGTCTGGTCATCCCTCTGTACGAATGGCATGGATCCCTTTTTTATTTTGTTTTGGGTGAAAGTAAGCAGAAGTTTGTGGCCACCTACGGCTCGCAACGCCGAGATTTTCGTCTCAAGGGGCACATAATGGCCTTGCTATTAAAACAGTTGGAAAGGTCTTTTACGGTAGTTGTCTTCAGGAGGCTGTTGCTTCAACTGTTGTTGTCTTTGCAGATCTGCAACGCCAAGAGATCCTCGTTAGATGTCCTCTATGGTCTGGCAGTCTACGACGCCAATTTTGACCCGATGGCCGCGCCATGCATCGCCCAGTTGCCACTGACTGGTGACTACGCAAGACTCCGCCTCATGGGCCAACTGCACCAGTTCATCCTGCGGCGATACACGTCGTCTGCCCAGGACAGTGACTGCATGCTGATTCAAGAGCAAAAATCTCTGTAAAATGAACAGTACAATTTTAATGAACTATATGTCGATATATGGTGCAATCGAGCGCTAAAATTGCTACTATATCTTGTATTCCCCAATAGCAGGCTATGGACGCAGCTTTCTTGTATTTTTTTGTGTTCGTTCTATTTCAAAAAGAAACTGTGCGTAAAGGATAACATTTATTTAGCGTTTCCTTGACTTGAGTCATGATATGCTCAATCGCCTTAACGCTGTCATACGAGAATATTCGGCTATTACAAAAAAATCTTATGTACCGGCTTTAGTGCTGCGAGTTTCTTTTACTTTTGTCTAAGTTATAGGGAGCTTTACCACACCGTTGCCGTGTTCATTTTAGCGTATACCACAATTGCGGAAGTCTACTACGCTGGCACGAGCAGTTACCATGAACGGTAACTTGCCGGCACAAATCGTACCGTATCCACACACCTTCCGGCGCCGGCGAAGTGTACTTTAGCGTCTTGATTACAGCAAATGCGGTTCGATTGGTGCTTGGTGCCCGGCAAATCCGAAAAAGCTTACCGTTGTTAATGTTGGTTATTACGCTAGCCTTGTTAAATGATGCGTAGGACTATGACGAAGGAAGAGTTTTCTGAAACGGGCGAGGGGTATGCGTGTGAAAGCCTCTCCCGCCTCGAATACTTCAGACAAGTTAATCAGTCCCCCGAAATCTTGCTGGGCAGGTTATGTAGGGCATTGCGTGAATATAGCGCCATATGGTATTCATTTGACGCCGGAATATTTAACTGCGTACGTGTGAAAGACTTTTTCACAAATTTTGTGGCCAACTGTGCCAAGTAGATGGCAGCATAAAGATCTTGTTTTGTATTGGAAACGTTTATTCATTTACTTAGCTCTTTATTCACAAAAACTGCAGGCCCATCCAAGGGTTCCAGCCGAAGGGGCATGAATTTAGCACTACACATAATAATATACCAGCATGAACAATACTTGAAAATACATAAATACAAAACCATGGGACATGTTCCAAAGAATCGAGTTATTCTACCGTGCCGATCAACGACTGAGGTAGGCCGTTCTAGTCGGTTATTGCTGGAGAAAAGTATCAGTATTTGGAACGGTTAGTCGTGGCGAAATACGGTGCTAACTAATGAATCTGCCGATACCGTGCTTGTCTTGTCGTAAGCGGTTTTAGATACTACTCACGGTTTATTGGCATCTGGTTATTATTAAAAGGAAATAAATTTGAGTCTGAATTTTTGGCGTTTTTCAAGTGTGAGAATAATGTATTCTTATATAAGGTTAGCGTGGAATTATGTGTTCGATACTTGGAGTATATAAAACGAACCTATTTGCGTTGAATCATATCGAGTGCCTCGATATTTCTTTTAGTGTATGGGTTATAGAATATATAGACGGATATTTAAACGTGGTTAGTATGCCAGTCGTAACAGCTAGATTGTTACAGTAGGAGGAGGATGCTTTAGTTTGTGTCTTAAAAAGACAAGTTTGTGAAAGGGTGAAGAGCAAACATTACAAATGTGCTAATTCCAGCTTGGGTTGTTGGTTAAGGTGACACCGAGGTACTTGAACTCAACAACTTCAGCCACTTACAGGGTACCAGATTTATACGTGAATGGTAAAATAGGTTTTTGTTACTTACTCGCATGTAGGCAGTTTTGTCCGTGTTTAACTTGACGTTCCATTTGTCGCCCTTGTTCAGCCTTTTGAGCCGAACAAGTGGTATTACCCCACGTCGGCGTTCCGAGCGAGCCAGTGGCTGTTCATTCATCCAGGAGGGATTCACAGCTTCTCGACCAGCAGGACCTTGAGGCGCACCGGCGGCGGCAGCAGTTTTTCGTTGTTTTCGCGCCAATCCTCCCTTCTGTTTGGGATGGCGGTTCTTCAGTTTCCGCTCCTCCTCCTCCATAATAATAACATGTGTTTTTCTCGTCTAATAGCGAAGTCTTCGACCTTTATTCTAGTGGATACACATGAGGGCGTCCCTTTTGCTGCCGATTCGTAGGCATCCTATTGTCTGTGCAACACACCAACCCACACATAAACGGCTCAGTTGCGGAGGACAGCTGGCAGGGCGGCTTTTGCCATGAGACTCGTACGTTTATATCTCCCGCCATCACAGCGGGTATGTCATCGGCAGCGGCGTTAAGCCCTGTCGTGCACGCATGCCCCTTCCCTCCACCACCAACCGGTGCACGCTTAAATCGGCGACCAGGGATAGTCGCATAATTAGGCGTGAAATACACCGGCGGAGGGAGCAAAAAAAAATTCCCCGCATTTCCCCGAGGGGAAGAATGGAAGAATGTGAAAGTGCGAATGCACGAGTTGAATTTGCGCGGTTCGGTAATGTTCGTGAAAGAGAGATCACACATGCACACACAACTACAAAGAAAGAAAGATGCATTTATTCACAGACACCTATTTGTGTTGTCGTTGTACTTGATTGCTAGAGCGGATCTCAGCTTTGAAATTTCGTGTCAGTACTCCTTTAAGCGGGTGCATTAGCCCTTCTCACGCCCAATTCCTGGCCAATCCCCCACGTGGGTATGTGCCATGCACAGTCACCTATTTGTGTTGTCGTTGTACTTGATTGCTAGAGCGGATCTCAGCTTTGAAAGTTCGTGTCAGTACTCTTTTAAGCGGGTGCATCAGCCCTTCTCACGCCCGATTCCTGGCCAATCCCCCACGTGGGTATGTGCCATGTCAGCGGCCAGGCAGCGCGCGCCCATCCTCCCCCGTTGCCAAGGAAGACAAGGAGATTCCTGGCCAATCCCCCACGTGGGTATGTGCCATGTCAGCGGCCAGGCAGCACCCGCCCATCTCCCCCCGTTGCCAAGGAAGACGAGGAGCGCGCGCACCCGCAGCTGTTGCTATGTGGACGGACGGCGGTCGCCGGAATTCAGGGTCGCTTATAAAGTGCATTCGCACTTAAAAGACCCTATATGGGGCCGGACTAAGATCTATTATTATTCTTCCGCCAGAAGAACTAAGACCAGCTGGTCAACGAGGGCACCCAATGCGACAATGGGTTTTAGCTGACCGTTTTCGACGGTCCGCTCCAGTACCGGTGGCGCGCTCAGCGAAACCGGTGCCAGTGCCGTTCGCGGCCAGGCACGCCACGCATGCGCAATGGCGCTACCGCTTGTTATCGGAGCGGAGCGGAACGTGAAAAACTGTCACCTAAAACTCGCTAATGTCGCACGGAATGGCTTTCATCCTAAAGAAGAATTATGTGTTCACTGCGGCATTCCAACGGAGCAAGTTGCTTTCAACAGGCAAGGGCTGCACATGGTGGGCGAGGGGGAATTTGAGGCGGCAGCGGCAGCGGCTACATTCTCGGCGGTGGCGGTGGCGGCGGCTTCGGGTGGTTTTAAACCCGTTCGCGCTGCTGTTAATTCTGCGCAATCACGTCATGACGGCACGACGCTGGCCGCTGTCAGACGACTTTGCAACTTGTGAAACAGTCATCGACAGTGGCGAGGTGAATAACCCTTGTGATATTCGTTGTGAAAGACGGGTTGGCGGTGGCGAGGAAAAGCCGCCAGGTGGCATCGGGTAAATCGGCTTCACCAGAATGAAAACCGGTGGGGTGAGACATTTACTGCTTCGCAGTAGTAATGCACGCTGCGTGACAGTTCAATGATATGGCGCGCAAGTGCAAAACGTTGACACCACCATCTCAAAACCGTGATTCCAGTGCATCCGGGAAAAAGACTAGTCTGCTTACTGAAAGAGTTGTCTCAGCAATACAAATGAATAGAAGAAAAAAACAGACCATAAAGACAGGGTGTTGCAGAAAAGCCGGTCTTAGTCATTCGTGCCAAAAAAAAAACGACGATGTAGAAGAAAAATGGTTAATTATCATGCAACCCTCCGTTTAACGGTGGCTGTGATCGGGGACGAATCTTTTCGTGAGGGATTTCCTTGTTGTCCACTGCCGTTGAATCCTTTCTCACAGGTGGTTCGGACTTTTGCTCGCACACAGTTCGTACTTTTTATCGCAGCTTCTTTTACTGACCCTTCGCTGTTTGATTCCATGCGAAGAAC
Source organism: Haemaphysalis longicornis (assembly GCF_048455015.1). Classification (NCBI taxonomy): domain Eukaryota; kingdom Metazoa; phylum Arthropoda; class Arachnida; order Ixodida; family Ixodidae; genus Haemaphysalis; species Haemaphysalis longicornis. Next base: position 2,255,415 of record NW_027526296.1, read on the forward strand.
GCTTCGCGAACAAGCGTCGTAGTCGTTAGACAGAAGGGGGCAAAACTGCCTGTTTTTACAGTCCGCGCACCCCCTTTCAATTCCAACTGTTATGAACACTTCCGAATGTTGAAATAAGATGGACGTCGGCTTCACTACAAGGGACCTGGTTTCTATGAATTCCGATCACGGGAGCGTTTTACAGCGAAGGTTTAGTGTCATAACTGGTGCCGTTATACGTCAATACAGCCAGCAGAAAAGGCAACTTTCTCTGAAGATGATGATAAATGATCAGGGGTGAAGTGAACGAAACAAACGATGCCCGAATGCTCTAATCGAAGCTGGGCCCCTCGCGTTATGATTCCACCGTCTAATCGACTGATCCATTTTAATATGGACGAGGCAAACGCCAAGAAGCAGGTAAAGAGTCAAACCGTACACCCCAAACCGAAAAGCTACGCCTACGCTTTTGCACACCCGAGAGTTGCTGTGGGTATTCAAGAAAAGCGAGGCGTAGCTCCAGAGGAGCGCATACTCTCCGTGCGGGATTGGCCAACCAAATATCCCACCACGAGAAAGCTTCGCGTTGAACCACCATCACAGTCAGACGGAGGGGTGCTTACTTTTTTATATTTTACTTCACCCACTATCATCGTGACCATCAGAGAGAGTTGGAAAGGGCAATTATGCCAGCTTCTAGCTGGGCCTACTGGTGCTCACAGCGCTTTCAGAGAGCTGACGTACAAAGAAAAATCGCCGTGTTGTCTCTCTTTCGGTCTTCGTACGAGTGGCCTGAGGACTTTAATTACCAAAAGAGAGTTGGCTTTCCTGCGGGCGTTCTTGGCGCGGCATACGCCACGAGTTAAAAGTAGCAAGCTTCGCTTGAATAAATGTAGCGAGGTTTTCGTCTTCAAATCCCGTAAGAAGGGTTAGGTGCTCGGGGAATTTATTTTGGTCTTTTAGCCGCACAATGCCTGCGAACATACATCATGGTCACACTAAAGATCCACGAAAGCAATCATCATCCGTATTCGCGCAAGTGATGAAGTAAAAGTTAGTTACGTACGAAGAGAAGGGCGGCTTCTATCCATGATGCAAGGAGCGCAATCAAGAAGGACTATTAGCGGGTCTGAGGAGGCGACAGCAAAATCAGTGAGTACAGCACAGTTAAGAAAGGTAGCGGAAATTACGGTGTGTTTTGGTGCTTCAACGAAGCGGCAAAACAGCAGCCAAATTTTGTGACTACACATGTTGGTTGACGGTGCGCGCAATATCTCCTAAAACAAACCCTTGACGTCACAGACGCTATTACGTATACAGTAGTAGATATTTCTTCTGGCTTTAAAACGTCACAGAAAAAAAGTGGATGCTCACTGAATGAACATTAGAACGGATCCGACAAGGGAACTGAAAAGTGCTACAAAGCACAGATTACAGCATTTGACTCCAACAACAACAACAAACAAAGGAAACAGTGATGTATGACTGCCCGTTCCAAAGTAAGAGGGTGTGTCCTGCTCTCACTTCCGTTTCAAATTAGCGAACGGCTTGAGCTGCGTTCAAAGTTGTGATGACGCTGATTATTCTCATTGGGATTGCTCTGTGAAAAATTGTAAAACCGCCCACGTGTGTTCAAGCTCCAGAATAAGCGTAAGGTAATTTCCTTCACTGACGCTATTCCTCTCATAGCAAATGCGACAATTCTTTGGCATATTTTCTTAAAGGTATTGTCCTGTTACCACCACCAGAGCTTTTTTCTGCGGACAGAATTTAAAGAATATAAAAGGTATACCTTTGTATCTATTTAGCTTAGAACCTGCCCACGAAGTCGAGCTTCACGCAAGCTGTTTTTTGTCTTGAAGCGAAAATATTGTTTTTACCAAGTACTTTTTTGCTGTCGCGAATATGAAGCACACATTTATTTTCAGTTATAAGAACACCGCTGATACCAATTGTACATTGATGTTTCGTCTCTACTCTTCCTAATGTTTTCTTTTTCCACAGCATTGGGACAACTATGAATCATATTTCCACATGTAATTGCTTGTAGTAGTGTTTGCTACATAAACGTTTTGGTGAACAACCCCCTCACTTTTCTCCGTACGGGTTTTAACAATTGACAGTGACACAGAGACTGATAGACAAACACACATACCGAGATCAGGACCTAACTTTTCGGGTTTGAAATTCCAAAAGAAGACTACTGTTTTTTTTTAAATTTCCCCCCTTTTATGCTTATTTCACTGCAATTGTCGCCGAAAGACTGTAACCCTGTGCCACCGCTCCCACGCAAATGACTCACTTGTCTGCCCCACCAACTGCTGCGGTTTTACACTCCAGCCTCGTTACTCGCAATGTAAACACGATGTAGGTTTGCAACAGCCGATTTAATTTAGCCGCGTTCGACAGCTCGCCCCATCTACTGGAACCTTCGGTTACTTTAAAACTCCTTCCCGTGGCCTCCGCAATTTGCTGCCGGTGGCGCGCCGTTGCTCCGCCGGCAGCCGATCGCGGAGGCCATGCTCCTTCCAATGCCGCCACAAGAACACGCCGCAGAGCGGGTAATTTTAGTGTATCTGAATCAAAGATCGCTTTCAGCGCGTAAACCTTTTGTATATCAAGAAATCCTGGGCCATCTCTACTAACGTGAAACATGGGGAGGGACGAAGCATGCAGTGTATAAGTGTATTCTTGGCGCCTTGGCATTTTCCCAACGAAGATGAAACCGTTGGGGGTACAGGTATACAGCGTTGCCGTCTGTGAAGCACGAAGCTCTTTACCGCCAGGAATAAACGCATGTCCCGGTGTATTTTCAGTACGCGTTGCTAAGCGCTCCAGCGTGAGGTGTGAACGAGTGTCCCGATGTTTTTTTAGTACATGTTACGTTCTAGTGCGATGCGTAAACGAGTTTTCCGGTGTTTTGGTACCGTGGCTACATGACCCGACGATTACGATGACGATTACAACTATGATGGCGACCGGAAACGGCAACAGCCCCAGCCCCTAAGGGGCTTGGCCGTAGAAAATCCAGAAGTCATATATAATTATTTAAAAACGCTCCACATATGTAATGCGTATTGATTTTGTTCATTAATTATACCTATATATTTTTTTCTGAACAGCGTTGACACGTATAAATTGTTTCCATATTTAGTTGTTTCAAAAAACGTCCTGCAGCTACAAATCTCTTGTCACACTTTTTTCTAATTTGCCCGGAAAGCTTAAAAGAGGGACAAATAGACATACTTTCCGATTAAAAGATTACAATTAGCTCGTTAGGTAGCCCAAGAAGGAATATATTCTTCGATAATTCGCCGCGTATCTGCTGATTCGCTTCGTATGCCTCGAACGACGATCATCTTCCCACACGTGGACGCGTCTCTTCTATTCCCTCCCACCCCTCCCGCCTTACGCGTGCGGTATCACTCTTCCCACGGTGAGCAGAGTGAAAGTTTGCTCTGGTCAGTTCAATTCGGCCGCTTTTCCACTGCTTGCGCGTTATGTACTGCAGTTATTAGGTAATATTGGACATGGAATTTCGCCACGAGGCACTACCGCAGTACGAGTTTCTTTGCATTTTTGGGTCAGATTATTGTTTTGAATGCGTAATCTTTATTTGCTACCGCATATAATATGGGAGTACCTATTTTCAAATAAAACAGCACGCCCAGTACCAGATATTAATGATGTTTGCCAAATTATGCCCCATGTTTAATTTGGTCCACAATGTTGGGGAGTAAGAAGTACGGTACCAGTATAAGTGGCGTACAAAGGTATTTAGTCAATGTATACTTCTCTTTTTGCAATTTTTATCGTTTGGCTAGCTGGCTAAATTGAGTGAAGGACCGTCACACAGATATATAAACGGAACTTTTTTTTTATTTTAGGGAGCCCAAGGAGGACTGATGCCCTCGAAATTTAATATTATCCGCGCATGTGCCTTTTTCTCGAAAAATGTTGTCAAAAGACGCTAGTTCTTTGCTCCCCCGGCGAATCCCCCCTCCGGAAATTTCCTCTCCTAAACACTCAGGGTCTTCCCCACTCCCCTCGCTCCTAGTGACGAACTGAATGGATGCTTACTGAATTCAGTTCAATTGTCCCATCTTCGCACTTCCTGCGAGGCATCTGTTGAGACAGGGCTCATCTTTTTTAAATGCAGAGCATTTCAGTAATTCACGATGTCACCCGCGTTGGCGTTCGTAGTCCGCGCCCGCATCGCTCCCCCTACACTATATAAAAAAATAATACTTGCCGGCGCCAGGTTTCGATCCTACGACTCTGCGGGCGGAACGCAAGGTGCACGGTACTCTACCAACTGAGCCACAAAGCGGACACAAAACGGAAGGTTACGAACGTGCCTTATATCCTTGTCTCATTCAACCGTCGGCCAGAGGTGCGCCCTCTCCCCCGCGTCCTCCTCGCCTTCTCTCCGCTCGCAACGCCCTCTCTCGCCGCGTTCGGTTCGGGCGCACAACAGGTGGGGACGTGCGCAACACCCTCTCTCGCCGCGTTAGGTTCGCGCGCAAGAACAGGTGGGGGCGCTCGCATCTCGCGCTCTCTCGCCGCGGTCGGTTCGCGCTTAAACTCGTTCGCGCGCTGCGGTCGCTAACATCTGTGGCGTGATCGTGACGTCAGCATCACGCGTTCGCGTGGTGGCGATTTCGGCGCTATAACACTCTCTCGCGAGGGGCATTGGATTGGATTCGATTGGATTGGCTTGGATTGGCTTGGATTTGGATTGGATTGGATTAAAGTGGATTGTGTTGCGTCATAGCCGCGCCACGTTGCGTCATAGCCGCTCCACGTTGCGTCATAGCCGCGGCAGGGGGTTCACGGCACGTTTCACCATCGACTTCATCGACAATGTCTACGCTGGAAGACAACAATTACAACAACAACAACCAATACGTAATCCATACGACTTGCAGGCGCGCCCCACCGCAGAAATGCTCTGCATTTGATCGTGCCCATCGCGAGGCGGATATGTTTAATCATTTTTTCTTTCACATTTTTGTTTCTGTTTCTTTGTTGAACACCACCTGCTTGCGAGCTCTGTTCGCTTTCTATTTGCCTTGAGCTCGCGCGAGCGGGAACCATATATGCCACTTTATTGCGCATCACCCAAGCACCCGCTCGTGTGGTTTCACGGCGCCGTTGTTCCTCGTTGCGAACGATCCAGCGAAGGGTAAAACGAAGACGGAGGATGTAGAACAACCAGGATAGCGGATCACCAATGAATGGAGAAATAGCGAGGGTGAGGGCGGTGTGCTGAGACTGCGAGGGACATGCTCTCCGGAGGCTACGCGCTACGCGATAACTGAGAGGACGAAGAGGCCACCGAAGACAGAGCGGGCAGGTAAGCGGAGGAGGAGAGTACGACTAAAGGCGCAATTAACGACGCCCTCTTAGCTTAAGGGAGGGAAAGAGAGGGAGAGACGTTTATTTGAGGTTTCTAAAGTGGGAGTGCTTCCCCATTCCGGGAATCCATGAGGTGAGCAGAGAAGAGAGCCTTCGCTCTATGCCAGGAGCTGCTTAACAAATGGCTTTAAATACCTCGGTGTGACCATTACTGGCAACCTATCCTGGTCGACTCATGTAGTTAATATTTGCGCTTCGGCTAGAAGGAAACTGGGGCTCGTAAAACATAAACTAAAGCACTCTCCACCCAACATCAAATTGTTGGCTTACAAAAAATAATTACATTAGGTATGAGAGTATCCCCACTGAGGCATGCAAGTCACCAAAGGTGGACATTTTGATGTTTATCAAATTTCGAGATTAGATTGCCGCATCCACGGCCTCGCCGCAAAGTCTGACCGGGTCATTTGTTAACAACATGGCTGAAGATGCAGCAAAACGGCATATTCGGACACGTGTACTGCTGCTGAAATTCTACTACACGAGTTAGCTTCGCGTATAGAAAGACGTCAGTCGCGCACAGCCGCAGAGCAGGGAGGATAAGCTAAGCCTACCTGGCTTGACCGACTTCAAATGCATAAACAACAAAATTGATTTGATTGATTGATTGCAGGGTTTAACGCATCGACGCAACGCAGGCGATGAGGCGCGCCTTAGTGGGGGGAACCGGATTAATTTTGATCACCTGGGGATCTTTACGTGCGCCGAAATGTCGTACACACGGGCGTTTTTGCTTTTAGCCTCCATCAGCAAAGCGGACGCGGCGGCCGGGAATCGAACACGTGACCTCGTGCTCAGCAGCGCAACGCCTTAGCCACTGATCCACCGCGGCGGGTATAAACAACAAAATGACGGCACTCATGAACAGTCGCAGATTAACCAAATGTGCTGTAATGCGAACAGACCAATGATCACGGCGGTGGCACGGAACAATAGGGCAAAGAGTGCCGATATTCTGTAACCTTATTAAGTGACACTAGTGGGACCATCAAAGCTGCTCTGTGGCGGAGCTGTTTGCTTCTTACCACAACGATTCAGGTTGGACCGCCAAATCCAGCGGCATTATTCAGATGTAGAATGAAGACAAAAACGAAAACTTCTATGGGTTGAGATTTCGATGCACGTTGAAGATTCCCAGGGAGTTTAAATTTATCCGCTGGCCTGCAGTATATTGGGTTTGCAGTTGCTTCGGGCATCAAACCCTCCAATGTATTTTAGCAGGGTGTTCTCAAGAAAAAAACAACAAAAAAGGCACAGCACGTCATTTTAAATTATTCCGCACTGAATTCCTACCCGAACATAACAGCTCTTGACTGCTGGCCTCAGCCATGAAAGTAGCAAAAAAAAGTAGAATGCGATTTATAAATATCCTTTCCTTTGGCTTCCCTTTAATATATCCAAACATATCCTAACTTCGGAAGCGGCAAACACGGTGGAACCTGGTGTAAGTCAGTTTTTCATGACTAGTAGGGGCGACAACTTCGAGTTTTCTTAACATATCGAAGTAATGCTAATAGCTATAACATAGGAAGCTGTTAGCGTGTGGCACGCACTTTCTCGGTTTGGTAGATGCTGTATTTTTCATGGTCTTGCGGGCGCTACGTATCTCGTGTTGGACGAAAACAGCGCTAAAGAAGTAGATGTCACATGCAGACAGGAAGGCCGGTCCCGCACTATCCAATTGGCCCAGCGCTTATTATTTGCATTTGTTCGGTGTTTTGCCTCTTTGAAGGCTACGAGATGCCCTTTTACTGACTAGTCTAACTCGGTATACTTTGCTGCTGCTGCTGCTACTGGTTTCAGAGGGGGACTCGTGCCGTCAACAAATTAAAGAACCCCTTCACGAAAGAGGTCCATCTTGTGCTTCACGGGTCCGATCACATCTCAGTTTGTAACCGCATAATCTGCTATTATAATCCTGCAACATGGCGGACCGAGCCAGGGCGGTGGTCAGGCAGAACGGACATTATTCAAGGAGACAGACACAAACATCCGTAATAGCTATCGCAATATCCATTCCAGCCATCCGAGAAATGAGTGGCAGTGCGTTAACTAAAGCGTTCTTTCAACAAAATTTTGGCTCGCGCCCTTGATAAGGTGATGGCTAACAAATTATCCTAGGTTTGAAACAAGCGAATTCGTCGGTAGCATTTACGTGGCAGAATGTTTATGCTACAACTGATAAAAAAGAGTTCACAGCTGGTATTCAAACACTTCCTTGGCTAATGTACGGGGTGAGTAGCCGGTACGCAGGCCTGGGTCTAACGGCCCAACTTTCAGGGTGATGGGCAATTCCAGAGGGAAGACGGCGCTTTAAAGAACATCAACAAAGAAAGGAGGCGGGAGGAAGTGTTTCCAAGAGACAGTTATGACTTTTTGTGGTTGGTTTAAGCATAGCCCCTACGACAACATTTATGGGATACGCGGGAAAGCAGCTGGTAAATGTTTACTACTTCACCTGCTCTTTTTAATATATGGTCTAATTTATTACTGCCTTCATTAAAATTACACAGTTCTTTTGAGAAAAAGCAGTATTTTAAGTGCGCCCATTTTATATTTACTTTGTTATGGTCGCTTTAAACTGGGAAGCAGTTTTTAATCATTCGCCAAGTTACACCTCACCGAAACGGATCGGGAAACGGTTCGGGTTGTGATTTAGTCGAACCAGAACTGAACCGGAGTGAAAGAAATTCTCCCGAACGCGAACCCAAATCGAGCCGTTATTCTTTTCGGTTCTACGGACTGATTTGCTAACACACAGCATGGTTTCGTCTAACATTATCGGTCGAAACTATACCCCCCCCCCCCCCCCCCCAGCACGTACGCAGGTACGAATGTGGCTGCTATCAGGCGTCCTCTTCTCCGCTAGCTGTACTATCGGTCTGCCTTTAGAACCGGAAGCACCAACAACAATAAAAAAGAAAATTTTGTCCCCCTGCATAATTCTATAGGCCAACAGAGGTCCCTTCGTACCCACTTTATTTGCTTCTCGCCCATGCGTATTGTATTTGCTTTTCCTGCACCCGTTGTTTAATTCTTCATCAACCATTCTTCCACCCCGTGCCAATCCACCTATTCTGCGTGAATGTCCACGCCTGAGAAGGGAAGAAAGAAGATCGCGGCTCGGTCCTCGGATGTCAGCGCTTTGACATGGACGAAGATCTTCCCCACTACACGTCCTCCCCAACGAGGCTTTTCCCGGTCGTCATTCATGCGGAACCGCCTTGACCGCCAGAAGCCGGCAATGCCTGCCACCGCCATCTTTGGCATCCTCATCACCGCAGTGGCCACCGTGGCGGCATTGAGGTCGGTCGAGTCTAGGGCGGCAGGTCAGCCTCAGCCTCGAACACGCAACCAATGACCCAGCTTGCGTCCACCACTTGGACTTCGATCTCCTCAACTTATCCGCGACCGGCCGGCCTAGCTCCTTTCTTTCGGGAAGAATCGACGCAGTACCTGGTCTTTGGGAAACCTGATGTGAAGAGGATGGCCGGCAATGAGGATAATTATGCCGGGATTGACAACAATATATTACAACGAACGGCCGCCCAATAATGACAAACAACATTCTCGGGAATAAATAAACGTTATTCGAGAAAATGGAGCCAGTGATCTTGGCTATGTTAATCTCAGGTGGGTGGCTTCCCCAGTTCAGGATGCCATTATCTTCGTCTGACCATTTAGTTCTGTCTATGAGCCTTGGCTGGCCCCCCTGGCCCACGCTGCTCAGCAGGCCACCTCTTTGTTCTTCAGACACTTCCTCATTCACTGGTCTGCCGATTCCGGCTCAACACAGCCGTGCTGCCACACGAAATGTTACGCAGAACTGACAGTCCTTCTAGTATAGCGTTGTATACATATGAAACAAGGTGTTGTGGTGAAGGAGTTCGCAGAGTTCAAACTTCATCCCCATCGAAGTGTTCAAGAGAGAGAGAGAGAGAGAGAGAAAATACGTTTATTGAGCGTCCAAAGTAAGGAGGTGTGGCCCGTTTGAAATGGCTCCTTGTTCACTGAAGTCCACATGACGTCATGGCCACCTGCGCCTTGTCGAACAGCACAAGCAGAGTCATCGGTGAGGAGCTTGACATAAAATCTCCCATTGGAGCATAGGCGGAAATTCACTTGGAGGTCGCAGGGTCACGTCTTAAATGCTAATGCTGACAAGAGGAGGACACAACTTACATGACGTGTTAACCCGACTCCGGAATGATCGCAGTCCGTGGTCTGACTTGGTCGCCTGGCAGTCAGTGACTTTTCTGATCACGAATTATAAACTTAACATTGGTCGACACTAGCGAAACACCAGTAGAAGCTCGGTAAATTGCTTAAGAATGCGTAAGAACTCTAACACCGTATGCTCGTTTCACCGCCCATACATATCTCCAGTTGCGCTGAAGTAACACGCCAACCCAAACAACGCGTTTTCTTTGCTACTAATTTTTTTAATTAATTACGTGTTGGCACTGGGTCAGATAGGCCTTCGTGCCTCCAAGTGTTTTTATCAGGTTAATTATTGCTTATAGAATACACATACGTGCGCTGCATTAGATGCAGCTGTGATTTTGTTACTTTCTTTTTTTGCTTTTTGTGGAATTTCGTTTTAAACTTCTACTGCAGAAACTAAGCATTCCGTACGCCAGCCAAGACGGGTCCAAGACTTCGCTACCTTCTCACTTTCAAAAGATCATCTACGTCTCCCCCATACCCAGAAACATGCACCCGGTGCGCCACCAAGATCGCCGTCATGCCCCAGCGTCTGCCCTGCACCAGCGTTTCAGAGATGACCCTAATGTATGCTATGTTCACGCCGCTGACCACCGCCCTAAGCGCGCCATGGTCATCGTGGCAATAGATGCTAAAGGCAACTCTCAGGCATTCGCCTCTATTTACGCTAGTCACGCTGATGAAAGAGAAGAGGCCGCTATTGCGCTTGCCGTCGCCTCCACAACGGCAAGAACCATCGTTAGCGACTCTAAAAGAGCTCTACGGAATTACGAAATTCGCAGGGTCTCTAATACAGCCCTACGCGTTTTACGCTCCGTCCAAGACACTCGTATGCGCTACATGCAAATAATCTGGGCACCGGCCCGTGCATCTCTCCAAGGCAACGAGATAGCACATGAGGCTGCCCCATGTTGGAGCTTCGGGGATTGCCCTGACGACGCTTCTGACTCGGACCGGGGGGCTAGGCACAGGCCGGTGACTTTCCCGGGATATCACTCAACACTATCCCATGGAGCGCCAGAAATATCCCGCAGCGCATACCACGCTCAAAAAACGTCAATCTGTAGCCAGGCGTCAGCTGCAGGCTAATGCATTCCCCAATCCTGCAGTACCGAGGCACATTTATCCTGACCTTTACAATGATCAATGCAAGTGGTGCACTCAGCAAGCCACACACACTCACGCGATTTGGGCTTGTGATACCCAGCCACCAACTCTACGAGCATGCTTATGAGTTACCAGTTCGGAGCAGTGGGAGACCTGTTTGCTGAGCTCTGACCCCGAAATACTGATCAATGTCGTCCAACTGTCCGAAGAGGCCGCTCGCGCCCTAGGGCTGCGTGCAGCCATCTGAGCGAGAAGAAATCACGAAGGCTCCCACTTCCGCTTCCTCCTTTAACCCAGTTTTGGATAAAATGAAGTCCTTATGATCATCAAGACCTTTTCATTCTTAATCAGGTGAGGGCGTTCGGTTGAGTAAACCTTTGCGATATCGTTACTTCCACTGAAAATTTTGTCCGTTTTTATTACTTACTCAACGCACTTGTGGCTATCAAGAGCCAAATTTCCACATTTACCTATGAATACACAAAATGCCATATTTGGCTATCAATACCCGAATCAACACCCTAGTGAGGTCGACTCAGCGGTCACTCGATTGACGTCGCTGGAAATCTCTGGGAGAGCCCTTCGTCCTACAGTGGACACAACCAAGTCGATGATGATGATGATGATTACCCAAATTGTTATTTCGATGGTTCTATATTTCTGCGTTGTTTTATTTGTTATTACAATGAATGCAATTTGCAATATTATAGAGGGTAGATATTCTGAGTACACTCGTCGCTTTGTGGTACTGGGCGAAAAATGTTTGGAAATCATAGAATTTCACAAAAAGTGAATGCAATCTTATGGCGCTTGAAAAAAAAAAACATCTACTGATTTCTTCATTGTCGGCGTCATGAATACTTCTCCCATCGGTTGGAAATACCTTATAAAGGTACACGCACGGAGAGTAATTACAGAAAGCAAAAAATTGATTAGCAGAACGTGATTAAGTTTGCTTATGGGAAAAGTGCAAGTCTGTCCCTAAATTCAACAGGAACTACTCGCTTGGAGAGAGAGTGGGTAGTTCACTCATGTAAATGCATTATAGTTGTCTTGAAACGAAAAGCCCCATGTTACAACGTCGAACGTAAATATCAAACGTGTCGCAAATGTCTACTCTAAAAAATTCACAGCATATCCACGGGGTGAATGATGATGAGTGGGCGAAGCTCCTGAGGGGAAATCATCGGTAAAACCGTGACTCTTGAGTGAAAGTTCGCCCACTACATCTGTGTCCGAACGTAACGTCTAGAAAGTCTCGCTTAAACCGCGCGTCGGCACCTTGGGGCTGAGCTCGCCTGATGCGTTTTGCAGACGCCTCACGAGCTCTCACTGCATCGGGGTCTGCCTGCCGATACGCGCGCTTTCTCGCCGCTTCCCGTTCTCTGACGTTTTGGAGATCCTCTTCGCGCCGCAGCCGTGCCGCTTCGCGTACGGCAGGGTCCTCGCGCCGTTGCCGTGACGCTTGGGCCTCTCGTTCTCGAACGCTGGGATCTTGGCGGCGTCGTCGCGCAGCCAGACGACACGCTTCGGCCTCCCGCTCTCGTACGGCAGGATCTTGGCGGCGGCGTCGCGCAGCTTCACGGCGCGTTTCTGCCTCGCGGGCTCGCACATCTGCAGCCTTATCCATCGGGCGACTCCGAGCGCGCGCCAACAGCGAACGGATTTTATTACAACGCTCCCCGCCATCTAGTAAACAATCCAAGCGCATCTTTTCATCATATACAAGTACCGCCATCTAGTAAACAATCCAAGAACTAAACTAGAGGTAGCCACGCCATCTAGTAAACAATCAAAGAATTAAACTAGAGGTGGCTACATACATACGTCGAGGATGGACAGACCCACGCCTTAAGGAGCTTCGCCCCTAAAATCGTGACACGGAAGAAGGAACGTGCGGTAGCAATCACATGGCTTACCCACACCGCTAGCTGAGGCTGGCCGCATAAAAAAATGTGGTAGGTGAGTTTATAACACAACCTTAGGGAGTAGACACACTCGCGCGGCAGCTCGCGAATTCTTAACAAAAGTGGCGTTTACTGTAAGGCCATTGATGTTTGTAAAAGCTTCCGGCCTTGCGTGGCATCCGAAATACGCAGCTTCTTTATTACTTCATGCAAAGTAAATCAAGCACAAGTACATTTGAGAGCGACTTAATGCGAAGCATTTTTCGTTTCGTACGAGACCGCAACTACGAATAAGATTGGGTAGACATCCGAGGAAATCGAGGGTCGGTCGCAGGTGCGACTTAAGGTCCTTTACATGTCGTTGGGCAGTGCTTCTCTAGATGGCGTTCCGCCGGCATATAGACAAGAATTTCCACTGTGAAGTGGGCGCCGCCATTTTTTAACGAGTGATGCGCCATCTGGCGGGCATATCTCGGGGACTGCGCTGCGAGCAGACGACGCCGCAGTCACACGCTGTTGTTCCGTGTCGTGCGTGCATATCAGACGTCCCAGCGGCATCGAAAATCGGTAAGTGTCATTTGTTCGGTATGTCAGCAGTGCGAAGTTTAACAGTGCTTTAAGGAGAACGTTCAAAGCGTCCGAGAGCTGTCAGCTTTGCCCATAAATTCCGTTGTCAACACGCTAAGGTGGCGTGCGCACGCTTTGTCCTTACGGGGGTTGCCTGCGAGGCTACGTTTTGCCGCGCCAGCAGGGCATTCTCTGTTCATTTTATTGACGGGAAGCGAACAAAAATCAACCCGACACAGATATGCTGCAGCACGGCACGCGAAAAAGGCGAGCTAAAAGCGAAATAGTAGCGTCGCGGTGGCGGAGCATGCCCGTTGGTGTCGGTAATTAAATTGCTGTTGGCGGTTCCCACCCGCTGCTGAAACGCAAAAGTTCTTTTGAGCAAGCCAACGGCCGTGAAATCTTGAGGTGCCCAATACGTTGCTCCTGTGTTTGTAGAAGGAAATAGTGTTATGCGGCGGCAAATATGTCTCCTGCGAATGCCTGCTACGCCCGCTCAGAAGTCAGTGTTTTGGTACATTCAGCCAATGCCTCTGATCGCGCGGTAGGGTAAATTTATAAGCATGGCATCGTGCTGCCAGTGCGCGAACGTGAGTAGGTTCTTAAACCAGGCCATGATATATTCAATTTGCCTGTGCAGGTCGTAGACGTTACATGCTCATAAAAATAAAATAAGTTTTAAGAATATCAGCCGCCGCATCACAGAACAATATCTGCCGCCGCCGAACGTGCTTGCAAACATCCGTAACATGTATAACATGCTCAAAAGACCTTTTGTGTTTCAGCAGCGGGTGGGAACCGCCAACAGCAATTTAATTGCCGACACGACCGGGCGTGCCCCGCAACCGCGACGCCCACTACTTCGCGTGCCCGTGCTGCAGCACATATGTGTCGGGTTGATTTTTGTTGGCTTCCGGACAGTAAAATGAACAGAGAATGCCCCCAAAGCACAGAAATGTGCTTTAAAGGGGTCCTGAAATACCTTCCACCGATGCGTGGATGTACATGTAACCAAATAAAGCAATGTATTAGCAATCTCCTCCCGCAAGAATTTTGTTGAAGCGATGAGTATTAGCTGAGAAATCGTAAATCAAAAACCGCGTATTATCGTCGCGCCGCGTTTCCTCCTCCTTTCAACTTACTCTCCGCTGTTGACGGCGAGCGAGCCTTCCCTCCCATGATGCTGCGCTCCTCGGCGGTGACGTACTTCCTCTATTGCGCTGCTCACACAGCCATCTGCTACGGGCAAGCTTTGTTGACACCATGAATCCCGCTCTCCTCTCAAGGCTGGAAAAGCGAACGAAAAATCTGGCCGCATGTGTGCGGCGGCCTGGCCTTGCCCTTTCGCGGTGTACGTTGCTGCAGAACTTTGCTATCGGCGGCACGCGACTCTTTATCGGCGGCGAACTCACAGCCGCACGGAGAGGATCCTGCGCTCGCTCCCTTGGATGCACAGCGCACTGTTTATCCAAAAAGCGCCGTATCAGATGTGGCCCCGCTGGTGCCGGGTCTTATTTTGGGGCGGTAGTAATTCCTGGCGGCGGCATGTGAAAAAGACATTTTAAACCGATACAGAACCCGTGCACAAAACGCCAGTTCAGCTTGGGGCGACGCGTGGTGGAGAGCGGCAACGTTGGCAAAACATGCTCCTCCGCGGCTCTGAGCTTTCTAGCGCTGGAGCGAGCACCATTTCTTTGACAATATCAAACATCGGTTGCCCTGGAAACAAGGCACAAACCGCTCTAGAAGTCAGTTACGGTTGCGTGATCTCGGTTCAGCTTGGGGCCTCACTTCGCGGCATATGGGCACTGCAGGCATACTACTCACTCCCATTTGGAAGTGCGAGATGCGCTTGGCATTACAGGAGGCGATGGTTCGTGTGTTGTGGACGCCTTTGTTTCGCGATGAAATGCGACGTTGTGCTTCTGCGGGTGGATAGTGCTTCCCATGGTCTGGATTATCTTTCTCAAGCGGCGTACGACTCAACCTCGCATGGCGTATGTGCAGTGTGCGTGGCTAAAAACCATCTCGGCTTGTGCGCCAGAGTTAAGTGACTTGCTGCTCGTCCCCGCAAACCGCGCGCGAGGTGAGTGCCGAATTTACGAGGGGCAGGAGGAGGCAACCCATCGTCTGTCAATCGCGGTTCGGACTTGCAACGCATGTTGTGACGTTGTGTTCGTTCGAAACGCATCTCTGGATTGTTTGGAAGTTGAATAAAATGTATGCGTCAAACCCGGGCATTCGGCTCAGGGCGTTCTCGGCGATTGCAAGAAAGAAGTGCCACGGGGCTTCAACGCTTTCTTCATGGAACGTACTCAAGTAAGAGAATATTCATGTCGTGTTATGGCCCTGTTGCATTCAATACAAACGGTTAAGCGTTTGTTTGCACTTGTTTCGTTTGTCGTAAAATGTGCAAGCACTCCGGCACTCCGCTGGCAGATCAGCCGGCGAGCCGACGCTGAGCAGACGACTCATCTCTTTGCCGGAAGTGCGTGAAAAAGCCGCCCAATAGCAGGATGTCTAGCTCATGACGAACATCTGGGAATCGATGATGTAGACATGTGAAGATGGCGGCGTCCAAAAACACGAAGGAAAGGGTGAGAAAAAAGCGACAAACTTTGCAACAAAAGTGTGAGCTTTGCGCTGCGCGTAAAAGAGTAATACGTGGCACAGATGATGTTGAAGACCCAATCTAACGATTGCGCTAGTCAATTTAGTGTGCTCAAAAAGCCTTTCAGGGCCCCTTTAAGGATTTAGCATGAGGGTGAATAAACAGCGCTTCCAAAATCAGCGCACGACCGTACTTCCCCTCGCAAATTTGCTAGGTTCGAATCCTTTCCGATTCATGCGACGACTCATTCGCGGCGGCACTCTTGGGACTCTGAAATTTGTGCCACGAATAGACTCCGCGCATGCAGGCACTTTTGTCGTGATCCACTTCGCACGTTTTTTGTATGAGCACTTTGCGGTTAGCTGATTGTTGTTGTATCCAACAACGGCGGAATGACGCCCGGATGAGTAAATTCTTTACATCGAAAATAAAGGCAATGACAGAAATCTGCCAAGAATTAAGAAAATAAACATCAATTTATGATAAAAAGTCGGGCGTCCTGCTGGCGCGGCGAAACATAGCCTCACAGGCAACCCACGTAAGGACAAAGCCTGCGTAGGGTGGCACGCCACCTTAGCGGGTTGAGAACGGAATTCATGGGCTAACCTGACAGCTCTCGGACGCTTTGAACGTTCTCCTTAAAGCACTGTTAAACTTCGCGCTGCTGACATACAGAATAAATGACACTTACCAATTTTTGATGCCGCTGTGGCTTCTGATATGCACGCACGGCACGGAACAACAGCTTGTGATAGCGGCGTCGTCTACTCGCAACACAGTCACCAAGAAATGTCCGCCAGATGGCGCACCGGTTTCAGCATAATGGCTGACTTGGCGAAATTGTGGTCTATAGAATTCGGCTATTTTTTGGACGGCGGAAGCTTCAGCCGCTCGGTGCTGCTTGGGTGCTTAAAACCTTGGCTGCGTCTAATCTCACGGCAGCCGTGAGAATTAGCTCCGGGAAATTCTCACGGCAGTTTCATAAAAGCTGGTTGGCCGAACATTTGCTGAATAATACTACGTCCCAACGTAACCTAACGTAACATAACATGACCGAACCTTACCTAACCTAACCCAACGCATCATAACCTACCCAAATCCTGCCAAACTGCAACAAACCCAATCTAACCCAGCCCAACGACACAGAACACAATCTGTATTAAACGTAGTTCAACCAATTCTAGAAGTCCTGTGCGTCGTTCTCTTGATATAGTAAAAACCACAGTAAAAAAAGCACTAACAAAATAACGATGGCTAAAAAAATTCCAAAAGCTATAAAAAAAACATCCGAAAGTCGGACTCGAACCTCAGCCTCCTATACCAGGCGCTACAGGGGCAGCTGCAAACAGGGCTTTTTAGGGGATATTTATCAGATTGAATCTCCACGTAGCGTGCTTAGCCAATAAGAAGCGACTGCCGTGAGAAATTTCTGACGGTAATTCTCCCGGTTGCCGGGATAATAGACACTACCTAAAACCTTTCGACGATGCTCTAGAACGACAGCACTTTCTATACA
This sequence comes from Haemaphysalis longicornis, assembly GCF_048455015.1. NCBI lineage: Eukaryota > Metazoa > Arthropoda > Arachnida > Ixodida > Ixodidae > Haemaphysalis > Haemaphysalis longicornis. The sequence continues at coordinate 2,272,744 of NW_027526296.1, forward strand.
CGTTGAATGGCTCATGGTTCACGTGTGCAGTTTTCTGCTCCTTTTTGTGCGACGGTTGTGTCTTCAGCTGTGTGAGCAGCATAATGACCCCAAGCATCGTGAAGGAGCAGTTTGTTCAGGTGCGGATGCTCGGCGCTTATAAGGCACCTATAGAGGCGTTACGACCATCTGTGTTGAGCCTAAATTCCCTGCCCCCATCTCCTTCTCCGTTGGATATCCCTCTCGTGTTTAGTAAACACCAGTCCATTCCCAAAATCCTCCTGGGTTAAAGGTCAGATTTGTGTTCTTGGCGCTCCTTGGTTGCTTATAGGGAACAGTTAAAAACACTGAAACCATAGCGAACTTGTAAAAATGTTCCGCGCTAGCACTGGTCTAGCCTGACCCATAGTTTTGCCTTGTACTCCTTGGAAGATTGCAGAGAGGAACGATCCTTTAGCTTTCGTTAATGCGCCAAATAGATGCCTTCACCTGGGCCCAGAACCGTTAGAGTAACTGTCTGCAATAATTGTATACTAACAGCCTGCTGATAAGACCCCACGTGGCAAATCCAAATCTACCGTTATAGTGCGGCCACTTACGTGTGGTAACTTTGTGCCCGGTCAATGCAATGTGATTTTCGTGGCGAAGCAAAGCATTTGTTGCATGGAGCAGAGAATTCTGTTGCTCAACGCTTCAATACATCCCACTAGATTGACACATCATTCTGCTGAAACCATATCCGCACCAGAACTTGTTTTCTGAACGTTATCGAAATTTATCGACCGCGTTGCTTGAACCAGGCATTTTAACTCCTTTGCCGTGGCAGTTTACCTGGAGAAAAACTGTGGGCAACACCTATTTTTTGCTCAAAATATCGAGTTTTCACAATACTTTCCGCCAGAAGTTGCCGGTATTTGCCGGCTAAAGTTCTTCTTTCAATTAATTAGATAACATTACGTCATTTACACGTCTCGTATTTTAACATATTCATCCGATTATAATACAAGACGCCGCCACGTGTTTTCTACAACCCCTCTGAACGCTCGAAATAATTGTTACAAACATTCCGTTTTTTTATCGAATCATTGTTGAATCGGAGAATCTCACTAACGGAGCGGTTAACCAGCAGCCATTGTCTTCATTTGAAACGCGTTTGTAATAATTTATGTTTTTTTATAGTTGGCCAGTTTATTTTCTATTGATTGCTAGCCTTGTTTGTATGCCCAGTAGGATCTCGATATACAGAAATCGCTTAAAACGGAATTGCCGCTGGCACGGAACAGTAGCCTGTAAGCTGGTTGGTTTGCAGATAACGTAAAAAAAACATTTCCGTATCGGCCAAAAAATTCCACGTCACCGTGTAAGTAGAACTGAAACAAGAACTTTTTGTCAGGCCCATTGTCATGAGCATCAGCTTTCTCCGCTTCCGGCTGTTTCGTTTGTTTTTTAGCTTCGTTGGCTGATAAGCCCCGTCTCGGTATAGTAGTCAGCCGTGTTAGCGCCACCAATGTAACATCGCAGTTCTCGTTCTAGTGTTTCGCGTATCGATTTAAGTCGCCGAGGTTACAGGAAGCAGCTTCTGCCGCCTCGCTCGTGCCATCGTAGTGTTATTCGCGCGACATTTCCGCGTCACCGCCTTCTAAATTGGGTGGCTCGAAGCACTCGCGAAGTTGACACGTCCAGCCTCCGTTCTTTCAATGGCGGCACATAAGCATGCACACTATTCGCTTACGCTAGAAAACAAGATAGACATCATTCTTCACTTCGAAAGCCTCTCTTACCCGAAGACGGCGCTCACTACGAAGCATGGTATCCCGAAAAGCAACTTAACGAGGATTCTACACAACAGGGAGATTCTTTGCGCCATTCATCTTATTGCCGATGTCTGGAGGCAGCTGACGGCTAACACTATAGTAAATTGCTTCAAGCATGCGCATTTTTTTCAGGCGACCGGTCATCCGACTTTCAGTATTTTCCTGAATGTGACAGGGAAGATGCTATTCAGAGGCAGGAGGTAACAGAGCATTGGGCTTTAAAGTAAAGGCCACTGGGCTTTGATGAATATGTGCACATCGATAGTAATGTTGTGGCTTGCACTAAGAACACATGGGAGAGCATTGTTGCTGGGGTGTGCCATGAAGAGGAGAAAAAGAAGGATGAGATCAAAGACGAATCTGAAGAGACACCTACCGTAGAAGATACCCAACTTCAACGCAAGAATTTTTTTTCACAAAGAACTAGGATCTGAAACGTTTGACTAAAGCTTCGGTGCCGTAGAAAAAGCGATCATGACGATGCAATTTGCAAGAACGAAAACCGATGCATTTTTTAGTGCGCAGTGACTATTGTTGCCAAATAAAATTTGTGAATGCTGTACCTGAACCTCTTGTAGATTTCTTGGTTTCTGAAAAGCTAACTACATTTACCTTCTAGTGCTTAGAGTTCCATGATATGGTACCAAGGGTGTGGACGCACATAAATTTGCCCTTTTCCGCATCTCTTAGTAAACGAAACTCCTGTTCAATGATACTTATTTTTTCGCTCCCTTTAAGTTTTGTTTATCGAAAGTCTACTCTGTATTTACTTACCTGTACCCACCATAAAAAGACTCGAGATAAACGGCAGTACTTACAAGTGAAAAAACAAAAAAAAATAAAATAAAAATGACAGCGTTAAACTATAAAGCATCGCTTTTGTCCTGGTCATCGGTTAGTCGATAAAATTCACTAGATTTTAGGCCTTTATGTGCCGATTTGGAGACTCTCACAAAAAAAGCATTCACTTCCTATCACAAAACTACTTGGAAGGTAATTTTTAATTACAGAGCATAACACGTTTATCTCTCCGCTAGATTGCGGTAGAAATATATTCATAAAAGTTCCATATCACTGTCTAGCATGCGGTGAGGTTATTTGTGAACGGAAACATTATTCATCAATTCAAATATAACAGACTGTATAAGTTCAAAGCACTACATTCCGGACAGTCAGACGGAAAAAGTCGATTATCCTTTAAAAGAGCGCATTGTGAAAAACGACCTGAAGTAAATAATATCGCTGCCAGCTAATGGCGATAGAACTTGCTGGTTAATCTCAACTAGCAAGGTCAATATCATGTAGCGGACGGCTCTCCGTGTCCGGTATAAGGAGCGCCACCGCGCCGACGAGAAGTCCGAGTCCCGTGCCGTACATGACGAACGTGTCCTTACGTCCGAACACTGCAACCACCTGTGCGTCGAAGTGCACCATTAATGAGGTGATCAACCAGCGCGACGCCCAAACGAACGACGAGCCGCAGAAGCGCAGGCGCAGGGGTATCAGCTCGCCGGTGAGCAAGGTCGGCAGGTGGCAAAGACCCACTGAGTAGCCCAGCACCAGAACACAGACGGAAAGCACGGCCCGCCAGTCGACAGGTCCGTCCTGCTTCTCGGGTGACCACTGACTGCGGCCAAAAAAAAACACTTCGTCTAAATTCATGTGAATAATTTCTTCAATGGTATTAATTAACTAATCGTTTGGTAATAGGTTAGTGTTACCTAAAACTAACATTTAAATTCGGCTGCTACCGGTGTTCGTGGAACATTGGGGGGAACCAAGCTTTGGCCACTTGACACTGAACAATAACAGAACCTGAGCAGATTTTTTTTATCAACGCTGAAATACCGTAGCACGTTGAGATTTGGGTCTATAATCCACATTTCCCCTCACCTTCTGTAAAGCCGAAATTGGCGTGTATGGTTGTGCAGAGGACAGCGTGCAGTACCGTTTCAATTTCGCCGGTTGCGTTCAAAGGGGTGCAAACTTAACAACAGATCTATTTAAAGGTTACTGAAGCTCGCTCAGAACATCGTACAAGGGATGTTTTACTCCGGAGATGTTTTCGCTCTTTGTTCTCTGTGTATTAACACCCATCTGAACTAGCAAGCCCCATCGTTGTGGGGATGACATCTTCCGAATATTGAAGGTTCTCTCTCTCTCTCTCTCTCTCTCTCTCTCTCTCTCTCTCTCTCTCTCTCTCTCTCTCTCTCTCTCTCTCCCGTAGGTGTTACATACAGTACAGTGCTACGATACCCTTCTAAAGGTATCAAACCATCGAGTGTTTAACACGGTGGTACGCAGAATCATAAAACACAGAGCAAAACTTAACCACTCCATAAGCCACAAGACGAACAAATAGGATGAGCACAACTACTGAGGTTCTGCAACGTTACGGCACTGTAGAGAAATTTGGAAAGACGTTGGTTGTTATCCAAGCAAGCTATTTAGCATTTAGCTACTTAGCATTTTTACTACAGAACCACACAACCCCTATAAACGGGACATCAGTTAAAAAGTATGAACCACCATTCCGAATCAAGGAAACAAAACCCTGAGCCAAACACCTAAAAACCATGATATGACATGTCCGACATTAGTTCACAGGTATTTTCGTTTAAATTTACGCTTTTGTTTTTTATTTAGCATGAAACAGAGAAAACCTAACTCTGCAGTTTAACCCCGTTATGTAAATAGAATACGAGTACGAGACTGGTAAAACAGTACAGTGGAATTCCTAATACAGCGATTTTTAAACCTACCATCTCGGCCCGTAAAAAAACAAAATATTTTTCTCAAATTTTCGCTTTTACAATGAACATCAATATATACAAGGTTGGTCTGGATGCTTATAACGGGGTAGTTTCTACCAATTCAAGTAATAACTAATTCAACAAGTATAATGCTCTCAATAGTGGGCTCTAAACAAACCTACCGCGTTATTAAAAACCAAGTAGTGCATGTGAATCTAACTTCACATGCTTGGGGAAGTGATACAGTGAAGGAAGATGGCGAGGAGGAATAGAGAATGGGGAATTATGTGCAGGTGTGGCACAGAACTGTCGTCTTTCGGCGCCATTTGCAGCAAAACAAGGAGATGCTCGGCAAACTTCATTTATTGGTTTGCACTCTCCGCTACAGTACTGCTTCCGTTCAGTTATCAAGAGACGCATTTCGTTTTACACGTACCCTGTGCAGTAGAGCGGTATCACTTTTGATTCTGGGATTTGCTGAAGCGTTCTCTCCTTGCGTGGTTTTAGCGAGGCATTTGTTTTTGTGCAAGTGCCTACTCCTGGAACGGATCGCAGATGCCCAGAGCTGCCTATTGGCCCAAATTTCCGGTAATACTGATTCTTCCTAATTTTTTTGTAAAGCAGTGCAACCAAGCCTAATGACCTTCTTCGATGGTTTACTTAAGCAAGATTTCAAGCAACCCTTTTGCGAAGAAAGCTAGCTGCAACGTCACTCGGAAGGCTATTGGGTGAAATCGTATGCCTGGCGTGTGAAAGGGGAAAAGCCAGCGTTTTTGTAGCGTAAGCTGCACTGGGCAAGGTCGAGCAGTTTCGCGTGGACCCTGAAGGGCCATGCTGCGCAAGCGCGAGAAGCATTGGATTGGATTGGATTGTATCGGATTAAATTAGATTGTTCTAATCCAATCCAATTGGAGTACGGGTGTTTAGAGAATTGGGTTGGATCATTCCCCGGTCTGCGCATTCCAGAGGAGTGACGTCATAGCCCCGGCAGACGCACTGGTGCCGGCGAGTGCCCAGCGAGTGCCCAGAGTGCCCAGTTCCGCAGTAGCCAAGTCTGAAGCTGAGCCGAAGCCGCTTGATAGCCGTTTCGCGTGGTTCCTGGAGAGCCGTTCTGCGCATGCGCGAGGAGCAATGACTGGACTGTACTGGACTGGACCGGACTGGACTCGATTGGACCGGACTGGATTGAACTGGATTTCTCGACCGTAGCTCACGCTACGTATATCCTGGCATAGCAGAGCTAAGCCATTGCCATTTTTTTTTTCTGAACGAGCGATGCAGCTGAAGCTACAGAGCCACGGGATCAATCGGTCATGGCCTCGCGAGACGCCCAAACGTCGAGAAAGAGTTAAACACCCAAGCGAATGTTTTGTAGCGGTCCTCGCGCCTCACCCTCCAGTTTGCACGAATGAGAGAGCGCGGTGAGAAAGATCTGATCGTTGCTGCAAGTCTCACGACAGTCGTGCATTCTAAAGGGGCGAACCCTAACGCGACGGAACCGCTTTATACTGGGAAATGGACCGCCACGTTTCGCTTTGGAGACGGGCACAAAAGGCCGTCGCGCTGATGGCGGTATCTCCCCGACCTTTCACACTGCCTGCTCCATGGCGGACAATTGGCTGGTAAGGGAACATTATTGACAGCTTTCTCGGAAGATGTTTAGGCCATGCTCTATGCGGGCACTCGAGGTAGAGGTGATGAGGGGACGTTTCCGGAGGAGATGAACACGTGGCTTAAAACTTCCATGCAACCACAGCGATATAATTGTTCTGTTCTGATAATTACGCACCCACAAAGCTAGGTGGCTCCAACGGAATTGTTCCTGGTCATCATAAGGTGCTCAGTAGTATTTTTAGTATTTTTAAGTGAAAGGTTATTTCATAAAAACGAAGACAAACGTAATATTATTCAGACGAGGGTCCCATAGTCAACAGACTGCAAGGGGACCCTCAATTATCAATACGCAAACAAATTTATGAAAGAAGCAAATGGGCGTGACATCTCATCATTATAGTAAAAGGACAAGTGAAGTTAATCTGTAATGTACATGCACTCAACAGTAAGCCTAACATAGACAAGAAGATATACAAACAAGATTTGACAAGAAGGTATACAAACAATGTGAAGTGACACGAAGGAAATAACGGCACAAGCAAACACGAATACCAATCATAAATACGCACAAAAGCAGGATCGTAATTAAACCAGAAGAAACTCTCTAAGGTTTTTTTTTCAGCATGTAACAGACGACGATGATTTGACCGTAACAGGCAAATTATTCCACAATGTGACAGCTGCCAAACAAGATGTTTTCTTACCGTAATTAGTACGAACAGTTGGTAATAAATTAATATTACTTCAAAATCTCTTGAAGCTATTGCTTCGTAAACCAACAGGATTAATGAAATTATAACAGTGGTAACAGTGCAATAATTTGTAAAAAAAATTTCGCAGCATATCCACGGGGTGAATGATGATGAGTGGGCGAAGCTCCTGAGGGGAAATCATCGGTAAAACCGTGACTCTTCAGTGAAAGTTGGCCCACTACATCTGTGTCAGAACGTAACGTCTAGAAAGTCTCGCTTAAACCGCGCGTCGGCACCTTGGGGCTGAGCTCGCCTGATGCGTTTTGCAGACGCCTCACGAGCTCTCACTGCATCGGGGTCTGCCTGCCGATACGCGCGCTTTCTCGCCGCTTCCCATTCTCTGACGTTTTGGAGATCCTCTTCGCGCCGCAGCCGTGCCGCTTCGCGTACGGCAGGGTCCTCGCGCCGTTGCCGTGACGCTTGGGCCTCTCGTTCTCGAACGCTGGGATCTTGGCGGCGTCGTCGCGCAGCCAGACGACACGCTTCGGCCTCCCGCTCTCGTACGGTAGGATCTTGGCGGCGGCGTCGCACAGCTTCACGGAGCGCTTCTGCCTCGCGGGCTCGCACATCTGCAGCCTTATCCATCGGGCGACTCCGAGCGCGCGCCAAAAGCGAACGGATTTTATTACAACGCTCCCCGCCATCTAGTAAACAATCCAAGAACTAAACTAGAGGTAGCCACGCCATCTAGTAAACAATCCAAGCGCATCTTTTCATCATATACAAGTACCGCCATCTAGTAAACAATCCAAGAACTAAACTAGATGTAGCCACGCCATCTAGTAAACAATCCAAGAACTAAACTAGAGGTGGCTACATACATACTTCGAGGATGAACAGACCCACGCCCTAAGGAGCTTCGCCCCTAAAAATATTCCCAAGTTGTAGTGAAATAGTGCATTAATTGATACTGTGTTATTCTGACGTAGTAGGCCTGAGGCAGAGGAAAGACATGAACTAAACTTTATAATTCGAATACATTGATTTTTATTTTTGTTGAACCGATGAAACGTGAGAAGAGTACGCGTTCGCCCATGAAACAATGGCATAATGGAAATGACTGTGAACAAAAGTAAAATATAAAGACAACAAAGCATGATGAGAGAAAAATAAACGCCGAGCTCGTATACCAAAAGCAGTTTTTTGCTTAAGATTGGAAAAGTGCGATTTATATGTAAGGTTAGGGTCGAGATGAATGCGAAGGTATCTAACGCGGTCACATGGTGCAATTAAATAAGGCTCAAGTTTTATTTCGAAAAAAAAGGATAGTTTTTTGATATGACCTGAATGCCATAAATTTAGTTTTTTTCCGGGTTGATAGTTCGTAATTCTAATGGCACCAGTTTAAACGTTGCTCAGCACTGCATTCAAGTTCGAAATAAGGCAAATTATTGATTTATTAGATAACAATACTGTGGTATCGTCTGCACACAAGACGCAGTGAGCGAGATTAACGCAGTCTGGAAGGTCATCAATATATAAAAGAAAAAGTAGAGGACCTAAGATTGATCCCTGGGGATCGCCATGATTAAATGTTTACGTTTAAGAGATAGTATCGGCAATATATACAGTGTATTGTCTGTTTAGTAGGTAACTTTTAAAAAATAGTAATGCCGGTCCAGTTATGCCAAAAGTTTCTAATTTGTTAAACAAGATTTCGTGAATAATGGTATCAGATGCTTTAGTAAAGTATAAAAAAACTGACCCCACAAAATGTCCAGAGTCTGTTGATTTCTTGATAAAATCAGTTAATGAAAGCAAAGCTAGGTTAGTGGAACGTCTAAACCGGATAGCGAATTGGCAAGGGTTTAGTACATTAAACTTAGTTAGGTAGCTATTAAGACGTTTGGAAAATAACTGCTCAATTAGTTTACTTAAACAGGAGAGAATGGAAATGCGGCGGTAGTTCGATAGTAATAATCGATCGCTTTTTTTTGAAAATGGGCATAACTTTTGCTTTCTTTAGAGAGGATGGGAACGTTCCAGACCTAAATATAAAATTTATTTTATGGGTAAGTGTATTTCCGATTAAATCTACAACTAACTTCAAATGGCGAATAGAAATGTTGTCTACTACTGGGCTCCTGCTTTTTAGTGTACCAAGAGTAGACCGCACTTCGTCTGGTGTAACCGGGCATAAAAAGAAAGATTGGCTAGCACGGAGCATACAGAGTTGCGCATTCAGAGACTGAGGGGTATTATTATAGACAGAGGGAAAATAATCGCAAAAAGCTTCGGCAATGTCAGTTGCTTTATTTAGGTTTGTTCCATTTCAGGTAATTTTTCGTATTGAGGCATTAGCTGTAGTCGTGTTAAGAAAGGTATTAAACAGATTCCATCGTTTTGGGGGTCATTTTCGTGTTTAGCGAATTTATACTCATAATAACACATTTTTTGCCTGTTTTAAAAAAATGTTTAGGAGCGAGCAGTATTTCTTGTATCTCTTGGCTAAATTTGAATTGAAGGGCTGCCTTTCGGTTTTCTTGTAGAGGTTATCTTTCTTTCGCATGCTTTGTAGTAGTCATTTAGTAATCCAGGGAATATTTATGCAACTGAATCTTTTTACATTTTACAGTAGTAGTGCTAGATGACACAAATCGTAAAAATGCGGAAGAAAAGGGCTGCAGTGCTACTTTTACATCATCCATAGAAATAACGGTACACCATACAGTCGCCCTGATAGCTTCTCTAAATGTCTGAATCAAATACGGATGTAAAGTGAGAACTGCATTTTTCAGGCACGTCCGCGTCAAAAATAAGAAAAATAGGCAACTTATAGGTGATATCTGCGTCAATAACGGCTGGGAAAGGTTGGGGCGATAGGTTAAATAGCGCATGGTTTAATAACGCGCATGGACATTTGCGCACGCGTCTAGTGGGTGAATTTTTCAGAGGTTCGAATCCAAATCCCCAGTAAAGCAATCTGTGTAAGTTGTAGACGAGTTAGATTCGGTGTCAAGTAAATTACTGTTGAGGTCAGCAAATAATAGAACGTCCTTATTTTCAAAAGCTAGCTGGTTAACAATAGTATCAAGGTTAAGCAGGAATTCACTGAGAGAAGATGAAGCGGAACGATAGATGCAACTAATGAAGACCTTTTTATTGTTATATGGAAGTAGTGACCTATCTGTTTCTATCCACACTGATTCGCAAAGATTTGTATTGAAGGACAGATCTTGCCTAGGTCTGTACGAGATGTTAGGCGATATGAAAACAGCTGTTCCTCCATAGCTATCTCAAGCTAGATCACAATACTCTGATTGATATAATATAAAAACTCCGCATATTCCTGTCAGAATCAGAAAGCCAAATTTCTGGTATGCATAACTAGAAAGAATGGTTCATAACTAGAAAGAATGGTTTAGTGAGGCTATGAAACTATTGATTGTGTCGAGGTTCTTCTTTAGGCTTCGTGCATTAAAATGGATTAAAGACTGCAAATATTTTTATAGTTTTCACTGTGTAGCAGAATAGCGTCTCTAGCTCCCTAATTCTGCCCCATCATTTAAAACTGCCCTGTCACCCTGCTCAACCGCAATTGAAATCAACCAGACCTGCCGCCTCGGCGGATTCCGAACCATGAACACGGATCTGTGCAAACGAAGAAACCTTTACTGGTGGCCCTGGCGTTCTCAGACACATAATAACGACACCACTAACAACGCTAAAAAATATCGGTTTACGCTAATGTAACGCATAAATTTCCTAAATTAGCTGAATACACAAGTATTCATGTTAAAGTAAATAAACGGCATTACAAGTTGCCACCCTTTCACGGGTTTCGTTTGTTTTTTGGTTGATTTTAAGGCCTTTTATAATACACTTTTGTTCTGTAAGGGTGGTGTATATGGTACATTTGTTTGATTTTGTCATTATACATGTTTCCCTGTATTTTTAATAACCTCCAAACACTATTATAACGGTGAAATGTTGCGTTAACTTTGCCAAATATGCAGTTTGTGTAAAACTCACGGCTTGTCACAATTTTAGCTGTAGGGTTAATCGCGCAAACAATGTTACGCATTAAAAAAATACTTGTTCCTGGTACCTTACCTCACAACCAGATGATCCAGAGGCCTCAAGGCGAACAGGGTTCCTGCGACTAGGAGAGCAGAAGCGCACAAGAGTCGACGACGACCGACTAGGCTGGTGAGGGCCGAAAAGCTGGCCGTGACGATCACGTGGGCGGCGAGCAACAAAAAGGCCGCCACTCCTGCGTAGCCTCCTCCAAAGAGCGTCACCATGACTTGGATTGCCCGCATCGTGAACAGCGGGGCGCACGACATGTTGTGCGCCAGGTGCAGTAGCAGGCAGACGCACATCATTCTGCGGGAAAGGATGATAGCGTGGGAGGATTTTAATTGCTTTCGGAACAGCATAGAATTTCCCCCACCGTTGTCGTGCAAGGCTACGAATTATCTTCGTGGTGTGCTCGCACGGTGTCACTTTAATGTTTAAAGTGAACACGAAGACCACATAGAACTGCGCGGCGTTGGCAGAATAAGTAGCCAATAGAACGTCCTCACCACTTTTAAGGTAGCCTTTATTGAATCTGCTGAGAAAGTAAGAGAAGCAAACGAGAAAATAGGTAGTTGTTGGTACCCGAAGAGCTACTTCTTCACACTTTACTGTTGGAATAGTAGCAAGGCAAGCTTAGGTGGCCTGGTTGCGCCAACAAAAAAAAAAAAAAAACCGTGAATAAGGCCTGTGTTCTACACTCACCATCAGAGCTCATTTCGCTAGGAAGTAAAATCCCTCTATTTTTCACCAAAGCCCCATAGCGAAGCACTTGCATTAGAATCTAAAAAAACGAGCGCAAATCGCCCTAACTAGGAGGCCGACTATGCAAGGGCCTCATCATATGCACTACCCCTGAGTGGCTCTCCAAAAGCATTACGTTTTTGTAACTTTAGATCAATAACGGTATTCATGTTCGCCGATGGCCACCCTGGTTTCAGGTGGGCTCAATTAAGCCGATTAAAGGCAATTTTGCTACAGGCTTAAAGCAACAGGGTACTGCATTGAGCCACTGCTTGGCCTGATTCGCGGCGTAAGCACCAGACACAATTGTAGATCATATGATAAGGCAGAAGCATTTGATGTTGTGTCAGCCCATAAAGCTAAAAATGTTTTTGGCAAAGGAAGAAACTTCAACGTTGAAGAAAACCGAAGTTAATGATGAGCTGCCCGATCTCTTGTATTAGGCGAAGGTTTATGTTGCCCTATTGGTTCCCTTAGAGTCCGGTTGTTCAACAAGGCGGCATCAACGTGCCGATGTTCGAATAGAAGTAGGCGTAGGGATGGCTGGAGAGATAAACTACGAAAATTTGCAGGAAATATTCAGCTCCACGTACACAAGATAGCAGGCGCCGGAAATCATTGGGAGAAGCCTGTGTTCTGCAGTGGGAACAAAGGGGATAGTCATGACGATAATAATGACGATGACGACGACGACCATAATCATAACGATGATTACGATGATTCAGTGACCTTCAATGGTCTTGTGAAACCTCCAAGAACAGCAGGAACCAGTCGATGCCTCACCGTGCCTCCTTGTGCGCGCTAGTCGGATGGACCAGCTGCCAGGCATCTTCGGCCTCCTTCGACCGGTACTCGGGCTGCGGAACAACGCCGTAAAGACGCGCTGTGGCGACGTTGACGTCCTTGCGGCATCCGTACGCCAGGTACCAGTGCGGACTCTCGACCACGTAGTACTGCAGCGACAAGGCTGCTACGCACAGGATGGCGCATGTGCTGGCCTGCATGCCCCAGGAGAGTCCGCTAACTGTGTAGGTGATCAGGGCACCGGCGCTGGTGGCCGCCTGCGCGGATCATCGGAGCAGATCACAATGTCAAGATCATTTGACAATTGTCGGAGCTGGTAACCAAGGTGTATCTCCGAATAAGACAGCCACCGTAATGCCATAAACTAAAAAATTGTTTGATGATATAAGCACACCATAATGAAGTGGGAGTAATTATTTTATTTTTTCCCCTTCATTCTTCTTTGGAATCACCTGTTTGTGTACCAATCCGGTTATACCGGCGGTGGTGAATGGTGTCCTCGCTTATAAATAGTGCTCAAATTCCTCGACACAAATGTTGTAAAACGACGTATACATAATTAGGTGGCTTTAAAATGATATCAAGTTTCTTTGAAATTGGCCATTTTGCCATGCCTTTCTCACGGGACGCTGCGGTCAATCGCCATAGCGCCATGGCCCACAATCAATTTACGCTGACGACGAAGAGAAAGATGTGGGGGGCGCAGCTACGAGCTCTGTTATTGCTGCTATGTAAAAAAAGTAAACGGATCACTTCATCCCGCCTCATGTTTCATCTGATGTCTGTCCTACTGAGACGTAACACCTTCAATAAGCGACCGCTGGCTTCATTTATTTTCTTGTCGCTCGGCTTGCAGAAGGAAGCCCACAAATGGTAGTGCATAACTGCCAAATACTATTTTAGGGCAGAAGCACTACTAACCTGCAAAGTGTACTGCATGGTTGTCTGTCTCACACCTACAGTACTTTCCCGTCCACAACAGCGTCCACAAAGGGAGCTAGCATGGGAAGGGGAGTAATAGCCAGCCGACCTACTCGCGCAGCAAGCATTTGCTGTAACGTCCTGCTTGGAAGCGTAAAGACGTCGTTAGGCGTTAGGCCTAACTTCATGCTTTGACACCAAACTTCCACTGGCAGCCGCGGCTTGACGTATAGTGAGTGACTTTGCAGCTCTTGTAGTTAGCTGAACTTAAAGCGTACGTAACGTTGCATAATCAGCCCAACATTAAAAACAGCTTTCGGTTGGGGAATTGAAGAGCAGGGGCAATGTGCGGGCTTGCGGCTCCAGCCCGTAGTGATATTGTGTTAGCGTATACCGGTGGCGGCGGTCCTTTAGGAGGGCAGTTAAACGATGATATGTAAGAAAAACCCATTTAAAAGGCTTGCTCAAAAATTCTGTCTTTACTGCTACCCAAACACGTGTGCCCCGAAATATTCCAGACAGATAAGTGTGTGATGTGTGGTGACGGTCGCGCTACCATGCAGCACATGCTCAGGGACTGCCAGCAAACGGACTCAACCACTGCGGATCCGCTGCCGCCGCGCTTGGAGAGGAGTGCGGTGACCAGTGCGGACTATGAACTACAGAAGATGGCTGCGCAGCTCGCGCTAGCGGCCATCGATCGCCAGCGGCCGAACTTGTCACCTCCCCCCTATGGAGGCCGGCGATAGTAGGTACCCCCCGAGGTTTCCCCAGGCCAAATAAAGACGTTGTTTCTCCCTCTCTTGCATTAAATGCGCATTTACTCTTAACATTTCCCACGAAGTCTGGGTTATGTCCTTGCATTTGTCGGTGATATTCCATCATTGTTCCGTGTGAAGCAATACAAATAAGTGATCGGTTCTGTTGGTGTTATTCGTGTTGCGGCGGGAAATTGCGTGCAGTGTCGACTTTAACAAATTCCTAGCTAATTCTTATGGTCCCCTAATTCGCTTAGAAGGTGCTAATAATGCCCAAGGAGGCTCAAAAGTAACCGCCGTCTCTACTTCCTAAAGCGGGTGAAACTCACAATGAAAATGTTTCGAGATAACATGTCCATCAAATGCGTGCCCTTCTTGAGGGCGAACTCCCCTCGCACAAAAATAGAACGACACATATATTATCTAAAAAAAAATAAGTTAACGAGTATCCGCTTGTTCTTACGACAAACCCGTGATATCGAGTGCGCATAAATACAAGTGTTGGTGAAAAAATGGTTGCTAAAAATTTGTTTAGAAACACCAGATGTGAATTGAGTGGACCCTGATGTGTCACATTTTGTCTGGTGCTGACCGATAGAACTACAAACCTCAGTTTACCGAATGCTTGCTTACCTGAGTAGCAAGCAATTTATTGCCGTCTATACCGCTGTTCTTCTAGTAAATTGCACTTGAAATGAACACGAAAAAAGATATGACTTCTCGAAGGTTGTTCTATGCTAGATGCGTTAAGGAACAAATTATGTAGTCTAACTTGTGTAACTTTTAGTTGCACTGAATTCATTGCCTACACACGCACAGACTGCTCATGAACCCGCAGTAAGGTGTTAGGAAGAGCAGGTTGGCGCAATTTCGCCTAAGAACTCGAGTCACCTCAGGATGTGACGCGGGTGTTCTCAAGCCGTACTTATAATCGCACACTTAATTACTTGATTACAGTAGTACAAGCGAGGAATGAAGCAGAAGTTAGGGCAACTAAACCAACAGAAAAGAAGTGTCATCTGGGCATAGGCAAGACACAATTTATCTTTTTCCCTTTGAGGTACGTTCGACAGAATAGTATTTCTGCCAACCTTATCCCTCTATATTTTACACCTAACTGACGTGCCGAAGCTGGGTGTTTTGCTTCTATTCTTTGTCGTTACATGTCAATTACGCCTGAGTTTACTAAAGAAAACAGCAGAGTAAGCGAAACCCCACCTGCCTTCTCCGGCTATCAAACACATTTCACTGGTGATCTTTTTCAGTGCGCCAGAACTTTGACGGCGGCCATACTGGTTTGGCGGCTGCGACGGCGACGGCCTCGACCTCGGCGTTGTAACCGAGT
The DNA here is from genome assembly GCF_048455015.1 of Haemaphysalis longicornis. Lineage (NCBI taxonomy): Eukaryota > Metazoa > Arthropoda > Arachnida > Ixodida > Ixodidae > Haemaphysalis > Haemaphysalis longicornis. The sequence continues at coordinate 2,288,245 of NW_027526296.1, forward strand.
GAGCGAAGACAGAAAAGAAACCGTTGAGGAAAGTGTGACAAAAGTGTGAGGGGGAGGGCGGCACGCGCTAATATGGCGCCCTCTCCCTCACTGTCTCCCCCTGAAACTCTCGCAATGCGCTTCTCCTCCGTGTACGTCTCATACGAACCATGTGACATTTGCGCGGGAAGTTCAAACGGGATTTGCAACAACATGCTTGCAAGCTGCGGCTACGCGATGCGATATAACAGCACAGTAGCGCACGCCGCCGTGAGTTTGCTGATCGCGCGATCACTTCCAGAGACGCAGCAGCTATGCGCCCAGACCGAGTATACTGCAGTTCGCGCCGGGTACTAATTTCGCATTAGGGAGTTCAATATTCGTCACTTCAGTTTTTTACTTCTTAAAATATCTTTTTCCACTGATATCATCTTAGCGATACCAATAGTAAGTGTCGAATTTTAGATAATCACTTTCGGTAACTGTCAGCATTTTCGTTCTTTTTTTTATATCCATGTTGGCGTGTATCGAATACCCTATCTGTGTTGCTCTAACAAACTGCCCGGCTGGTTTTCTGGCGCCGCACATTTATCGCGCCGGACATGGCGATTTAAAACAGGCTTATCCTTCTCTTTTTGGGGGAGTATTGAGTGGTACATCTCTTTTGTTTTGCACCTATTATTTCGGCAAACTGACACCATGCCAATGCTCTTTCTGTGCGGCTGTTAAGTTTATTTCCTTGCTGACGTAATGCGGAACATTGGATACTCCAGGCGTTGTGTTGGGCTGCCTGCACTCGGGGACCCGCAGGTTGGTCAAATCGTCCTTTGAGACAGATTTTTCTCCCGGCCTCCGGCATCCTGTAATTTGTTATTTGATGCCAATAAATATCATAGGTCAATCATGAGGCGGTAACACATTTACGTTGCACAATGCAAGCACACCTTTCTCAGTTGGAATACAAACGTCGATCTCAATGGGATCCTTTTGTGATTCATTAGAACCGATTAAAGCGAATACCACGTAATATTATGATTTATTATTGGATGTTTAACTCAGGATAATTGATTTTCTCTGCTCTTTGGGTAATTTAATCACTGAATCATTTATTGTTTGTTTCATTCATTTATTTTTGGAATCAACAGGTAACGGTCCCTTTATCCTTTTTTAAATACATTATTTAATGAATTCGAGCCAATGTGAGGGTTGGATTGTGGGTGCCAGGTCGACCAGCAGGTATGTCCGCATTCATCTATTTATGGGAATGGGGCTTATTTCACTTTCTTTCATCTGGAGCGAGGTAGTCCATCGCCTTTCTCGTAAGAGACCAGAAAGCAGTGTACTTGAAACCCGGATTAGCAACCATAGAATGCTTAGAATTAGTAATTACACGGAGTTGGTGCAATTATTTGTAATAATTGGTGTATAGGTGGAGCGTTGCTCTTGTTGCTCTTGTATTTGCCAGATCGGCATAAGGATGAAAGTCGTCCCACATACTACAGGTTCAAAAACCCACAGCAATGCCCTGGCGTCTGCGCTCAAAGAAAAACAAAGCCGTAAACCGCTCTTTGCAACAGCACAGGGCTAAGGGCCCCCGCTAAGCCCTCCCCTAGCGTCACTAAATAAGCTACGGTTAAGAGTACCGCCACTTTGTGCACCCGGAAGCGTCTGGGGGCCATTTTGTTTAAGGCTTCCAGTGTTGCCATCTCTCTCAACGAAACCGCCGCCAGTTCTGACGGGAAGAGTGCGACCGGCCGCTGTAGCGTCCGCGCAGCAGAGAGGGGTGGAGAGGAGAGGCGCCCAGAAACAAAATGGCTGCGCCCGTATGGAAACAAATATCACGTGATGGCGACCGACCAATGAAAATCCTGGCGGGACATAACAATGAGAGAAAAGAGTGCCGATACTCTAAAAGCATTTTAGTGACGCTACCCTCCCCTAATGAGCGTGGCGGCATCCCTTCAATGACCTTGAGGACGTCCTGCGTAGCCCATCAATCATGCGCCTAGTGAGCACATCGAAGAACGATCACTCTCTGCTCAGCTGCTTTTGTAGGCCTTCTACCATCGTCTGCAAAAAGTAGCCTATCTGCAGCGTGGTACTTGCCTCCGTCAGGCTTCCGTAGAATGCCCTCTTCTCGGGCGGAGCAACATCGGTGACGTAGAGGCTCGCGCAGTTCGTCATGATGCCCAGCCAAACGCCCGAGGCGGCCCTGTTTAGCATGAACATCCAGACGGTGTCGGAAAAAATGATGCCAATCCAAGCACCGAGGAGACCGAGGACGCACACGATGAAAGTTCGTCGATGGCCCACCAAGTAAAGCAGAAGCCCTGAAATGCGAATTTAGAGAGGCCATGAGCAGACAAAATGGCGCTCGGTGTTGGCGCATCTCAAGCAACGGAGCTGAGAACGGTGCTTTCTTGATTTCACCTTAATAGTCATCATATTCATCTCCGACGGTGCACCAGCATCTCACTGTTTTTCGTACGCCAAAACTGGAGCATTTATCGCATTCCTCATAAACACAAGTTTGGTGAATGTTTCGTTCTACTTCATCCTTTAGTTGCACAAATTATTCCAAGCGCTTATTTTCCACGATAACATGTTTATAATTAGTTTTGGAAAGGAGAATTGCGCCGGCAGGTTCACAACCTGTGTTGCGCAGCGCCAGGGGCAAAAGCAACAAAATGACGTGAGTTTTGTGTTTTCTTTTCAATTTCATAGCTGGCTATAACCAGAGCTAACAAGCTAACCTGTTGCGAAGGAAAATTACACATGCCCCTGAAAGGCGGCCATAGAGCTCGAAAGGGAAGCTTCACGTCCAAGTTGTTGATCAATTCGCTCTCGCGCTTCAAACTGCTATAGCCTCTTGCTCAGCGCTCTCAACCACGGTCAAAACAGATCCCCGGTCAAAAGACTATCACAGGTCAAAAAACTTCGTTTGAGGCTGGAAAGGAGCTGAGTGAGTCGCCAAACAAGATTTTTTTTTCAAATGAAACAAAGATGTATTTTGCCTTCATGGTTTCTTTAAATAGCATCCGAGAGGGAGAGAAATTACCTGCGTCTGGAACACATTCCACACCACTGAAAAAAATTTCCCCGCATTTCCCCGAGGGGAAGAATGTGAAAGTGCGAATGCAAGAGTTGAATTTGCGCGGTTCGGTAATGTTTGCGAAAGAGAGATCACACACACACACACATAACTACAAAGAAAGAAAGATGCATTTATTCACAGACACCTATTTGTGTTGTCGTTGTACTTGATTGCTAGAGCGGATCTCAGCTTTGAAATTTCGTGTCAGTACTCCTTTAAGCGGGTGCATTAGCCCTTCTCACGCCCGATTCCTGGCCAATCCCCCACGTGGGTATGTGCCATGTCAGCGGCCAGGTAGCGCGCGCCCATCTCCCCCCGTTGCTAAGGAAGACGAGGAGATTCCTGGCCAATCCCCCACGTGGGTATGTGCCATGTCAGCGGCCAGGCAGCGCGCGCCCATCTCCCCCCGTTGCCAAGGAAGACGAGGAGCGCGCGCACCCGCAGCTGTTGCTATGTGGACGGACGGCGGTCAACGGAATTCAGGATCGCTTTAAAGTGCATTCGCACTGAAAATTTCAGTTAGACACACTAACCGACAGCACAAAACTTTTGCAAAACATGAAAGGCAAAACAAATGTGCACAGCAGAGGCCTGGTACACGTGTCAAGCTAAGGAGGTCTCTTTCAGCGTGCTCTGATTATCACTCCGTGCTAAAGACCTTGCCGTTCTGCACGGTCATGTACAACTTCTCACTTGCGCGGTGGAGTGTCGTGCTCCTGGGGCGGTATTTTCGAGTTTTGTACCTTTTGCGTCCCTTTCAAAAGTGTCCCTTTTGGCGAGCCCTGATTGGCTAAAAGCAAACAACCGTAAGTGACGTAAAGCAAGCGCGGCAAACCTACTGCCAACGCTTACTGCTTAACCGGAAGTACTTCGCGATGAAAGGGACGCAAAAGGGACGTTTTCAAAAGGGACAGTTACGAGAATACCACCCCTGGATTGTTCTCGATAGGGTCTCTGCCTTTGTTGCAATCGATATTTGTTTTTCCTTTTTGTTAATGCTTCATCAGTAGCTCCATTGTACCCAGCCGCTCTTTCAGAGTGCAGCCCGAAGGAGCGGCTGGGTTTAAAAGAGCATCTCAGCAGCCCGAGTCATTCTATTTCTGTATTCGAATGCTACCTTGGTGCGGCTATGCTTGTTCCATGCTTTCCAAATGCACTGCATAGCAAGGTTGAACAATAAAAAAATGGGGTGGGGGGCTCGCAATTGCAAGGAAACTAGCACTCGCCTTCTTCTGGGACTAGAAAACCAGCACTTTCAAAAGATTCTCTGCTCCACAACAAAAACGGAAACCAAGGCTATGTCACAGAGACCCCAAAGTGTTCCATACGGAATTCTGCAACACAAGAGGGGGAAGCGATGTCAGCCCTGTATACCAGGTGTGACTATCATTGAAAGAAAGTAACCCTTCTGACGATTTAGCTACAACGTTTATAGAAATCCCTATACCGAAAAATTTCCCGACATTTTCGGAACCAAACCAGTAAATCCGTGTTGCACAAGAAAAACGTGCAGCGGATAAATGAGATCAGGCTGATATGCGATTGCGAATCTTTGGAGTAAAGTTTCATTATATATCTATATCGAGGCTAAGGAAGCAGTAACACAATATGCAACATGTGTTCTGTTCTCTCGAAAAGAAGGTTTTTATTGTTGCACTATCTACCTAGACCGAAAATTGAAGGCGAAATTATTCACAATTTTGTTGGCAAAGTTTTGATGAACAAGAGTTGCAGCCTTTACGGGGAAAAATTCTCTTACATTTACAACTTTAGTGTGAACTAACCAATGAACACAAGTAAATAAAACTGGTAATAGTATAGTCGCTTTGCTTCCAGTGGTCATATAATCTTTGGAGTAAGGTTTTAATCAAGCAAGAGATGCAGCTGTTTTCTGTTGGGCACTCGCGATAAAGTTGGCTTTGCCGCACGTTTTCTGACTCGCATGACCAGTGCACGGAACCCTAGCAACATAAATCTTCGCTGTAAAAGCTCACCCGAGCAGAGAGCCCCGAAAGCAGCAGCGAGTAGCACGATGTCGGCAGGAAAGTGATTTCCGGGCGCAGTCTTCGCCAAGGTGTACCAGGGCTCTTTCTCGATGGAAGGCATGGCGGCGGACGCATAACCAAGCGTGGTGCCCGCCACGCACGAGCCCAGACAGGCGACCAGCATGGCGTGCACGTGCTGTCCCTCGGCTGGTGGCCCCTCCACGTCGTTGACCGGCGATCCGCCTTTGACCCGTGGGCGCCACAGACGCAGCATGGTCATGGCGGCGTTGTTTGCGGGCGACGGAGTCACCGGGGCGGGGCTCACCTCTAAGTGTAACTTTCCGAACACTTCAACACCTTCATGCGTCGTACGAGCTTCCATGTCATAAGGCTACCCTGAAGACTGGTTGCGAATTTGGGCGGGTTCGGGTGTTCTGCTTCCGTCCTACGAAACCGCGAGAGTAAAAAAAAGTGGCTCCAATCCACGCAGCGAAGGTGGTTGAAAAGCAAAGCTTTAAACGACACCAACAATAGTTTCCCATGCGACATCACTTGAACTCGCACACGTGGCTCTGCAAAGAGTAAAACCACAGACTTTGCCAGCCGTTACCCGGAATTCGCGGGGGCGGCCTCCCGAACGCAGCAGCAGCCTCGGCCACGGCTGGGCTAGATAGACGGCCTTCACCGCTGGTGCCCGGACGGGAATCGGGAGAGAGAAATCGGAGAGGAGCGTCTTTCGAAGGGTGAGACAGCGGAACCTAGCCATGCTGATGTGCTAGCTTGGGGCTATACCCCCATGTGACACAAGTGCAGACACCGAAACTACTCGGCATGTGAGCCTTGTGATTCCCATTTATACCGTTTTAAACTAGTTAGTTTAGTAAGTTTGAGAAAGAAGCTGGGGAACCATTTATACTCGTTTTTATCAGAACAAGTTGCTACTTTCGCCTTTCGTAATGCCTGTTAAAACACAACCATACTGGTTTTCACCAATTTAGAAAACGGAGTCCCATTCGTGGCAGGCAGTGCGCAAAAAGTAGCATTTCTAGCGGCTAGATGTCTGTATGTGGTGTGTTAATTTTGTTCTCCCGTTCTGCAAACCAAACCTTAACGTATGTTTGTTGTACGACCACCTACTTCCATCGGGTGCTGGTTACCCGAGTGGTGCTGTCGAAGAAGTTAATCAAGCCGCGCGAAAACAGTGCGCAGTAGACCCGAAGCTGCGCCAAAACAGGCTCAAAACAACCGTCGCTAAAGCAGACGACAAAGCCGTAGCACCAACGCCACCACTGAGGAGCAGGAAATTCCGCGCGGGCAAAGCTGGGTAAATGCGCTGCGCCATCTACACTGTGCCCTGTAAGTGAAACTCTCCGACTTCTTCTCCCCCTTCCCGCAGCGTCCGCCGCGTTGGGAATTTGTTGTCCTGCACGCCACGAAAGAACGGTTCGCTGCTAGAGACAGAAAGTTACGCTTTAAAATACGCACTAAAACGGCAAATCCTGCCATGGTAAGGTTTCACAGGATCTGAACGGGAAGAAGAAAGTCGCATAGAATATACAGAACTGAATGGGTCCAGCGAAGTTGGCGCAGGCAACTTTGTTTTTTGAATACAGCAAAACATTATTTAATTTTATGAAAGCGAATTCATTCATTTTTGTTCCTGATAGAATGCGGGCATTGCGTAACACAGCGCATCAGAAAAGACGCGGGAGATACGCATCCCTTGTCTTTTGCAATTCTCGCTTGAGTGGTAGGTATACCTAAATTTCTTCCTGATACACTGTGGAAATTGATGGAGACATTACGAGCTTACGCAGTTCACGCGTTTGGCGCTACGACCACGAGACTTGCAAGTCACTGAAGCGCGGCTATAGACGCGTTTATCTACTGCTGAAAAAGTTACAGCTGCAACCTCAAAAGCTTACAAGCATCGGCGTTCTCTCAACAAGCGCTATTATTCATCCTCACCAAGGACTGCAAAGTGAGGAGGCTTACTGGGTACTGATTTTCGAAGCCAGCTGAGAGAGGGGCGTCGCATCACCAGGAATCGCTGTCTTTTTCTTCTTCTTCTTCGTTGGGCTTTCAGTTCGGCATGGCACGAGCGGCGACGGTGGTCTTTTTTTACCAAATTCAGTCAGCACATCTAGAAAATAGCTTCTACCAAAACGAACGTACGAGCGCTAAAAAGTTCGATACCGATGAATCAGTAGTATTTATAACATAAATGAGCGGCTATATGTCTTTCTTCTTCAAACGAAATATTTTAAACGGGCAACCACCACATACGACCGCTTGAGCAGTGAAATGACCCGGAAATGGAATTGCCGCTCTGTCATGTCAGCTCTCACAGACCTTGACTTCATAGTCTCCAAAGAACAACCAGACATTGTTGTACAGCAGGAAACTTGGCTGACTACGCGTCGGCCATTTTATTTCCAGAATTATCGGATATTCTTCTTAGATCGACTAACTAGAGGAGGTGGTTTGTTAATTGTAGTATCATCGCAATTTTGCCATAAAGCCCATAAGTCATTTGAATTCATGTCTGTAGATTGTGAAATTCTAGCAGTTACATTTAGCTTGCCAGGCTGTTTTGTATTTGCTCTGGTTAACTTCCATTTTCCGGAAAGCGTCATTTGCGCCTCGCCTCTCGATGGTGTTTTGTCATCGTGTGGGAAGCACGTTATTATTTGCGGTGATTTTAATTCACACCATGTCTCTTTAGGGCTCCGCACAGATTCATGTGGTAGGCGGCTAAGTGGTTGGAATAATGATAGCAATATGCATTGTTAAAACTCTGTTTCACCAACATTTTTTCGCTGGAAGAATACTTCAGTCTTAGACTTGACTTTTTCAAACTTCAGCAATATCTCTTCGTGGTCTACTTTGGATCACGCTAAAAGAAGTGACCACGTTCCTATTGTATTTGAGAAAATGTGCCTTTCTAGGTCCCCACGTGCTCATATGATTCGCCATACCAATTCGCACCGTATGCCTAAACAAAGTAAAGGTAGCACTTCAGTCACTTCCACCCGGAAACGAGGAGCGAAGGGCAGTTCAAGTTACGTCCATCGTTTCGGATACTGTTAAGTCTTCTCAATTCATTACCTCTTCCCAAAAAGATGGCAATAGCCCGTGGTGGAATGAAGATTGCGCTCTGGCCCTCAGCTTCAAAGCTGACGGGCGGTTTTTAATAAATTCTTGCGCTGAAGCTGCGGGCACGCCTATATGCGCATGTCCTGATGTATCTATAAATGTACAGCCGGTAAAAGGCTTGTCTATAACACAGCGTTCGTACTCTCAGCCGTATCCTGCCCCACCGGAGTGGGATTTGAATAAAACTACTGCGGAATTCTGAAGTCTTAGCCATTCGCTTTTGCCTCCGACATGTTTGGAACGAGTATGTTTCGGCAGTTTTCAGATGTAGCTAGTTGAAGTTGAAATCGCTGTTATAGACAAGCGTTTTACCGGCTGTACGTTTCTGTCGTTGCTATTAAACTGTTGGAAGTGTAGCGTCTGTCCGTGTCCTCTTTCTTGTGTGTTGTGTATTTGCGCAACTCAGTATGTTCGTGAAATGTTTAAATGTGCAATTTCTTACGGGGATTTGTGAAAACTTTTGTTATTAAGTAAGATAATTTCTTAAGGCGTGCCATGCTTGCTAAAGGTTCCCTGCACAGGCTGAAACTCAGCAAATCCTTGTATATATATTTTATTGATCAGAAATAATTATGAAAGTTGGGAAGAGACAGAACAACCAACAGCAACTAGACGACACCTCTCATAATTATTCAAATATCATAATTATCAGGAAAAGAACAGTTTTAGCATTTAATTAAGGTATTTCTGAAAAGAACCACACTAACCTTGTCAGAATCCGTTCATAATAGCATCCGCAAAACCCCTGCAAGGCTATGCAACTGCATGAAAAACACGAAGCTGAGAAAAAGGACATTAAAGTTTAGACAGGAATGCCACTTTTATTTACAAAGCCAACAAGTAACAAAATCTTTATCATGAAGCTCACTTTTCCCTCAATACATTGGCACCAAGTTCACTAAAACGGGCTTATTCGAACATGACGAAAACTATTGTACACCAGTTGCGCGTGAACAAAAAATGGAAAAAGTCACTCCACAACGATGCATCACTAATTCCCCAAACTCGCCTCGCCACGCGGCAGCAGCCGCGGCAGGAGCGCGTCGCGCCGGAGCGTGGCGCGGAGGAGTGCGTCGCGAGGGGACGCGCAGAGCAGGAGCGCATCGCGCGGTCGTCGCGCCACGTCGAGAGGCCCCGCCTCCTGGGCGGCGATCACGACCGGCGCAGCTGGCGGAGCAGCTGCCGCGCCAAGTCGCCGGCGCTCAAAGTCCGCTCGCCGCGAGCGCTCAGAATCCAGACGGAGAAGCGCGAGCCGCCCGCCGCCGCGACGCAGCAACAACGACACGAAGCAAGCGAGTGCCTCCCCGGAGACCGTGGAACTGAGGAAAATGGTGAAAGAGCTGCAGGCCACCGTGCACGCTCAGCGAGTAACCATCGAACAGCTAACCCTAAAGCTCGAAGAACTGTGGGGACCGAGAGCGACCACGTGGTCCAAGCCTGCGCCCGCAGAGACGGCCACCGTCAAGCTGACGGAACGCCCAGCACCGCCGCCGAAGCAGGTGGCGGAGCGCCGGGAATCCCCGGCACACGAACACGACGCCGAAGACGAGTGCGTCGAGGACATCGACGGCGACCGCAGCAAGTCGGTGGGCTACGCCGGCCTGAACAACCGCTACCGCAAACTCGAAAGCCAGATGAACCGTTGGGGGAGAGACCTCGAGGTTATGGAGAAACGACTCACTAACAGGCTGATGCAAGTCATGCAGCGGCAGGTGCAAGCCTTCCAGCAGCAGCAGCAGCAAGTCTTCCAACAAGCCATACAACAACAACTCAGTTTACTGACGGCGCCCACGAGAGGAGTCGTACAAGAGCACGGCAGCCAAGTCACCGTCACTGTATCGCCACCATGATGACGACGACCCGCCACCGCACTTCGCTACGCATCTGGCACTGGAAAGCCAACGGCTTTCGGTGCCGGAGGACGGTCCTGCAGCAACACCTTCGCACCCTGACGCCGGCGGAACAACCCGACGTCATCATGGTGCAGGAGACACACGCCGAAGACACCGGCGCGGTGTCCCTGCCGGGCTACAGGTCGCACGCCAGCCCGCCGAGCGCTCGCACCTGCGGGCGCGGAGCGGCGCAGGGCGTGTGCACCTTCGTCCGGAAGGGCATCGCGTTCATCAAACACGACTCGCTCATGGGCAGCCGCGGCAGCGCGATCGAACTGTGCGCGACCGAGCTGACCGTGGCCACGGGCAAGCACAAGGACAAGAGCACGAGTACGACCGTGATGGTGGTCAACGTGTACAGTAATCCGCAGCACAACCAACAAAGGTTCAAGACGTTACTGCACAGAGCACGCGGGGCGGTCTCCGCAAGCGACGGCGCCATCGTCGTCGCGTGCGGGGACTTCAACGCACGACACAAGGAACTCGGCCACGACGGTCAAGGGCCGAGAACTGCTGGAGGACGCCGCCGAGGCGGACTACGTTCTCCTAACGGACCCGGCACATCCCACGCGCATCGGCACATCCGTCGTCAAAGACACCACTCCGGACCTGGCGTTTCTTCACCTGCCCGACGACCGGTCGGCGAGCTGGAGGAACACGGGAGTGAACCTGGGTAGCGACCACTACATCGTCGAAGTCGTCGTCCCGCTCCGACCCAACGGCAGGGACGGCGGCGACGCCGGAGACGGGCGCATCAAGCACCGACTCACAAATTGGCACGAGTTTCGCACCGAAGACCTGGGCGAGATTAAGGACATCGAGGAGTGGTCGCGCAATATCGTCGCGGCCGCGGAGAAGGCGACGTCCGTTACGGAGACGTCCGAGGAGACCACGCGCATGGACCCCCGGCTCGCGCACATGCTGGAGGCTCGAAGCTCGCTACAGCGACGGTGGAAGCGGCAGCGGCACAACCGCGCCCTCCGCAAGCGAATCGCTACGCTCGGCCGAGAGATCGAGAAGTACAGCCGCCAGCTGTGCGCGCAGCAGTGGTTCGAGCTGTGCAACGAGGCCGACGGCCAGCTCCACCGAGGGGGCACGTGGAAACTCCTCCGCCACCTCATGGACTAAAGCCAAAGCAAGGAATACCAACAACACCGGCTCGCGCAGATCATGTACGCGGCGACGAAAGAGCTCGGGGAGCGGGAAGAGCACAAACGCCTCAACGAGCGCTACCTTCCCGAGACCGCGAGAGAATAGCACGGAGAGTACGCCGGCCCGCCCAACCCCTCGCTCGACCGCGACATCGAGGAGTGGGAGGTCCGGCGCGCCACCCAGGCCCTCAACTGCCGGTCGGCGGCGGGCCCGGACCGCGTCACGAACAAGGCGCTGCGCAACCTGAGCGACGCGGCCATAACATCGCTCACGAAGTACTTCAACGAGCACTGGCGAGCCGGCAGCCTCCCGCGGCAGTGGAAGACGGCCAAGACAATACTCATACCCAAGCCCAACAAGCCGCCGGGCATAGAGAGCCAGCGCCCCATCTCCCTCACGTCGTGCGTGGGGAAGGTGCTGGAGCACGTCCTCAACGACCGGTGGCAGCGGTATCTCGAGACCAACGGCCTGTAACCGGACCCGATGCTGGGCTTCCGCTCGCGGCTGGGAACGCAGGACGCGATGTTGCTGCTGCAGCGCGAGGTGCTGGCTCCGCCGACGAGACCGACCTCGGACAACCGCGCCATCCTGGGCCTGGACCTGCAGAGCGCCTTCGACAAGGTGAAGCACTCGGCGATCCTGGCCCAAGTGTCCCAGCTCGGCCTGGGACAGCGTTCCTACAATTACATCCGGACCTTCCTGACCGGTCGCACGGCCCGGCTGGAGGTGGGCCAAACTCACCTCGAGGAGCGAGAGCTGGGCAGCGTCGGCACGCCGCAGGGCTCGGTGATCTCGCCGCTGCTATTCAACTTGGTAATGATCGGCGTGGCCCGTCGCCTGGACGAGCTGCCCGATGTGCGCTACACCGTCTACGCCGACGACATCACGCTGTGGGTGCCGGGAGGCAGCGACGGCCACATCGAGTCGGCGCTGCAGGAGGCGGTGGACGGCATTGAGGAGAGCCTGCGCGGCACAGGTCTCCGGTGCGCCCCGCAAAAGTCGCAGCTCCTGATCCTGCCCCCAACGGGACGTTACCGCAAGAAGACGTCGGCCGAAGCGGAGCGCAGCATCGTGGTGCGAGGGAGCGACGGCACGGCGATTCGCGAAGCGACGAGCATCCGCGTCCTCGGCATGCACGTCGACGCGAGCCGCCGCTTCAACAACACCACGGTAGAACGACTGGTAACGAAGATGGGCATCACCACGCGCCTCGTCAAGCGACTCGCAACGCGCGCGCGCGGCATGAGAGAGGCGAGCCTGCTGCGCCTGCTGCAGACGTTCGTGGTAAGCCAGGTGGCCTACGTGGGAGCATTCCACGACTGGCGGACCCAGGAGCGAGCCAAGATCGACGCGGCGATCCGCAAGTCGTACCGGGCGGCCCTGGGCCTACTCAACAGCACGAGCAACGCGGCCCTCGCGTCTCTGGGAGTGCACAACACGCTCTCGGAGATCAGCGAGGCGCAGAGAACGTCGCAACTGGAACGCTTGGGGTCGACCCGGACGGGCAGAAGGCTGCTGCAGCGCGTGGGACTGAGCTGCCCCTTCAACGAGGAGGACAAGGTGGTCCCGCTGCGCGACGATATCGCCAACAGCTTGGTGGTGCCGCCGCTCCCGAAGAACGTCGCGCCGGGACGGAACCCGGAACGGAGAATGGCGCGGGCGTGCGCGCTCGCCAAAGAGTACAACGAGAGGAGCGACGCCGTGTACGTGGACGCTTCCAAACGTCGCGACAAGGAAGACGCCTACGCGGTGGCGGCGGTGCGTGCCGCCACGGGAGAACTGCTGAGCTCGGGCAGCGTGCGCGCCAAGTCCGCCAGACAGGCGGAGGAGGTGGCGATCGCGCTGGCCCTGCTCCACCCCGGGACAAGGACGGTGTTCAGCGACTCCAAGTCGGCCATCGCCAACTTCGCCAGGGGCACGGTGTGCAGGACGACGATGCGCATCCTTTCCGGCATCGGGGAGGGAGCTCGCACGAACATCGCAACGACCGTATGGTGGTTCCCGGCCCACATGGGACGGGAGCTCCGCAACGGCCACCGAAACGTCAACGAGGCAGCCGACGCTGCGGCCCGTGATCTCGCCGCGTGCCGGGCCGCGCCAGCGACGGACGCCGACGACGACGAAGACTCGAACAACGACGAAGAGGACAACGACGCAGAACCCCTGACTACGTACGGTGCGACGCTGTGCTGGTACAGGACAGAGAGGCAGGCCTACCCTCCGCCCCACCCGGGGCTCGTGAGGAGGGAGGCAGTACTTCTACGACAGTTGCAAACCGGGACGGTGCTAACGCCGGCGCTCGCGCGCCACGTGTGCCCGGACATGTACGAAGACGCGGTGTGCTGTGTTTGTGCGCGTGTGAATGCGGACTTGGCCCACTTGATGTGGGGATGCGACGAGCACGACCCGAGTGACGGGAGGCCGATCCTCCCTCCGGACGTTACGAACTCGATCCGCTCCTCGGAGCGCGAAAGCCAGCTGAGGGCCATACAGCGGCTCGAGGCTGCCCTGAGCAAGCAACGGCGAAAGGGGAACCCGCACTCCTCTCGGCCTCCTCCCGCGGGAGCGAGAACTAGGGGCGATCGCGGTGGCACTCCGAGTAGCCCGCGCCGACCGGACGCAGTCCTCGGGGTCGGCCCGACGCCGCGGTGAGCGGAGAAGACTACCGGACGGTGAAGCCCTGCGCGGCCTGATCCGTCCCCGATTGCAGGAATCTCAATAAAGTCATTTCTCTCTCTCTCCAACGTTCACAGAATAAGCTTCAGCACAAGACCATACTGCCTCTCTTCGAACTTCAAAAGTGTTGAAAACGCTGTCCCTGACTTTCTGCACCTTGGAGACGCAAACGATTGCGGAGAACTTCCATATTCATGATGACAAACTCGGTATACCACGATCGCCGTCGTCGGTTGTAAGACTGACGTTGAGCAAATCAATCTTTCGCGAAGTAGCAGGCTTGTCCACCGAGGAGGTATTCACGTTATCGGCAACAGCTTCGCGCTACACCAATTCTTTTTCTGTGGAAAACATTGTCAATTCGGTTTGCGCACGAACTAGGTCCAGCCACGTGCAGGGGCGAGCTCGCTTGCGTTAGTGCAGACGTCGACGGTAACGGAGAGCTTCGCCCTTCGGAGCAACCGAAGGTGAAACAATGTCCTGTGTCGACACATTTGACGTATTCGGTTATGCAGCTCCCGTCTTCCACTCGCGTCTTCATTTTCCACTCACTTTACGCGAGCTCACTTTCAAGCGGCTGCCCCGTGACTTTGAAACGCGCAAAAGCTCAATGGGTTTATGCACACGAAATGTAAAGCTAAAATACACTAAAGTGAATTAATAGTACCATTATAAACAAGAACAGTGCGAAATATAAGTAAGCGGAACGAGAAACACATGAAATACGAAGAAAAAAAATTTAGCGCGGAGGCAGAATGGCGTACCAAGCAGTAGCAGACGCTACCGTCAAAGCTGTGGCGGGAGTGAGTGAGCGAAAGTCTTTTATTAACACAACGATGGCCCAGGGGCCGGAAGGGGGAGAAGGGGGAAAGAGGAGGGCGAGGTGGTCACGAGGTGATGTTCATTTGAAGATACTGGAGAGGAATAGTCAGTTCCTGAATGCACACATAGGGGTTACGGTAGACCACGGCTAAACTACTTTTGCGAGTCCACTCTTGAGAGCGAAGCGCCCAAGGGCAGCAAGGAAATCGGGGTCGCTGAGTGTCGGGGGGGGTATCTCGCTTGGAATGGGTAGGGCATTCAACAGGATGGGGCGGAAAGATTGGTACGCAGAGCAGTACCAAATAAGGTGGGTCAGGTTTGCTGTTGTAGCTGTGTTGCAATATGGGCAGTAGGGCGGAGGATCGCCGGTCGGGTGATGCCATTTGCGTGTGGTGTGGGGAGTCAATGCAGCGTTCGCGCGAAATTTGTTAATAAAAAAATTCCCCGCATTTCCCCGAGGGGAAGAATGTGAAAGTGCGAATGCACGAGTTGAATTTGCGCGGTTCGGTAATGTTCGCGAAAGAGAGATCACACACACACACACAACTACAAAGAAAGAAAGATGCATTTATTCACAGACACCTATTTGTGTTGTCGTTGTACTTGATTGCTAGAGCGGATCTCAGCTTTGAAATTTCGTGTCAGTACTCCTTTAAGCGGGTGCATTAGCCCTTCTCCTGCCCGATTCCTGGCCAATCCCCCGTCAGCGGCCAGGCAGCGCGCGCCCATCTCCCCCCGTTGTCAAGGAAGACGAGGAGGAGATTCGTGGCCAATCCCCATCTCCCCCCCTTGCAAAGGAAGACGAGGAGATTCCTGGCCAATGCCCCACGTGGGTATGCTATGCGGACATGGACGCAGGTTCAGGGTCGCTTAAGAAGTGCATCGCACTTAAAACTTCGGCAGGACGAGTTAGGGATGGGGCGTTATGCAGGAAACCTACAGGAGTGGCAGCGGCAAGGAGGTTGTGCCCACGACCAAGTAAAGTTGGTCGTGGTTGTGCTTAACCTGGCGAGCGTGATCCAGCGGTTGCCTGAGGGAGAGCGGGGGAGCAGGGCTGTCAACCAGTGGAGGAGTTACCTGAAGACTCTCCTGCTCTGCCTCATGGGCAGCCTGGTTGCCGGAACCCTGAGCCATGTGTCCCGCTATCGACGCAACATGTACAGAGGTACCATTGTGAGAAAGCAGACTAATCATATGTTGAATCTGATGAACCAAAGGGTGATCGGAGACGGGTTTCTGGAGCTCACGTAGCGCCATTTGGTAGTCGCTCAGGAACCGAATGCGGAGTGGTAATGGGGCAGACGTCTCGTAGGTCAAGTGGTCGAGGGCTGCGAGGATGGCATGTAGCTCAGCGTCCATTATAGAAGTTTGTCGATATTTGTCGAGTGCGAGCGCCATATAAACTAGGTATACCTGGACCTCGCCAAGCCAATGCCATACGGCTAGCAGACACGCCCGCATCTGTGTAAATGTCTCGTTCATCAGGGAGTTTAGCCGCCAGAGTGCGAGAAACAGCATGATGGTGAACTATGGAAGGGAATCTGTGGATGCCTATGCGTTGCAGATTGTCAACCCCTAATGGCCGTTTCTATGGAGGAGGAGGAGGCTGCGGAAGGGTCTGGTGGAGCACCATTTGCGAGTCCCAAGCTGTAAGAGCCGCACCCTGCCAGGTCAAGGAACAGTGATCTTCGTGCAGTTGTCGGGTTTCCTCGAGGAGCAGTTCGAGCGGGGGTACCGGGGCTGATTGATTCAGGGCTTCCGTGCGGGTATGGCGCGGAAGTCCGGTAATGGTGCGAAGAACGGCCCGATGAAGAAAGTAAAGATGTTGCATATGCACTTTGTTCAGCTTATAGACAGGTGCACCATACGTAAGTCGACTCATTGCCACTGCTCGAGTAAGCGTAAGGCAGGCTGACTGGCATGCTCCGCCATACTTGTTCGACATGCGCGAAACAAGTCGAAGCATGGGTTTCCAGTTGCGCTTAAGCTAGCTGATCCAACACTTAGCGCTATTGTTGCTGGCCAACGGGACATCTAAAATACGAATTTGTTTTTTCAGGGGAGACTGGCGTGTCGCCGAGGTAGATGACCTTGCGTTATCCGGTGGGAGCTGATGGCGACCATGAACAAGGGGAAATTCCGTCTTTTCCGGGGCAATCCCAAGTCCTAGTTTCGGAAGGATTTCATTGAGGCTGTTAGCGGCACCTTGAAGTTCGTCCAACATGTGATCCGGGTTGGAAAAGTCAGCGGCTTCTACCCAAACCGTGAGATCATCAGCGTATATAGCAAGCCGAGCGCTAGAGTCCCGTTTGAGCGTACGAGCAACCCGGGCCATGGCTAGGTTGAAAACCACAGGCCCCAGGATAGAGCCCTGGGGCACGCCCTTATCCAAGTAGTAGGTCCTGGGGCTCCATTGCGGATACGTGCTGCTAAGACGAATGGGCCGGTTCTCAAGAAAATTGCGTACCCATTTTTGGGCCCTCTGACTAAGGAATGCATGAGCTAGCTCTTCGAGAATAGCAGCCTAACTAACACGATCGAATGCTTTGCGTAAGTCGATTACAATGACGTAGTCAGGGTTAACCGCCCGAGTGGTGTGATTGAAGACTCGGCGTAGCAGCCAAAGATAGTCATGGGTACTCATATTTGGACGAAAGGCCGTCTGCGGCGGATGCAACCATGGTGAGACATACTCCAGATGATGTTGAAGGTGTTTATTAATGAGGCGTTCTATGAGTTTACAAAAGCACCGGGGTTAAGGAGATCGGTCAGAGATTAGATATATTAGTGGAGTCTTTGTTCAGTTTTGGTATTGGATGAATATGCGTAAGTTTGAGTTGTTCTGGAACTTCCCCAATGTCCCAGTAATCGTTAACAAGGTCCAAGAGTGCGGTAATGGTGGAGTCATCTAGATTACGAAGGTGTTCCCACGTGATGCCATCATGTCCCGGGGCCGAGCGTTGTTTACCCTGGAAGAGCGCAGCCTGAAGTTCGGCAAGAGTAAAGGGCGAGTCAAAGTCCGCGGAGGGGGCTGGGATGGTGATTAGTGGTAAAGGCGGATGCTGATCGAGGGAGGCGTTAGGGAAGAAAGTCGTGATGAGCTGATGCTCGATCGTTGTTGGTGGATCTTTGAGGGAAGAGAGGCAAACAGGGAAGATTTCTGTTTCCTTTTATTAGAAGGGGCCCGATAAAGGCCACACAATTTATATAGCCCTCTTTCTTGCCCTAGCTTGTCGCAGAGGCTGTGCCAATGCTCATTTGATAGTACCCGCTGGTATTCCCGGATCAACTTGTACTGGCGCCGTAGCTTTAGAAGGTCTGAATGGCGTTTCCCGTTGTGGGCATAACCAGCAGTGAGTGCATGCGCCCGTTTCCATAGGTTGGCCATATGAGCGTTGAGGGTGGTGTTGAGGAGTCACATTCAATATCTTCAAGGGTACTATCCCGAGCCGTTTGAATGGCATTGATGAGCGTCGAGAGGGTTATCGGACCTGCGAGAACAGCCTGTGCGCGGAAAGCCCCCCAGTCCGTACGTGTGAGCCGTTGGCGCGTGTGAAAGCGTTTGCCGTGTAATGTAATGAGTTTTGGGAAATGATCACTACCCCACGTTGTGAAGTAGGGGGCCCATTCGCGAACGATGCCGTGAGACGCAATGGTGAGATTAGTGGAGGTGTTCCGCTGGGAAGGATGGGGGCCAATGCGGGTAACCAGAGTAGGGTCGTTAAGAATTTGAAGCCTACAATCGTCAACCATGGTTTCCAGCCGAGTTCCCCGGCCATCCGCAGAAGCGTAGCCCCAAGTGGTGCTGCGGGCGTTGAAGTCGCCACCTATGAGCAATGGAGTTCAAGGAAACTGAGACACCAGGTGTTGCAGCCAATTATGCGGAACATGCGTTTGAGAACCACTAACCGGACGGTAGTAAACCGACGCCGCAATCAGATCTTTACCGTCCGGTAGCCGAATGTGAACGATGAGAGAGATAATTGTTTACAAGCAGGGGTCTGTATATTTGGTAGTGGTGCGCGGACAAGAGCAGTTAGCGTAGGTAAGCGGGAAAACCAAATGTAGCACGCGGTAGCCGTGGCTGAACAGAGTTTTGGTCTTTTCGATTTGGCGACACTTTCTGCACCAGTTGAGGCGGTGCAGCACTCTCGCACTCGATTTGCCAGTTCAGCTAGCGCCACCTGCACTTCGGTCCTCGATTTGACACTGCGTCTATTCGTTTCACCTGCACCGCGTGAACCAGTTTAGGCGGTGCCGCACTTCGCTGTTCGTTTCAGCGGTGCAGCTCGCGGCACCTGAACCGCGCCGTTCGATCCACCGGGGGTGCCGAAGGGTGCAGGACGGGTTCATGGCTTTGTCTGCACTCCCTGCCGAAGAGGTGCAGAAGCAGATGAAAAAAGTGCAGGTCTGGTTCCGCCGATGGCGAACCCGCTTTGTACCGCTGTGAACTGGTTCAAGGGGTGCAGGCTGAATCGAATAGAACAACTGTGCGACTGTGCTGCACGAGTTCTACACTTCTGCACTGGTGCAGCGTGCTTTGGCGCGTTTTTTGGTGCACATTGTAGCAGACGACTCCCGCATGATACTTGTGTCAGTAAACTGAGTAGAAACGACAGCGTTTCCCGTTTTAGACGAGACTGGTCGTCACGTGTAATAAGATCGTGCATTTGTGTACCAAACACAAGGTGAGTGCAGGGTGATGTCATTTCGAAAAAAGAAAAACAACGAGAGCGCGCAAACACGGACCGCAGCAGACGACATTTGTGCACTTTTGCCCTCGATTCGGCCGCTGCACGAAAAGCGCTAGTGTCCGGCTGCACTTGCACGACACTTTTGTGAACTAGTGCACAAAGTGCGTGGTGTACGTGGCCTCCGAGATCGGCTAGCGGCGACGAGCCGTTGCTTCGGAGTCCGGCCGTCCCCAATCGCCTGGAGAGGCTGGTATGAGCGCAATGTACTTTTAGTACGAAACACAAACTGTGGCACCACAAATCGAATGCGGACAGTAAAAATTGACTGTGAACCAAATCAATATCCTTAAACACGAATATTAAAAGCAATGAATTGAATTGAATATTTTCAAGTACCGATACCTTTCCTTTAGTGTGTATACATAGCTCGTTAAACAAAGAAAAAATGGTAACTCAGGCAGTCAGGACTTACCTGAGTGTTCATCTACTAGCGCTTGATGAGAAACTGGTAGACAAAGTGTTAAAAATGTAAAATATTAGATATATAAGTCAATTAAAAGAGGCTAGACATGATGGCTGGTATGACCAGTACAATTACTGCTATCATTGCTGATAACTCTTGATTCGTAATCCATACAACTATGTTGACCGAATATCGTTTTCAGATTATAAATTTCGCATGAGTTCCGGTTTATTTAGGCTGTCACACACCACCTTGTCAGAACACATTTGCTTTGCGTGTGCACAAATTGAACGACCCTGGCACAAGGCATGCACGCATTAGGCTTTCTTGCACAGCTGTGGTGTCCTGCAGAAAAGCAAACCCACAAGGGCTTTCCGTGTGGCAGAGTCAACTTTCATTGCCCGATGAAATTCATACGAGGGCAATGCGCGCCTTCACGAAGCCTAGAATCTAAATGTAGCGTTGACACAGTCAATTACGAAGCGAAGCTGAAGAAATGACTGAATAAAGATTGGATGCCGAAGGAAAAAGAATAAACTAATATAAAGGGGAATATAGCTTAGGGCAGCTAGAACCTGTACCAGAGGAGGAGGAAGTAATTTATGGTATCCAAGGGATCTAATTGGCCCAGTGTGCTTTAGACGACGTCCAAAATGTATTGGCACCTAGTGATGCGCCTTCGGCCCTCTGAACGGCCCAGTGCTGGATGTTGGGTCCTCACTAAGAAGCTGTAGCACAGTCTCCCATTACTCTTTGCTGGTGATAATAAATGTGCCGTTTGCAATGCTCAAGTCTCTCATTTGTATAGTAGGGCATTCCTAGAGCATGTGTGCCAAACGTGCAAGCTGGGAGCAGTGCGTTTGCACAAACCATATAAAATTTCTAGTTGACAATATGTGTCTAGAGGCCTGTATTCGAGTAGTCTCCGTGCTACTTCTGGTTTCTTGGTCAGCTAGGGGTCTTCTACAGGCTACTATTTGCCTCTTTCACCCGAATGGAAAAAGTTAGGTTGAGCCTGCCACTATTGCAGTGTTCAAGTTAAAACAGTATCAGTTATTTGATTAGGTTCCTGTACGCATGCACGCACCCCTTTACAAAGGAGGTATAAGTATCAATAAATCAACCAATCAATCGTAAATGTGAAATGTCAGAAAACGCAAAGGAAATGATCTGATCAATTAATCAGCCTATCGATAAATCAATAGATAATTCAATCAACCAATATTTATATAATATTCTTAAATTTCAAATATTCAGAAACTGCAAACGATAAAAGTGCCCGGCAAATTGAATCGAATAGCAAATGCTGTTAGTAAAACATTCAAAGTTTTGATTATTTGCCTGCCTCGATAATATAAGATCTGCCAACACTGCATGCTGTAGGGCTTCTTGACCAGGTGTGCTTTATTCCACTATTTACGGAGTAGCACTAAGGTGTCGCTTAATGAGAGGAGGCAAAAACAAAAACAACCATACAAAGTGCGTCGATATCTCTCTTTTTTTATGGTTTAAAACCTGATGGGCTGGCTTCAAGACCCGCTACTTATATCTTGTGATCTTTGCCAGTTTAACAAACCATTATTTTCTCACGGCTTTTATATATCCTAGATACACTCTTTTTGTCACTGTTGGTGCCTTGACTTATGCAGGTTCAATTTTATGAGCAGAGGCAGTAACAAGTACAGTACTTTTTATTCCACAAAAAGTGACACCCTATGCTACCATTCCATGTTATGTAAAATGCACCTCGCTGCTGCTTGGGCAGCAAGCATTAGTGAAATGTGCCTACAGCCAGCAATTGAGGTGCAGTTTTGTACACGAATTGACAATGTGTGTATTCTAATGTTGTTCTGTTGGCTAATAACCAAAAATATATACAACTGCTCAGAAGTATTCTTTGGCCTGTTAAACACAAACTCTGGATTAGATTTTAGCATATATAAATGTCAGGACTACATAGGCATTTTGTAACAGCATTATGCCAATCCAGCAGAATAAAATACCCTAAGTGAATGGCATACAAGCACTGGTAAGTGTGAATAGACGAAAGAAAGTACCACTTCAAAACAACTCCAAATTAAGGGGAACCAAAACACAGGTACCTGTCATAAAACAGAGCGGCGTGAGGTAATGCAAGGTAGTGTGAAGACTTTAGAAAAGCATACGGTTTCAGAACTCACATTTGAAGATGCGGTATTGTGCTTAAAACTAAACCCCTCATCAGGCATAGAAGCAAACCAAAGAATGATACATTGCTTGGCACAAGGTGCTCAAAGCATTGCACGGAGATAACTGGCAGAACATTGTTCACAGGCAGCCAAGAAGCACAAAACAAGGTTTTCTTTCTAAATATGGTTTGAGAAGTGGTTAGGAGTACAACGAAAGTGAGCAGTTGAAGGGATTAGCTACTGCCTCTACATGAAAATCGTGGACACGGAGTGGCAAAAGTGAGTGAAACGCTGACTACGTGATTGAGAGTGAAGGGCTAATGACAGCAAAGATAAACAAACAAATAACTGATGAAATAAATTAAACCAGAAATATTAGATACTGCACGTACCAGATAAGGAAGTGTGATATCAGAAAAGAAATTTTTTACGAGAACTCCAAGAATTGTTCGTTGTTTTTCAGAGGGTAGAGCTGGTCGTTTGGGAACCAAGCTTGAGCTCTGCGAGGAAGTATGACCAAAATGATGAGACATGTGGTCTGTAGAAAAGACAAAGAAATGAAAAGAATGGGGTAGTATTCGTCTAAATCCATGCGAGGGAAATGTCCATCCTCCTAAGCCTTATGATTCAAAGGTAATGCATACTCATAGTACACAGCAAGGTCTTGAAGCTTACCAGAAGAAGCTTACAACAGTGGTGGAGGAAAAGTGGCGAGTAGGATGTAATGCATAACAGCACCTGTTACAGACAGAATTGAATGTTCTTAACTAAGTGGGCTGTTTATAGGCATAGAACAGCCGTATTTATAGTAGCTGAACCTGGAGCCAGATGGCAACTTCCACCACTCGGGTAGGAAGACATACGTGGCATAACAATCGATCAATCAATCAATCAATCAATCAATCAATCAATCAATCAATCAATCAATCAATCAATCAATCAATCAATCAATCATAAATCAGTCAGACAATACATACTGCAAGAATGTGTGGACTCTTTGTTTTAAAAATAAACCAGTCTTTTATTTAATTATACTTATGCCCTGAAAGGTATTCAGAATTTCAGTTTGAAGCAAATTGCGCAAAGTGTACAGTCACAAATCGGAAGAACAAGAAATAGCCCCCAAACCCAATGAAGCGAATTGTAGATCAATGAGGGCGTTGCATCTCCTTGATGGAAGTCAATTCACATTTAACATTGTTAATAGCAAAATCCCATCTGCCCCTTATCACCGGCCACTATTCTTTCAGGTGGGATGGAGGATCACTGTGGTGGAGCGAGAAGATGGTGTGATTACAAACATATAATAAGACTGCTTACACAATTATGTGTTAGCGTACAGTTGGTTTTACAAAATAGGAATCCTCCCTCATACTTTTCAAAATATTCAAATGCTACAAACTACAACTATAACAGTACCACTGCACCACAACTACTGCAAACACTAGAAACAGCAAAGCTTTGAGTGCCCTTTGGGCCTGTCTTGAGTCTGACCATGACTTCAACAGGACTTTGTTGCAACTGTGGTGCATGGCAATCTAGGGCAGAAGCCAAAAAACAGCAATATACATGGCAGCATATACCTTGCACCCTCATAATAACGCCGCGGCTCGAACTTGAGTCGCTAAATAAAATTTGCTCTCTCTCTCTGTCTTGCTACACATACAGTTGAGCGAGTGCTAACACACCTCTGTTCGTGCTGCCACAGATTTTTCAAACAGTTGCACCAAAATTTTCCACCATGAATTTTCCACCGGGCAGGCCACAATTGGTGGAAACCAACTGTGGCCTGCCTTTTCAGCTCTGCTACCATAACGTAAAGCCATGCTTTGTTTTGTCGCTAATCCTCTGCTGAACTTTTTAATGAAGACGCAAACTGTGCTTCCATATGGTGTGGTGAGAAAAAATTATCGTGTATGAACAAACCAAGCCCTTGTCTTGTCACAACAATGTCCCTGGCTTTGCAACTAACCTTCAGAAGCACATGCTAAACTGGCTCACCTCCTTTTGATTGGCACGATAAGCAAACACATGTTGTTTTTACGCAAATCAAGAAACTACTTCATTTCAGTAGCAGTTTACATCCCAGAAATGCACCTGGAGGGCTCCATCATCTGAAAGCAGACTCAACGGCTTGACTAGGTCCATGAAAATGGCACTGGCTGCACAAATCTAAGCCAAATGTGTAAATTTTTTGTGAAACAAGCTATAAAATTTAAAATGTAGGTAAGTTCTCGCAAAGACATGGTTGGTTAAGCCACATTCTTGCATATTACAAACAATGTGGAAACATTTGTTTCATTTCCCATACACTCAATGCAAAGAGAGAGAGAGAGAAAACACTTTATGGCTGAGAAAGCGACCAAGGAGAATTGAAGTCCTTATGTTGGCGGTGGGTAAGGGCTGAACATGGACTTCTCCTTGAGTTAGGTGGGCGAGCTCGTGGTGACCGTAGGCCGGTGCCTTTCGGCGATCACTTCCGCCCTCTTGAGCAGGCGTACCTGTAGGTTCGGTTCGGTACTGCGCAAATCTGCTCTAGACGAACAGTGTGCGTGAACTCTTCTGTTATTATGAACTTTCGCAGTGACCACCACTGCTGGCAATTATGCACAGTGGAGAATTCTAGCGACCAGAGGGAAAGGAAAAATAAATAGAAAGAATGAATACCGACTGCTAGGATCAATACCGATAGGATGATGCTTTAAAGGAAATATGCTAGAGAAACATGAAGGAAGCTGACATTAACGCGTAAGATGCTGTACACAACCTTGACGACAATCACGAAGGTTTAAGTCCACGATTGCCGCCAATTTTCTTCTTTTTCGCTGCCGCAACGACCTTTGTTGCTATAAGGGTGAGCTTGGCTCATTTTTTGGAAGTAATAATCATTGGACATCACCTTAGAGGGGCATACGCTATGACGTGCCTTTCTCGTTCCGAGCAAGTGTTGCTACGATTACGCCGAACGCTGGACTTTTTTTTATATTCTTGGCCCATTTACTAAAACCACGTGGCACGCACGCACAAACGCTTGGAATTTTTTTGGTATTCTTGCTGCCGCCGCGAGGCCATTCCTTGGTATTTTTAACTGCGGACACTACAAATTACGATGTGCTAAACAGCTTCGCTGTTAAAAAAACTGGTGAAGTTTGCACTAAGTCGAGCAAGACTTGAACTATAGCGAAGCTGCAGGATTTCTTTCTTCGCCAGCACTGCATAGTCACCTGCATTCCTCAAATAACGCATATACCAACCCTTCGAAGCCTCAAAACACCGAGGCCGAAGCTCAAAACACCCTGGATGAGCTTGTATGTCAACGCCTCTCCGCACGCCAGAACAAACTAAATTTTGTTCCGGAGGCAGCGGCGTTGGCGATCTACATGGGCCGTTCTCTGCCCGCCTTACCAGCCCACCCTGTAGCTAGGCTGCCCTAGCTGTACCATCAAGTGACCGACAACCGGCCTCTCATTCGACTGGACAGTCGATCGATGGGAAACGCAGACGAGCAATCCGCTGACGTGCCATTACTAGCGACTGCGAACCTTCACCAGGTTGTAGAGGCATTTGTGGACGCTGGGGTCCAAGACGGCGTCTTAACTACAGCGATCGTATGCCCCCCTCATTCAGAAGCAAACCAAAACTGTGCTTATGAAACACTCCGCACCTGGCCTTCTAAGCTGGCGGAGTTTACAGCCATCCGGGACGGACTGCAAGCTCTACTACCGGCACTTCTTGAAGCTCCTGGAAGTTTTACGGCACAAATTTACACGGACTCAGCGGCGGCCATACAAGATTTGCGACGTGTAGCCTCCAACTCGTCTGTTTCAGGAGACATTCATGACTTGCTGGACACGTGCCCCTGCCCTCTCCGACTGTCGTTGATACGGCGTAATACTATCACCGCTCTTATTGCGGCGGATAGTTTCTGTCACGTAACGTCGGTTCCACGGCCCCTGCCCTTGCTGACAACTGACCCACATGACCAATTTGTCAAACTAAAGGAATATCTGCGTCGCGCCACACGTGCTCCCATCCCACCATGTGGAACAGACCTTCCCAGTGGGCTCGCTCACTGAGAGGAGGTCCTGCTGCGTAGACTACGAGTTGGGGTGGCCCTCTCTCCTGCGGTAACCCGGGCGTGGCCACCGCGATACCATGCCCCGTTTTCCACGACCTGCCCCTTCTGTACGGCTCCTGCCGAAGACGCCGACACCAACCACCTGCTATGGACGTGCCCTTCCCGAGTGCAGCGAGATCCCGACACCTTCGCGGCACAGGCCTGCATCCGGGAAGATCCCCCGATCTTCAGCGATGGCTGTGGGGGCCCCACCACTGCTGTCTTCTGGACTTCCTCCGGGAAACGGCTCGAAACTTGTACCTGTAGGACCTTATGCCGAATGGCATACTGTCGCAATTAAAAAAAATTTCTTTGTGCGAGAGAAAATCACCACACATTTGTACAAGTTTGAAATTGTTTTTTTTACATGTTACGTCGTCGCTATGCAGTGTGCTAGTAGTAGTCATCGTCATATACATGGACATTGTGATGTTCCTCATGCCGAGCATTACATGCGCCTTAGCGCTTGACGATGACTGGAGCGTAGCGGCGGCGCGTACGTGCACGATGCATGCGCGGTGTTCCTGGACGCGTCGAAGTTCCGAGGAGCCGCATTGCCGGTTGTTACGCAACCTGACGCACACCTCAATGATTTCGCCGGTATCCTTTTTTCCCAAAGCCACGTCGTGATCCTGGGACGCTCGGCGGTCGCCGTGAGCACGCGATCATGAGCGCTCGGCAGTTTCTAGCTCCTCTGTGTTTTAGATTTTTTGAAGACGATAGTCTTTCTTGGGCTACTGTCTGTCTGTCTGTCTGTCTGTCTGTCTGTTTGTCTGTCTGTCTGTCCGTGACTTGCTTGATTCAGCCACTCGTCCAAAGTGAAACGAAGTCTGCGCAAAAAAATTACACTATCTTCCTGTGGGGAACCCTCATGAGGATGCGAATCATCGTGGTGGTTCCGTGTGGTTCCATTGATTTGCCGTTATGTTGAGTGATCTGGTGTTTACTAGCGCCAGAGGGAATTCCGAGTCCGGGTCCACACCGGTGGCAAAGGCAAGCAAGTACTGTTGTGTTACGGTGAGTAGGTGGTGGTTCTCGAGGCACCGAAACTCATCCATCATGTTCTTGTCAATGTTGTCGTCTCTGTGGCAGAATCGGTAGTCTCCGTCAGCGTTGATGAGGTAAAGGTTGTTGACATTGACGCACCGGCTGAAAGCAATGTACACGCCCTCTTCTTCGTTGTTGTTGTTGTTGTTGCGCCTTTTGGTATGGCACATACCCAATCAGGGGATCGGCCAATCAACAGAGGATGGTTAAAATGAATGGAATTCTTATCTAATCACGAGACGTTTAGGAAAGATAATTTAGACCGGTTTGAAAAATGTTTGGGAAAAAGGAAAAAGAAAAAAAATCCTGAAAAATCAAAGCGAGGGTGATCAATCGCAATCATAAAGAGAATCGTTTCGAATTTTCAATGTAGCGCAGGAGGGCGCTGCTTTGTCTTCTCCTTCTTCTTCGGCGGTCCCCTTACGGGAAGATGACGACGGCGGTTGAACGCGAAGCTATCTCGTGATGGATTCTTTGGTTCGCAATCCCTAGGGGAATCCTGCCACAATCATTATCAGAGGTGCTGCGGACGGGGCGAGAGCAACGTACACGCCCTCCTCTTCGCAGCTTTGTATTCGTCTCCTTCTTCATCGGTTCCCGTACGGGAAAATGACGACGGTGGTTGAACGCAAAGCTATCTCGTGATGGATTGCTTGGTTGGCCAATCCCTAGGGGCATCCTGCCATAATCAGCATCAGAGGCGCTGTGGACGAGGCCGGTTGAGCTCCAAGGCGCGTGGCGCGTCCCGCCACAGCTTTCCCACGGGAAATTCAACATCCTCCTCTAAAGTTTTCAGTTCGTCGTTTTCGTTGACGTTCAGCTTCGCGTGCCTTCGTTGTATCAGTAGCTTCTTGACGTAGTTTGAATGAGTCAAGTATATAAGGCGCGTTCGTAGTACTTGCACAAAGGCCTATGAACTCGATGTCCTGCCTCCTACATTTTACCAAGGTTATACTGTACTAATCCCGAAAAGTGACAACGCAGAAAAGCTGAAAAGCGGGGATGGCTACAGGCTGATATCTGTGTAACGTGAATTACAAGATATTCGCGAAGGAGCTGGCACGCAGGCTACAGATTGTAATCACAAGCCTGATAGGTTCGCACAAGACTTGCGGTATCCAGGGGCGGAGAATTAAGACCAAAATCTGTATTGCTCGTTCAGTACTGGAGTTCGTATCCGATGGTGCTCGGCAGGTTGCGCTCCTTCAAATTGATCTTGCCAAAGCATTTTACAGGGTTAGCCATCCTTTCCTTTTTGCTGTTCTGGAGTCAGCTGGGCTTAGGGAAGCCTTGTATAAAGGCATATTGCTCTGTTATAAAAGCTGTACGACCCAGTTTATTATAAATAGCGAACTCTCTAGACCTATTACCATTAGATCTTCCGTACGGCAAGGTTGCCCGTTGTCACCCCTTTTATTCGGTTTGTACCTTAAGCCCCTGTGCATTAGTATTCTCCAAAGCAGTGCCATTCATGGTTTGTGACTGGAAAACTATGAAGTCCAAGTTTTAGCCTATGCAGATGACCTTGCCTTTTTTTGTACGAAGAAGAAAAGTGTTTTGGAGGTAATGATGCTGACACAGCGGTTTTGCGATGTAAGTGGTGCTGAGGTGAACCTTGAAAAATCAAGAGGTTTTTGAAAGGGCTGGTGGGGTAAGCAGCCACGTCAATATGGAGGCATAACATGGGACTCTGAAACAATACAGTACCTTGGGGTTCCTCTAGATCAGATTCGGAACAGTGGACCTCATTGGTCTTCTGCACTTACTGTAGTGAAGCGTAAAACGCAGGCATGGATGGGGCGGGAGCTCCCTATATTTGCGCGTGCAGAACTGTGTTATGTATTTCTTGTCTTCAAACTTGTTTATGTTCTGCAGGTACTTAGTTGCGCACAAAATAACGTTCAAGCATTTCATTGAGTGTTGGCTACCTTCGTATGGCGGTCCAATTGGGAGCCCATGCGCCGCGATAACCTCTTCCTCCCGTTAAGGTATGGTGGTTTTGGATTGGTGCATTTCTTTGTACACCCACTCGTTTCGCGGTTCTTTTTTATCAAAATTTCTGATCATACGTTTTTAAAAGTTTTTTCAGCATATATTGAGTGCTCATTCGCCTTTTTTATTTGCTTCAACCCACCGAATCCTTGGCCGCTTCGTGGCTTTCTAAAAGAGGTTGCTGACACTTTCAAGTTTCATATTGTGCGTTTTCCTCTCGAGTATTTCTACGGTCTCTCCAGGAAAGAATTGACGGGCATTTTAATAGAAAGTTTATTTCCAGTGCCCATTTACCGTGAACCATATGTTATGTTTTTAGATGACAGTGCGTTGAAGCGCGTCAAGAAAATGTGCATCAAAGCGGCTGCAAAAACTTTCTTTTTTAAGTTGCACACATCAACCTTGCCTGTTAAAACATGGCTCAATAGTAAAGGTGTATATCTGCCATGGTCTGTGAACACTCGCTTGGTTACCAGCCGGAGACAATTGATCACTGCTTTGTTTTATGTCGGGATGCTGTGTTTTTTGGGATGTTCTGCAACGGCTTCTAAAAAGGACATAGACATCACCTCTTACAGTATACGATTCCTGCAAGTATTTATGAACTGTTCTGTGCCATATGACCTTTTCGTGCTGATGGAAGTGTCGCATGATTGACCGCCATGCCGAGAAACCTTGTGGAACGAAGTCCATTTTTCGCGAACAATGTGCATTGTGTACAGTGTCTATGCGGCGCAATCGCAGCCGCCGGACTGGTTGCATCTTCTTGAAGCGCAGTAGTATGTCAAGTTGGTTCATTTCCCTCGGTTTCAGCGGGAGGTAAGGCGTAGAGTACACCACGCGGCTGATAACCAGTGCTTGCACCAACCTAATGACGTCATCCTCCTTCATACCCTGGTGCCGGTTTGTTACTCGACTGACCATACGCGGAAGGCGTACAAGCAAGCGCTAGGCCTCCCTCCTCACACCGCCACTAGTAAGCTGGAAGCGCCCGGGGTGCACAACAAGGTGCGGGACATAATTGATGCCCACCTTGTCAGCCAACTAGAGCGGCTAAGGCAAATGTCGACCGGTCGCACGGTGCTGAGGCAACTAGGCTACCAGATAGCGGACGCGAGCCAACCTCGACCGGAAACTGTGCCACAGGACATCCGTACGCTGATCAGGGTTGCTCCGCTCCAGCGAAACATGCACCCTGAGCATCACGTACAGCGCAGACAAGCGCGAGAACAATTCCTACAAAGGAAGTACTCTGCCCACCCCCATGTGCGATTCACGGACGCGGCCCACTATGCAACCCATCCAGCCACAGCAGTAAGCGTCATCGACGGCTCAGGAGATGTCGTTTGCACTGCGACCGTACAAACCAAAAACATCGTTGAAGCTCAAGAAACGGCCATCGCACTGGCAATAACGTCTGCAACTTCGAATAAACCGCTTCACGTAATTACGGACTGCCAACAGGCATGCATGAACTACGGCAACGGTCGCATCGCAACATCCGCCATCCGATTACTAAAAAAGCACAAGGATACCCTGAACCCTACCATACTGATATGGACGCCAGGTCACGCAGGGCTCGACGGAAACGAGCGAGCACACGCTACAGCCCGAGCATGCACCCTCCAGGCACCGCACCAGCCGCTCCGTGACCCGGAGCCTGTCCAGCAGCAGTACCGTGCACTTCTGCAACACCACCACCTTGCCAGATGTGCCTACCCACCACCGCACCAGAAGCTTACCCGAAAAGAGGCTGTAGCCTGGCGGCAACTACAGACCAACACATACCCCCCCTAGCTTCCTGAGAGAGAGAGAGACTCTTTATTACAGAGAAAACAGAGAGGTTTGCCAGCATGAATTCGCTGACATGCTACTCTGCGGGGAAGGGGGGAGAAGGAAAAAAAGGAAGAAGGGGGAAGAAGAAGAGTAGGAGGCAAAAGATAAGAATAAAAAAAGAATAAAAATTAAAAATGAATAGAGTCCTGTTTAAGGGCGCTGAGTAAAAAACTTGACTGCACATGCTATGGAGATGGCTACAGTGTTGTAGCGACGCCAATGTCCTCGAGGTACTCAAATAATGCAGACAGGGCTTTGCGCTGGGAGGATGGTGAGTGGAATGGTCCAAGCATCAATCTTA
The DNA here is from genome assembly GCF_048455015.1 of Haemaphysalis longicornis. Classification (NCBI taxonomy): domain Eukaryota; kingdom Metazoa; phylum Arthropoda; class Arachnida; order Ixodida; family Ixodidae; genus Haemaphysalis; species Haemaphysalis longicornis. The sequence continues at coordinate 2,319,619 of NW_027526296.1, forward strand.
GTGTTATTGGTCCAGGTTGGAGACATTCAATTCTTTGCTGTAAACGGGCCCTTGATTCAGCATAAGCAGAGCACTCTAGTAGTATATGTTCGATGGTTTCGGGTGAGCCACAGTTGTCACAGTATGGGTTGGAAGTCTGGCCTATACGATAAAGGAACGAATTTGTAAACGCTGCATTAAGGCGCAGTCGATGGTACAATGTCTCCAGTCGACGAGGTAGTCGTTCCGGCGGCCTCATTCTCATGTACGGGTCTATGCAATATAGATAGGCCTGATGAAACTCCGGAAGGGACCATAAGCGGTTTCTCTCAGCCAAAACTACTGCCTTAGTCATAGCTGAGGCATCATTTTTCGTGAAAAAAATCCTTCTCCGTGTTCTCAATTCTAGGTCCCTGCGGGCAGCCTCATCCGCTTTCTGGTTACCCAATATGCCACAGTGGCCTGGGAGCCACTGTAGTGTCACACGATGTCCAGAGACGAATGCGAGATGGTGGAGATACTTCACTTCTCGCTGGGCATGTTCATGAAGGCTGAAAGAGCTAGCGCATTGCAGGGTCTGAAGAGCTGCCTTCGAATCGCAAAAAATGGTCCACTGTGTCGACGGCTGGCGAAGAATGTATCGGATGGCTTCTTTTATCCCATGAAGCTCAGCCGACGTGGACGAAGTCGGTCGCTCAAGGCGGTATGACAGGGCTTTCCCAGCTGATGGAATAAAAATTCCTGATGAACTGCACTCAGATGTTGCCGACCCATCAGTAAAAATGTGAGTTGTTGCAGTGTAAAATTTGTTAATGTGTGCGAGTGTCATCTGAAGTAGGCTGATTTGAGGCATTTGCTTTTTTTAATCAATTCCAGGTATAAATATATTTATCCGAAGGGGCGACAGAGTCCAGGGCGGGAATCCCAGGGGCATTGTCTGCGGTGCTTGAGTTGGAATTTGGGCTTTAATAGCCCTGATTGCTTGCCCAAGGCTGGAATTGCTTCGATCTGCGATATGAGCGAACGAATGCGTTCTTGTATGTAACCTGTGCCTCAAATGAATTCGTAGTGTTTCTTGAAGTCGAAACACGTCTAAGGTCAGGCAGCCGGCTTCAGCAATTGTCCCAGAACGCGACGATCCTTTAGGAAGGCCGAGGCACTTCCTGAGACAGTTATTCCTCGCCGCTTTAAGCTGTCTTTTGCTTGTAGGGGACAGCTGCTGCAGGACAGGGAGGCTGTAGCGCAACACGCCGTCAACATACGCCTTGAAGAGAAGCACCATTGAACGACAATCGCTGCCCCAGCGTGTGCCAGCAAGATATCCAATAATTTGGGATGCCGTGGAAATTCGCATACGCAGTCTCTTTACTTCAGGAGCCCAGGAGAGGTTTCTGTCGATTGTAACACCAATATACCTTTGGGTACGGACGTATTTCAAGGGCCGGCCACCGAGGATTAAAGGATATCTATCCATGCTCTTACGGGTGAAGGCCATAGCGCTGCTTTTTTCTGGGGAGAGATGAAGTCCTTTAGGCTGTAGGTGTTCTGATATTTTTGCAAGTGACGTCTGGAGCTTCTGTTGCCTAACTAGACGTGATCTCGAAGCACTCCAAATGCAGATATCGTCCGCGTACAGAGTTATCTTGACCCTACGGGGGAGAACACGCTTCAGGTGAATGAGCACGATATTGAATAGTAAAGGACTTAATACAGCTCCTTGAGGTACCCCTCTTCTTACTTCATAACATGGTGTAGGCCCTTCTTCTGTGCACATGAAAAGTTTTCTTCCTTCAAGATAGCTTGAAATCCATGCGTATAATCTTCCGCCTAAGCCAAGTGAAAGAAGGGATGCTAGAATTGCATCGTGATATACGGAGTCGAAGGCTGATTTAATATCTAAAAACACCGCAATTGGTATGTGTCCGCAATTTAGTTCTTCTTCCAAAGACGATACGAGGGTAATAATGCTGTCAATAGCCGATCGGTTCTGTCGAAATCCATTCATTTGAGGTGGGTACAGTTTTTTAGTTTCCATGTACCAAGTCATCCTTTTGAAGATCATCTTTTCCATTAATTTCCCAACACAGCTAAGTAAGGCTATCGGTCGAAACGAGTCGTAACGTGTTGGTGATTTTCCAGGCTTTAAGATAGAAATAATTTTCGCTAATTTCCAATCAGACGGGACGGTACCATGCAGCCACGTTGCGTTGTAATACTCCAGAAGACGCAGGCGGGAGTGCTGGGATAGATGCGAGATTGCCTCATAAGTGATTTCGTCGTAACCAGGAGAAGACCGTTTCATGACGTCGGAAATCGCTGCATTGAGCTCCTGTATCGAGAATGGCAGGTCCAAGGCAGGTAAGGCAGCTGCCGGTGGCGCAGAAGGGTTGGAGTGTGCGCGTATCTGAGTAGATGAGCTTGCAGACAGGAGCTTGCAGTATTTGTTAGCTGCTTCCTTCTGGGAAATGTTTTCGTGCAACGACAGCGCGCTGAATGGGTGTAGCTGCGGTATATGGGTACGCATTCCCTTTACAACGCGCCAAATGTGCGATGACGGCTTGTGAACATCTAATTTTGCACAAAAATCTTTCCATTGCTGCCTGCTCAACTTTTCCAGATGGCGTCTTACATGTCTATATGCCCTGCGAGCTTGTTGCAGGTCTTCTAAAGTTTTGGTGCGACGCGCCTTCCGCTCCGCACGCCTGCGAATGGCTCGTAAACGCTCATACTCCCCATCTGTCTTGATGTTTGAACACCTTCGTGTGACACACGTTGATTCCCTGAGACATCGAGCCATGAAGGGAATGAGGTCGTCATCTGAAGTCGCTGCAGTGATCCTCAGGTCCACGCTCTGTTCATAAGCATCCCAGTTTGTGCACTTTACCTTCCTTCCCAATCGGAGTGCATCTTTCTCGAGATAGGATAGTAGAACTGGGAAGTGGTCGCTCCCCCTCGTTTCCAGGTCTGTGCACCAGGAAAAGTTTTGAGCAATGCAGCTTGATACGAAAGAAACGTCAATACAGCTGCTCACTGTCGCGTTTTTCATGTATGTGATGCTGCCATCATTAATGGGCCCAATATAGTTTCTGATAAGCAGCTCCGCTAATTTCGTTCCACGGGCACTTGAATGTGCGCTACCCCAGATCTCATGGTGCGCGTTGAAGTCACCGCAGATTAGGTAAGGCGGGGCCGAGCTAGTGAGAATGCTTTGTAGCCTCGAGGCGTCAAAGGCATTGCCTGGCTCTATGTAGGCAGCAATAAAAGTAAATTGCTGTCTTCCAATCATGGTTTTGGCACAAACATATTCTTCAATTTCATGAGCAGGCACAGCGACTCTGGCTACTGGCAAATCATTGCGGACTCCAATAAAAAGAAGACTGATGCCGTTCGAGCGTTGAGAATGCAGCAAATTGTAGTTTTTTAACTTAAAGTCATCCTCAACACGACACTCAGATATTACAATAAATGGAAATCGATATGTACGCACAAGTTGGCGAAAATCGGCAAGTTTTGAGCGTAGACCGCGAGCGTTCCATTAGAAAATTGTACAGGTCTTGAGATTTTCGTTGATGAGCGGTTTCGGGGAAGGGGTGTCCGATGAAGTCAGCTTCTGTGTACTCCGGACCCATATCGCGAAGTTGAAGACGCAGTCACGAGAGGTTCCAGGGACAAGACGGCTTCAACTTCAGGGATATGTCCTTACGAGGGATGGGCACGGAGTAGAGCCCTGATTGCTGCGAATGGGATCAGCATACCGGTGATATCGGCCTGCGTGGGCTGACCTGTCGTCCGTTCCTGTTCTTTGCGGGGACGTCGAGTTGGAGGGGAGGCTGCGTCCTGTGGGCGCGCGTCAGGTGTGACCTGAGAAGCTTTGCTGGAAGATTGATCCCGTGTAGCTTGCGCGTAGGACTTGTTTGTGGGAACTTCACCATTAAGCGGAGGGTCACTTGAAGGCACAATAACAGTTGAAAGTACGACTTCAGGGTTCGACGGCGGCTCACGTCGTGCAGGAGCTTTCCCTTGTATTTGCTCGACACTGCGTGCAAGAGTAGCTGCCTTTTTCTTCGGGCAAGCACCAAGCCTTTTTCTTCGGGCAAGTCCTTGTGGGAGTGGTCACCAGAGCATATTTTACAGCGAAGCTTTCCTCTGCAATTCTTGGCGATGTGGCCATGTTTCTGGCACTTGAAGCACTGTGTGGCAGATCCGAGGTATTCTGCCACGGGGAAGCTGTAAAAACCAAGGAACACCCTAGCAGGCAGAGGGGAACCCGGCTTAAACTCCAAGATGACAGAGCGTCGGCGGGTCTCAGCGACGACTTGATTTTCATCGCGTGAGTAGGTGACTTGCCGACGGGCAGATACCACACCTTGATCGCTCAGGTAACTCGCTAGTGCCTCATCCGTGTACTCCAGGGGCACGCCTTGGATTTTCCCATACGTCGCCATGTATGAACGAGGCACGCGCGCCTCGACTGTCATGCCAGCAAGGGAGGAGACGTGAAGAAGTCGGTTGACAGCGGCAAGGGACGACACAGTCACAATAAGACTTCCATCCTTGTTTAGGCGATGGGTTAAAACCTTTTCTTGTGCCGTTGCCACGACTTCTGACGCCAGTACGTTGGGGTTGACTCTCCACAAACTGCAGCCTTCAGCTGGTTCAAAGACGACGGGAATCCCAGCGGCTCGCTTTTTTTTGTAAGTGACCAGCGCGAACTCTCCTTGATTTGTTTCCATGTCAGTGGTTTCTAAAGACACGTTCTGACCGTCAGGTTGCTGGTCAACAGCACGCTTTTTAGGGGCTGGTGGTATTTCTGGGTTGTCATCGGGAGTGGAGTCGCATGTACTTGTGGGAATACCTTGATGTGGTCCGCTTGGAGGAGATAGACGTTGGTGAGTTCCGTCCATTACGACAGCATGAAGCGCAGGCGATGGAGGCACCCTGCTAGGCTGCAGGGTCCGCTCCCAGCTTCGCTGAAGCCGTTTGACACGGCGAATCCGGCTTTTTGAAGTCACTGGGTGGTGGTAAGGAGGCAGCGCAAAGGATTGTAGGCACTGCGTAGAGCCACCGGTACAAAAAACGGAAAAACTGAAGAGCAGCAAAAGCAACCAGCCGGCAAAGCCGATCTTCGTCTTTCTCCTTAGCTTCCTGCACATCATACACCCCACAATATATCCTGCACATCATACACCCCACAATATATCCACCCACATGCCCACGTCGCAGCGAACATGCAGCACTGTACCACACCACGTGGGCTTGCCAGAACACACCAGCAGCCCCCATTATTCGCACCCCCACCCTCGAGCAGTGGGAGGCCGCGCTGTTCAGTTCAGACCCTGAGGACCAGCGACAGTTGGTGGACCGGGCACGGAGGACCGCAGCTGCCGCAGGCTCCCTGGACTGAGGGCTTCTCCCGCTTTCAAGCGCAAATCTGTTGAATAATTGTTTTTACCACCACCACCACCACCTTTTTGAAGCGTGGGTGTGCCTGCCTGACTTTTAAAATGTATTAGTGAATGTACCGTCATTGTAGTTAGTGTGGAACTTTAAGCTATTCGGGCTACTTTCCCATGCAATAAAGAAAAAAAAAAGATTTGTAGCGTAGTGGGAAGTGCACCGCGTACCTCCAGTTGAGGCCAGACAGTCGTGGGATCGAAACCGGGCGCCGCTAACTTTTTTAAATGCAGAGCATTTCAGTAACTCACGATGTCACCCGCGTAGGCGTCCGTAGTCCGCATCCGCATCGCTCCCCCTGCACTATATAAAAAAATAATACTTGCCGGCGCCAGGTTTCGATCCCACGACACTGCGGGCGGAACGCAAGGTGCACGGTACTCTACCAACTGAGCCACAAAGCCGACACAGAACGGAAGGTTACGAACGTGCCTTATATCCTTGACTCATTCAACCGTCGGCCAGAGGTGCGCCCTCTCCCCCGCGTCCTCCTCGCCTTCTCTCCGCTCGCAACGCCCTCTCTCGCCGCGTTCGGTTCGGGCGCACAACAGGTGGGGACGTGCGCAACACCCTCTCTCGCCGCGTTAGGTTCGCGCGCAAGAACAGGTGGGGCGCTCGCATCGCGCTCTCTCGCCGCGGTCGGTTCGCGCTTAAACCACATATGTCGTTCGCGCGCGCTGCGGTCGCTAACATCTGTGGCGTGATCGTGACGTCAGCATCACGCGTTCGCGTGGTGGCGATTACGGCGCTATAACACTCTCTCGCGAGGGGCATTGGATTGGATTCGATTGGATTGGCTTGGATTGGCTTGGATTTGGATTGGATTGGACTAAAGCGGATTGTGTTGGATTGTGTTGCGTCATAGCCGCGCCACGTTGCGCCATAGCCGCTCCACGTTGCGTCATAGCCGCGGCAGGGGGTTCACGGCACGTTTCACCATCGACTTCATCGACAATGTCTACGCTGGAAGACAACAATTACAACAACAACAACCAATACGTAATCCATACGACTTGCAGGCGCGCCGCCCCGCAGAAATGCTCTGCATTTGATCGTGCCCCTCGCGAGGGGGATGTTTTCTTTTTTTATAGTGTAGGGGGAGAGGTGCGGACAACGGACGGACGCTGGACATAGGCCCGAGCAAGAGATGCTTTGCATCTAATAGTCTAATATACTCGCAACCAAATCTAAACATCTAAGTCCGGTTTATATGTTTATACTTGTCAACATTGTTGAACAAGAACAAGACATTTGGCAAGTATAGAACAGAAAATAATGCACAAGGAATATATACAGTGTTACTTTATACAAAATTTATTGATACTTGATTTTCGTGAAATGAAATACTACATCCACTGCACAAAAAAAATCACACTGTTGATGATGATGATGATGATTTCTATTGGTTTACCCTTTGTATCGGGGTGATGACATGTCATCTTACCAAAAAGGACTAATATACATATGTTTTACAGTTTTGGTTTAATACTAGCGCTGCTTAGGGCAGGCACAAAAAGCTTATTAGGCACAAAATACTTTTTTTTTCCTGTTACAGATGGTAACTGTCCTAGGCAATATTCCCCTCTCTGCTTTTCGTCCACCAGCATTCTAATCTTCTTTTCGTCCCCTCGACAGCCTTGAAGGTAACTTCCTCTGTGATACCCTTAAATCCTAGGGCTTCTGAACGCCCAATATTCCCTTCATGTAGATTTGGATGGATACCCTCACATTCTAACACGATGTGCCGATGTGCCGCAACTGTCGACTGCTGTCGCCAGCGCCGCTATAGCTTCTGGCGGCATTTTAGGAAATCAAGCAGCAACAGTTACGAAAGGTTCCACTAGATAGGTTCCACGTTCTGCTTGGAACGCACGTGGACTAAGGCAACACGGTTCTATAAAAGTTGAAGTAGGGCGCCTCGATTCTAGAGCGTCTCCGCTGTATGGCTGCGCTGGCTTCGATGAACCCGATGCCAGCGCTGCCAGCGATGCCAATTTAAATTCACATGAGCAAACCTTTACCGTGTTTACCTTGGGATTAGTGCGACGCAAAAGCGACAACATGAGAGGTGAGCAGGAAAGCGAAGGGAGGCATTGATTTGGCAGATGTCGAAGGATTATCGTTTTTTTCCGGCATTTGCAATGAAAGGACAGATACGCGGCCATTTTTTTGCTAAAGTCACTGCACGTGGCGGGGGTGGGTGGCGGTCGCCGCGAGGCACGGGCTCACGAGTGCTCGGTGTATTATTGGGTTTTTTGACGCGTTCCGCAGTGCGCGCCATACATTACGGCCAGTTACCACATCTATGCTTTTAAAAGCGAGGCGAGCCGGCGCAGCCCCGAGAGCATACGAGAGCTCGTGAGAAGCAGAGCGAAGTGACGGTAATGAGCGGCGTCGGCTACGAGGGTTGATAAGGAGGAAGTCACAATAATGCTTGTACTGCAAGAAAAGACAAATTTCTGGGTAGATATGCAGTTGGAAATTTCAGCAGTGCAGCTTGAATCGCAAATTGCTCCAGCTAGGGAATGGCTACTACTCAAGCAAGAAAAATTCCAGTTGTAAATACTTCTACCGCCACACATTTTCTGGTTAGTTCCAAAATCCAGCTAGAAACCCCATTGTTTTCTTCTTTGTACAGGCACATTGCTGCACTATGTACACTGGTAAGGCATTAAATGCAGCTGCGTCATACTTGGTACCATTAACAAAACTAGAAAGCGGCTGAGCCCCGAAGAAGATGGTGCAAGCACTGGTTAGGAACAGCCTTTATTGCATACAAGCATTTGCAAGACGGTGCTTTCTTTCTTAAGAAGCAGTGACCCCCTGAGAGACTGGAGTGTTCTTGAAGCGTGGACACCAGCGTGGACATCATCTTTACAATAATTAGCAGTAAATGTGTTAAAAGCGGGACGAACTGCGGTCTTTGGTGTGGTATTTCTTGCTGTCACGCCGTTGTGCATTTCCTCCGAATTATGTCAGGCAAGCTAGCCCTTCAGATTGCCTTGATCTCGTGTCCAAGAATATTCAGGGCATGCTAAAAAGCACTAATACAAGTTGTAATTTCTGATCGAGTGCCTGAAATAAATGGTATAAAGCGATAAGCGAAGATGAAATTTCCTTCCCACTGAAGGCCTGCAGTTCCACCTACGAGGTGGTTCCACTTCCAAAGTAGCCCCCCTTCCAATGCGGTTCCACTTCCGAAGTCATCCCACCTTCAAGTGCTTCTACTTCCGAAGTTGTCCCACTTCGAAAGTGGCCCACTTGTGGAGTGGTGCCTGTTCGATAAGCCCCTTCAAGGCGATCCCACTTCAAATATTCGTCTGGGTGGCCATGATGATGTCTGGGCAGCAATTATAACAATAATTATGTTAATAATCAGCGCTGCTCTAGCCGCTCCTCCCCCTTTGCTTCACCATCAAACCACTTTTCGAAGGTGAAGCACAACTTTTCGTGGAAAGAAAGAGCTTGCTTACTTACATTACCTGAACGAGTTTGTCGAATGCCACCCCCGCCCATATTGTTTCTTTCCTTGTTTGGAATTACGCAGTGAATGCAAAAGTATTAGTGTGTGGCTCATGGAGTGCTCCTACGGCTTTCTGGGTGATTGAAGTTTCCTCTCACGCACGCACGATGGCCAAAAAATAGACACATTTCAACCATGTTCATCACTGCTATCTTTGCTGCCTCTGTTGGGTTCCCCGTAGTGCAAGTATTGGGTTCCCAATAGTGCAAAAAAAAAAAGCGGCGTTGTCCTGTACAGAAAACGGCCACCCTTGGGAAACGTTTTAAGCGAAGGTGTATTTTATATCAGCCAGTGCTTAATGCTCCCGCATTAAAGCAAGAAACGAGGAAATGCAAAAACACGAATAGTAAGAACGTGTAATACAATAAAATTATAGGTACAGTTAGTATATGCAACGATTTATAACTCAGAATGGGGAAAAAACACCGGTATCTACGGCGTCTATCTAGCGGGGCCGAATGCCGGTTGGACCAACCCCAAAGGACAGACTCAGGTTGTCCTGTGCTCCTAAAGCCGTCCTGCCGCGGCCCCTTCCTCCACTGTCCTTGGACGCGGCACTCTTGGTGCTTCTGCGTTTGGCGGGGCCGTTAACAGCCTTGTGGCTGCGGGCCAACCTGAGCGGCGACTGGAGCTTCCACTTGTCGGCCATCACGCCTCGCATCGTGTTCGCTGGCGGAAGCTTCGTCGTCTCTGGCAGGGAGATGGCCAGGAACGCGAGGAACAGCAGCAGGAGGGCGACGACGGAGAAGGCCATGGCCCGCAGCTCTGCAGAGTGCACGTCGTTTAGGAAGGGCCCAACCATGGCCCCCATGCGACCGCTCAGGTAGCAGAAGCCCACGCCTGCTCCCCGCACCACCGTCGGGTAGAGCTCGGCCGAGAAGGTGAACAGCGTGGTCACGGTGAACTCGAACACCAGCAGCCACAAGACGGTGACCCCCCAGTGGAGCGCGTACGAACCGCGGTACACGTCGAGCACAGCTAGGCATCCGATGATGACGGATAGGGCCGCCATGCTGTAGGCCAAGGACAGCCGACAGCCGATGCGCCTCAGCACATAGACGTTGAAAGGGAGCTCGATAATCTTCAGCCCCAGAAGGGAGAAGCGTGGCACCCAGCTTGTGCGCATAACTTCGCTTGTGTTGAGGCTGTAGAACACGGCAAATGTGATGCACCAGCAGCCGAAGACGATGATGGACCGTTTGCGCAAGCTCTCGTTCGCCACCAGGTCGGAGACGTGATCGTCTGCAACAGGAAGTGCGTCGTTGCTGTTAGTGCGCTGTCGTCCTGACAAATGGTTGTCACCTACAGACAGCGCTGGGATAATGATAACGAGGAAATGTGGCTAAAGCTACTCAGTTAACAATCAGGAATTACCAGATTTATATTTAAAGTCGGTTTCTGATGAAGGGCCGACAATACTTATTTGCTTTTTGATCCCCTTCATTTGCTTCAATTTGCTTCAACACAGCTCTTTACCCTCTTTCCTCGTAACCCACCACGGGTTGATGACTTGTAGCTTTATCCTTCCCTCTTCTCTTCTTCCATTTCGCTCTTACCACGTTTTTAACTGTCCAGAGACGGTATTCTCGTAACTTTCCCCTTTGAAAACGCCCCTTTTGCGTCCCTTTCATCGTGACGTACTTCCGGTTAAGTAGTGGGCCTTTCGTTCAAATACCGTAACTGGTCTTGCAAACGCATTTTAAAGAACTGAAACCGTATCAGAGTATCTTTTATGTGTTTTTTGTTCAGCGAGCGAACCAACAATAAAGCGACAAAAAATCGTCTGCTCCAAATCGTCTGCTCCGAGTAGCCACGGCTCATAGCTCCGCCGTGCTTGTAAGGCGTCACATCCGGGTGTTCGCTTTTAGCCAATCAAGGCTCATTCAAAAGGGACAATCTTGAAAGGGACACAAGAAAGACAAAACACCGGAATACCGCCCCAGATCTATCATCTCGTTATCACCACATTGTCATCATCATTTAACCTCAGTTATGGTTGCCCAGCGGGCATGCCCACGAGCTCACTGGCCAGTTGAGAGAAAGGATCTCCTTGCACTTTTGTCTCCAATATACTTACTATTACCACGTGATTCGTGGAGTAAGTAAAGAAACCAGTCAGTCTTGACCCCACGGCAACATCAGGTCGGCACAGTACAGGAACCACTCATATTAAAGATACAAGCCGATACCGCTGGTTAACTGGTTGTTTCTCCATGTTAGTAAGTCTGAGCTTAGGAACAGTGCATCACGGACACCGTCTTTGTTTTGAATCACAAAATTTCAATTATGAGGACGTGCTGGCGCGAATCTTGTTCCCTAGGATGATAATTCTGCTTGTGTGCTCCCGTCATCTCGCGGCAGTTCTCGGATGAGCTTTCGACCTCAGATATCTTGCCTAAGCTTTTTTAGAAAGGGCATGCGTTTACTCAGAGAGGTTAAATATTCAATCCGGAAGCCTTGCTTTCGTGTTGATGGAATTGATAAAGCTGGTGTATTTTTATTGTATAAATCACAGAGATGTCCGCAAAAAAGCCTTCACCAAACCGTATCAAGTGTATGGCTTCGAGAAATGAGCACAGCAGGAATCAGGTGATGGGGAAAGCCTTGCAAGTAAATAAAAATACTACTTATTTGTCAACAGTAACAGTAAAGAGCGGGACGCACCTTGATCTGAGAGAATGGCATCGAGAGTGCCCCCTTTCCCGTGTTCGAGCAGCTGCTGCTGCCTCTCTATCTGATCCCGGAGTGCAGCGAGGCGAGTCTTGAAGGCGTCCTCATCGACCTTGTTGACACGGGCCGCCGACACCAAGACGCGCTCGCCTTGACGCACCCGCGCGGTCGCCAGGAGCCAGCAGGGCGACTCCTCCATCAAGCACACAGCCAGGATCAGGGCACTCGTGGGGACCATGTACGCGATCTGCGCCATATGCCAGTCGTGGATGAAGGTCATCACGAGCTCGCGATATATTGCAGACGCAACGCCAGCCCCGGACAGGGAGAGAGCGCAGAAGAGGGCGCGGTGGTCGATGTCGGTGACCTCGAAGAGCAGCACAGTAGACGTGACGATCGTGCTCGAGGCCGCCGTGGACAGCACAAAGCGGAGGACTGCGAAGGCCGGTATGCTGTGGTCGAACGCGGTCGCGATGCCGGCCAGGATCAGAAGAACGATCATAATGCAGAGGACCGGCCAGCGCCCGATACGGTCGGCCAATACCCCCGCACCAGCACCACCCAGCACGCCGCCAACCATGTATACCGCCATCAAGAGGGACAGTATCCAACGCCGGCCACAAACGAGGTCCCAGGCGCTCACTATCGAACGCTGTCCAGCGCTTGGTTCATAGTCCCAGCCGGCGTCACAGGGTACCACGGTTCGGTTATCGGCTCCCAGGTCCTCCGGCACGGGAAACGGGGGGTCGTGGCGAAAGCAGTGGCTGCGATCATCATCTGTGCCGTCTACGGCGGGAATGCTGGCGTTCTTCCATGTCTCCAGAGGCAAGTCGGCGTAGGCCGCCGGCGCCCTGCACCAGTGGTCGACGGGCAGGGCCAAGTCACTGGCAGCTAAGGCGTGCACAATGGATGTGAAGACGGCTAACGTCGTGCATAACAAGACCAGCCTCTGGAAACGGCCTTGGCCGAAGATTAGGATGTACTCTAGCGGCGATGTCATGCCGGCGAGGGTTGAACCCTGGGATGGTACTGCTGGAGACAACGGGGATATCGGGGACATGATTGAGGACACGGGGAAGCTGGAACCTTGGGCTTGCACTCCATCTGGGGACATCGGGGACATGATTGGTGACGCAGGCTGGTTCGAACACATCTGCCGTCCGTGTGCGGCCTTCGGCGTTTGGCTGAGGCGGCTGGAACACTCGGACGGACCAGCTGCGACAAGCGGCTGCATCGGAGAAATGAGGTCTTCTTCTTCGAACGTGACCGGCAGCGCGAGCCTGGGCCCAGGCGGGAGACGATGTTGATGACAAGGATGAGGATGACGACAAAGAATATGACAGTGACGACGACGATGATGCGTTTCCGCGAATAAAAAAGGTCATGGTTGCTATATCGCTTCCGAGTGAATAGTAGTGAGAGCACCAGCCACGAATGACATGGGAACATGGAAGCCGGTTTTATTCCACTCAGCAAAATCCCGATGATGATGATTCCTTAATTGTTGGTGACGATGATGATGACGTATCATCTCTTCCCCCCTTAATTACAGTGGCTAGAATTCCAGCCACTGTACCTTAAGAGCTAACACGTGCAGGGGAAAAGCCGTAGCGGTCAGAGGGCCGTCGGAGCCTTGTCGATTTTCGCAAAGTTGGCGGGTGAGCTCCCGCCTCGGCCCCTTCCGCGCTGTCGTGCAATGAGGTCGTAGTACCGGGAGATGAGGTCGAAGCGTTCTGCGTTGAGGACGGGATACTCTCGGCGGCGGGTTCCCGCTGGTTAACGTCTCCCGAGCGACAGTCGCGTTCCTCAGCCCGACTTCTCAACTGGTCTAGATGCCGTCGCTGAAGTCCCTGCTCCGATCAACCGTAACCATCCGGGAGCCCAGGTGACTGTGCACAACTAGGGAATCCGCCGTCGACCTTACCCAAAACTTCGCATCCAGACGGGGTCAGAGGCATTAAATTTAGTCTTTTTCGCTCTGGGTTGGATTTCTGTCCGCCCCTTGTCCGGTGTGATGCAGTCAATTTTGGTTCTTATCTGATATCCCAGTAACAGCCCCGCAGGTGACTTGCCATCCTAGATAGGCGTTCTGTGATATCGGAACAGAAACCGAGATATTCATGTTTTGAGGTCCATTCCAGGGTTTTTCTTTAGCCCTTCTTCGAGGGTACGCACTGCTCTTGCAGCTAATCCGTTGGACTGTGGATGATACAGGGCAGTTGTGAGATGTTGCAGGCTGTTTCGTGCATCAAACTCGCAACGACAGCGCTCACAAATTGCGGTCCGTTGTCTGAAACGACCGTTTTTGGAAGGCCTAAACGAGCAAACATTGACCTTAGCGCATCAACCGTTGATTGCGCTGTGGTAACTTTTATAGGAACTGCTTCCACGCATTTTGTTTTGGCGTCCACCACAGCCAATACCATCTGGCCGTCTATCGGACTGACAAAGTCTGCGTGTAGTCGGCTGCATCGTTCACCGGTGTCCGGGCACGCCAGAGGTATCTGGGCTGGTGGCATCGCCGAGGCCTGCGCACATGTACAGCATGATTTGACGAGCCGTTCATGTCACTATCCAGACCTGGGTACCAAAACAGGGTTCGGGCTATGCTTTTCATGGATGTCATTCCGGGGTGTGTCTCATGCAGCACACGCAACATGGGTTTTGCCACATTCATGGGCAGAACAATGTGGTGTCCCCAATACACCAAATTGTCGCTTGCGGTAAGCTCTGTTCTCCGGTTAAAGTATGGACGGAGTTGCTCGTGACCCTGCGGTAGGAAAGACGGCCACCCCTCTGCAATCCACTTTTTGACCTGCCGAAGGATGGCGTCTTGATTAGTCAGTTGTGCCACGTCGCCAGCGCATATTGCCATTCCCTCCGGACCTTGAATATACAAAGCATGCGTTCAGCGTTCTCAGCCGCCTCCTGTGCGGATACAACAAAGTCTTCCGCCTGCTGCAGTGTTAGCTTTCGTTGTGTCAAAAAATTTCTCCGCACGTGTACATCCCGCACACCGCAAACAATTCGGCCTCTTAACATGCGCGCCAGTGAAGTTCCGAAGTTACACTTCTCTGCTAGCCGCCGAATTTCCGCAATAAAATCCTGAGCACTTTCATCTTCCTGTTGCGAAGGCGTGAAGAAAGCATAACGCAGCAATCTCGTTGACTTGCGGAGCGTAGTGATCCTCTAAATGCCCGACCACTTCTTAGTAGCTGAGCTCATTCACCTTTCTCGTATGACGTAGTGCTTGCACCACTCGCACCGCAGTGTTCGTTAGCGAAGCTATGAGCAGTGCTCGCTTCTTCGTAGGCTCCTCAATACAATGAGCTTCGAAGTAAGCTTCCAGGTGAACCCGGTACGTAGGCCACGTACCTTCTTCGCCGGTGAATTCCGGTGGCCCCCCGGCACTCATTCTTGCGTGGGACTACTCGCCTAGCGCAAGCGCGATCCTCACGCCACTGCTATATCGCTTTCGAGCGAATAATACTGAGAGCACCAGCCACGAACAACATGGCAAGATGGAAGCTGGTTTTATTCCACTCAGCAAAATCCCGATGATTATGATTCCTTGATCGTTGGTGATGATAATTATGACGTATCAGTGGTGTCGTAAGGTTGTGACCTCCTTCTGAAATGGGGCTTCTCGGCAAATTCGCCGCGTGGATATGTGCTACAATCTGGGTTGCCAGCCATCCAACGCGAACGTGCAAACTCAGCAGCAGGGTCTGCCACTCAGGGCGCGTTACCCACGTAAAAAATTCAAAAATTCTCAAACAAAGATGCACATGAGTTCAAGTTACCGGCAGAAGGCAACAAAGTATCCTTACAGAAATTATACGTCGCAAAAAAGGAAACGAGAATAAAATGAATTATAACAATTTTGAGGAATCGAAGTGCGCGAGGAAATTTTAAAAATTCTCGTGACCATGGTTTGCTGTATTAAACGTACATTCTTTCTCTCTTTATTTCAGCTGCAAGTTTTTTAACGCATAGCAATAGCAATGGTCGCCTGGGCACGAAAGCTGTACCTGAGCTTTACTGATTGATTGCAGGGTTTAGCGCCCTGACGCAACGCAGACGATGAGGCGCAGCGTAGTGGAGGGCTCGAGATTAGTTTTGACCACCTGGAGATCTTTAACGTGCACCGAAATCTCGTACACACGGAAATGTTTGCTTCTCGCCTCCATCAGAAAAGCGGCCGCCGCGGCCGGGAATCGAACCAGCGTGCTCGTGCTCAGCAGCACAACGCCTTAGCCAGTGAGCCCCGGCGGCGGGTGCTAAGTTTTATTGTAGCTACCGTAAGCCACGTTGGTAACATAGAGACTGTATGAAAATGCATTGAGAGTGTGAGGAAGGTTGTGGCATATTAATGGCCTCTGTTTAATAAAATATTCATCCTTTAAATTGTGCTGACGCTGCAATTTGATGGAATAAAAGCTTGAACGGGTAGGTTTGACATTGTACGAAGTAAATGTCTACCTATAGAAGGTAGTGCCTGATTCATCGACTGATTGACTGATTCTCCCACGACCAGATAAAACTGCTACGCCTAGGAACTTAAAACATCGAGAGAAAAACCCTTTTAAGGCGTAAGAGCACACTGAACCGGGAGTTTCATAAATGGCCCACCTAATGGAGGAAAACGGGGAAATTTCTTTTTCGCGAATTTCTGATGACCTGACTGGCCCACTCAGATATCGAAGTGATTTATGCAGATATATATCCCGTAAAAAATCTATAAAAAGTAGTTTTGTAGTTTTGTACTATTCCATCCCCATGGTCGAATATCTATTGCGTACAGAATTAGGTTCTCTAAAAGATATGTTTCACTGAATGGGATATAGATTGGTTTATCGCTGATTAATGGTACTCATACAAACACATAAAACAAGTTTCAGGATTTCGCCCAAATACGCCGGTAAGAGGGCGTAAAATATTTTTGAAATTAAACCCTAAGAGTGTGATAAGGACAAATGGGTGATGTCAGCGCCCAGCCAAACTTCGTACAAAGGAGGGAAAAAATTTCCAGAGCACATACCCGTCATAACGTGAGTACTCTTTGCGGCAGAATTTTTTTAATTATTAGGGTGAGACTAAGAAAAGGGCTGAGATTTTTTTTCTATCAATTTGTCATTATGTCGTAGGCCTGGTGAGATATTGATCTGGTTTTCGCGTTTTTAGGTAACCCATTCGGATATCCAACAATGGCTTTAAGGTGTTTTGCCTGATGCTACCCTCATAAGGCTAATTTCTGATTTAGGGTGGGGAACATGTTCCCAGAAATTTCTCAGGGAGTGTTGAGCGCGTTGAAATACCCCATTCGTTTTTGTGTACAAACGTTACCCACACATGAGCCCAAAGTGTGGTATTCCGTTTCCAAGAGGGGTACAAACGTGGCGCTCCCGGCTCGAGAGAAAACTGTAATTAAACGTACCCACCGTGATGGCTCAGTGGCCATGCCGTTGTGCTGCTGAGCAGAAGGACGCGGGTTCGATTCCCGACAGCGGCGGCTGCTTTTCGCACGGAGGCGAAATGGAAAAACGAGCGTGTGTTTGAGATATCGGTGCACGCAAAGATTCCCACGTGGTCAAAATTAACCTTGAGCCCTCCATTACGGCACGCCTCATCGTCTGTGTAGCGTTGGCGCATTAAACCGCACAATCGGTCAATTAATTAAACGTGTCGATATGCAGCACCGCCTCCCTAAGATGACCTATAAGATTCCAAACTACTTTCATTTGCGAAAATAACGCGGCGAACTGAGCTAAGCGAACATAATACTACAATAAAAAAATCAGGGAAGCGTGCACTCACGGGGAAGACTTGAATTGCGGAGCTGTTGAAGGTGAGCATTGGCAAACACATAGCATCATAGTATAGTATCATGGAGTCATAGTATATAACACATAATGTCTTAGTATAGTTTCAGTATCATTGTTTATGGCATGGTTGCGGTGCTCGTAATCGTCGTGATATTCATCGAAGAGGTCGTCATCTTTTTCACGGCGAATGGTGGATGCAAAGTCAACCTGAGCTTTTTGGATTTTCACCAGCACTTCGTAATGAACTTTAGGAAGCGGTGACGGGGTTTGCAAATCATCTCGGAAAGGATTGGCACACTCGTAGCCGTGTCTTCAATTATCCATAATGGCTTCTAGAGAGTGTGGCATTCGCGTTTTTTTTGTGTGATTGTTGTTGCTAAAGCCACTGCGTGAGCCGGGGAGTCGGAGGTCACCGCAAGGCACGCGCTCCCGAGCGCTCAGCCATCTCCCGGTATTTTTTCCTGCAACGGCGAAGTTACGGCGAGTAACAGCAGCTCGGCTGTTGAAAATGATTGGTGTTGGAAAAAATTATGAATTCCTCGGGCTCGAAGTCGGGGCGTACGTTCCTAAACCCTTAAACGAAGGCTACCCAGGCAGAACAACGGATCTTTTATGCACTTTTTTATAATTGCGGAAGTTTGCTACATAAGGAAAAACCATATATACTGATACACTCCGGATTTCCGAAGGTATCGGAGCAGCAGGCCATGATTTGGACCTTGTATCCACGCCATGAAATCTGGCGGATGTCCGGGGCGCGGGCCGCAGGCGGCGATGTGCACAAGTCGCAGGCTTCGCAGGGCAGGGCAACTCCATACCAAAAGCTCAACTGTAGCCTGGTCAACAGGAGCAGGGCAACAGAGGCACGTGGACTTAAACGAGGCATGATGTTGAGTCCCAGACGAGATGTCGGATTGTGGGGGTCACTTCTGTGTTGCAGGCAAAGCAACGGACTGGTCTAGGAAACGTACTCGGGTGCCGATGTGATGCCAAATGGCAGCCGCAGAAAGCACTAGCGACCAAACGGGGTAATGAACGTTGTGTACAGCTGTGACTGTGGAGACAGCATGACTTGATGAAAACTTTACTTAGCATCCAGCTTAGAAAAAAACTTGGCATCTCCAAGCAATTCTAGGCATTGTTCCACGGTCGGTAGCATGTGGCGTTCACGAAGAACGGCTTTGTTAAGCTGAGAGAGATCTACGCAGATCCTGTAATCACCATCACCTTTTGGCACAGCTACCAGTCCAGCACACCACTATGTCGGAGCATCGACGTGACGGATCACTCCTTCCGATTCCATCTTGTCCAGTTTTTTCTTGATGGGCTCATGGAGAGGTAAAGGAAGACGTCTCGGGGCACTTAGTGAGAAGGGCGTCGCCCCGGGTTTCAAAAGGATTGTGTAAGCGTCAGGCAATGTACCCAGTCCCTTGAAAAGGCCAGGGTCTAAGAGCAGCTCTCCGGACGACTCCTGTGAGCCTGAGACATGGTCAAGGAACTTGCATACCCCCAGGGGCTGAATTGCAGGGAAGCCTAACAAGGGAGCTGTTTTGGATTCCAGAACATACAGTTTCTGCTCCACGGACTTGCCTTTCCACATGAGTGCTGTGGCTTGGTATGTACCCCGGACAGGCAACGTGTGATTACCGGGACCTTTGAGCTCGCCTTCTGGAACTTGAAGTTTTTGCGGAACTCCGGAAAATGAGCTTGGTACGACCGAAACTTCGGCTCCTGAGTCCACCTTGAACGACAGTGGGGAGCCATTCACGAGTACTTCGATGAACTTGGCGTTCGGGCGGTTCTCTGCCACCGCATGAAGTTCAATGGAGCTTGCTGAAGACCGAGTGCGCTTGGAGTTGCATCTTCTTTTCTTCATGCAGACAGTTTCGAAATGCCCTTTCTTGCTGCAGAAATTGCAAGTTGCTTGTCGAGCCGGACAGTCTGCACGCTCGTGCGAAGAACGTCCGCAGAAAAAGCCCCCTCTCTGGTTGGGCCTGTCTGGTGACCCGGTCCTTCCTTTCGCGTTACGAACACGCGCGGCGGCGTCGACGGCAAGCGGTGACGAGTCGGCAGAGTCGCGTTCCCGGCGCTCGTTTTCTCCGTCTTCGTGTTGACGGACATGCGTAAGTGCCTCTTGCAAGGTGAGCTGCGGACTTCGGCACAGTTTATCTGAGAGGTTACGGTCGAGCAAACCGAGAACGAAGCGGTCGCGGACGAGCCTTTCCTCGACTTCCGGCGACGCGTAGTTGCAGCGCTTTACCATCGAGCGGAGAGCCGTGTACAAGGCATCGGCAGTTTCACCCGGTTCTTGAGCACGGCGGTGAAACCGGGCCCGTACAGCTCGTTGGGCGGATGAATAAAATGGTCGGTAAAAGCTTTTTTGACGGCGGCAACGTCTTTGAGCTCTGAGTCTCCCAGCGGCGTGGTTGCGAGTACGACACGGGCTTGCAGACCCATACAGTAGAGCATAGAACGCACCTGAACCTCCGGCGGTGCTGTGTAGTGGCCCGTGGCGAAAGTGTAATCCTCATACTGGAGCAGCCACGTAGTCCAAAAGCCGGGGTTGTCGAAGTCGAAGGGCGGTGGTGGGCGTAGCTGAGTCAGCTGCGGCGCGGCGGCGGCGGCGATGGCAGGGGTAGTCATGGCGGGGGCGGCGGCGGTTGTCTCGTGACGGGTGTGCGGGGTTGAACTGGTTGAACCGTTGAACTACGGACGAGCGTTGAACCGAAGAACTAAAGCCACTCCTGACACCATGTTGAGGGTGGCCGAGCGGGTACGCCGAGGGACCGCCCCGGCATAGCGCGCAGCCCTGAGAGACACGCACAGACACGATGCTACCAGCAGGAACATCACCCGCCCCGGCGGGGAGCTTGCTTTATTAGAGCACCTAGAGTCCACTGATGATGATGGTCGCCGTGGCGCAATGTAGTCGAGACCCGACACACTACAGTTTCATTAATTTTGTCTCCGAATAAGCTCATTTGCCCGCGTTCAATCAAACAGCTATCAAAAAACATACTAACACAGTCGTGAAGTACAAGTTACACGAGACAAAGTTACTTCAGAAACATACCCAGCTTACAGTTAATGACCTTCCACTGCATGCAGCAGAATCAATATTGCGATCTCGGAGCCATTTTAAATTTTGTGGGTGTTAGTAAAGCCAGTAGTACAGGTTTTTGCTTGAATTTGCAAACAAAGGCACCGTATGTTATCGATGCAACATATGCTTATCGTACGGGTATCACATATATTTTATGTGATCATGTTGAAAGTCGTCGGGATAGAGAAACCATTCACCGTGCTTTGGGTAAGAATGCTTTAATATTTCCGAATTGGTTTAAACGACACTCTATAAAGCAGGTACATACAGCCCTTCAACCTGCCCCCTCAAAGTCTTCTTTAAACCATATAATATACCAATTTTGCTCCTAAGCCACTATTGTTCTGCAAGTCGGAAATTCTACAAAGCGGTTTATACGCGCCACTTATGATACCAATTTGTCTTTGCTTCATATCTAATCTGCCTAAAACTTGGCTATGTCAGGCCTACAAAAAATTGGGTATTTTTGTTGTGAGTTCATAGTAGGGGTCTTTATTTTGATTACCAGTATATCGTACGGGCTCAGAGGTCGTCAAGCTCTCCACAGCAGCTTTTTTTCTCGCTCCGTCATGCCTTGCAAGAAACGTGAAACAAAGTTCTATTGCATTTATTTGACCCAGAATACCTAGCAGAATACCTAGCCATATTGACGCAGAATACCTAGCAAGAATCGGTGTTCCACTCTGCCGAAAGCTTTCGCTTGATCGATAGAGATGCAGCACACATAAGCGCTAATCTTTGTCGCGTAACTGAACAAATCACGCGTCAATGCTGGGTACGAGAAAATTGTACGGCCTGGCACGCTGCACCTTAGCGTTTGGCTTTACTATCGGGCAAAACGGTGCAGGTGCGTCTGGCCAAAATGGATGCTACAATCTCGTAGTCAGTGTTGGAAGTGTAATCGGTAGATACGCCTGGGGCTGCGTAGGATCCCCACCTTGTTTTGTGATCAAGATGACACGGTCCTCGAGGAAAGATTCAGTTCGCTCTCCGCGTTGAAGAGAGCTGCTCACCATGTCGAGGAGTGCACCTCACATGGCCGGAAAAAAAACTTAGAAAAATTCAGCTGAGATACCGTCAGGTGCAGACGCCGACGCACTGTTCAATTTTGTCACACACTCACTCAGCTCGCCGGCATCCACAGGAGCACACAGAAACTCAAACACGTGATCCGGGGCACATGGCAGCACCCTACAAAATGCGCTATGCTCGTCCTCAAATTCCTCTGCATCCCAAGACGCGTTCTCGGTCGAGAAAACGGTAGCTAAATGTCGCACGAATACCTCGGCTATACCTTCAGCCATCGTGCTAACCGACCCTACCTTCTGGAACTGTGGGTAAACCAACCTCGTCAACCGAGCCAGCTCCAATATACCGAAGTACGGAGGGGTCCGAGACAGTCCTGCCCAAAGTGTGCGCACGGCTCGTCTCTTGTGATGACTGCCGTAAGAAGGACTTGTAGCGTATTTTCAGCAGGTTGACATAGTCCTGCATCACGAAGGTTCATGTGCCCCCTCTCTGTAGGATATGAAGTCTTCTTAACGTGTAGTTAAGCGTGAGCGTGGTGAGAACCTTGCGCGCGCGACCTTTCTTAACGCGCCAGTGGTCCTTCAACTCATCCCAAGGGAGAGAACTCAACTCGCAAAGAGCAGTCAACGAAGTAATTAGCGCTGACTAACAGTCCCTGTCGGTTAGCAGACGCTAGTGCATCCGCTACGCCTGGTGGTGGGGCGTACACTTGCCAAGGTTAAGCGTTGCTAACGCAGGCTGGCGATCGGACACGCGACGGTCCCAGCCGAAAAAGGAGAGGACGTCACAGCACTCCAAGTAGCACCTTAGGTCGAGTGGGAAATAGAACCTATGTAACCGACTGCCAGATTGTCCTCTTTCCCAAGTTGCGTCAAACCGGTCGCCGTGGAGCTGCACCCACCCATCGGAAAGATGGAATTCACGATCAGGTCCTTCCACGCCCGTGCGCCGCTATAGGGCCGATCTGGCCCAATTCCCCGAACACCACGCTCAGGGTCGGTCACACAATTAAAGTAGCCCACCAGAAATGTTGGGCAAGGTTCGAGCATCAACGCGACGGGGGATGCGAAAAAAGAAGGTGAGTCAAAGTGCTGCGCGGGTGCATACACAGCAGCTGGCACGCAATAAAAGAGGAAGAAAAAAAGTGGCCGCGTATATGCTCCTTTCGTAGGAAATGTCGACAAAAGACGATCGTTTTTCGACATTTGCCATGTAAATGCCTCCCTTCGCTTTCCCGCTCACGTCTCATGCTGTCCCTCTTCCGTCGCGTTCCTCCCAAGGTAAACCCGGTAAAGGTTTGCTCAAGTTAATTTAGGTTTACCGGGTTCTATTGCTTCAGACCAGGCGCATCGGCGCCACCGCCGCCGTACGACGGACATTCGCGGGAATGGAGGCGCACCATGTCAACGTTTATGGAACCACGTTGCCCTACTCAACGTGCCATCCAAGCAGAACGTGCAACCTATCTAGTGGGACTATCGTAACTGTTGCCGCTTGATTTCTTAAAATGCCTCCAGAAGCTGTAGTGGCGCGGGCGACAGCAGTCGATGGAGTGAATCTCTTTTCTGCAGCGGTTGCAGTATTTCATTTCGAAAAATCATGAACCTATAATTTTTTTATAAAGGAACACTGCAAATATTGCTTAGGTATTGCTTTCTTTCTTATATGGCTGTGTCCAGCGTTCCGTCCAGACGGAAGGGCAGCTGTCACTAAAGTTCCGTCCAGTGGAAACACAGCTCTCACGTTGAGAGCAGTCTCTCTTGATTTTTACCCAACCGGCCAAATCGCTACCGCTCACTGACTAGCCAGAATCACTGATAATTATTAATCATTATTAATAATTACAGATGGTCGGACTAACTCTAGCTCTATCCTAACGAATCTCCAAGCCACCACCCGACGCCCGCTTCACAATATTTCAGTGAGAGCAGTCGGTCTTGACTTTTACCACCTAACCGGCCGAACTACTTCCGCTCACTGACTAGCCAGAGTCACTGTTAATTATTAATCACTGGTAACAATTACAGATCAGGCGTAACTGGCGATGGCTACGTCGGCCTTGGCTCCAGTGAGCGGGAGCGGGTCGGCGACTTGAGAAAAAACGAAGACCGACTGCTCTCACCATGTGAATTGTAAAGCGGGCGTGAAGTTTCGCTGTTACAAAACGCTGACCACGCGGCCACACATACACACACACGAAAAAAAAAGAAAACACGGTGCGAGAATCGAACCACGGACTACAACCTCCGTAGTCAGCGGCAGAACCACTACACCAAATCCCAGAACGAGAAACGGCGGCTAATCGGCTGGTTTTGGTTTGGCGTTCAGTCTGGAAAGAACTTTAGTAGTTTTTAGCGTTCCATCTGGACGGAACGCTAGACATCTCTTTCTTATATTTGCGTAATCTCTTGTTTTTGTTCAACAATGTGGACTAGTAGGAATATTGACACCGGACTCAGACGTTTATATTTGGCTGTGAATATATAAAACTACTGCGCAGATTTTGTTTCACTTTGGCCGGATGGCTGAATCGAGTCACCGACAGGCAGGCAGGCAGGCAGGCAGGCAGGCAGGCAGGCAGGCAGGCCGGCAGGCAGACAGACATACAGACAGACAGGCAGACAGACAGACAGACAGACAGACAGACAGACAGACAGACAGACAGACAGACAGACAGACAGACAGACAGACAGACAGACCAAAACTTCTGCGTTTAAGTAGCCTAAGAAAGACTATCATCCTTACAAATCGACTGCAAGCAGGTGCCCTCCGAACCCAAAGGTACAATGAGCCTTGCGGAGCAAACTCTCGAGCGGAAATACGAAGCCTACGCCCGAAGCCATGCTGTGTGACAGGGTAAGAATGGCTTGCATACGAAAGCGATTGCGAAACCAAAGAACGTCGCGTGGAGTAGGAAAATTTCACTCCTGCAAAAAGAGAAGGTCAAGGTGTTGCGCCCAAGCATAGTGCATTACCTCACTCTGTTTGTCGAAGACCGAAAGCCTGGACATGCAAAGTAGAAAAATGCACCAGCATACGGGTGATAAGGGCACAGATCACGTTATTGATTGATTGATTGTGGGGTTTAACGCGCCGACGCAACGCAGGCGATGAGGCGCGCCGTAGTGGAGGGCTCCGGATTAATTTTGACCACCTGGGGATCTTTAACGTGCGCTGAAATCTCGTCCACACGGGCGTTTTTCCATTTCTCCTCCATCAGAAAAGCGGCCGCCGCGGCCGGGAATCGAACCCGCGACCTCGTGCTCAGCAGCGCAACGCCTTAGCCACTGAGCCACCGCGGCGGGTCACAGATCACGTTAACGTTCCCATCTCCAAAATTTACTATCGTCAGAAGGCACGTCCACTTCCACGCAGTTCCTTGTGGTCGGCATCGTCGGTGTCCGCTGCGGACGACGGCAATTCCCACTTGGACGCATATAGGCGGTCTGGTAGAGAGGGTCGGCGAGGAAGCAACTCGTGCTCATGGTTGATCGGGCTGACGAGGGTTGACACGTTCCCTCATCCGGTTCGACCTCATAAGCAGTACCCTAACCGGCATTCACCGAAATGCCAGTTCTGCGCAATGCAAGTTATGCTTGCTGTGCGCAGATTTTTAGGTAGGGGCCATGCGAGCACTGCGAAGGTGGGAAATTTTAATTGCATTGGATAACCGCCGTCCCATTCATCAACATAGGAGTGAGGCGGTGCGGCGAAAAGCATGATGGGTACGTCGTAGTAGTGACCGGATAACGGCGCTACAGCCCATTATGGCGAATCACTACTGTACACTTTTCACAGATTTCACATTGACTATAACAGCTTTAATTTTTCTTCTTGTCGTCGCTCGCTCAGTTGTAACACCGTCGCCGTGTCTGTGGCCGTCGCCGCGGCCAAATTGCTGTAGCGGCGGCCAAAGTGCTGCACACTAAAAATTACACAACGGATGCGGGGTTACGACGCAATGCGTTTATTTTCTCGAGTGACACTAACCGTGTTCGCAGTGTTTTTCACCAGTATTCCATGTCTTTCGCATGGACCATTCCAGTGCGGATGCTTACCCTGGAGGCCCTTCGCAAAAGCCGTAATTATAATAAATAATAGTAAATATTAGTAAATAATAGGGCTTACTGATTAACAGAGAGTGTTGGCGGTTTTTCTGTTCAGTGCAAATCAATACAGACTGCTCTCACCGCGAGTTGTGAACAGGGAGCAGGTCTTGGCGTTGCGTCTGGACGCAACTTCGGCGATGGCTATTCCGTCTCGACAGAATGCTACCCACCTGATTTCTCGAAATCGCCGTCACCTTTTATACTCTTGACAGACGTCCCATCCTGCATCTGCGGTGAATCATTTATTCAATTTATTTGCACGAATAAAAAAAGCGGCTCGAAAAAAATGCAGTCCTGTGTATTGTATTTCAAAAATATCCGTGCGCGAAGTATATTGGACGCATGTGCTTTAGTTATTACTTTCTCGGCCGGCAAAAAAAAAACGGTGATATATTCGCCGAAAATAATATTTGAATTTTACTGCAGCTTTTGAGGTCGGGAACATTTTAACTAGAGTTCTCCACGCATTTACCGAAACTCTTGTTTCCCCAAAGTACGTACGTGTCTCAATTGTAAAGCAGGGAGCCCAAGCCGATATAAAAGCGATTCACTTGTAGTGCATTTACGGACTTTCATTTGCGGTATCGGCCTGGTTTATTTACAAGACAAATCTACACTTCAGGGATCTTTTCGGTTAGGAAGTACAGTGTAGGGTATGGGGCATCTCTAGCAGTCTTTCCTAATAGAACCGAAAAGAGAGGTGTTTCAGTGAATGTGTTTCATATTATACTACAATACAAATGGTGCTTCAGTAAAGTACCGTATTTTCGCGATTCGAAGCACCCCCTATTCCAAGCACTCTCCCCTACTTTCGGGGGAAAAATTGAAAAAAAAAAAATGTTTGCTGTGAAAAAAAAAAGCTTTCCCTCGTTTCTAAGCAACGATCGCAAGGTGTATTTCCGACGCATGGATGCAGGCCCGAGCTCACGCTGGGGTGAAGTTATTTATCAAGTTTTCAATTACAAATCGATTCAACACAGCTGAAAACGACTTGTTGGGGGCACTGAGAGCGGTGGCCCAAGCGGCTCAATAGACTCTTACCCGCCGCGGTGGCTCAGTGGCTAAGGCGTTGCGCTGCTGAGCACGAGGTCGCGGGTTCGATTCCCGGCCGCGGTGGCCGCTTTTCTGATGGAGGCGAAAAGCAAAAACGCCCGTGTGTACGAGATTTCGGCGCACGATAAAGATCCCCAGGTGGTCAAAATTAATCCGGCACCCTCCACTACGGCGCGCCTCATCCCCTGCGTTGCGTCGGCGCGTTAAACCCCACAATCAGAATCAGAAATCAATAGACTCTTATGGTACTGAGAGTGGCTGCAGATCAGACGTAAGCGTTCTGTTCACTGTCTTTACCTAATTGTTTTTAATGTTTGCGAAATAAAGCTTTGTTCCTTGCACTCGTTTCTTCGCGATACGGCCGCGAAATAAGTGGGGGGATGGGGTAATTTTTTTTTAATCTGAGCAACCCCCTCACTTTGGGCACCGCGACCGTGGAAAAAAGGCAAAAAAGGGGTACTTAGAATCGAATAAATACGAGAGAGAGAGAGAGAGAGAGAGAGAGAGAGAGAGAGAGAGAGAGAGAGAGAGAGAGAGAGAGAGAGAGAGAGAGAGAGAGACTCTTTATTAGAGGACAGCAGAGGCGTTTGCCGGCATGTTAACGTCTACATGTCACTCTGCGCGGTGGGGAGGAGAGAATCAAGTTGCAATAGGAAGTAAGGCGGAAGGGAGAGAATAAAGAAATAAATAAACGAAGGGAAAGAAAGGCAGTAGCGTGTGTGTTGGGGACACTCAGTGCGACACGTGAAAAGTCTATTTCTGTTCTTGAATGCCGCCTTCCAGCCTTCAATGTCATTTGCATTGTGCTGCTTCCACTTCTGCGGTCTATGCTCACTTTCAGAGTTTACATTACCATTATTGTCATATGACCGCCTTACTATAAAATCGCTAAGATGCAGCGCTGAACCAACATGCTAAGAGGCTGGGTTTGTATGCTTATTCGTTCAGCGCAGAAGGTCACCCAGAACTGTGCACCGCTTTTATTGCGGCGCTGGTAAATCTAGTATAATCAAAGCCGCAAATCAAAGGCTAGTCAAAAATTAATGTCGTTCAACTCATTGTGAAAGCTGTCGAGTGCAGAGCAGTGAATCGCCATAATGGGCTGTAGCGCCGTTATCCGCTCACTCCTACCACCCCACGAAATTCCAATTTCCCGCCTTTGTGGTGCTGGCGCGCTTTCTTCCTGATACAGCTACAGCGGTAGTTCTGCTGTTGTGCTTGCTTTTCCTCCCGCACAGGCCGGCGTTGTACTGCCACTTTTTTTTCGCTTACTATCGCAAAAACCAAACCAACGAGCGTTCCCAACTAAATGAACGCGAGTGCTGCCAGTTAATTACGCAATTTTGCTTCAGACCCACCTGCAGTATTCTTTGCGCTAAACAACGGAAAGATGTTTGACAAGCGCCAGCGGTTTACGAGTTTCGAACGCTTATGACTTTTTAAACCGCTTCGTTTTCAAAGCCTCTGCGGGAGGTCCTATGACGGGAAGCCGTTGTCTACTTCAGTCCGTTATGCCGCCGCGCCACGTGATTCCGACAGTTCCTTGAGAGCGAGCGTTACATCCAGCAACGACAAAGCGAGCCCCATAGTGCCCTGTACTTAAAATAGAAAACACCAAATGAACTCTCTCTTACAGGGAAAACGTAGCCTTGCTTGTCCGAACTAACGAACACCGCCACGCGGCCTTTGTAACACGCGTGGTCTGTCTTTCCTCTATCTCGCCTAATGTACGCGACAATGAATAACACAAAAATATGCAGAGTTTGCTCGTGTTTTTACCGGTTCAGACGAAGAGCAGAAGAATGTAGGTGTGTTGCGATGGAGAAACCACCGGCCAGAAAGCGTCGAGGAAGCCCGGCGCATCCTTTTTATTGCCACGGGCGCCCCAGCGGCCAGCTTTGACCCCACTACCGCCTCTCTCGCCGCGTATACCCCCCGGCACACACACAACTCACCATCCAGCAGGAACATAAATTGCGTCTTTTACAGACAAACACATTTCCCAATCCCGCTAAATTACGCCTCATTCAGCCAGCGCTATACCTTTCACCTGACTGTACTGCCTGCCAGTCCCTCGGCACACTTCAGCACCTTGTGTGGGGATGCCCGAGAGATCCCTATCCAAAAATAACCTTATGTGAGCAGTGGGAGGAGGCGTTGCGCTGCCCAGACCAGGAGGCTCAAGCTTCACTGGTCGCCCGGGCGGCCGCGGTCGCCGCCAAAACGGCGGCCACCATCGTTAACTCTGCTCCCAAATAACTGTGTCTCTTCTTCTTTGACCGCGAATGAAACTTCTGCCGGAATTTTAGACCAGAATAGCATTGAAGGATTTCGGCCACGACAACTTCGTGCCAGCAAAAAATAAAACAAAGTGATAATAACCACATCAATAGCATTACTTATTCAGCCATTGTCTTGCCCCCCTCCTCACCCAGCCCTCGACACCGCCACCTTCAAAACGATTCCGAAGTTTGTGGTTGTATGTGCACTTTTCTTTTTATAGAGAGAGGAAGCTTACCGGGAGTTTACTGAATCGTCGAACACGCCTCTATAATACCGCCCTAGCCCGCATTGTCCCTTTCCGTATTTTTAATGACATAATGAGTGCAAAAGCATTAGTTTGGGGGTACTTGAGCGCTCCTACGCTTTCCGGCGCGATTGGAGTTGGTTCTCAGGCGTGCGCAGTCGCAGCGGACAGGACAAATTCAAACCACGTTCTCCCCCCAGCCCCTTCCTTGCTTTTTTTCCCGTCTGTTAAAGCGC
Source organism: Haemaphysalis longicornis (assembly GCF_048455015.1). Lineage (NCBI taxonomy): Eukaryota > Metazoa > Arthropoda > Arachnida > Ixodida > Ixodidae > Haemaphysalis > Haemaphysalis longicornis. The sequence goes on from NW_027526296.1 coordinate 2,349,127, forward strand.
AAGCAATAGGTGACCCATTGTTGAAAAAAGCGGCGCTGTCGATTACAAAAAATGGTCACCGCTGGGAAGAGTTTTGTGCAACGGTGACACTTCTCTATCGACGAGCAGAGTCATCCTGCACGACGAATGACGATAATAAAGAAAACGTGTATTCCAGAGGTCCAGTGACAGAAATCATGGGTTCGGTTATGCGACAAAATAAAGTTCATAGCTGGCAAAAGCGCAGTCTTTATCTAGCGGGGACAGATGCCGCTTGATCCGGCGAGTTAGGGTCCACTGTTGTAGTTCTGCGCTGCTAAGCCCACGCTGCCGCGGCGCCTTCGTCCGTTGTCCTTCGACGGGATACTTTTGGAGTGTCTGCGCGTGGTGGTGCCGTGGACAGCCTTGTTGCTGCGGGCCAACCTGAGCGGCGAGTGTAGCTTCCACTTGTCGGCCATCATGCCTCGCATCGTGTTGGCTGGCGGGATCTTTGTCGTCTCTGGCAGGGACAAGGCCAGGAACGCGAGGAACAGCAGGAGGAGGGTGACGGCGGAGAAGGCGACGGCCCGCAGCTCCGGAGAGTGCACGTGGTTGAGGAAGAGCCCCACGATGGCCCCCATCCGACCGCTCACGTAGCAGAAGCCCACGCCCGCGCCCCGCACCACCGTCGGGTAGAGCTCGGCCGAGAAGGCGAACAGCGTGGTCACGGTGAACTCGAACACCAGCAGCCACAAGACGGTGACCCCCCAGTGGAGCGCGTACGAACCACGGTACACGTCCACCACGGCTAGGCATCCGACGACGACGGATAAGGCCGCCATGCTGTGGGCTAAAGACAGCCGACGGCCGATGCGCCTGAGCACGTAAACGTTGAAAGGGAGCTCGATAATCCTCAGCACCAGGAGGGAGGCTCGTGGCACCCAGCTTGCACGCATAACTTCGCTTGTGCTGAGGCTGTAGAACATGGCAAAGGCTATGCACCAACAGCTGAAGATGATGATGGACCGGTTGCGCAAGGTCTCGTTTGCTACAAGGTCGGAGATGCGAACGTCTGTAAAAGGAAGTGCGTCGTTGCTCTCAGTGAGGTGTCGTACTGACGAATGGGGGCCACCTATAGACCCAGCTGGGGCAATAATAATAACGATGAACTGTGGCCGAAGTTGCCAGTTAACAATCATGAAATACCAGATTTATATTTAAATTATCGGTTTCCGTCGAGGGCCGACACTGCTTGTTCGCTTTTCCACTCTTTTCATCACATTTGGCGAAACACAGATTATTACCCTCGTTCCTCGTCCCCCACCACAACGTTGCTGCTTGTAGCTACATCGTTCCGTCTCCTCCTCTTTCGTCTCGGTCTTACCACGTTTTCAATAGCGCTACTCTTTCACCTCGTTCTCAGCACATTGCCATCATAATTTAACCACGCTTATTGTTGACCAGCGAGAATGGCCACGCGCCCACTGGCCAGTCGAGACGAAGGATCTTCCGGCACGCCACCGTGTGTAGCCGCACGTTTGTATGCAATAAAGATATCATTCCAACATGTTTCGGGATGTACCTGAAGCAACTAGTCAGTGTTCTGACCCCACGGCAACACCAGAAGGGCACAACACATCAGGCACTCGAAATAAAGATACAATCTGATAACCCTAGTTAACTGGTCCTTCCTCCATGCCAGTGCGTTGCAGCTGCGCACCGGTGCCTCACGGTGCACCGCATCATAAAACTCGACGCATGAAGATGTTCTGCAACGAATCTGGTTCCGTAAGATGATAACTCTACTTTGTGTGCTCCCGTAGTATCGCGGCTATTCTCGGATAAACGGTGTCACGCTTGGCATCTTTGCGTATTCGTAATTCTCTCACTTAATAACCAAATCAACTTCGCTTAGAAAGGCCATCCTTGTTACTCCAACCGATTAAATAATCGACCCGGAAACCTTGCTTTCGAGTTGAAAGACTTTATATAGCTGCTGTATTTTTGTTCTATAAATCACAGAGACAATGAAAAACTAGCCTTTTGCACGCCTATCAACACTATGGCTTCAAGAAATGAGCACAGCTAGAATCAGTTGATGAGGTAAGACTTGCTAGTAGATCAACGTACTACCCTTTGTCAACAGCAACACCCTAATAGTAAGACAGTTGCCAGAGAAAGACCGGGCGCACCTTGATCCGAGAGAATGGCATCGAAACTTCCCCTTCGTCCGTGTTCGAGCTGCTGCTGCTGCCTCTTCATCTCTTCCCGAAGTGCAGCGAGGCGAGTCTTGAAGGCGTCCTGGTCGACCTTGTTGACACGCGCCGCCCACAGCAAGACGCGCTCACCTTGATGCACCCGCGCGGTCGCCAGTAGCCAGCAGGGTGACTCCTCCATCAGGTACACCGCCAGGACCAGGGCACTCGTGGGGACCATGTACGCGATCTGCACCATATGCCAGTCGTGGATGAAGGTCATCACCAGCTCGCGATATATCGCAGTCGCTACGCCAGCCCCAGATATGGAGAGAGCGCAGAATAGGGCGCGGTGGTCGACGTCGGTGACCTCGAAGAGCAGCACAGTGGACGTGACGATCGTGCTCGAGGCCGCCATGGACACGACAAAGCGGAGTCCGGCGAAGACCAGTATGCTGTGCGCGAACGCGGTGCCGACGCCGGCCAGGATAAGCAGGAAGATAAGAATGCAGAGGACAGGCCGCCGCCCTACGCGGTCGGCCAAGATGCCAGCGCCGGCACCACCGAGCACGCCGCCAGCATTGTATACCGCCGACAACATGGACAGGATCCAACGCCGGCCGCACACGAGGTCCCAGGCGCTGACTATTGAACGCTCTCCAGCGCCTGGCTCATAGTCCCAGCCGGCGTCACAGGGTACCACGGTCCGGTTATCGGCTCCGAGGTTCTCCGGCACGGGAAACGGGGGGTCGTGGCGAAAGCAGTGGCTGTGACGATCATCTGTGCCGTCTACGGCGGGAACGCTGGCGTTTTTCCAGGTCTCAAGAGGCAAGTCGGCGTAGGCCGCCGGCGCCCTGCACCAATGGTCGACGGGAAGCGCAAAGTCACTGGAAGCCAAGCCGTGCACACGGGATGTGAAGACGGCCAACATCGTGCACAACAAAACCAGCCTCTGGAAACGACCTTGGCCAAATATTAAAATGTGCTCCAGCGGCGACGTCATGCCGGCCAGGGTTGAAGCCTGGGGTGGCGCTCCTGGGGACAACGGCGACATCGGGGACATGATTGAGGAGGCTGGCATGTTGGGATCTTGAGCCTGCACTCCTTCTGGGGACATCGGGGACATCGGGGACATTGTTGAGGACGCCGGCATGTTCGAAAGTGTCTGCCTTCCTAGTGCGGCCTTCGGCGTTTGGCTGAGGTGGCTAGAAGACTTGGGCGGAGCAGCTGCGTCAAGCGACAGCATCGGCACGCTATGGTCTTCTTCTTCGACGGGGATCGTCTGCACGTGCGTGTGCCCAGTCGGGTGACGATGTTCATCATGAGGATGATGACGACGATGTAGACGACAACTACAACGACGATGACGCTCTTGACCGCATAAACTAACGTGTCTAGAGTGCCGTCCGACGGTATTATAAGCAGTGCACTATATCGACGTCCACCGGCGTTTTGTGACAAAATTGCCGCGCCTGGCACTATATATAACGTAAAGCTAGGCAACCTAACCTAAACATAACATAACATAACCTAACGCACACCAATCATTTGAAACACCAAACCTAACCTAAGGCATAAAAATTAAATTTAAAGATGAAAAGCAAAAACCGCGGCAAGAACCGGTCTCGAACCACCGTCCTTGAGAAGAACCTAAGGCGGATCCTCTACACTACAACGGCTTTTTTTTTTGTATTTATGGCCTCTCTTTGAAAATTCACAACAGATTACATCTCAACATTGCAAATATGTACACATACAAGAGGTGGAGTTGCCAGCCACTACAGGGCTGACATTGTCCATTTAAAATGCCCTCATATTGATTAGTTGCTCTATTTGCGGCAGCCAATCAGGTAGTTCCTGGTGGAACTTAATAACTTCAACAAATCGCCTGATGCTCTCTTTGAAATACTCCGTCGCACATCGCGCATCAACATCATTGCACAACCTTGCTGTACAAGAGCGCCATATACTATGGAGACCCAGTGCAATGACTAAATCGTAAGGCACTCCATCACCATTGTCTATTGCAAGGAAACGTATACCGTAAAAATCTAGTGGAAAATCTTTGTGTAATGTCCTCTGTAGCACATCCCAAAAATGTACACCCTCCCAACAATGCAAAAATACATGATCTATTGTCTCGGGGGATTTACAACTAAAACAATCTGTCCCCATGGTACGAATAACCCCCTTTCTTCCATAAACGTTCCTACTAATAATGTTACTGTATGTAACTTAACATAAAGGATTTGACCCCTGTTTGAATCTGCATTCTTTTAACCCTCTTAAGCACATCGCTACCGGGCCTTCCACAGTACATAGCCCTGCACATGGTAACAGGGAACACAACATCGACCATATCACGGTACAGTTTCTTACGCGCAACCGTACTTAAATACTCTTTTGAAAATCTTGCGTTTAAAAACTTCACGCTGGCCACGACCTCCTTAAAATATCCAAAGATACCCCCGTCATGTATTCAGTCGTAATCACAAAATCGGAGAGAACCCTGCCTAGCCTTAATTGACACACTGTACGAAGAAAAGGGTCCCTTACAAAAAAATAAATCTATTCACTAGTTGTCGCACAAATGAATGCGGTAGCCCAACTCCTCCATCTTTCTCTCGCCTAAAAAGGTTGTTACGACTGCCCCTCTCCCAATTCGAGGCCCAGAGAAAAACAGCGAACACTCGATGAAACTTTTGCACGTTCGTGTGTGAGCAGTGCAACACCTGCATCAGATACCACAGTTTACATATAAGAACAAATTACACACGGTCGCCCTAGCAAACGTGGACAAATAAGCCCCTTTACATTTGTCCGCTTTCGCGCGAGTTTCTTTTGTCTGTTCTTTCCTATATGGTTCGCTATCCCTATAAAACTGTAGGGGGGCTCCCAAATACCTAACTGGGGTTGTTGTCCAGGCTACGTTGGCAAAAACGCTGGGGGTGGATTGCCATTTGCCATGCCAGAAACCAAGACATTTTCCCCAATTTACTAGGCTTCCGGTTGTGGTACTGAACCGTTTTGTGACCTGGACGACTCTATAGATGCTCTCTTTGTTCACTACAAACGCTTCGGTCCGGGGCTAGCCTAGTCTTAACTATTCCAATGTCGTCGGACGAATGTCGTCGGACGGCGCCCAGCTAGAGTGCTGTCGGACGGCACTCTAGACACTGCGTTATAGGAATCATGGGGAATTCAAGGATGCGAGTAAATGTAAAAATTGTGGGTGATCCCTGTTTTACAGGAATAGGTGAAACACGAACGTGATCGGTGCCTTCACAGTAGCAGTTGAATGTTAAAACAACCTCCTTCATGTGCCAAGGTTTCGCGAGCCTGACCCCGCCAGACGAAGTGGCGCCGACACGCGAGAAACAAAAAATAGCCGGTTTATTCCGGGACAACAAAACTAAAAATTACATGCACAGAAACACCAGCTTGAAACACAACAGTCATGGGAGAACGCCACAGCGGAGCCTTGCCTCTATTCACGCGCGTCCCCCGTACACGAAGGCGCTGGCATCAAAACGCCAACTGTCAGCGCTGATTAGCGCCATGAAGCGCTACTTCGCTTTCCATTTCCTAGACAGCAGCACCATCTAAATGAGTCATAGGGAAGGACATAATGCGCGTTTGTGTCCCTGCCCACCCCTCTGCTCATAGCGCAGTCGGTAGAGCGCCCGTTGCGGCGAGAGAGCTCGAGAGGGCATGGGCTCGAATTCGGGCGCCGCAGGGTCAATTGAGTTAGATCTTGGTGTACCCGGATAAAACACTTTCTTGTGAAAAATCACTTTAATTCCACGGAAATCATTTTTTACATATTGCAATATCAATGCTCACTTTGGCAAGAAAGCTGTCGCTACACCTCTATTGTGGCTGCACTAAGCCACCCTGGTACCTTACGACGGTAGCTGAAAGTTCGTTTAGACAGTGAAGAAGGTTCTGCCATAATAACGAGGTCTGTTTGGGGAAAACATAAACTTTTATATGGTTGATTGATTGTAGGGTTTAACGCGCCAACGCAACGGAGGCGATGAGGCGCGCCGTAGTGGAGGGCTCCGGATTAATTTTGACCACCTGGGGATCTTTATCGTGCGCAGAAATCTCGAACACACGGGCGTTTTTGCTTTTCGCCTCCATCAGAAAAGCGGCCGCCGCGGCCGGGAATCGAACCCGCGACCTCGTGCTCAGCAGCGCAACGCCTTAGCCACTGAGCCACCGCGGCGGGTCTCTTTTATATGGTGGTGGTACACAGCGATTTTATGGGAATGATGAGTTGAACGGATCACTTTGACGTCGTACGAACAAAATGTCTACCTATTGAAGGAAGTGCTTGATTAACTGACTGATTGACTGATTCATCAACGATTAGCCAAAACTGCTGGGCGTAGACAGTTCTAAATTCTGGACAGAGTTACTCAATATATACAGTTTCGAAACTCCGCTTCAGAATCCGGGCTGCGCTAGCCACCCTGCTCCGTAAAAGCTGAGGGGCAAGTCGACGCGCGCGGCACCTAGAAGATAAAAACTTAACTTCTCTCAACTATTATTATTCCATTTTTTTTGTAAAATAAAGATTGCATTTCAAATTAGAATACTTAATTAAGTGAAATTTACTTGTGTTTTTGCGGCTTTTTTCATGACATACAGCAGCAGCCGCAAGCACTTGAGTACTAATTCAATGTTCTGCCGACAGACGACAGGCTAGTCAACTTGCCCCGTGCTTTCCCCGGCTCGGGGGGCAACCAAAGACCGGATTTTGATACATGGGTCTATGGGGAGTTTCACAACGGCTATATATCAAGTAACTCTGCTTCTGGGGCACGATGTCGTGATCTAGGGGCTCTTTAAGGCGGTAGTTTAAGAAATTGCACCCTCAAGTAAGAAAAAAAGGTGTAACTGTTATTTTTTTGTAACTTTGTCTATATCTCGCTTGCCAGTTCATATATTCAAGTGCTTTTTGCAGATATATATGTATAGCCCATCGGAATATTTACAAAAGCCGTTATAAAGCTTTTCTCTAACCAACCCCCTTATTGAAATTGCCATTTCGTAGCGCATGCGGTGTTTTGAAAGATTTGTCAATACAGGGAAATCCCATTAAGACGGACACAAACGTCCATGACGGTTTGTTCGTCTTATCAGGAGTTCGTCTAACCAGAGCTTCTCCAAAACAGAATAGTCAGCGCGCCCAGCTGCATACAAATATCTTGCTTCAAGACGGCAACTGAAGCAGTAGACTCACACAGGGGAAAAAGAAAAAAAAAATCATTTTTTTAGTACGCAACTTGATAGAAGATTTCTTTAAGTGCTCTTTTCTGGTGTCGTCCAGTCCAAGCCGCGACGGAGAGCGTACATCCGCTACCTCAACCGAGAAAGCAGCAGAAACAGATAGGGAACTCCGCGCTCTCTCAGTGATGACGAGGTGGGACTCGTGACGTGAACCGCCGTGAACTGGCATGCTTGCATTTAGAAACAGTGTTTTTGGGGAGAGCTGCTAAGTTCGCGAACGGGAAGTCTCCATCGTCACTTTTTTTAAGTGCTAATGCACTTCTTAAGCGACCCTGAACCTGCGTCCACCGGCGATGTCCGCGCACGTGGAGATGGGCGCGCGCAGCCTGGCCGCTGACATAGCACATACCCACGTGGGGGATTGGCCAGGAATCTCCTCGTCTTCCTTGGCAACGGGGGGAGATGGGCGCGCGCTGCCTGGCCGCTGACATGGCACATACCCACGTGGGGGATTGGCCAAGAATCGGGCGTGAGAAGGGCTAATGCACCTGCTTAAAGGAGTACTGACACGAAATTTTGAAGCTGAGATCCGCTCTAGCAATCAAGTACAACGACAACACAAATAGGTGTCTGTGAATAAATGCATCTTTCTTTCTTTGTAGTTGTGTGTGTGTGTGTGATCTCTCTTTCGCGAACATTACCGAACCGCGCAAATTCAACTCGTGCATTCGCACTTTCACATTCTTCCCCTCGGGGAAATGCGGGGAATTTTTTACTTTTTTCACCTTACTAGTTATTCTCTTCTTTACGCCAGAGCAGAGCAGCCAAAATCTCGCCCTCGGTGTTTTTTTTTTGGCTTTCGGCTGGCTCCGCGGGTTGAAGGGTGGGCAAAGTGTCAGCTTTATTGGCGTTTCTTTTTTTTTTTTCGCTCCCTGCCTTCCTCCATGGCGCCAATTCAATTTACGCTGTCGTTCTCTTTTACTTTTCTTTACCTTTCGTGGCGTGAATGCTCCGCCGCACCTCGTTAAGCCTGCGATGTTCACTGCTCAGAATCGCCACCAGTGGGAGTCACCGCGAAAGTTTTTCGTCTTAACCGAACAGTGCGTACAAGGCTGTTCGTCTTAAGTGGTTTTTTTGCATTCGGTTCATGGAAGACCAAACAAACATTGCCACATCGTTCGGCGTAAGCGAGAATTCGTTTTAGTCGTGTTCGTATTAACGAGAGTTCACTGTATATGTTTCACTGAATGATAGACCGAATTGTTTTGTGGTGATAAATGTTACTTATAAGAATACACAACAAATTCGAGAAATTCGCCCTAAGAGGCCGGCGGAAAATGTTTGTGGAATTACACCCTAAAGGGCTGAACAGGACAAACAGGCGATAACTCCCAGCCAAACTTCAAACTTTGGAGATGAAATGTCGTAAGCACATTCCCACCGTGGTGTAAGTACTTAGCATGGCTGGAGTTTTAAAATTTGTCAGACTGAGGGAGACAGAGACAAAGAAAGAGAGAGAGCCAAAAGGGCTAAAATATTTTTTTACAATATGAATTCGTCATTATTTCGCAGGGCCGTCAACATATCCAACTGTTTTTTTTCGGTTTTATATAACTCATCCGTATGTCCAAAAACCGCTTTCATGGGTTTTGCCTAGCGAACACATATTTTTACGGATTTCTCATTAGGTGTTAAGCACGTTGATATACCGGATTGCTTTTCGTTTAATAGTGGTACCCACACGTGGGCCGAAAGGTATATTCCGTTCCAAAATAGGTGCAATCGCACTTGCGGTGCGATGCAACACATTACGTAATTGTGTGGGTGTGCCGCTTCCTTCCCCTAACTCGACCTACAACTTTGAAAATCACTTTCATTTACGAAAATAATGCACATAATTGAGCGAGCACACTATGTTACAATTATAAAAATGATGGGTGTTGGGAAACAATAATAACATTGCTGGCTCTGGGACCCGGGGGGCATTTTCCTGAACCCACAATCCTACCTCTCGGCTATGGAGGCACAACCACGGAGGTTTTTTTTCAGTTGCATAACATAATACAAGGGGTGTTCGAAGGGAATTCAGTAGCTGGATGTGCACAGGAAGGGCCGCGCTTATACCCACATCGGAACAGAATATCGCGTGCCCAAGAACACATTCCCGGATTTTGTTCTAACAACGACCCCTCCCCCACCCCTCTATTGGCTGAGATGAACCATCAACGCCAAGACGAACTGCCGAACCTGAGCACTTGAAAATTCGAAAGTACATTGCTTTAACTTGAAGCAAATAATTAGGGTCCAGTTTTTTTTTTGTACCACCTGAGGTCACAAAACCATTAAACGATGATGATGATGATGAAGTGGTTGTTGGGGGGGGGAGGGGGGACAGAGGCCGGTAACTAGTATCTGCTTTTTTCGCTGAAAATACGGTCTTAAGGTAGGGCTTTAACCGGCCCTGCGATGCAACTGCACCTCCCCTGTAGCCTTCGAAATCAAGTGATGTTTCACTGCGCCGTCAAAAACACCATTATAAGTTCAACTAACTTTTGTTCATTTTGATTTTCGGGCGTTTCCACAGCTTACCACCACTCGGTTAGGGCAGCTCACACCTCTTTGATGCTGCTTTTTAACGCGTTGTCTTTTCCGTTCGCTAAAGAGAAAACGGATTCAAACAGAATTTTAATAAAAACATGCTTGAGCGCTTTCGCTCAACAAACATTATCGTCTTTAATGTAGTCATGCACACAAAATGCAAGTTCCTTTCAATCGAAAGATTGTCTTGTTAGAATAACACTGACGGAACTTCACTAATATTAAGCTGTATATTTAGGAAAACAGAGAACGGCCATTCAACCCACTAGCTCATTTCCCGCACTAGAACCTACGGCGTATTATAGACAGTTGTTATATTAGCTGAGGCCCGCAGAAGCAAACGCAAATGACACAGGGATTTGAAGCTTTCACAACGAGCTGTTTGTGCTAATATTTAGGGCACATTCTTTTTTGTAGCAGTAAGAATGGTGGGGTGAACAATTAAAGTTACGAACAAACACGTAAACATCGAAGCTGTTAGTGCGACACATAGGCCGGCTGACACTGCCTAACACAGCCTTCGGACGCGTCGAATTTGCCTGACACAGCACTGACGAACTGATATAAGCGGCACGGCCACTTACGTGATCACGTTTGTCGAACCGTAGCATGTTTTAGGAAACGATGTTTTAGGAAATGCTCAGGATGAATTTTAATCTACCGCTCGCAGCGAAAAAGACGACGACCTCTTCGATGCATATGACAACGATTACTAGCACCACAACTATAGAAATAAACAATGACACTGAAACCTAACTGTGTGTACGGCAATGCTCCCCTGCAGCAGCTCCGCCATTCAAGTCTTGCGTGTGGGTGGAAGCTTCCATGATTTTTTTCTATTTTAAATCTTGTATTTCACAACACTTTACTTAACCATCTTCTATATCCACTGCGCCCTAGCTAATAGTTGTTTGTTAAGGCGCTCTTTGCCCTTTGATGGTTTGCGCAAGAAAAAAAATTACACCATCTTCCCCTAGGGAAACCCTGAGTAGTATGCGAAGCCGCCATGGGGTCGCCTGAAGTTCCCCTTAGTTCTCAGTTCATCGTCTCCATTGACGTTCAGCTTCGCGTGCCATCGTTGTATCAGTAGCTTCTTGACGTAGTTTGAATGTGTGAAGGACATAAGGCGCATTCGTAGCACATGCTGCCGTCTCGGTTTGTAGCGCAGTGGGAGGAGCGCCACGTGCCTCCCGTTGCGGCCAGAGAGTCGTGGGATCGAAACCGGGCGCCCCCTAACTATTCCTCTTTATAGTGTACTGCGTTGACATCAGCCCGAACGCTGACGGGGCTGAAGAGACGCACATGCGCAGTAGAGTGCGGATGGCGGACAACGAGAACGGGGGAGGGAGGGACACAGCCCCGAGGATGAGACGCTTCGCATCTAAAAATAAGCAATCATTATCTAGCCCTGGGCCTGAAATGGCTTTCAAAACTTTTTGGTGATGCCTCGAGGTGGGTGTTACGGATTACGCCTTTGCCTGAATTATGTGGGAAGTCCCCAGATGAAGCAACTTTCAAGGGCGCGTTTCCAAAACATGAGATTTTCATCTTTCTCAGTGCCGCAACAGTATCATCTTCGGAAGGGGTGCAGAGGATGAGGATGTCCTGACCTTCATTTAAGCGTACTCTGAAGGTTGTGCGTTGAGGTTAAAAGATTCGCCTCACGCAAGGTTCAATTCAAGAGGGTCATATGTCTCACCTTTCTTAGGCAGGCCTTTGCTACTTCTGGAGGTCTGGCGGCCGGAGTTTAATCGTCGGCTGCAATCGTCGGGACGGCTGGGGCGAAGATCCGGCGTCGGCAACGTTAAGGTTAGTACCGGCATGATAGCGTGTGATTGTATTCTTCCGTGTTGGGCCCGGCTTGTGACGTCAATTAGGTTCTGGGGGGTGATTGCTTCCTCCGAAAGCAGCTCAAGGGTTTCATGGTTGGGTTTTTCCATGCACACTCAATGAATTCTCACTTCGCAATCCCTACCCACACGGGGAAGAAGTGGCTTCTGCACTAACGGCACATAATTGCATCCAGAGGACCCCAGCGGGGCATATTTCCCACCACCTGTTTCAGTACAACAGCACTATATGGTCCATTCTGCAAGTCTGCTTTGGCGGCGTGTCTACGATATGGTACATAAATGAATTGAACCAAAAATCTCATTGACTGTTAAGCGTCATGTATCTTTGAACGAGGGTATGCGGGGACTTTAATTTCCCACTGTGTTCTCAACGGCCCGCCTTTAGGTATAGCAGTGTGCCTTGGGGTCAAACGACATCGACAGGCACCCGAAGCTTGACGTCCGAGTTCGACGTTGGTAGGCCCGTGTTTAGGACTGCAAAGGTCAGCTCGAACGGCAATAAAAAGGACGTCAGAAGGACACCAGAACCTCTCCTGTTTATTTGTTCAATCACAAGTTTGCAGCCGATGTGGGGCTGCTTCGCAAATATAGAGATATCCTACCGTGGTTTGCCTCAACGTTAGGGTCAGCGATCGTTAGATGTAAATATTCCCCTAACAACATACCCACTCAATTGGATTGGCCCCTGATCATGACAGCTGCCGCAAGAAGCGCACGGCTTTGCCCCAATTCCCATGTGTATGCGATGTCAGCGTTACCACGCAGAATTCTAACGTATCCACTCAGGGCGGCATAGACCATTGATACCGCAGCTGCCGACAGAGGCTCACGGCCGATTCACAAACACCTTATTTGTTACTACGTCCACATAACCACCAACACACATGCTTTCTGGCACGGGTTGTTTGAGCGGCCCACCCCCGAACGAACTGGTTGACGTGCACAAACCCTACCCCTACTGCGATCACCATGAACTGGCCCATGAATTGCAGGTTCCAAGCACTGGCCCAGTTAATGAGTCTACTGAGAACGACCAGCATTAATTTGTTTCTTTTCTCTTGCCCTCTCTCCCCATTCTTTTCCGCCATCTTGACCAGTGGCCATCCTTCTCTATTAAAGGTTCTCTCTCTCTCTCTCTCTCTCTCTCTCTCTCTCTCTCTCTCTCTCTCTCTCTGTCACCTACCACGTGTGAGGAGACGCGAGTGTCTCCTGGAATGACTTATAATTATTGCGCTCCCTAAGTCAGAATTATGACGCCTACAGCTGTCATTTCCCGTATCCTTTGTCGATTGTTTTCCGCCTCACGCGAAATGTTTTTATTCTCCTGGCTGTATAGAACAAATCGATTCCCTCAACGGTAGCGAAGCACCTAGAGGGCCTTTGTCACCAGAATACTGGTAGCGGGTCTTCTGGAATATCCAGGAAAGGTCCCATACGAGAACACTAAACAGCCTCTGCACAGACACAACATTGTCAGGGGTGGACAGCTTTGCACATTGTATTCGAACGTTTAGAAAAGAAATGCACTGAAAAGCTCGAGGCGTGGGCCACACCAAGTTTCCAGCATGAAGGCACATCGCTGCACACGGCACAAGAGGCAAGATACGAACATAGAGAACGAGCCGATGCATACTAGTTGTAGTTGCGAAATCACTCCCTGTCATTTATTTGCGTTCCTTATTGGGCCAAAATGGGTATCGCTTGTTCTATTTAGCGCGTGTGCTTACTGCGCCTGTCGCCTTCTCCTTTCTCGACATGCAGCCTGTGCTGTAGTACCGTTGATGATCGTGCGGCCGTGCTCATAAATGCACGCAAACACGCAACACCGAGCCATACAACAGCCCACAACGGCATTCGACCATTCTAGTGCTTGCTTTCTAAGAGGGCCCACAGGACGGAGGCACTTTTTCTTTTTGTAGTGGCGGTAGCTGCCGTCGGTGCGGTCGGATGTCGAGGTTGAATTTGACTTGACTTCGCATACCTTCTGGTTTACGCCTGTCAATACGTTGTAAATGAAAGGTGGCCGACTGGCTCCGTCTCTGAGTTTGTGGCAATAGCGGGTGCAGCCAGGCTCACCAATGGACATAAAAGCCCTGTAATAAAAGTGGCATGCAGTTTCCGAAAAATCGTTACCTCGAAGTATTTACGACCAGTGACGGTATAATCGTACACCGATGAGAAGTTTGAGGACACCGCCATTTCGTATAAACGAGAAGGGAGGATAGAAGGTCCAGCTGTCCGGCCAATTAGTTGGGCACACAAATGCAGCTCGAGTAGAGCACCTGGCGCCGCCCCCTAGGCCTTCATCATCATCGTTACGTTTATTCTGGTAGTTAAGTAGAGGTTTATTTCGGACATCAATACAGATTCAGAAGCCGCTTCCGGGGCACGACAGCAATAGATGTGTTCGTTCCCTGACGAGGGCATCACTTCATGCTTACACAACACACGCTGACATAGCAATAGTCGGCGCGTGCTACTGACGGAATTACTGACAAAAGGCAGTTCTACGTAACTAATACTTTACTTACAATTTGAAGCACAACACACATAAGGTATCAAAATAGCTATTAAAAAATTTAACAGTACAACATAACTACTACTATCAGCCGTATACACAAAAAAACTCCATCGCATAAAGATGACATCAAAAAATTACGTCAATAAACAGTGCTACATGGACAGGTGCCCCAAAAAGTAAACGACGCACGGGTTAGAGATTATGAGGGCGTTTCTCCGCCAGGAGCCTAACCAGTCATATCTAAGTAAGTTTTTCAAGAAAGCGATTCCAAACTAAAATCGGGCCGCACGTATTGTAGTTATGCTGGCAGTGGCACAAAATATATAACAGTCTAAATTCACGAAGCCGTGGTCCCTCCACTTTTTGGGCACGTGTAAAAGTGTACAAAACAACCGGTGTATTTTTGCAAAAGCAATCCAAATACCTCTGATCTCTCGGTGCAGACATAAGTTGGCTGACTTAATTTATAAAGTGGCCATTTGATGATTTCCTACGGCCATTGGAATGAAGATGGATACACGTTACACCATAACTCATTTGTTAACTGCTGTTTACAAACAAAATTTGTTCTGGGCCCAAATAATATTACGCAGTCTGTGCGTAACGTACCTAGACATATGTTAGACAAATAAGTGAACGCATGTACATCGGCACGGTAAATAAAAATTGCTATAAATCATGGACGGTTTACACATTCATGTCCACAATTTGATTGGTGCCAGGGGCAGACGTGGGGGGAATTGCAGGTTTAAGAACTTCTACTTGACTGAAAATGGCGTAGTTAATCGACCTCGCTGCAGAGAATTCCCCGTACAAACTATAGTAAACATGTGAAGGGAACTTAAAAGGAGCCTATTTTTTGGTTAATTTCAAATAGCAAGCATATTTTAATGTAAGCCTTAGACGGACAGATCGGGTTACATGAAGAGAACGTTGTCAACCTGGTTTGTAACGTTAATTATACCCAAAACAAACATCGAATAATTGGGTAGACGTAATATAAGTCATCTCCATAATTTTTGTTTTCAGATTTTCGTTGCAACCAACATACCCTTTAAGCTATGAAAGTCATTGCAAGCGAAGTGCATGGTTTATAACCCACGCAGTGACAACGCTTGGCCACACCTTTGTTATCGAGTTGTCTTCCTACTAAAGCTGGTATTGATAACTTTCCTAGTTGAAGATTAACATAGTTTGAAATATAGCTGGAAAAACAAATTAAGAGGTTCCCGTTTCGCCGAAATGGCGGAATGCGAAACCGAATTTCGTAAAGCCCCAGTTACTCTGGAGGGGAATAAGGCAGGTTTGCCGAAATGTGGAGCTACATTTGGCGCGATAAGCCTCAGTAACTGAGCTTGGAGGCTTGCGGTGTGAAGTAGACGAAGGCGGCAGATAGAGCGACAATGCTTGAAACTCTCTCACGAATTTAAGTGCGGGATATATTGCGTTCGATTTTTAGTTATGCTTTACGAAACGTAGCTCTAAACAGAAGGTTTCCAACTGCTGGGTGTTAACTGTTATTGCTGTCATAATCTAATCCATCGCACTTATTTTCTGTCAAATAATGAAAGATACATTACCAATAACGACGGCAAAAACATGTTTCTGTTGAGCGCTTCGCGATATGGAGGGTGATAACAGTGATAAATAACAAATTTACGCGACAAAATCGTCTCTTGAAATTACAAGACAGTCGCGGGTGACGACTGCGCGCCATGCGTTCATCTTTGTGAGTTACTTTCATGTTATCGCGAAAACGCAACGCCTATAACATTCTCGCGACGCTTGTAAACAGTTATATTGGATGCCCCGTTGGGTGCAGTAATTCACAATGTACGCCTATTAATCTTGAGTCGTATTTAAGGTCCTCTAAGGTCGACCAAGATCCACGTATAGAGCTTGTTGAACACCATGTCCAATCGCTTGTACTTTACGCTGTTCAAACCATCCTTCTTGTAACGGTACTTCCATGAGTGTAGAAGGCGAAACCTGTGGAGATGCAAAAAAAATTATTTCTTTCTCTCACATACATGTATTTCATGTGGTTACTAGAACAATATCAATGAGTCTTAGCTCTCTGACAGCGTGAATGCAGAAAGCCAGATGTGAAGAACGTCAACTTGGTCTGAGGTGACGGTTTCCGGGATTTTGTGGAATTTTAGCAAGGCTGCTCACACGTCGGGATTTTATAACTTGTCGTAGGCGTGGGGGGAACTTACAAATTCCTGCGCGAGGTACCTGAGTGCTTTAAATGTAGCAACATATTTAATGGTAGGGCAAATATTTTCCAATCCAGTGCTGCAGATTGCTTCAGCTTCTACTGCCTTTGTGACAAAGGCTAATAATGTGTGTAGGTGCATATATTACCCCTTTTTTAACAGTAAAAACCCTTTCACAACAGAATATATTCTTCCTCCGAAAATGGCGCAAATATCGCGATTTTTGTGTGAAGAATTTCTAGATTTCACTATTCTTGTCTTATAACCTCAAATTTGTTAAAATGCAACTCTCAATTCTCAACGGTAGAAGTACGTTTGGGAAGGTACTAATATGTTTGTGATATCTTTCTGTACATAGGTATGCAGGTATCACGATACATTCCTGCTACTCACAGAGCCGCCTAAGGGCACTGTGGGGGCCTCCTACAAGCTTGAGTTATTTATATCTTCCTATGACCTTGGGTTGTGCCCACGGCAGACCTTTGTCATGCATTGGGAAACGAAAATGATGATGAGGATGCTGGTGCTGCTGATGATGATGATAACCTAATAGATCCCACTCTCACTGTTTTCGAGTAAGTACTCAATACAGGCCTGAACGAAACGATGTGGAGCAATTGTACATAAGTGGTTACTCCATGGCCGTGCCTTCATTGCATCAGAGGGGCTCGTCTGCAGGCTTGGAAGCCGCCGAGAAAAGCCGTCACTGAGAAACATGAGTTTGCGATTGTAGCGGCGCCGTTGGTTTTGTGTGGTCAAACACCTTTACTGCTAAGATGCAGTTAACACGATGATATTTCCCCTACGACGTCTCTGCTAAAAAGTTTTAAATTTTTTAAAAGTTTTAATTTAAAAGTTTTTCAAAAGACACCACCTTCTTTTGGGGAGTTACCACACGCTGGTTCCTTAAAATAAATTTAGGTTGTGTTTTTTCTTCTTGTTCATTTGACTACCCCTTTATCATAAAGCGACCACGAAACATTCAATGAAAAGTAATAGCAACTTCTCATTGATGATATCCTAATTTAAAATTTTTAATCCTAAATTTTAAATCGTAAAGGCCACCACATGCTGGCTTTGAACACTTCAGGGGGCTCATAAGCCCATACATGGAACTCATGTGGGACAATAAAATTCTCTGAAATTTGCAGTTAGCACTTCACCCAACGTGAAATATCGGTGCAATAAAATAAAATCCCGGAGCCCAGTTTCGGCTTGGGTGGTCCTTACACTAACGCTGTTTTTGAGCATCATATAAAGTAATGGAAAAGTCTGTTTGTGTTGAAACACATAAAGTAGTTAAAAGATGTACAAGAGAAACTCACCGCTGCTCACTGGGTTTAGCTTTGACGTGTTTGAGTGCCGTGTACCTGGCCACACTGGCAGGCCTTCTGTGAATGTTCAAGTGCAGGTGTTTAAGCCTAGTAATAAATGTAAAAGAGAAAAATGTAATTGCAAAAATGAAAAAAAAGGTAAGGCTCCAGCCTAATTGTAAAACAAAATAAGATTACTTTTTTCTGGGCTATATGCACCACACTTTCGTTTTCACCAGGAAAATTATACAGCACGCGGTGGTAAAATACCACTAGAAGCGTCAAACATTAGAAGTCTAAGTACGTTACAATACGCCGAAGCCCCTGGGTGCACACGACGCAGAGCCGCAGAGAACCGCCAATAAAAGCGCTCTTTGTCGCTATAATGTACATTCCTTCCTCATGTATGCTCCACCCGGGTCCAACGAAGCTCGCTGGGTAGTTTTATATGGCACGTCTGTCCCAGCAGGCACGCCGTGCCCGCTTGGCTCATAAATGCTCGTGGTCTTCCAGACGTCCGAAGATTCTGTGCTTAGATGAAGAAATTGTGGACACGCACAAGAAATTAGGCACAATCCTGGCCGCATTTCAACCCACAGAAGCAGGATTAGTCCTCCGAAAAGCCAACCGTAACATCTTGGCAATGGACAAACAAAATGTTTGGATTCTTCACCTCAAGAGGGATGGTAGCTTTTTTCTAACTATGCCATCTCGCACTGCCGCTAACCGTTTTGTGTAGGTCTGAACTCTGGGTATTATTGCTGTTATAGTTGGCATCCCGCCATCTGTCATAGAGACCTGCGGTAGTATTCAAGGTGTCCCTACAGCGTGCACAAATGAGGAGTTTAGAAACTCTTTATGTGGCCCAGACGGAAAACCTATTTGCTGGCAAGTCTTGTTCTGACGTTCCAAGGACAATGCGTTTCCGGAGTCTTTCTGGCTATCTGGCATTCCAGAATTCAGGCCTGTTCGCCACAACCTCAGCAGGCGTACCTGTGGTTGGGAAGCCTTCCTGCAGCAGAAACATCAAGCAGTGTTTCAAATGAGTGCTATAAATATGGCAATACCGGCAGTATTACAGAGGCCCAATGCTCTGGAAAGTATAGTTTGCGTCTTATTCACGCAGACAGCTCCCAACCTCTGTGCTGCAACTATGGCGGTACGTGTCCTGCGTCGTACGGTCTCTCCAAAAAATGTAGCGACGGAGACAGGAAATTCAGGGAAATGTTTCGAGGCTACAAGAATCCCCGCTTAACCGGGAACACGCGTTAGGAACATGGATGTAATAACTACCCAATACTACATTTCAACGTAACACACCCCGAGCAAGTACTTTGCAGGAGTAGTCCAAGTGCAGTCAAACCCCAGAAATAAAACCCGATGCTCGCTCTCAGCAGAAATACTCATACTCGAAACTAAGTCCCGTATAGACTACGACAAGTCTGAAAGAAGGGAAGTTCATACAGACAAAGTGAGCCTACCTAATCCGATACTCTGCAGCGTGGCAACCCCTCTTCTCCCTGATTCCTTTTTGTTGAGCCTACTCAAGGCCTTTTGGCTGTCCTAGCCTCCTGCTACGCAACTGGGCGTGGCGTACAGGTCGCAAGAAACAAGAGTTGGCCGGCTACCCTATCTTCGACGCTGTCTTTAAATACTCATTCCTGGGACGGCAATTTTTCAGTGGAACACCGAGTTGTTCTCGAAGCTTGCGTATTTTCGTAAACTGTGGCGTTTATTCCGCATTGAGGTCACTTTCGTTTAAAACCTACGACAGCCGCCATCCCAAACGTCTTAACGATTTCAATTCCTGTTTAACGGTTTTCGAAACGATAATCCGGCTGGATGCATTTCTAAGGTCACCACATTTAACTGAGCAATATGTCTGCTCTAAGACTGCAATTGGTTCTCATCCTTTTGCGCTCATTTCTGTGTACCGAGCGCCCGGAAATACCTTTATCTCTTCTTGGCTTGAATATGTTGCCACTACAATGTTACCGCCTGGCATAATATGGGAGAATTTCGACGCACACAATGAGATATTGGGGGCGCATACACAAATTAGCGTAGATCAAAGATCGCCGAGCTTATAATAACACATTCCGTTCAACACTATGGAAGACGACGTATGGATGACGGCGGCCAATTGCTTTCTTACAGATCCCACTAATCATCAAATGAATGGACTTTCCCTTTGTGTCAGGCTGGAAATCTTCTGGTGCACACACCTAGAAGCGCGAGGGAGCGATCACTACGCCAGTATCCTCTCCAGACGGAGCTGTGTTTCATCGTAGAATGAGGGCCAGGTGCGCACATTGGGTAGCCGCCAAAGCAAATGTACATAGAAAATTAGACCAGCAACTAGAGAGAATAGCACCACTCCAACCATCACCAACTCTCTCCCGGAATCGTGCCGAGTCTTGAATAAAGGCTTAAAGGTACAAGATTAAACCTACGGAAGATGGCGAGACATTCTCAGGTGCAGGGAGCTCAAGGCGCGACATGCTTTGGCAAATTAGACCTACGAGAAGCTTGCATAACAGAGGCGTACGAGCCGTTACATAAAAAAAATACCAGTGGTGGCGGCGCGATTTTTGCTCAAGACTAGATGCCGCAAGCCTTAACCAAGCATATTGGGCGTTGCTATTTAACAACGCGCAAAAGTGCACTGATAGTGCACTTTCTTGCGCACTTCGGCAAAAGTGCACTGAACAGCTGGCGAATACTTTCGCAGATCCATTTAAGGGAATCTGTAAAAGCGTTCTCCAGCTGTTAGTGCACTTTGGTGGCGTGACGATATTTCTTTGAACGAAGGGGCTGAAATGTATTGTAGGCTACCCCTACCAGATCAGCTTATAGATATGCCCCAAACCTGCAATCTCATGGCGCCGTGAGCTGCTTGCCCCGCTTTCGACATTTTTTTTTTTCGGTGCGTGAAATCAACGAAGCAATTTCCCTTGGCAAAGCGCGTTGTTCACCAGGCCAAAAGAAATAACCTAGACGGCCATTTCTCATTTGTCCCGCAACTCTGGACTGCGTTTTTTTGGGTACTCTAAATTAGTTCGCCATGTGGAACGGTACCTCTCCAATGGAAAGTACGGAACCTTGCTACAATTTCAATATATAGACGTGCACCAAAAACCGATGATTCTTTTCGAGTGATGGCATTGGTGAGACGCGGCAGAAATAATAAAAATATGATAGTCTTTATAATGACCAGGCAAGTTGAAAGCAGGGTATTTAACGTAATTATAATGCATTCTCTTTGGGAGTATAGAGCGGCCATCAACCACATATATGGACTCATTTCGTCTTTAGAAGAACAATCCCTGAGTTGATGTGTTTCAGTCGCAGCACTCGTTGACACAGAAACCGCGTTTGGTCCGTTTTTTCGTGACACAATTCTTGCACCCCTTGCTGCTTTTGGCTTTGAATTAAAACTTAATACATAGATCTGAAGACTTCAGGGTTCGACAACTTCGCATTTACACGCCGGAGAGCCGAACTTTACACTATGTTACGAAAGCAGGTGCCTGACGAAAACAGATTGGATCCTCTATTATTTATCCCAAAACGAATCCTTCAAAAGCAATTTCTTCAGCGTGTCTTCCACTTCACACTCTTGACTTCTGCGTGCAATGCACCACGATCACTTTGAAGCACGCAGAAAAGGCTACAAGAAGCCCTCGCAGCAATACCTGCACCCGATACCCGCCGATAAAAGGGTTGGGACTAGCGAGGATCTCAAACACTACGCACATGTGACGTCTAAATTGTCGTTGTTCCTTAATTCAGTCGCTCAATAGCATCTGTCTGTGGGTAGGAGCAAGTCAGGTTCCTTTTCCTTTAGAAGATTTTTGTGCTGGCAAACTTACCTGTTTGACATGTCATCGTCTTCTGCTCCCCAGCCCCAGTATTTATTTGAAAAGCCATTAACACTCAACATATGTTCTTTCTTCAAGGCACTGACTCCTCCAAAGAACATTGGGTAGTAGACACTAGAAAAGAAAAAAAAGGAGAGCGTGGTGGTTCTATAACCTGTTTTCACAAACGCAACTTGATTTGTAGATAGTGCTGTCTGTGTGGTCCACGCCACCCACAAGTTGTTTGTTTCGTGCTTTTCACAATTATAAAGTCGTTTTCATGCTTTCGTAGTTTTGGTTGAATTAGTCCCACGCCTTTTGCTTCCTAGTTTGTTAAGTATACATGTGTAAATTTCTTCTGCATCGTTAAGTTTTATTTCTTCTTATGTAGCGAAAGCAGAAAATTTCAAGCAGCCATAGCAATTCTGCCACAATTCTCGGAACATGCGAACTTTTCCATATAATATTTTATTTTCCATGTTCTTGACCTTTATTAATTATGTGTTTTCAGTTGTTCGTTATAAATTTCATTAATTAGTTATGTATTTATTTTACATATTTCTTATTCCTTGAAAAATAATAGGGAGGAAGTCGAGGTGCAATCTCAGCCCCCCTCCTCCCCGAAAAACAAAACTTCGGGCTACGCCCCTGGCTCCAAAGACTGTCGTTTAGGTACATATAGGCTCAATTTGTATAACTTCAGCAGCTATGTTACGGCACATTTTTGACTTGAAGTAAAAACAGCGGACAAGCCATATAATGTATGAAAGTAATTTTGTCTTTATCGTAAATATAAGGCGCACAAGAGTTGCTAGTGTGACAGATTTGCGTGAAATGCAGGGAATTCTAAAACAAAAGAAGTGCTTAAAAGTCATGACAAACCAGACCCATTCCAAGGATTTCCTGCTTTAATTTGTACCTAGTTTCAGTCGATACCTGTGTAGAAGAAAAGAACGCTCAACGTGTCTTAGAGTTGGGGGCACGTTTTTGTACTTCGGGACGCCCCATTACCTGATTTCATAGAGAATATCAGAGTGTCTGCTGTTCAGTACCTCCGGCAGTTCTTTTCGCGCAGGGAATCCAAGAAGTTTATGTCTTACAGAATGGCAGAATTTTATACAGGAATGGCTCTATCTGCAACCGGTCCTTTGGGGATAGTGGCGGATCTGTCCTGGACCTTCGAAATGCGCTCAGCATTCTCAGTCAGAGTTGAGCGCAAGTTCTCAGCTGCGGAAATTATTATTATTAAGAGTGTGAAATAAGCACACGAATGCGCCAGATCACGTTCCAGCACTAACGTGGTTTAAATAATTTAGGCTGCGACACTTTTGTCGACTGCAAGCTGTTAATTCCACCGGCATGTGTTTTTGTAGTAGTTTTTCACCATTATCCGAGTTTTTGTAGGGGTAACAACGGGCTCTGGTGGAAGCGGCACAATCGGAAACTGCTGCTTGAAGACACAACTACGCGTTGAAGAAACCCCTTAACTGCAGGTATTTATTCGTTGACAGAGCAGAACTACTTCTTCAACTCTTGACAACACACAGAAATCACATGCATACTACAAGGAAGTGCCATAATTCCAAACAAAATAAATTACTGAGCTATGCTGTACGGCAGCAGCAGATAAATAGCGATGCTGCTGAAAATACACCATTCAGTAACTATGCACTGTATACCGATTATCATTACTATAGACAGCACGCAAGATTATTCGAGGCTAATTATTTTGAATTTCCATGTGGCTAATTCTCTTGTACATTGTACTCTTACTGACTTCTACATTGTATTCTTACTCATAGTCCTCTCCGTTACGAGCAGCCGTGGCTCCGGTTTGCCTTGCGTGGTTCTCCCTCTATATTTTGGTGTCGTGAGATCGGGGAAGGTAACCGCAAGCGAGAAAGGAGACCACCGGCATCCCCGCCCTTGGCAACCCCTCCCCCCCCCTGGCTTGAGGTACGAAACAAATCCGTTGTTCGGACAGCTATTTTGTCTGCTAAGCCACGATCTCAGCCGGAGGTCAGCACTGTTGTTCTGACCGTTTCGGAATGACCGTCAGTAAGTGTACAATGGACAAGCTGCACCGGAAGCAAGGCGTCGTTGTCGGGACTGTTGCGGGACTGCTCAAGGCATCGGGTGAGATTCTTGAAGTCGCTTCACCGTCTCTGCACGACTTGCAAGAGACCAGTGACTTTGTCGAAATCAAAGACACCGCACTTTATAAGGTAGAACCGAAAATAACTGATGTTTTTGACACTGAGGAAGTTGAACGGGATTACTTCGATGCCTTGGCGTACAGAGAAGAAATATACCTTGCCCTCAATCGGCGGCACCCGGCTTCGAAGGATCCTTTGACGCCTGGCATGAAACACAAGACCAATGGCAGTTTAGCCCATCGCAAGGACCCTAGCCACCGTGGCTCACGCACATCCACCTCGGCAATTTTCTTGCCGAAGCTACAGTTTTCTACTTTTGACCGTGAGCTACGCACACGCAAGGGTTTCCTGGTTCGTGTGAAGACGACTGCCGAAAGTCACCTGAATCTTTCCGATATCATCAACGTTAGCAGTGCGAACCGTTTCGAGCTATACTTGCCGGCGCAGCAGGCAGTTGCCTTGACGTTCACGTCCCTGATGGGGAGCGGACGAAGCAAGAACAGATGAGGCTGCTTTGCGCCCACCACGACGTCTGCAACCTCGACTCAGGCTAGCGTGAGGCCATAAGCTCTTCTCGATAACTACTGCTCCATGACGGCGGTGCAAGATCCCGTTCCGTCCAGCGGAACGTGCGACTCAGAGAAGGGCTGCCTGCCCCGAACAAAACGAGGCAAGACGAAAAAGAATAATTTGTCTGGTAACGACCCGCAGGTCTCCGCACGGGAACAAGCTGCCGCAGCAGCGCGGGTATCTTCCTACGAAAAGGCTGAAGGTTGGGCTGAATCGAAGAACATGCAGGTGGAACCCAGAACTGAGGTACCGTCAAGCGTTCCAAATACCCTCGAAGGTTACCCGGCATGGAAATGACGTGTGTCACGCCTAGAGTATTTGCAAAGTGCCGACATGCTCATTCCTATAAGCTCCGATTCTCGCTCCCTCTAGCACGTGTTCTTGGCGTCGTCTTAAAGCTTCGGTGTGTCAGATTTGCACATGGTTTTCCCCTACGAGGCGTACTGGACCTTGATTTGCACGTGCGCGGATGTGTCGCGTTAATGTTCCTTGTTGCTTGTTTTAAGCAAAGCTTTCTACCTCTACCAGCCAATGATTCCTTCTTGGCGTGCGGGAGAAGAAACTCCTAACGAGGAGGGGGAGAGAGAGGGCAGTTTTCACTCCCTCAGCACAGTGTATATGGCATCGCGATAGGACGCTATTACCCAGCGTTCCCCGCGCGCAGCTGCCTGCTTGTACCGGCGGGCGCGTTGGAGGGATGGCTTTCTCGTCTGCTTTAGCGACGGTTGCTTTTGGCCTACTCGGGCGTACTTCCCGTCCATTGCGCGCTTCCTTCGTATGGCTTGATTACCTTTTTCTACTGCACCTCCTGGGTAACCCGGACCCGACGGAATTGAGTGGCCATACGGCAACAATACGTTAAAGGGGCCCTGTAAGGCGTTTTGAGCACACTAAATTGACTAGCGCAATCGTTAGACTGGGTCGTCAACATCATCTGTGCCAAGTATTACTCTTTTACGCGCAGCGGAAAGCTCACACTTTTGTTGCAAAGTTTGTCGCTTTTTTCTCACCCTTTCCTTCGTGTTTTTGGACGCCGCCATATTCTCATGTCTACATCATCGATTCCCAGATGTTCGTCATGAGCTAGACATCCTGCTATTGGGCGACGTTTTCACGCACTTCCGGCAAAGAGATGAGTCGTCTGCTCAGCGTCGGCTCGCCGGCTGATCTGCCAGCGGAGTGCCGGAGTGCTTGGACATTTTACGACAAACGAAACAAGTGTAAACAAACGCTTAACCGTTTGTGTTGAATGCAACAGGGCCATGACACGAGATGAATATTCTCTTACGTGAGTACGTTCCATAAAGAAAGCGTTGAAGCCCCGTGGCACTTCTTTCTTGCAATCGCTGAGAACGCCCTGAGCCGAATGCCCGGGTTTGACGCATACATTTTATTCAACTTCCAAACAATTCTGAGACGCGTTTCGAACGAACACAACGTCACAACATGCGTTGCAAGTCCGAACCGCGATTGACAGACGATGGGTTGCCTCCTCCTGCCCCTCGTAAATTCGGCACTCACCTCGCGCGCGGTTTTCGGGGACGAACAGCAAGTCACTTAACTCTGGCGCACAAGCCGAGATGGCTTTTAGCCACGCACACTGCACATACCCCATGCGAGGTTGAGTCGTACGCCGCTTGAGAAAGATAATCCAGACCATGGGAAGCACTATCCACCCGCAGAAGCACAACGTCGCATTTCATCGCGAAACAAAGGCGTCCACAACACACACACCATCGCCTCCTGTAATGCCAAACGCATCTCGCACTTCCAAATGGGAGTGAGTAGTATGCCTGCAGTGCCCATATGCCGCGAGGTGGGGACCGAAGCTCAACCGGGATCACGCAACCGTAACTGACTTCTAGAGCGGTTTGTGCCTTGTTGCCAGGGCAACCGATGTTTGATATTGTCAAAGAAATGGTGCTCGCTCCAGCGCTAGAAAGCTCACAGCCGCGGCGGAGCATGTTTTGCCAACGTTGCCGCTCTCCACCACACGTCGCCCCAAGCTGAACTGGCGTTTTGTGCACGGGTTCTGTATCGGTTTAAAATGTCTTTTAAGTGCAATGCACTTCTTAAGCGACCCTGATCCTGCGTCCACCGGCGATGTCCGCGCACGTGGAGATGGGCGCGCGCAGCCTGGCCGCTGACATGGCACATACCCACGTGGGGGATTGGCCAGGAATCTCCTCGTCTTCCTTGGCAACGGGGGGAGATGGGCGCGCGCTGCCTGGCCGCTGACATGACACATACCCACGTGGGGGATTGGCCAAGAATCGGGCGTGAGAAGGGCTAATGCACCTGCTTAAAGGAGTACTGACACGAAATTTCAAAGCTGAGATCCGCTCTAGCAGTCAAGTACAACGACAACACAAATAGGTGTCTGTGAATAAATGCATCTTTCTTTCTTTGTAGTTGTGTGTGTGTGTGTGTGATCTCTCTTTCGCGAACATTACCGAACCGCGCAAATTCAACTCGTGCATTCGCACTTTCACATTCTTCCCCTCGGGGAAATGCGGGGAATTTTTTTCACATGCCGCCGGCAGGAATTACCACCGCCACAAAATAAGACCCGGCACCAGCGGGGCCACATCTGATACGACGCTTTTTGGATAAACAGTGCGCTGTGCATCCAAGGGAGCGAGCGCAGGATCCTCCCCGTGCGGCTGCGAGTTCGCCGCCGATAAAACGTCGCGGGCCGCCGATAGCAAAGTTCTGCAGCAACGTACACCGCGAAAGGGCAAGGCCAGGCCGCCGCACACATGGGGCCAGGTTTTTCGTTCGCTTTTCCAGCATTGAGCGGAGTGTGGGATTCATGGTGTCAACAAAGCTTGCCCGTAGCAGACGGCTGTGTGAGCAGCGCAATAGCGGAAGTACGTCACCGCGGAGGAGCGCAGCATCATGGGAGGGAAGGCTCGCTCGCCGTCAACAGCGGAGAGTAAGTTGAAAGGAGGAGGAAACGCGGCGCGACGATAATGCGCGGTTTTTGATTTACGATTTCTCAGCTAATACTCATCGCTTCAACAAAATTCTTGCGGGAGGAGATTGCTAATTCATTGCTTTATTTGGTTACATGGACATCCACGCATCGGCGGAAGGTATTTCAGGACCCCTTTAAGGATTGCTTTGCAGGGTAGGAAAAGAAAATGTAGAGACCACATACAGACATCTGGCCGCTAGAAAAACGCTACCTTTTGCGCTCTGCTTGGACTACGTTTTCAAAATTGGTGCATACCAATTCTGGTGTGTTTTAACAAGTATTACAAAATGCGAAAGGACCAACTGGATCTGGTAAATAGCGATTACAAAAGTTCCCTCAGCTTGCTCGCAATTCTCACACTTACTAAAGTAACGGGTTTAACTCAGTACAAATTGGGATCACCAAACTCACATGCCGAATTGTTTCGGTGTATACGCTTGTGTCGCGCGATGGTGTAGCCCCTAGATAGCACATCAGGATGGCTAGGTTCCGCTGTCTCACCCTTCGAAGGACGCTCCTCTCTGTTTTAGATGCAGAGCATCTGATTCACTCGCCTTGTCCCTCCGGCGTCGTCGTCGTCGTCGGCGGCGTTGTCCGCCCCTCCCCCAGCTTACGCAGTCCCTCAACGTTATGCGCGCTATAAAACGCGGTCCCTTCGCCGCTCCGCCTATGCGTCGCATCTACACAGGGGTTTCCGCGAGGGGAGGTTGGAATTTTCTTCCGACGCACGGCCGGGCGACAGCGGCGTCGTCGTTCGCCGCTCTAGTCCGGCCGTGGCCAACGCTGCTGCGTTCGGAACGCCGCTCCCGCGAATTCCAGGTAACGGCTGCCAGAATCTCTGGTTTCACTCTTTGTAGAGCCACGTGTGTGAATTCAAGCGACGTCGCATGGCCAATTGTTGTGGGTGTCGTTTAAACTTTGCCTTCCAACCACCACCTTCACAGCGCGAATTTGAGCCATTTTTTTTATTGCGTTAGCAATTGATAGGGCACATGCGCAAAAGTTGACGCCGTTGGTCCGTGGACGCAGTGCGTCATAAGAACATAGAGCAAAACAGCTCGTGTGGACAGGGGAGACGTCGTTTAGGGTGGCTGCGGCGTCGCTGCGTACGAGCCTCTGGGAGCTCGGCCGGTGTGGGGAGGTCGAGATGCCTATGGCACGAGTACGCTTGGGGTTTATCGGCTTGTTTGGCACGGCTGACGGATTTTTCTTGTAAGCGACGTGCGACAAATACTCAGTTGCGGGCTCCTGAAGCGTGAACAGTCCTCGTAAAACATCGACTCGAACAACAAAAATGAAGGCATATATAACGCCAAAACGGCATTGAGGCGCTAAAAGGCCCACGTAAGCCCATATAGTAAAAATACGCGCTAAAAAGTCGATATAGTCAAAATAGGCACAATACATTATTGGTGAAATTGCTCCACTTTCCTTAGTTCGTGCTTATATGTCACATAGCCTTGATGCGCACTGACGGGGAAAATAGGCATTTTGCGTAAAGTTACGGTCTGTACTTATAACGCCACAAGCATTGTATAACTCATTCGACGTAAAAGGTGAGGGTACGGGATGCTAGCATCGGGTTACAACTACCCAAAAGGGACATTTTTCCTTCGCATAAATTTGTTCGAATCCCCGTATTGCAATTTTCAGGGAATGGGGACGCGCGGCGGATACATTATCTCCGTTCAACACCAATAGGTAATTTTAAAGACGATAGCCTTTTTTGGGCTACTTAAACACCGAAATTTAGTTCTGTCTGTCTGTCTGTCTGTCTGTCTGTCTGTCTGTCTGTCTGTCTGTCGAGAAGAGAATTTATTAAAACTAGTGACACTTAGTGCCCTCTGTAGTTAGCTACTACAGGGGTCGACAGGGCTAGGATATACGCAATGTGCTACAGAGGAGACGAAGTAAACATCGCACAAGTTCGCTAAAAAAAAGAGTACACCGCACCGAAGGCTCTTTACATTAATGTCCGCGGCAGTAGGTCCAGACACAGGAGTTCCAACATAAAAACCACAATAGTTCACACACCTCAGTTATACTCTGTACTCCTGTCTATGTCCGTACAGAGAGGAATGCTCAGACAGGCTGCCTAAACTGCGCCTCGGCCTCTTAACATACAACTCCCTTCCCTAGACAACAGGCAAGCGTTACACCTTATTAATAAGGCACTATACACCATTGCATGGTGTTTTAGGAGAATTGATGAAGCCAGTCGACCAACGCAGGAGGACAGATTCTTCCCCAACGACCCCAGCTCATGCTGCAGGTGCTCTATGGCCATTCTACAAACGCACACACCATGGGGTACATGTCACCCTGAGGTCGTGCCTGCAAAGCGGCTGTACCTCGCTGGCGCCAAGCAACAAAATTAAATTCAAGTCAAGTCAAATTTATTTACCAGATTCACACAAGTGTAGCTCTGGATGGTCTCCCAGACTCAAAGCTGCAATAAACAGCTTGACAGGGGCCCAGGAGCCTTTGTACATAATAACAGACAATGCAACATTCACACAATTTACAGGACCCACACACAGCAGAAAGCTGACGAACAGATCTCTCGATTTCGTATGGACTCCCAGCCTCACCTCAAACATTCTGATGAGTAAAACCAAGAATGTGGCGGTCACACGACACTCAAAAAGAGCATGCTGAAGAGCCTCGGTGCGTCCACATTGCGGGAACCGGGCAGAGTGAACCTCACCAAATGCTGCAAGGCGCTCACACGTCAGCAGGGCTCTCCAGCCACGCAGCCACCCCAAATCACGAACGTCTGCAGGAACCACCGCTGACGTTAACTGTTGCCTGCGCGCCCCACAGGACTTCTCTTTTGGCTGGTCATCCAACTGTCCAATAGCCAATTTCTCGAATATGTCAGTTGCAGATGAGGCTATACTATCCAAATGTGGGTTGCTCGACTGAAATCCTCTAAGTGTTTTAGTAACGTACCTATAGAAGGCCGGTGGCTGCATGGCTGTAGATCAGGTAAAGCACTCATCATAAAACAACAGGCGAGCAGTACCGAGGAACTAGCGAAACAGAGCCCGCCCTGGGTACTCATCATCATCTACGAGTTTACACACACCGCGCAACGCTAGAACACTTGACATCGTGTTCAGGCATGGCAAGCTAAAGCTCGGCCACGCAGCGGGGCAGACTCTGCAGAGCGCGCGCAATCGACTCGGTCTTATCAGCGCAGAAAAAGGTTCCAAATTTGTGGCCAGTCGACAGGTTATGTCCTGAGGTGGCCGAGCCACCCTCGCCGCGTAAAAGAGCGCCGCTGGAACGCACGACTTAATAATATAGCTCCTCTCAGAGAGACACGGCCTGAAAGCTGAAGCAATGTCGATGCGTTTGTCGGCAGTGTCCAATAGACCCTTCCACGTCTCACAGACTTGTCCAGACGCGTGGAAAATTACGCCTAGCACCTGGACTTTCCTCACCCACTCTACGTCTCCAGCAAGGTCAGTGGCAAGTGACCCAAAGCGTAGCGCTCTGCTTTTGCCCTTGTTCAGCCGGGATCCGCACAGCTCACCATACTTAGAAAAAGCCGTACAAACACTCGGTAGCTGTCCTCATCAAGGAGAAAAAGGGACACATCGTCCGTATATGCGATATGCGGAGACCTTAATCTGGCCTTGACCGGGCAGGCGGCAGCCGCGGATGGAACGAGACGCCGCCACGCGACGCAGAAGGGGGTCTAGGCATACGGCAAAGAGACAGCGGGACCAGGGCAAGCTAAATACTCTGACGGGATACCGGTGAAACCTAAGACACCGAGTATGTAGCGGTGCTCCACTTTATAGAAAGCTTTCGCCTGATCAGTCGATATGAAGCAACCAGAAATGCCGGTTCTCGACGCGAAGTCAAATAGGTCGCGTGTCAAGGGTAAGGAGGAAACAATTGACCGCCCTGGCACGCTGCAATTTTGCGCACTGCTTAGGATTTGCGGGAGTACGTGGCTTAATCGGCGGGCTGGAATGGACGCGACAATCTTATAATCAGTGTTGAGGAGCGTGATTGGTCTGTACGCACATGCGTCCGAAGGGTTCCCTCCAGGCTTCCCTATCAGGACGACGCCACCCTTGCGAAAGGATTCCGGCCGCTCTCCATGAAGAAGAAAGCTGTTCACCGTGGCGAGAAGCGCACCTCCATCAACGGAAAAAAAGGTCTTGTAAAACCTTGCGGGAATGCCGCCAGGGCCCGGAAGTGACGCTTCGTTTAAACGTCTGACACAAGCATACAGCTCTTCGGTAGAAACTGGCGCATTTAGCCTGCTCGACATGTCATTGGGTACGTGTGGCAGCGCCCCACAAAAGGTCGTTAGTCGTTCCGCAAAGAATTCATGCCTCAACGTATTCTCTGAGGTGAGGAGGCGAGAAAAATGTGCCGAGAAAACGTCACAAATGTCTTCGGTATTACCGCTTTTGGAGCCGTCCGGCAATGTATCCTCTGGCACATGGGCAAATCTAGGTCTGTCAAGAAAGCCTGCTTTGACGTACCGTAACATGGATGGATACGACACCAGCCGGCCTGAGAACAGGCACTACTAGCAGCGCGAGAGGACTGCTGCAACAAGTGCTCATATGGCGCCCTCAGTACATTTACGTTGTCAAGCATGGTGAAGGTTAAAGCACCACCCTTCTTTACAATCCGAAGCCTCCACAGTGTATCGTTGTGCGCAGCCGTTATGCGGTCTTTACGTGCCTTCCCCTCCCGGACTAACTCATCGCGCCAGCAGGACTGTAACTCATCCCACGGTAGTGCACTTCGTCAAGTCGCGACGCGGTGGACGCAGCGCTCCATAACGCGGCTACACTGACCTGATCTGCCAGCAAACTCTCGTTCATCCGCCACTACTGGTGACGTGGAATATAGTCGCCGGAATTTAAAGTCGGTAAGACTGACTGGTGATCAGAGATACGCAGAGTGCCCACAGGAAAAGAGAGAACGTCACAGCACTCAAGACAAGGGCTGAGCTCCCGTGGGAAGTAGAACTTATTCAACCGGCTGCCGGACCATCCCCTCTCCCACGTGGCGGCAAACCTTTTGCCATGCAGCTGCATCCACGTGTCGCGGAGTTGGAACTGGTTTACAAGAGCCTCTAGTGCTCGCGCACCTACATAAGGTTTACCAGGCACGACATGCGCACATGGCCGAACCTAAATTTCATGGGGAAGAAGGACGAATGTCTCCGGCATACCTAATGGAACCCAGAAAACCCCCTGGTGAACGCCTGCCCTCTCCGCTTTTGTGTTTCAAAGCACAGCGAAAGCTACTGTCATCACCAACACAAGGCGTCACTGCGTCATTCGCTTCTCGCAGAGATGGTTTGCTTTGGCTGGGATTGCATTTGCAGTGGCTATCGAAAACGTTTCTTGCTGCAACCAAAGGGAACCGTTCCAATACCCGTGGCATCGTTCAAATGACGCCGTTCAATCGCGCAAACAATGCCAAAAACTGCAAAGCGAGTAACTCTATTTGGGACATTTTTCTGATATTTGATGGGCACAGGGTAGAGGTACTTTGTGACCAATTTCAATAAGTTGTATATACGCTTTAAACTACGTTTGGAACATCCGATATTTAGGAAAAAAGCTGAATATAGTGTTGCAGGATTTGCTTACAGAACCGCCAATCGATCTTCAATTATATTTTTTCTTCGCATGCGGAAGGGTCCAGGTAAACGCACGTCGACGTGCAACTTTACCTGAATGGCTACACACCTACTTCTTTGGTATCGAAAATGCTGACGGTGTTTGCGTACATGCTCTTTTCACAGCTGCCTAAAAGGCACCTATGCACCCTTGTTTTTCGATGCCAATTTCCACTGAGCCAACTTCCCCCAGATATTACCGGCCGCTGCTGCGTGCCCGTCTTGGCTTCAGCTCCTTGGCGTAGTTATCTCCTATCATTTGGTGTGCTCTGGATCTACCGTTTTACTGGGCTCAGCGCCCCTTACCCTCTCTGCGCCTATGCAGACAGAGATACTGTTTGTTTTTCATAATAGGGCCCTGTAAATGCTGATGCATTGATAGCCTAAGTAGGGTAAACAGAGCTGGTAGAACAGAACCTCAGTATCTCGTAGTCTAAACAGACGCAATTTCAAAGAAAAATGGGGCATGGCTTTACGCTACTCCACCACGCCTCCGTCACAATACTTCTCACCCCTTATGGTGTAACGCATTCATTCTTATCCCGGTGATACGTTTTGAAGTTAGCGCAAGATTCGTAAAAACAGCCAGAAAGAAAGCAAACAGGCGAAGCTCTGCATTGCATCCCACTAACTTTATACCTCCAGTATGGAGCACCAGTTAATAAATGTTTTCTACTAAAAACTACTCAGTGAAGACATCCCCATTGTACTAGAAATAGTTATCCAGTAGTTCAAACTTTTGCCGAATGAAACGACATGCTGCAGTATTTAAGCTCTACGAATTATACTCACAATGAATGATCGTCTACCCAGACAGCCAAGTGCCGCGGTATTTCCGGACAGTTGTAGATGTTTCGGTCGTCCGTTGGCACGAGGTCAACATCATGAAAGATGAAGCACTGGTAATCATATAGCGCCGTGGCTTCTAAGAATCCAATGTTGAAGAGCATAGCTCGATTGAACTTTCTGTTATCGCCCTGAAAAACCGAAACGTGGAGTTAATAAGCTATGTTTAAAAGTAATATCGCATCGGACACATTGTTTCTAAAGCGTGGGCGCCAGAATGACAAAAAACACAGACTCATTCTAGTTCGATAATGAGATGGGCAGCCCAAAGGGGCGGCAGAGCTTTCGAACAAAAATATTGGATCAATAAATTAAATATGAAAACTAGACGTACTCCCTATATTATATTGCGCATTTCAGCGTATGTAAAATCATGCACCTAAACGTTACTCACATTATTCACTTTACTTTTAGTTGGAGATTGAAAACATCCATTTGGTTAATTTGTTAAAGTGACTGCATGCAACGACTCCGCATTGAAGCCATACGGTAGTAGTAGTAGTAGTCGTAGTAGTCAGTAGTAGTAGTAGTAGTCGTAGTAGTCAGTAGTAGTAGTAGCAGGTCTGGTGGTACTTATAGCAGATAGGAGTAGTAGTAGTAGTAGTAGTAGTAGTAGTAGTAGTAGTAGTAGTAGCAGTAGTAGTAGTAGTAGTAGTAGCAGCAAGTCTGGTGGTAATAGTAGCAGTAGTAGTAATAGTAGTAGTAGTAGCAGCAGCAGCAGTAGTAGTAGTAGTAGTAGTAGAAGTATAGTAGTAGAAGTAGAAGTACTTTTTCTCAAAAAGGAATTGGTGTGGTTCCTGAGTCCAGCAGCCCAAGTCTCAATGTGGCCAACTCTGCCCTGAGACCAGCAGCTTCTGGGCGTCCAGAGCACGGCTAGTCGTTCGGTTATTCTACAGCTCGGGGAGGGTAAAAGGAGGGGTGGGACGGCTGGACTGTGATCGTACCCAATGATGACGTGGGCTAGGGCTGCTGGTGGACAACAAAAGTTACATTCCGCAGGGTATTTGGGTAAATAGAGAAGGTGTAGGCAGGCAAGGTGAGGTAAAGCATTTGTGTGAATTGGACGTATTGTAGTTTTTTGTGTGTGTGTTTGAGTAGGTTAGGTTTGAGTAAGGAGAAGAAATTGCCTGAGGGTGCTGTAATACTGTGCGATGTGTTCGAAGGTGACCCGGGAAGAGTCCAAATCTTTTTTGGTAGCCTGGGATGAAACGGTGCTGGTTTCCGGTGAACGTTGTCGTTGCCCGCCACTCATGAGTGAGCTACGGTCTATAAAAGCTATGTGTTCCGAGTGGGGTGATGAGAGTTGTAGGTAGTAACATACCTTGTACCAGCAAGACGGTCACTGATTAGTGGCGGATTTGAAAGGTGGGTGGTGGAGGAGGCCACTCCTTTAGTCTAGCTAAAATAGGTTTCGATAACGGCCCATATACGCATCCTTCAGAGCTCACTAAAGAGAGAAAATGCTTTGACACTTTCGCAAACGCATTCAGAAGCCTGAAAAGAACGTTTCCCCTGTACGAACTATCTAAAAACGTTCGTGGGTATATGGACGAATATTTAGTAAGGGGAACCTTAGCTCCCCGTCATCACTTGTACAGTGCTTCGACGCGTGCGCCGATATGACCATCAAGGCACCCTAGCCAATTGGACTCCCAGGCGCTCCATCGTGGACGTTGCGAACACGTGCACCACTCCGATTGCGCGGCACTCAAATGCAGCCCGCAACTGCAGCAAAACCTGCGTGACGTGCCGCGAAGTGTGGCGTTCCAAGCGGCGTCCCTGCATTGTGGTCAGGCCGATGGTAATGACTTGCGAGCCGTACAAAATGAACACAAATTCGCCGCCTTTCGTAAAGCTTAAAAGTGCAGAAATTGTGCACATTATTGCAGTTGTAGAAAGATGTGGCATGCATTATTATTTTTTTTGCTACAGACTATATGTGCGTGTTCAACCCTTTTTCCGCATCCCTGGACTGCCCATAGGTTTCAAACAATGTGTTCGACAAGCAACTAAAATGCTGCCCTTTCAGTTTTACACCACCGGCTAGTGCAGTGACTAGGTTACACACAGTCACTGCAATAATAATTTCTCGCCTTCCTAGCTGCAATTGGTTCGTGCCTGCATTGTAATTAATAGTAATCGTACTTGAAATTAACGTGCCCTGTATGCCCATGATTGTGCTTTTCCGCCCTGTGCAAATTTTAGGATGATGTTGCCAGTAGGTTCACAAATAGCATAATAACCTCACCATGAAATAAGACAAAACATAAACTTCAAGGCAGTAATAATCACCAAAACACGCTCTGCTTCGCCATGGCTAGTATGGGTAAACAACGCGGAATTCTTTTTCAGCAGTACCTGCCTAAGGATTGATGAATAATATGAAGGTTCGTGCATCAAGTGCCTTGCACGCTTCCGGATTTTTGCAAAAACAAGCAGCGTGCGGTTGTTTACTTGTCTGACAACTTCCAAAAAATAATATTTTTGTTACAAATTACTATTTTCCGGGCGTCAGGAAAGGCCTGTGGGCTGCCCCGGGACATGTTAGAAAAGCGACTTTTTGTTGTTTTAGTAGGTTATTATTATCACCGGCTGCTGTGCTGTCATCATCACCAATGCGAAAAGCTTTCCACCACCCAACCCCTTGGGCGCATCCAGGAATGCACCCCTGCTTTTGGTTCAACCCCAACCAGTGAATTATCACGTAACTTCTACCGTGGTTACGGACCGTCACGAGAATTTCACTATTAGTCATTGGCTTTATTCGCGACGTCAGTCGACTCCAAAGAGTGGGTCAATCGATGAAAATACCTAAAGCAATATGCGACCTCACCACATTTAGCTTTGTGATGTAAACGAAAAAAACTTGCCTCATAAGGGGCATCGACTACCAATAGGTGCGTAACCCTTTTTCAAAGAACTGTCGCTTTAACGCGCAAGCCGATTTGCTTATACACAAAGCCTGTTCAAAGTCGGCATCAGAGCTACAGAAATGCGCTGCCTCAAAAAACGTTCTTGTGGTTGGAATATCAGGTGTATTTTACAAAGTCCGAATGTCCTATCGTTTAGTTAACACCTCGATAGGATCCTTCGAATACCTAAAGAGCGACGTACATCGGACCTTTTATTG
This sequence comes from Haemaphysalis longicornis, assembly GCF_048455015.1. Taxonomy (NCBI): domain Eukaryota; kingdom Metazoa; phylum Arthropoda; class Arachnida; order Ixodida; family Ixodidae; genus Haemaphysalis; species Haemaphysalis longicornis. The sequence goes on from NW_027526296.1 coordinate 2,386,217, forward strand.
GTCAGCTGTACGCATATACGGAAATGCATTTCTAAGATTTCATTTGTGCTAAGGCGATATAAGCAATTGGATATGAAAGTACGGGGCCTGTAGGGCCTTTGATTAAACACCCATAAGACCCGACGAGCGCCATACATAGAGTACCTTTGAAGTCGGCTTCACGTCTTTACTCCAATGCTTGGCTGTTGATATATTTTAGGGCAGGGTGGCGAGTTGGGCGAGTTGGTGTACTTGCATCTTGGGGAACAGCGCGAACTAACAGGGACACAAAAAGAAAGAAGTGGACAGGACTAGCGCTGACTTTCAACTCGATTTATTGGAAAAGACGTAACTACTTATACAAACCCAGAATCCTCCTCCCCTACCACGCCACGTGCCAACACCAGCCAATGACATACTATCAAGGCCAAGACACTCCACTGTTGACAACGCACATTTCTTAACACAACAACACCTTATCGCGACGACCGCTCCAAATAACCAAATTCTTTTTCGTGCAGGACAACTGATGTTTCACTGATACAATCTCTCCCCCACTTTCTGATGTAGTATGATTCCATCAACTCTCTCGTACGCCTGTCTTTATGCTTAAACAAGATATCTGTCTCGCGGAAAAGGTTTCATTACAGCTAGTAGTGTCCAAACATGAGGACCCCATTACTTTTCAATAATAGCAGTTTTTTTGATGAGCGAAAGTGTGACCCATGAAGCTTTACAGACGGTCGGAAGGTACTCGTAGTTGAGTCCACACAGAACTTATTTAGCATTTAAATGTTTGGCCGTATGAATGTGGCATCTTGCACGATGTGCCACGCCATTTACTGCAGGTTGCACTCTCAGACGCTAATAAAATTAGGCAAAACACTTCAGGCTGTCTACGGGGAGAATACGAAAGGACTTGGCTGGTGCCGTTGAAGTGGACGCTGTAGGTACATTGCACACAGTACGTGACCCGCATAGTAAAAGGCGGGAGGCTTTCGCTCCATTTGAATTCGAGCAGCAGTTCCCAAGAAGCAACGTTCTCTATGGCTGGGGTGGACCTGTTATTTTCACGTGTTCTCACTTGCAGGTGGAACGTGATATGACGTCAATGCTTCACGCACTGGGCTTTAAAGCGAAAGCTTTCTTAGTGGGACCAATGGCCCCCTGTCAAAAAAACTATCCCGATTGACAACTTTGTCAACCGAGAAGCCCTGATAATCTGACACACGGCGCATGCGCGAAACCGGGCTTGCATTGCCTAAAACCTTTACTTGAAAAATGCGAAAAACAGTCGGTTCAAGGTTACACACTGCACGCATCAATCACAGGGAAAGAGCACGACAGTATACCTGAATCTCATTACCCACGTATCGGTATACATAAGATCGCGAAAGTCGTCGCATGGGTTCGCTCTTCGTTTGGAATTTGAGTCTTTGAAGGTTTCAGGACCGACTGTACCCACTTTCAGTGAAGATTGGAGGCACTTTCAGCTTTCACGCTTCTCTCAACTTTCTTTAGGAAGGGACGATAATTTTTTTTTCTCCCCCACAGCCGGCGTTCTGACCCAGCGTCGTACTTACGCAGTCGGGCCCAACTCTCTGATACAACTTGAACTCCGATTATGAACTAGAATGTACCTGACTTTATTTTCCAACTAATTGAATTATTTGCCATACGCGCGTCTGTTTACAGTTTAAAGGTGCGGCAATTTTCTGTAAGGGCCAGCGACAATGCTGGTATTTTGCACAATCGGACACTGAATGCTTTCACATGAAATAGAAACAATAACAAAACACGACGCCTGCTTTAATCCCCCCCCACACTCAAAAAAGAGAGAGAAAACACATTTGTTAAGGCTTCACAGTGCTTCTCGGGGGTGGTTAGGAGCGATTTCTCTTTTCTGGAGCACATATTGCGTTTTTTGTTGGCCGGGATTTGTCAAAGAGCGCAAGCGCCATCAGTAGTGCGGAATCTCCCGTTGATCTCCCGGTGGGGGAAAGTAGGAGTAGATGATCTGAGCGGGAATCCCATTTACAATATAAGTGGTAAAGGTATCATGGCCGTTTGCAAGATTTGCCTTTCGTTGTGCACTGCTCATTGTAAGCTTCAAAAGGCTCTCATTGCTGCACTAGATGGGCATTCATCTATTGCGCAAAAAGACATGATTCCGACGATTTCGCGGTCCGTTCGACTTTAAGAAGGTGGACTTCCAGAACAATTTTTAAATGCCCTACCTCACTACAGAACACACCGCTGCACGAAAGGGCCTCTCAAGTATTCCACAAACATTCCGGGTAAAAAAGATTCGTTCCAACCTGTTGTTTACACCAGAGATAATTTTCTCTAATGCGAACCCTGAGAGCTTTCCCCATTTCTGTTTTCGTCTGCAATGGCTTAGGGATCATCACCAGTTCACTAACACTCCCATACACGCAAAACTACGTTTAAAACAAGTTTCTTGAATGCTTATTTTACGCTAGATGCTTCCAAGACCGTTACGTACACGTACCATAATGTGTCTAATCTGCACACGTTTTTCCAAGGTACGCGGAAAGCCTGAGGAGCAAGTACGTGGCTTCTCTGGCAAGAATATTACAGACCCCTGTGACACCCCCACACACAAAAAAAACACTCGACGAACTCCAAGTGAAGCATCGTATCTATGGAACATAAATCAATTTTATTGCGTGAGCACCCCTCACACATACTTGGCGCACTTTTCCAAAAAACCGCCATCCAAAAAATGCCGTAGCTGGTACCTTAGCCTCGACATCAACAGGTGCTCGCCACGACAGTGACGAACGGAAAATTTGAAAATTTTCTGTCACCCATGACCAGAGTGGTATTGGTATCTCTTTTCACAGAGCTATGATATAAAAAAGTTGAATGCGGGCCTCGCGCCGTCAATTTTATAAATGGTGTCCAGCAATGAAGCACTTGTCTGATCGGAGATTTTTATATTTATTTACAATACTGCTATCCCTTGCGGGCTGTAGCAGGGGTGGGGGGTGAACAGGTGAACCTTACACAATGTTAAGCAAAAAACAAGTCCAGCCGTCGTTGAAAGTCCTGCGAGGATCTGCATCCTGTAAATACCTCGGGAGGCAGCGCATTTCAATCAACAATAGATCGCACCAGAAACGAACACTTAAATACGGTTAACCTAAAAACTTAAAAACTTAAAACTTAAAAACTTATATACGAAAACTTAAATACTTAAAAACTTAAATACTTAAAAAACTTCAAACTTAAAACTTAAAAACTTAAATACGAAAACCTAAATACGCGGTACATATGCCTGAACAACAAATGAGTGATTGGTGCGAGCCGACACTCGTCCTGGGTGGCACAGGCACATTCAGGGATCGAGTTTGTAGTTTCTATGGCACAGGTCATAAAGAAAGTTTAGGCTAGCTATTTTTCTGCGTGTAGCTAATGGTTGAAGGTCAGCCCTAGCAAAAAAATGGGATACAGATTGTGTTCTCCTGTAATATGAATAAATAAACCATTCTGCCAATCTTTGAACTAGCTCAAGTTTGTTAATTTCAGTTTTAGTATGCCGATCCCATATGACAGCTGCGAACTCCAGCTTTGGTCTAACAATCGCCTTATAGGCCAACAATTTAACAGAGGATGTTACATTTCTTAGTTTCCTTCACAGAAATCCGAGTTTTCGCTTCGCCAGTCCTGTAATGTCAATATGCTTGCCCCAATTTAAATTGTTGGATAGTGTAACACCTAAGTATTTAAACTCAGTAGAGCTCTTAATTTCTCTATTGCTTATTGTACGTTTGTAGTATAGCGAGGATTTTTTATTTGAAATTGTCATGCAAACAGTTTTATCGAAATTAATTTTAATTATTTCATTTTAAATTAATTAAGCAGCAGATTGCTTCATATACATTGATATTACGAGCTTAATGCTCAGCCGATTTAGTATCCCGATACCGGGTAAAATTAGCGATGCGATGATAAGGTTAAGAAGTAGAAAACATTCAGATGCCTTAAAGTTCACCAAAATTGAATGACGTAACCAGCAACAACTGGGCAATAACTAAAAAATATTGCTGAAATAGTAGCGTAAAGTAAATAATTAAACCGAGCACGTCGAACAATCGAATGATAGCTCTAAGATAGTGATATGGCGGATTTCTATTCATTTTGAGTTCGCGCTCTGTGTTTATAAGCTAAGAGTGCTATAATGTAACTTGTTAGTTGTCGACCAAATGTTGCCGCGGATTTCCCTCCACAACCGGGTGCAAGGGGATGCACAACCTTCCGCAAGGGTGCCCACAGCAGCGATCAAGCGCCCGAATATACAATGATTTAGTGAACAGAATAATTCAGTCCTTTGGTAAAAAGTCGTATCATAGACGCTGCACATGCTCCTAGGCCACACAACGCCACACTGAAATAGCAGTTATTAATTGCTGCCGCCAGCTGCGAGAAACATTCTCGCAACGCCAGGGAGGTGCTGAAAAAAAAAATCACTTCGATGTGCGTGCACAAACGATTTCGAACCTGGTGCCGTCTCTCGGTTCGCGAAGCCGTGTTGTCCCCAAGAAGCACTTCTTGACACAGCAAATATACAAAATCTACTGAACTACTCTAGAGGTAACCCTCCTTGGATTGCAAAATTGGGGAATCGGTGATCTTGGATCTGACCCGGTCGCGTGTTATCCTGTCCTGCCATCGAGAGTTCATCACTTCACTGGGTGAAATAAAAAAAAATTTAATGAAGCAGCTGTGTGATTGCACTTCAACTACGGCATGTGACGGCATGTGCTTTTTGGAACATTTAAATTCCATGACGCTGCTTTAGCTATATAAGGGCCTAGTTTGCAGCCACAACCTTCTAAAGAGTTGCATCTTTATTTGTTCATTTCTGCAGGAGGCGATAACACAGGCTTATCACTTGAGATATTAGGTCGACGTGTGGCGCTATGTGGCTCGATAACACGTTAGTTCCTGCGTTTTGTTATGACAGAGAGTGAAAATCTGCGTTCAGAAATATCTCCAATACTGGTAGGCTGGGAGATAAATTAAAAGGCATTTAGAGAATTGCGTACACTCCGTGAAAGTTCATGCCAAACGACGGGCACTTTTCTGTGGTGCGTGAAGAATAACTTACTTGCTCAATCACGAACACGCCGTAGTCAATTTGTTGTCGAGAAAGCACTTTGTGGAGATTGTAAATAAAAATTTTCAAGTGTTCAGCTCGATCACGGTACGGAATCAGTATGGCCACCCGGTGCCTGGAAATGCACTCCTTCGGTCGGAAACGGCCACCAATTGTTACATCCGGGAACTCTTTCTCCACAGCGTCCAATGACGGTATAGTTTTGTTGGTAGGAATGTGCCCGACTGAAAATGCCACGAATTCAATGAAATTCAAAGACCTTTTTCTCTACTGAAACAGATTCAGACAAGCAGTAAAATATACGCGTGATATTACTAATACCAACCAATGAATCAATCAATCAATGGTTAGTATAGTGCACAGGTTCCGCCGTGACGTTCTGCTGCACTTTAAAAAAGAAAGACAACCGAAAAATACATTCACACGTAAGAAAAACAAAAACAAAATCCAAGCGAATTAAATAAAAAAGACAAACGAAAAACCCTAAATGCATTACAAACAGAATCATTGATTTCGGTACACTATAATCAGAACAATCACGAAAGTATAAAGACAAAATACTAATAAAAATTGGACGAAGCGAACGGGTGGATACACATAGGAAGGTCCAATAAAAGACCAAAACGCGAGCGAAACATAACGGAAATGGGGAAATAAATATAGATTTCGAAGTCGACGGCACAAAATCAGGGTGAGAAAGCAGTCAGAAGTTCGCGCACAAAACACCCAAGGGGTGTATGGAACAGGTCAATATTATGGGAGCAGAGCTTGTATGTTCCTTGAAGGCGGAAAAGGGCAGTGTCGATTGCATGTGTTACGTGCTGGGGACTTCCTGGTAAGTTTCGACTGTACTTTAAGGTTTTACAGTTGCAATGCCAAAGGGCATACTATCGCAATTAATAAAAGGGCTGAACAAGAACTAGCTCCCGTCCACAAATTAAAATAGAAAAATGCGATCACCTTTGGTTGCCCTTATGCTACTATGTTAGTAATATCTGCTGTGTTAGTGTTTTGTATTAAAAGAATATTTTAACAGCAGATCGTAATTTCTCGTGTCTGCAGTTAAAAGTACAAAGAAATTGCCGAACGCGTGCACGTAAGCGCGGGCGTCGCGGCAACCGACCGGCAGTTAACGAAACCAAGAAAATGCCTAGAGCTTGTATGGGCGTGCCTCGCGACAACAGCCGAGCATCTCCTGCGCACGTTTCTCAAGCCAAGCATACTCGCTTTGGGAGATTGGCCAATACTGGGAAAAAGGAAAAGCTCCAGCGTTCGTCGTAACTGTGGCAACACTACCTCGGAACGAGAAATACTGCAGCGCTCGCTGCAATCATGCCAGCACTTCCTCGGACGGTTTTTTTTTTAGTTTTTGTAGAAAGATTAAAACTGAAGAATAGAACAGTATGTGCTGCCTATATAACGTAAATCTCGCAAATGAGACGTTCCTTATTAAGCTTCGAAAGCTATATTATGATCACTTTCCGATTAAAAAAGCATCAACGCGAAAAAACAAACTCATTGATTAGACCCTCGCTCTTGAGTCGGATACAAACAAAAAACAAACTTCATAAATTAGTTCTAAGAACTAGAGACCCTGATGCCTTTTTTGAATATGAGAAGTTTAGAAACAAGCTAAACAGTGACATCTGATATGCCAAGAACCTTGAATATGCTAATATGTTTGAACGGCCAAATGGAAGGATGGATCTCCAATGGAAAAATATCTCAAGTGTAAAAAGCCCAACCACAAGTATGCAAATACCAGAAAAGTCTGTTTTAAATAACTGCGAAATCTCTTGTTCGCACTTTGCAAATCCGTTTAGCGATTCCTCCTCTTGTGGTAAACAATCTAATTTTACATCTGCAGATTTTCCGCAAATAACTAGCAGCAACAGTTACAGTGTATTTCTCTCCGCGGTCTGATTCGAAGAAACTATTGCCATTTTCCGTAACCTAAAACCTAGCAGTACTAGTTGTGAAGGAAATGATTTCCAGGTGTCGCCAATCCGATATGTAATTGCTGTGATTTCAATATCAGTAGCTCATATATTTAACTTGTGCCTTGCAGTTGGAGCGTTTCCGGAAGGGATGAGAATTGCGAAAATTACTCTACAGGTTCAAAAAGGTCACAGGACTGAAATGGCGAACTGCGGTCCAATCTCGCTGCTTTTGGTATTCTCCAAAGCCCTTGACAGGGCAATCCACACCCGCTTATCGAGTTTTGTTTAGCGCCATAGTATCCTCACCAGTTCGCAACGCGGTTTTCGGAAAAACATTTATACAGAAATTGCCCCTGTCCAACAAAGAATCATTTATTTCGCATAGTATTGAAGATCAAAATATAGTTATGCACCTTTTCGTAGATTTTAGGAAAGATTTTGTATTCTTGTTGCGAAACTGCAGCAACATGGAAGTAGAGGGTAAGCGCTAGAATTCGCACGTTCCTAACTCTCTTACGGCTACCAGTATGTCCGCATCCATAGTTTAACTGATTTTCCAATTAATCATTAAGATACCTTAAGGTGTGCCACAAAGTTGCATACTGGGCCCTTTCGTATTCGACTTATATATTAATAATATTGTCAAACTTAATAAAGATACTTGTTTATGTCATATATGCCGATGATTTAAGTACACTTTTTCTTGGTACAGATCCCGAATGACTATTAAGCAACGCAAAGGCGATGCTTTCATCGTTATATACCTGGACAAAAATTGCTTGATTGATTATGGGGTTTAACGCGCCTAAACTACTTAGGTGGTGAGGCGCGCCGTAGTGGAGGGTTCCTGATTAATTTTGACCACCTAGGAATCTTTACGTGCGCCGAACTGTCGAACGCATGGCCATTTTCGCTTTTCGCCCCCATCAGAAAAGCAGCAGTGTACACCGGAAATCGAACCCGCGTTCTTAGTCTCAGCAGCAGAACGCCTTAGCCACTCAGCGACCACGGCGGGTTCCCTGGGCAAAAATGAACTGTTTTGAAAGCAATGTCAGGAAAACGAAAGGTATGTTTTTCCTTCCGAAAGTCAAAACTTTAAGCATTACTAAAGCTATTTATTATGATGCCAATATTATTCAGATAGCGCCATACTTCAAAACCCTCGGTGTATGGTTTTCAGATAAAATGTTGTGGAATAACCATGTTAACTACGTCTGTCTGAAAGTTTCTCGGGTTGTTGGCTGACACAGTCGTTTTCGTTTTATTTTTCTAGCATAAAATCAAGCTTCTGTTATTCAAAGCGTTGTTCATGGCACACCTATATTACTGTCAGCTTGTGAGAAGTACAGCGACAAATTCCTGTTTAAAGAAAATTTCTCTCGTTCAAAAGGAACCCTTCGCATTGTTTTTAATCAGCCGAGAAAACATTCCGCAGGACTTCTTTCTGATGAGGCGAAAGTAACCAGCATATTCAATATGTACAACCTACGGTTGGCGATGTGCCACAATAATGAGATAATATGCAATGCACATGCCCCATCACGAATGGCAGAACTCATTGATTATGTGGAAGCTTACCCACTGCCGGCCAAAAAAAAAAAAAACAGTACGCGTCCCTTACGCCACGTACCAACTACGAAACCCAAATGCTACGCTACGGCATCGTCTTCCACCCTTCTGAACGGTTTGTCAGGTGCTGGTCTAAACATATCGTTATGCACCGAGCGTGAATTTGGTTCATTCCTCGTTTCAGAATTTCCCCATTTGTAAACTGTCTTTTTTTTATGTAAGAACAGCTGTCCGTTCGCTGTTAATAAAATTTGGAACTGGGTAATGCTGCGGGGTTCCAATGCCTATTTTGTTGGCTTATTTATTATTTTTTACCGCGCCTCTCAAACATATTGCCGCGAACCATCTATTGGGTTTGTTTAAATTTTTTTTTTGCTTTTGCCGCCCGGCTGCGCTGGTCTCTGTTATCTGTGTGGCAAGGGAAGCGCGTGTTCCATTCTTTCTTTCTATGCCGCATGTGTTATCCCTTCTGATAGGGAGAGCGTTCCGAACTATTGTGAACAGCCTAGAATATTCTTCTTTGTTCTGGATGTAAATCGATGGTTCGAGAAACAGTCGCGCCTAAAGATAAAAAGATTGCAGAGCAGACGCCGCGGCATTTCATTCCCCTCTCCGACGCTCGCCGACGCCCGTCAAATTGTTGACTGCTGCTTCGCCGCCTGAGTACTTTTTGAGTGGTTAGGGGAGCGCAAGTTCGCTCCAATAAACTCGTTTTCTTTGAAGACAACTGCGTCGTCTTTGACTTCGTGACAATATATTATATCATATTCTATTCAATTTTTCGCATCCTTATCCTACTTCTGAAAATTTTGCTGGCTAAGAATCTTCATGCCAATTATGTGTAATTGTTGTCTCCTTGCATTTCTGTATCTACGGCCATTTAGTGTTTAGCTTCCGCAGTCCCATTATGTCGGGCCCGGAGGCTAGTCAAGCTCTAGTGAGTTTTTCTTCCGGTGCCCGCTGCTTGTATGTGTGGAAGTAAACTGAAAAAATAAAACAGCCGCGCTGTCTCCTTGTGCCGAGGCGTGAAGCAGAAGTCTGGGTCTACCACTCTAGTGTCATCGCTGTGGTGAAACTAGTACAAGCAACGGTTAAAGTTATGTTGGACACCGTGGCTGCTCTCGAGAAAAGCGTGCAAATAATCTTTTACACATAAGACAAGGTTCTTGTTGACATGAATTGGCATAAAAAACATGTGATAACACCTGAAAACGAGTCCAACAAATTATAGCCGGCAGCTCAAGCGAGAAAATTGGTGACCTGAAGGGGCCGGTCACGCAGACAAAACAGGAGGTTTGGTTCATTCGAAAGAATGCCTCGTTAGAATCATACTGACGCCACTCTTAACGCAAACGTCGCTCAGCTAAGCTATCTAGTTAGACGAAATGGAATAGCCATGCGACCCACTGCCTCATTTCCAGGAACAGAGCCTATTACGTCATAATCCCAGCTGTGAGATTAGCTGAGGCCGGCAACAGCAAGCGAAAATTAGGAAGGGTTTATAAGCTTGGCGAACGAGCTATTTGAGCTTAAAATTGTAAGAATTGTGGACAATTAGGAAGGGTTTATAAGCTTGGCGAACGAGGTATGGTAAGAATATAGGGGTGAAGAATTAAAGTTACGAACGATTACGTAAACACCAAAACAGTTAGTGCGGCACATTGAAAGCTGACACTGCTTAACACAGCTGTCGGACGCGTTGGACTTGTCTGACACAACAGTGACCAACGGCCATAAGCGGCACGGTCACTTACTTGACCATGTTTGTCGCCTGATAGCTTGCGTTTTAGGAAATGATTGGTATGAGCTCTAATAAAAATATGGCAGGTATAGAAGTCCGGCCAGAAGTAAAGTACAAACACTCGCACTGATGATGATGACGATTGTTCATAGTGGTATCCCTTTTGTAGCGGGGTGATTATGTGTCATCTTACCAAAAAAACTACCACACCTGTGGTTTACACTCTTCGATTAATACTAGCGCTGCTCTTAGGGCAGGCGCAAAAACGTATTAGACAGAAAATACTTATTTTTTCTGTTACAAGTAGTAGCTCTCCAAGGTAATATTCCCCTCTCTGTTTTTCGTCCACCAGCGTTCTAATCTTCTCTTCTTCGCCTCGATAGCCTTGAAGTTAACTCCCTCTGTGTTGCTTTTAAATCCTAGGGCTTCTGGAAGCCGAATATTGCTAAGGCCCCTATTTTAGGGGCCTTAAATAATGCAGCATTGCCGCGCCATCTACGAAAGTGGGGCATGAACAAGATAACCATGCGGCGCCTGTGACATGGTAGAAGATCTGGTCAGCAGGCTATCTTCAGTTCCAAGGCCTTGCTCTGGATACGTCATTGTCGACGTCACAGAAACCTACGATTTAGCGGGGGAATTGAAAATTTGGCTTAAAATGATCCATTTTTCAGTGAATAAACCATAGTTCGCGGCCGAAAATTCACTGAGGGCACTATAAAACATAAATATTTCGAATAAAACAAACTTGCATTTTGTCTGCATAGCGCCTTTACGGCCAATAGTGGCCGTCGTATAAATGGTAAAAGCCCAGGGGCCTGATAGGAATACCTAATTACTTACACAAAACACACTGCACCTCTATAAAACAGTTTACACCGAACCCTTTTAAACTCACATTCAGTATTACGCGTAAAGAAATTGGCCCAAAAGAGGTTTCGCGGTCTTATATGACAATATGACGGCCATGGAGCCCTGTATTACAACATATGTGTAAGCGGCAAAAATATGACCCATCAAACATTACAGACTGACAGGCGGGATTCTCCGTTGACTACCCATAGACACATTTAGTAACGCATTTAGCAACAAAAAAGAGCACGTGGAACTACACACATAATAAAAATAGGACACCGCTTAAAAAATGTGCCTCTCCAGGAGAATAACGCCCTTGTCTGCATGAGAACAGACCACCCTTCCAGCTGCGGCGCATGCCCAACAGTACGGACTGCGACGGCCATTGCTAACAGTTGAAATTTTCTGTTTAACAAACAAAAAGTAGCTCTGCAGAGCTGCTCTGCGCAGTTACGAACTGGTAGGCACAACACTTGAAGTACTAAATAGGGATTGATGCAATAAAAATGAGATAAAGGTGAAAAGGCTTTTCGTTGTTTCTGACTGTCCGCTAAAAAAATGAAATTCTTACCTAAATTTGGCGGTATGGGCGGACATTGGTTGGATACGGTTAGGACACCTCCCTTTCCATATGTGTCATTAACACCTCCTGTGGTATTCGTACTTTTATATTTCGGGGCGACTGCCGTAAGTAGCCGCGTAGCGACCCCCTATGGAAACGCAGTTTGCAACGCCTTAATTACCGCAAACTCCCAGCGTAAGTATGAAACATCACACTCAAAGAAAGACGAGACCCATACGTACTTTAAATGTTTCTGATGTAAGGTAGCTCAAGTCGAAGTACCACATTGCAAGAACAAAGGCCATTAACACGCACACAGTCCATTTTAAGACTATGAGTTTAGGCAGCAAGCGGTTTGGCCTGTCAGTATGGCTACCAGCCTTCATCTGCGCACCGCACTTTGTCGTCGTTAGTGAGATCATGGCGTAATTCAGTAAAGATTACACTTCGGCAGCAGACAGATGTTGCTGTTATTTTAGAAGCCAGTGTGCTCCCATACGGTCCTGCAAAATAATTTTGAGATTGACGTTGTTAATAAAAACCATACGCGAATGCACAGGCATGCGCACGAAACGAAACATAACGCATAGTACTTTCGGGTGAATCGAAGAAGAAGCAAACTAGTCCAATTTGGTTTCGAATTACTAACTATGCGCTAGCGCTCCGACGAACACGCCGTGAGTTGTTGTGGATGAATTTAAACAACAAGTGCAAAACATGGGGACCTTGGTTCAGCCTTCAGTCTGAAAGAGTTGCCCACACTCTTCAGTAAAAAACGAAAGGGAAGCAGTAGTGCGGGAGGGGCGCTCTAATAAAGGGCAACGCAGCGCGTGCCCGGGAAGGGACATGCATGCGCTAAATGAGGGTTGGCCGCTGCCGCTCCTGCAATACGAGCCGTCTTCAGATGGGATGGTACAGGAGAGTGAAAACAGGAGGCTCCTGGTGACGCCTACTGACAGGAGCGACCCTCGGATGCTCCTGTCAATGGCTAGCGAGCGGAACGAGCTTCGTAGTGTGCTGTCCAAAGGGTCGGTCATATTGTGGTTGGCTGGACCTCAAAGTTCGACAGGTAGTTCCAGAGCAGATCAGAAGAAGGATCAACTCCGATTTGGCCTGCAGATCCTTAAGGATTTAAAAGCATACCCCATGATTTTTGTTTGATACTAGTGTTGAGCTCTGTATTCTTAAACATGACCGTCTTCCTTGGGGTACGACGTTAAACCACAAATTTTGTGTATGTCTGTCTGTCTCTCACTGGAACCAGCCAGTAATGTTACTGGTGAGCCTGGTAAGTATAGTGGGTTACGTGAATGCTGGGAATGGCTGAGCAAATGATTTGTGAGTGCAAATGAGTGCACAGGGGGAGTGTGCATTAAGAAGAACACAAGAGGGAGGGGTAAAGAGAGTGAGTGGGGTGCAATGGGAAGGAGATGAGCAGCGAATCCGCTATAGATGGGTAACGTGGACGCTGAAGGGACAGATTGGACTGGTGGGGGACTATGAAGGGAGAGCGAGAACAAAGGAATAGCAGAACTGGTGACAGTGCAGAGACAAGAGGCGTGAGAGGGAAAGGGGAATTCGCAGGCGTTCGACGTAATATACTAATATTATAAAGGTGTTCACAGCAATATATTTATATATAATAGTGAAGGGGGATTTGAATGGTTTGGTGTATATCAGAGCGGCTGAAGGAATGAGCACATATTAACCCGAGAATGCTCACTTGAGTGTTTCTATAAGAACTTCTACGGTTCGTCTTCTTTGTTGATGGTATACCTCTGTTAAAGCTTAATGCCCACGTTTTTATAGACATGCCGTGTAGCGTTGCTGTGATATGCCTCCTGCGATTTGAATGCGTCAGCATTCTTGGCCCAGAGCTCTACAGCCACAACGGTGTAACGCGCTGCATATATGTATGAAAATGCATAATTGCTGGATGCCACATTTAATTGTATGATCATGTATATGTAGCTAATTGGTCGAAATAAGTTTAGGAACAAAAGAAAAAGAAGAAATAATAATTAAGTGATAAAATTATTCGTATATATGTCGTACACCACCTCCGAACGAGGAAGGCCGAAATAAAAAGCACAAAACCAAAACACGAATAAAAAATTGCGAAAAAGAACTTTTCGGATAAATCCAAATGAACGAACTGCCTCTGCACGAAAATGTATAATCGGCGACTTGATCTTATTTCCCAGTTTCCGTTCACCTGCTACGTCAACATACCCACCCTAAGTTTTCATCAACCGCCGATGGCCCATGAGAAGTTGCACATACCTGCGGAGGTGCATTAGGCAACGTCCAGCGCCAACATAGCAGAACGGGCGATGCCCTAGAGGGTGATAACTGGGCGCGCGCATAGCAAGCGCCGCGTTAGATAGATCAGCTTTTCATCCTCCTGCCAAGAGTCGCCAGCTAGTCAGGCCAGTCTGCGACGGAGGGCGTGACGTACTTCGGGGTCGAAACCTTCTACATCATGGGCGGCCGTAATATTGGTAGTAGTGGGGGTCCTCAATTCGCAGTATCGAACTCACCGCGGAATCCTCCACGGGCAAACAGCGTTCGTTTTTCACGAATATTCCTACAGTTTGCAATGCCTTCGGACTATCCCCGGTGAATTCGAGCCGGTAAATGTAAGAGGCTCAGTACAACGTGGCCTTCCCCGGAAGTACACCCAAGGGCAGGTGACAAAGCAGAAGGATACAGCAAAGCATCGTTGGTAAGCTAAAGCATGTTGCCCACACTACACGCGTTCCAGTACGCGTTCTTTAACGAATAGCAGTCTACACGAACAGATCAGTGCAGAACTTACCGTGTGGCTTAACGTACTTAACACACCCCATAGCTATCTATGGTCGCTACAGTTGTGCCTAACACACATCCGTAAACCTCGCTCAGCTCGTTGCAACGCGAAGGCTACACACTCAACCTCTATACGTAGGGTGATGAAGACATCGTCACTGCGAAAGGGCACCTGGGCTCATTGACCCCCCCCCCCCCCCCGCCATGGACGTTACCGAAAGCAAACAAATGCACTATGATGCTCATAAGATGGTCCACTTAACAGCCAACATGCTACCGTCTAACCTCTCAAAAGTAACAAAAACCAGATCAATCACTAAACACCAAAACGTACCACGCAGACAAATCGAAACATCCTCGCAGCGCATGACTCCGAAGGCCATTCCGCAGCATTCAATCTGAAATTAGTGGTTTCACATCCACAACTCACAAAAAAATCCTGAGGGGCTCTCGACGTCTTTGTAACGAACAATAGAATGCACAGACGTTGCTCCTCTAACAGTTTGCGCATGCGCTGCCTGATAGTGCATCTGTAGTGGTGTTTGTAAAGGTCAGGAATCTGAAGGAAATGCGAAGAATATAGCTGCGGTTGGCATTTAACTATGAGTCCGAGGTATTGTAGAACTTCACCATAGATCAGTGTTGACGACCTTTTTTACTGAATAGGGCTGTCTACATCTAAAGATGTATGATGGCTAATGGCATAATCGATATGCAGAGGAAGCTGTCGTGCGCGCGTGAATAGGGTCCCAGAACGCTGTAGCCCACGTTATATTCCTTGACTTGATGGGCCGTAGCCTTCCACATTAGTGCGCGCAACTAAATACATGTTTCCGTTCATTTTCTATATTCCACATGCCCCCCATCGCCAAAGCTGTTATTCACAAAATTTTCTCAGTGAGTTCGTTTCCTCGTGTAACGTAGCCGCGAATAAAAAGATGGCCCTCAGAAGCATAGCTTAGAAGACCTGTATTTGCAGTTGCTTAAGTGGGGCTTTGAACATGGCTTGTGTACTGCTACCGTCGCAATGTGAGCTTCACGTACTTGCCAGGACCGGAGTCCATGCTTTGACAATGGCTCTTCAAATGAATCAGCTCGGTGTCAGTTTGAATGCCACAGAGCGCAAGCGCAGAAGCACGAAGCATCAGTTCCAGACAAACTCTCCAAATCCTATTTAGTGCCTACCTAAACGTCCAACGACGTCCATCCGCGTGAGCAAAAAACAATACGGCTGGGGGGAAGGCAATTTAAGGCCACTGGTTAGGTTAGCCAGAGGTAACCCACACGCCACGTGGTAATGGAGTGAGCTCGCCAGTGTATTTGGACGGCATGCATTGGCACAAGCAGAAGGCGACAAATTCGAATAGGTACGATTAGCACGTAGAAGTGCTAGTTCACAATTAGTCGTAGCAATTAGTTACAGAGAACCTTATGCGACGAGTTCCCGTCACCGCGGTTTGTTGGAATCGGCAGGAGCAAAAGATAGTTGCTGTCGCCGGTTAGCTGGTCGCGGCGCGTCGTTCAGCAGAATACCCCGCGCACTGCGATCCCTCAGGAATAAAAAAGGCGGCTTTTCCGGTCGGTCTTCTGTGAATTGATCGAAGAAAGATAGCTATACGTTGGGCGCACCGCCACCGGCCTGAGGGTGAGGTTGCGGGGTTTTATAAAGACGGACTAGGGAGAAAAGACGCGCCCTTGTCTGAGAACTTGAGCTTCACAGATCCTGAAGAAGCGGGGGTTCTCGTCTGAACCAGTCAATTTGGGGGGGGGGGGGGTAGCTAGAGGTACACTAATGATTCGCGTCAAAAGGAAAGAATGCGGTTGCGTTCCGAGCCACTAGACGGATTCCAAGGTGCAAACAGAGTGCCGGTCTCTACAGCTCGGGTTGTTTATTAGCACTGAGAGCGTAAGGCAGTTGAGCTTGATTTGAGTTCGAGGAGCTGAAGTGACCTGTATACACTTGGAGCTATAGTTGCCCGTATGAAGTTTGCCTTTAATTATTTGCGTTCCCGATAATGTAACGCAAGCAGTTGGAGAGTTGCAGTACAATGCAACGTAAATAGTTGCAACATTGGGAATATTCTCGAATACCTTCAGTCAGAATACCTTCAACTATACAATTTACCTTCAACTTAATTTAAACTTATAATACTTACTAAAATACAACGTACAATACAACTTACGAAACTACTTAACTATAGAACTTACTTATTATACCTTACTATAACTTCATTACCGACTAACTTACTTGCTTACTTACTAAACAAACTTTCTATAAAACTTACAACTTATACAACTTATTAAAAATTTACTTTAAAGAATACCTTGAACTGTACAATACAACCGTCCGAATATCTTAAACTGTACAATTTTAGCAAAAACCCCAAACTGGCCTTCTGGACTCTCTTGGCTTCTCAAAACAAGTAGAGTTCTGCGTCATTTCCTTAGACGCACAGTGAGACACGTTGAAACCCAGGACAACATTTTAAGCTTAAGAACGCAACAAGACGGATAAAGCTGGCTATAGTTGTGTTCGTCTTGTATTCAGAGGGAGTTTAAGCCACGTGCGTAAGACTTAATTTTATCAAGGAGCTTTTTGAGACTGCAGGTCTGACTGAGACCTAACATCTGGTGGATTGATGAGTATTTTCTTATGGTCACGAAGAAGTACGTCATTTTTCGTGAAATAGTACTTAAGAATATATCTCTGGTGACGTTGTAGAAAGTGCACGAATTTCAGTAGCCTCGTCATTGCAGAAGGGCAACCGCAGGTGGGTGCACTTGTGGTGTTCGGGAGGCCACCGTTGCCATGAACAAGTTCTTCAATTGATTGATTGATTCTAAGGTTTAACGCGCCGACCCAACGCAGATGGTGAGGCGCGCCGTAGTGGAGGGCCCCGGATTCTGTTTGACAACCTGGGTATGTTTAACGTGCGCCGAAATCTCGTACACACACCCGTTTTTGCTTTTCAGACACGTTCTTCGAACTTTTACCAAAAGGGGAGCCTGATGCAAGGGCTACAACCGAACTTTATGAGGCCGACATTAGAAAGCCGGATGCCTTACGCTGAGAGTGTCGATGATGTTGAGTACGGCTTTACCGTAGCTTGAAGCTACGGTTATGCCGTAGGTTCATAATTCCTCCCTTTCCCTAAACTTATCACGAATGACTTGATCAACATGCAGCTGCAGCTGAGCTGGAGCGCCATTGGACAGTACTTTGGACACTGAGCCCAGACACCGAGAACTTTAGACACTGAGTTTCTCCTCACTTCCTTCATCCTCAAAGGTCAACTTCTCTAGGTGACCGGTAAAAAGCGCAAAGCCTCATGGGTACATTGTCTGCTCCCGCGTAGCCCCGCCACTTCCGGTTCGAGAGCTCTGCTGGCCTCCCATACGCCGCCGGCTTTCACGCGCGTGTGTTCGTGTTGTCGGTGTTGTTTATCTGTTTCCACCGAAAAAAAAACGCTCATGCACCGCCCATTCAATGAATGACAACTATTAATCCTGCTAGGGCCTTCTCTGAAAGGTAGGCACTCTGTGACCAATAAACAATGCGCACACACGCGCGTGAAAGCCGCCGGCGGCGTACGGGAAGCCAGGCGAGATTTCGAACCGGAAGTGGCGGTAGCAGACGACGTACCCATGAGCCTTTGCGCTTTTTACCGGTCACATATAGCTGACTGAAAGCGGAAATAGTGAATGGGCTGTGGCCTCCTCCTCAGAAACCGCTGCTAGCGACATACACTGCAGCCTCCAGGAGCAATTACAACGTCCTAATTATAGAAGCAATTAGGAGACTGGACAAGCACGTTTCCGCGAATGGCGTTACAAGAAAACGTTGGCAGTCTTAGTAACCTAGGGGGGGGAAGCAACATTTGGCTGCTGCGATATTTCGTTCCCTTGTGAGCACAAGCCCGCACTTCCGGTGGGCACGCATTGCCACTTACTTCTTCCATTAGAACACTCCTATTTCGTTAGCAAACAGCTTAAGATCCCTACTGTTCTGCCCAGCCGCATACGGGCTGGAAAATCGTGGGGTTTCGAACCAACATCCGCGATTCGATCCACCACAATTCTGCAATTTTTTTTCAGGACCCATGATTTTCTTATTGTATAGTGCTCTCTTAGCTTGATTCTCAGCATTCTTTTTGTAAATAAGTGTCGTCTGGTACCTTTTAGGCAGATGTAGAGATGGGTGCGCCTTATCAACGCCGCTTTTCCGGTGGAGGCGAAAAGCGAAAACGCCCGTGCGTTAGAGATGCCGGCGCACGTTAAAGATCCCCAGGTGGTGAAAATTAATCCGGAGAACTCCACCTCATCGCCTGTGTAGCGTCGGCCATGTGTAGCGTTGGCCACCCCAAAATCACTCAATCAAGCCTTATCAGCACGTTTATTTAACGTTCTGCATCGCACCGTAGGGACTGGGCTTGTACCCTTATAGAAGCGGACTATCGCTTCGTTGTAAATGTCATCTAATGACGATAGTCTTTCTGCCGCTCCTGCCAGGTAAATGACTCCATTCTCTCCCCCGCCCACACCTTACGCTCTTCTCCTTTCGTCTCGCTCTCCACCCCTATAAACACTGTGGAGATTGGCTAAAGTATATTCCATATTCCCGTGTTGCACTTCTCACACACCATCTACTAGAACCTGTTGGACTTGGAATGCCACCACATAAGCTAGGGTAACGCGCGAGCTCTTTATACATTATTGGGTGGAAATATTGTTTTCACTGCTTCTTTTTTATTTTTTATCACGAATACCAAGCGCACATCTATTTTAAATAAAGCGAACACTGGCAAGTACAAGTTACCTATTGATGCATCGCTTCAAACATGCGTCATGTTTCCCTGTTGCCCTGCAACGTTGACTACTATGAAGTGTGGTGTTGTTTGGAAAGGTTTTTTCCTATATAAAATTCTGATTTCAGAATGATTTTTTCTTTTGGTCGGGCAGCTGAATCGAGGCGCATACAGGCAGACAGACATAGGAAAAATCCAAACAATTTTGGGTTTTAAGCAGCCCGAGGAAGCCTGCCGTCTTTGAGAAGCGCAGAGCGAAAAAAAATGATGGTAATAATGGCTGCGCACAGTCGTACAACCGGACACGTGCCATTCCAGCCGATGTGAAGAACGTCACGCCACTGTTCGCTCCATCTCGTCACTTTACATACAGTAAGCACGCTACCTTCCACCCGATACTTGTTCTGTGAATTTAATTGCTTCGGTGTACTCCCCGATGTACTCTCAATTATCTGCATCGACAGAAGCTGTGAAAAGTAGTCGCCCACGGCAATGCAACGCGGATAGTGGCAGGAGCGGTAGAAAGTGGTGAAAAATACCAAAACAGCGCCCACCAAGCGTATGCCGTTTCAAGAGTGAGCGAGCGAGCGTAATCCTTATGAACAGAAAGACAACACAGAGACGTCGACGTGATCGTATAGGCTCTGACCGTCTACTCTGTGGGAGGGACGGAAAAAAAGAGTTCCAGAGTACTGAAACTAGTGCCACCACTCATACATGCGAGAATTGTTCTGCGCAAAGGAATCCTTCGGCATATTTGAGTGAGGAAATACGTGCATGTTCCAGAGTACCAACGTTCGTCAAATTAAAAATACAGGGTGCATTGCGTTTGTTAAAGGGCCATGATGAGATAACACAAGTTGTGTCATTAAAAAACTGCTTTGTCCCGATACCAACGATCCCAATTTCATCGCCAACTTGACACAAATAATAGAGACATACCGTAAACCAAAAGAAGCAGCCGCGCCAACCCAGACACTTGGCCGCGATTTCTCAATGACAACACGGCATCTTGCTGGTGCGTTTGTCGGACGCGGACCTGAGCCAGCACCAAGCAACATCATTGCGCTATTGTAATGCTTCTAGTTGCGTTTGAGTGTACCACCTGGATGCTCCCGTGCAGCTAACACACTAATAACTAGTCATGTCAGCCCATAATAAGTCAGTAGAGCTGGAAATTGTGAACTTTTTCTATATGTGTTGTGTTTTCACGGTTAAAAAAACCTTCCACGGGTACTGAGTAAGTTACCAAATGCTAGCTCTTTGAAATTGAAGAAAGTTGTATTCTGTCTTCATTGCCCCTTTAAGACATCTGCTCCAAGCGCAAACACCCTCCCCCCCCCCCCCCTAAAAAAAAGAAAAAGAAATTAGGAGACATTCCTGTGCGGGAGCATAGATGATAAGCGAACCTGTATAAAGGGTGATCACACGCATGCTTAGCTATTTTTCTGACAGTTTGGGAATGGTAATGACCATGTTTTGTGGTTGCGTAATAAAACTTAGAAATTATACAGTGTTCTCCTAGCCGACAAATATGAGGTCGTCCGTTTCCCTTCCGTAGAAGCACATGTATACTCAGCAGAAAGAGGTTTTCCAATATTTTCAACTTCATATTGATATACGTTAAAATGTTCAGTAAAAGGAACTCGGCGCTCGTAAAGTGGTCTTAGCGGCCACTTATCATATAATTTTCGTTAAGAACATTTTCAGCAAACACGAATTGCAGCCACCTCCTGTCACCGCATTTCTCCTGTAAATTTCCATGTATTCAAAGCAGATTGGAATTCAGTAAAGTTTACAACTTCAGTTGGAAGTAATTGGTCATGAGAAGTACATCAATTCCGGCGTAATGAAGGAATCGTGTCAGCAGCCACTTGTCATATAATCGTTTAGAGGAATGCTTCGGCAAAACAAGAGTTAGAACAGTTTTGTGCTTAGCATTCGTGATAAAGTTGAGTTGTACGCAAGGTATTTTGCTTGCGCACATAAAATGCACGGTAAACAAGCCTATGAATCTTCGCCTTGAAATCTTGTAGTACACGGCGCTAAACAACCCAGTCGCCCAGGATAATGTTTGTCGGGTTTATGTTGGTTTCTCTTCATTGATGTTCCCTCTGGTGCAAAATAAGCCATTTATAGTACAAATGTCACCACAGAATTAACCAAAAAGTACATTAATTATCCAATTAATTACCAACAAAATCTACCGAAACATTGCATGAAAACAGTTAAGAAATATTTCCTTATCTGAAATCAAAACCGGGTCTTGTGCGTGCTAACCAAGTTTTCCGTGCACTCGTTCATGCGATGGAAAGAAAAGCTCTCAACGCTTAGGCTAATTTTTATTGCATGTGCTTTACGTGCGTGTGCATCACTGTGATCTTAGACTGCACTCAAAATATGCTCTGCAGTTAGGTTGCCCGGATACCGGCTAATACGAACTAGCCGCTTCTCGCACCCTTTTAACGCCAACTGCTGGGGTTGTAATTACGCATTCTGCCATGCCGTCTGACAACGCTCGTCAGGAGTTGTACTGGTAAGACAGATAACAACACAAAGCAAGCAGTGTTGTTTCCCACCTTGTGTCACAACCACCACGATGTGAACTTTACGACAATTACATACCGTGTTATCGGCGCACTGGTCACCTTTTGGCGGATTAACGGCGTGAAACTGAAATATTGTGACCCGAGCTGGCATAAAAAAGTAGAAAAGGATCGTACCTAAACCATCAACAAATATTCTAAACGCAATTACTCCTGGCTTCCAGCTACCCGACTGGTTTACATTGGAACTGTAAAAGAGAAAATAAAACCGAATTTTTTTTCCGTGTTGACAGTGCACCAGTGTTCCCTTGGCGTGTTGCAAACGTGTGTATAAACCAACTGGTATGGAGCATGCTGTTCAAAATATACTTACGAGTTTCGATTTTTCAGCGTCTTGTTTGCACAACTGTGACATGTTCGCTGGGTGAACTGGTCTTTAAATGTCACCAGCCTGGGAACGGAGGACGCCCAAAAGTCCAGGTTGTTGTTTACCGCTGGTAACATTTATTTGCACGACACATTGCCTTGGTAGGTTTATCCGGCATTTTTTACTGACGACGGCGACACTTGTCCTTGAAAATACCTCGCACTTTTAATTTAAGCCCTTTAAATGTATATGGCATTTGAAATCATTGTTTCCTGAAGCTTTAGAGCTGAGACATTCTGACTCCTAGCCAATGCGCAGTCGAGAGGCCGAGGTTGCACGATGACCAATCCCGGCCCATCTGCGCGTAAACTCATCAAGACGAATAATTACGTCCGCGAGAAAAATGCCGCTTGGAATGAGCGTTTCGGCGTTACGTTTTGTTTAAACCTGCAGTAAGAGGGGCACAAATGCAACGATGATGATTGGACACAGAAAAAAAACAATTCATAAGGAAACATCAAGCAAGAGCCCCCAGAATTAGAGGTCGGAAGGAGTTTCGGCACATCCGCAACAACTCAAGTGAGACGGATGCCCAATAAAGAAGCCGGCATCTAAACCTGGTTGCACCAAATTATCGACGACACCAACGCCACCACACAGCAGATAATCAGAGCACGGGAAAAACGACAACGAGCAGATGCGAAGCTCACACAAAAACGGGGCCCGCAAAGAGAATTCGTCATCACCGACGCCAAACGCACAAACTCATCCGTACTCTGCGCAGAATCGCAATCCTCAACAAGGAGAAATAACAGTATACCGGACAACTGGCCACCAGTTTTGGAATTTTCTCTGCGAAACATTAGATGGGCAGATTGGAAATAAGAAACGTGACGCCTGCTCCGTAATTTCGACATTTTCTCACGATGCTCACGCACACATACACGGGGTAAGAACAACACCGTTTCCAGGAACTATGCCATAAATACAACAGGATATAACTATTCACCTTTCAAGAATCGTACTATGGGGTAGATCACAAGGATTTCCTAGCATAGTTTTAATCGGACACACTGGTATTAGCTGTTCGTCGCCGAAAAAAATAAAGCAAACGTGCAACACTTGAAAGCGCGTAAAAATGTTCCCCCGGCAGCACACCGGTTTTGGACGCTGGGATGCATTCCGCAGATTCGCCGAAACTACTTATGCTTTCGCATCTATTTAATTTCAGATATTTCCGTCAGTTTAAATCGCGATTTATCAGGCTGCGAGATGTTCTTTGTAACACACCTCAGCTTTTTAGTCCAAGACACTTTATTATGGCAAAACCTTGTTATAGTTTGTTGCCTGTTGTTGCAATGCGCTCAGCTGCGTCAATTTACCTGAGTGTGCCTGAATGAAACAAGGACGTCAAATGCGGATAACCTTTTAAGGTGGCTCACACTGTGAAAACTCCCTGCTGGTTGTGAGCTGTTGAGTCATATCAACCCTACAAGAAAGTTTCTGGGCCAATTAAATTCTAAACGAGGCCGCTGACGTTGCGACAGTAGCAGACACGACCTCTATGGATAGAACAACTTTTAATCCCAAAGAATTATCAGTTTTTAATGAAGCTATGATATAAGTACTGGAATGTGCCTCCGGGAGGTGGTGCTCCGCTTTTAGCGGCGTTCGCGCTCGCGATACCAAAAGCGCGCCGCCGGAGACCGGTTGTTTGCGTTCGAGCACCTAAATAAGCCGCAATTGTTTAGTGGAGCTGTCTAAAGGGGCCATTAAGACAAACTGCAATTTTGTTTTATTCAAAAGATTACCTCGTTAGAATCTATTTATTTATTTGAATACTCTAAAGGCCCCGAGAGGCATTACATAGGGGGAGATACTATCCATACAAGGCATATTTCAACACGCGTAAAAAAGATCGCACTGAGCGAACAGACACAACTGGGCGAAAGATACATTTGTAAAAAAAGAAGAAAAAAAAAAGAAGAATCGACAGGGAGTTACCGCACAGCGCATTTCACACCCGCAGTACATTCCAATGCCAAGAAGTACACATGGCAGCCGATCATCAACGCTGCACTGGCAAGCAAGATAGAACAGGGCACACAAGAAGTATCAGTGGGAACTTTACACATTCAGAAATGTGCGCAGGGCAGATTGGAAGTAAGACGGGTCATCCACCGCTACAATCTCGCGGGGTAACTTGTTCCACTCGCTTACGGATAGCACAAAAGGGGAATTTTGGTACTTTTTGGTTCTTGCGAATATGGGCGAGACTTTACGATCGTGGTCAGTGCGATTAGACACATAATGAGCTGGAAAAATATGAGCACACGAAAAAATGTAACACCATGATAAATAGAGTGAAAAAAGGTCAAACGGAAGAATTTACGACGAGTGCTAAGGTCTGGAAGATTAAGAATCTGTTTTAATGCCGATATACTTTGGTATGGCGAGTACGAGCGCAGAATGAACCGGGCAGCCTTATTTTGAATGGACTCGATACAGTCGGACAGAATAGCTGTGTGAGGGTTCCTAATAATAGAAGCATAGTCGAGGGTTGTACGGATGAGGAAAATGTATGCGCGAAGTCTGGTGACATGGCTCGCAAGATATAAACGGTGCTTTAGAAAGCTAAGTTTTTTTAGTGCTTTGTTTGTTATGTGCTCAATATGCATTTCCCAGTTTAAATCAGGAGTAAATACCACACATAAATACTTGAAAGAATAGGTTCGTTCAATTGTTGAACGGCATAACGTGTATTGATGAAATGGAGTATTTAGCTTGGAAGAAAATGTCATGACGTTAGTTTTCTCTGTATTAATTTGCATTTTCCACACGTGGCACCATTTCGCGAGGGTATTTAAATCGCTTTGTAAAATAGCTACGTCATCGGCGGTAGTGATCTGCCTACAAATTATACAATCATCGGCAAACAGCCGCATTGTTGATGTTATATTGTTCGCAATGTCATTAATATATATTAGAAATAATAAAGGCCCTAAAACTGATCCCTAAGGTACTCCTAACCTAACGCAACAGGAACTGGAGAGATAATTATTTATATTTACTTTTTGAGAGCGACCAGATAGAAATTCATTAATCCAGTGGGTAGTTTTTACGTCTAACTTTAGGCAATGTATTTTTTGGATAAGCCGTTTGTGGGGAACGCGGTTGAAGGCTTTGGAGAAATCGATAAATACTGCTTCTATATAAACCAATTTTTGCAAAGAGTCGTGTAAATCCGTGGATAATTCAACCAACTTTGTTTTGGCAAGACCGCTTGTACCTGAACCCATGCTGATTATCGAATAACAATTTATTATAATTGAGATGTCGCATAATGTGGGAGTAAATTATGTGTTCAAGGAGTTTACAACAAACTGATGTAATGGAAATCGGGCGGTAGTTTTTTGGACATGAGGGTTCACCAGATATATAAATGGGTTTGACATGACCAGATTTCCAATTGTCAGGGACGCACCCAGAATCAAGCGATTGTTGAAAAATTAAGCACAATAAAAACGAGGATACGTGACTAGTTACCTTAGCAGCTTTGAACTGATGCCGTCAGGTCCATGGCTGGACCGAAGCGGAAGTCTAGCAATTGCACGGGATACACCAACTTCAGTAACGATAATGGGCTCGCTTGGGTCAGTTATTGCGGTAGGAGCGACGGTACAGGACTCGTCAAGGGGGGGGGGTTCGTCGGTAAAAACTTCACTAAAAACATTGTTTAAAACGTGGGCACATTTTAAGGTGGGTACAATGCAACCATTTGCGCCCTTTAGTGTTATTACACTGTCCGTATCTTTGGGGTTAATTACGCGCCAAAACGTTTTTGGACCAGATTTAACAAATTCGGCAGCGTATCATTAACATAATAATCCTTAGCTTCTTTAATGGCTTTTTCCGACTCCCGAGCTAATTCTTTATACTTGTTCCAAGTACTGACACTGTTGCTTTGCGAAGCCTTTTTGTAGGCTCTTTTCTTTTTATTTAGGGACTGTTTAACCTTTTTCGTAAACCAAGGACCACTTGTTTGTGATGTGAAGTAAACCACTGGAATACACGTATTTTCAATTTCCTTAAGGAAGTCACGAAACACTATCCAGTTTTCATTATTTGTACGATTATTGAATTCGCTAGAAAAGGAGCTCGAAAACTCAGTTAGCATCCAGTTAATTTTTTCACAATCAGCTTTTTTCTAATTAAGTATGCGTTTAGGCTTTGTTTTCTTGTTAGGAAGTGGCAGAGGGTGGGAACGATGTATTACTCGGTGGTCACTAATTTCATCGAAGACATAGACTACAACGCTTGTCGGATTGTTTGTAAAAATTAAGTCGAGAATGCGTTCGCCCCTCGTAGGTGCAGTTAACAACTCAGTTAGGTGAAACAGTTTTAACGTACGAAGAAAGCGGGATATCTCAAGACCGACATATAATGATGGCGATGATGGTTTGACCCAGTTAATGGAGGGGTAATTGAAATCACCGCCAAGCACCAAAACACACTGAGGAAATTTGTTATAAATCAATTCGAGTACATGGGTCAGGCGATCAACAAAATCTGGTTTGCTGTGAGGCGGCTGATAGCAGACCCCGATTATACACGTGCAGCCTTCAAATTGGGTTTTTACACAGAGCAGCTCGAGAGGGGTATCAATGGCAGCAAGGAAAGGTTGATAACAGCTCCTTATTGCTATCAGCACGCCACCGCCACGAGATGAAGTTCTATCTTTACGGAAGACAGTGAAATAATGTGGAAGCAATAATTCACTATTGCATATGTCTTCGCGAAGCCAGGTTTCAGTGCCTAGAATTATATCAGCGGAGCATGCGTGACCTACGGAAAGCAACGAGTCAACTTTATTTATAATGCTACGGAAATTAGCGAGAAGAACGGATAAATTATGTACTTTTGTTTTTCTAGGCTTGATTCGGACTGTTTGTCAATCCGTGCTGCGCATTTGCGGTGGGTCTGCCTGAACTACTCTTGCAGAAACCACGTCATAGTGGAATATGTGTCCTTTAAGCTTCAGTTTGTTATACCGTATGCTGTAGCTCTCTTTGTTTTCTTTGGCGAAATCACGGTGCATTTTTCTTGCGAACTGTATTTTAGGGGAGAAGTCTTCCTCGAGCCAGATTTTAGGTTCAATGTTTTTGAGTTTATGCCCATTCCGAAGAAGAGAATCCTTCGTCTTGAAATTTAAGAACTTTATTATCAAAGGGCACGTAAAGTCGGGATGAGGTTGCCCGATTCGATGCGCCCGTTCAATGTCACCGGGTTGCAAGTTAGTGTTTAGTTGTGTAGAACAGAAATCCTTAACTGATTTCTCGCTAGCCTCATAGTCCTCTTTGTCGACTTCCGCTAAACCTTTGATTAACAAGTTATTTCTTCGTGACGATTATTTAGGTCATCGACAACGTCTTCTAAGCCACCATTAGTCCGCGACAAAGTCATTTTAACTTCCTCAAGTGTGTCATTGACTGCTTTGACGCAAGGTGCCTATTTCGGGTACTATAGGTAGATTATTTAAAACTGCGCAAACTCGGGACCTAATATCAGCAATATCTCGTTGTATTTCTTTCAAGGTAGTTGCCGTGGCGTTAAAGGTTTTTTTTTTTTTTTGGCTGCAATGCATTCTTTTAGCAAGGCATACACATCATCTACTTTGGGGCCTGCATTGGCTTCAATGTCCCCAGCACAGAGCAAAAGCAGCGCTATACAGATTGATAGTGCAAGAGAGGGTTTGGGGCACAAGACACAGAGTAGGCGGGCCTCTGCATGAGGGCGTTCAGCAAGCCCTATCCTATTTCTGCAGCAGTTTCTAAAGGCTCCGATACGAACCCTGTAGGTTGCAATGTCAACACCCATGACTCAAGAGACCACAGGAGGGTGAGGCAAAGTACAACAGTACGGGGATCAGCAGCCACGGAAAAAAGTAAAAAACAAAAACAAAAACAAGGGTTCAAGTGCGTACCTATACCAGAGCAGGAAAGCGTTTGATTCCTGTCGCGCGTGGCCGCATATCCCAGAGGGTCAGGGGTGCGCAGACCTTTTATGTTGAGCAGTGGCGCTGCGCCAGCAGCTTCCTCTTCTTAGACCGTTACGTCAGACAGGCGACACGATGGCCCAGACCCTATCTCCTCCCAGGCAGGAGCAAGACGACGCACGAGCAGCAGGCGGTGGTGATGGCCGATATCTATAACAGAGCAGAAAAGCGTTTGATTCCTGTCGCACGTGGCTGACACCACTTATAAGGTAAACTTCGCTCAAATAATTGATTGATTGATTGATTGATTGATTGATTGATTGATTGATTGATTGATTGATTGATTGATTGATTGATTGATTGATTGATTGATTGATTGATTGATTGTAACGTTTAACGCGCCGACGAACGCTGGCGATGAGGCGCGCCTTAGTGGAGGGCTCAGGATTAGTTTCGCTCAAATAAGATATATAATTAGGAAAAAGGGAATGGCCATGCGACCCACTAGCTCATTCGCCACAGCAGAACCTATGGTGTCATAAAAGCAATCTCTGGGATTGGCCGAGGTCGGCAAAAGCAAACGCAAATTAGGCAGAGCTTATAAACTTGCCGAACGGGCTATTAGCGCTTAAATTTAGGGCATATTCTTTTTACATCAGTTAGAATGGTGGAACAAACAGTTACCCGCCGTGGTGGGTCAGTGGCTAAGGCGTTGCGCTGCTGAGCATGAGGTCGCGGGTTTGATTCCCGGCCGTCGTGGCGGCTTTTATGATGGAGGCGAAAAGCAAAATACGCCCGTAAGTACGAGATTTCGGTGCACCTTAAAGATACCCAGGTGGTCAAAATTAATCCGGAGCCCTCCACTACAGCGCGCCTCATCGCCTACGTTGCGTCGGCGCGTTAAACTCTATAATCAATCAACAAACAGTGGAAGTTACGAAAGCACACGCAAACATAGAAGTAGCAATGCGTACTGCTGTTGGTATGCGCGCACTATGCTTGGTTTAGATGAACAGCACTGTGGGGCTTTGGGGTTGTCTCAGACGACACTGGCCGCGGTGGCTCAGTGGCTAAGGCGTTGCGCTGCTGAGCACGAGGTCGCGGGTTCGATTCCCGGCCGCGGCGGCCGCTTTTCTGATGGAGGCGAAAAGCAAAAACGCCCGTGTGTACGAGATTTCGGCGCACGATAAAGATCCCCAGGTGGTCAAAATTAATCCGGAGCCCTCCACTACGGCGCGCCTCATCGCCTGCGTTGCGTCGGGGCGTTAAACCCCACAATCAATCAATCAATCAGACGACACTGACCGCAGACGACACTGACCGACTGAAGCAAGCGACGGCGTCTTACGTGACCATATTTGTAGAGCGAACACTAGGTTTCTCGAAGCGGTTATTTTCTGCATCAACAAAAACAAGCCAGCTATAACTACGGTCACAAACAAACCAAAGGCAGAAAACGGCTTGCCACGGTGTGGTGGCGCCATCTAGGGTGACTAACGGTAAACAAGTCTCCACGCCACACCAAGTTTAGCCGAAAGACCTGTTCTTATGATGTCATTGAAAACATCGTTCAAACTCACTTTTTGGCGCGAGAATAAAATTTTTCGCTTAAATTTAATAATTTCGCAGTGAATAAAGCATCGTTTCCTTCCGGACAAGCGCTTGAGGCACTTTATAACACGAAATCTTTCGAATAAAACAAACTTGTATTTTGTCTGCATGGCCCCTTTAAGCTTGAGTTCCATTCATGCCTGGCGTCGCTCAAAACTCGTCGCAGCAGAGTGAGAGGAGACAAATGCCAGGCCCAGAAGTGTGAGGGCAAGTGACGCGGAGCCAAACAGTCAAAAAGCAGTTGTGGGGAGTGCGCACCTCTAGAGAAACGCTTCCCGTGGTTGGAATCGAACCTAGGCCCCTCGCGTTATGAAACCTACGTTATCCGATTGCGCTATCAATGCATTCGGGTTGCTAAGCATTTTCTCTAGGTTTGTAGCTCGGGCGCGGGCGTTGCCTTTGGTCTTCAGCTCAGTTCAAATGGACAGAGGTTCGGGTAGCCAGTAGTAGTAACGGTGCCACTTTATTTAACATTGGGTCCGGAGTAGGGGAGTACTGGGGGCCTGCTATATGTCCAGGGCTCTGGCCGTGACGGCTTCCTGGGTTGCCAGGTCAGAGCTTCCCAGACACTGCTCCCAGTGAGAGGAGGGGGTAAAAAAGTGAAAGGGTCGCACGGACACTTACAGAGGGAGTGGAAGAGCGAGGGCAGACAAATTGGTAGGGGTGGGTGTGCACCAGGAGAGGGCGGTGTGGAAAAGTATGAGTTTGTAAGAGCCGCCACATGTTAGCTGCCGGCAGAGTAAGTGAAGGGTGCGGGAGAGGTAGGCTCCTGCGGAACAGGCGGTAGTGACGAGTTATGTCCTTGAACATCAGATGGATCGAGTGGGACATTTCGGGGATGCCGTGCGTAGTCGTGTGTAGGAAACGAAAGCCCGGGAAGCGCGCATCAAGGTTATATCTGTGCCTAATGACGTTCTTCTAGTTGAGAGAGGCGGCGAGCGCTCGGCGGCCTCAGTGTCCGATCTACCGATAAGATCGGCGACCTAAGAAAACCCAAGTTAAAAGCTAGGGAAGACCAGCAGCTCCGCTGTTTCCTCAGTCTTTGCATCTCAATTGCCAAGGTGGCCGAATTTTTCGACTTGCCCTATTGTAAATTTTTGTGCAAACGTGGCCCTTAAAAGACTAATAGGGCGACGACAAACGAAAAATTGCTGGGATAGACTTCAAACAGCTTCCATGTTGGGTTTACGAAGCACTATACAGGGTGATCAAAATTAAGTCGACAGGTTTTTTTTTTTTTTAATTAGGCGCTTGGATTTACGTGAAGGCCACCTTCACAGTGAGGTTATGCGCGTAGGGGGACACGTAATTAGGTGGTAACTTTGGTGTCGGTTGCTTGATAACCTAAAATTGAATAATTAACTTTTTAGTGGCTGCAGTGAGCAGGCATGTTTGTATTGAAAAGTTAAACACAGTCGTGTTTCTATGCCGTTTCATTTGGCAGAATTCTTCTGGCGTATCCGTACTCCGAGATATCTAACTGCGAAGTTTAATTGCCGATCGCCCTATTACGCATACTAGACAGCGAAGGCAGGCTCAAGGCTCCTCCCTCTTGTTCTGTGTTACGATAGCAGTTCCGAGTACTGCAGATTGCGATAACGCAAGCCAAGACTGGAAGGGTGCCAGTTTTAACTTTTACCTATGCCTCCACCCCGTTGTCCACACAGTACACAGCAGGCACGTCACAAAAGGGAGGATCTTTGCGCCGGTCTTCGCTGTTTAGAATGCGTAATCATGCGAACGCCAATTATAGTACGCAGTTTGATATCTCGGAGTACGGATGCGGTAGAATAATTCTGCCAATTGGAACTGCTTGGAAACACGTTTGCTTCTAACTTTTCAATACAAACATGCCTGCTTGCTGCAGCCACTAAAAAGTTAATCATTCAATTTTAGTTAATTAAGCAACCGACACCAAAGTTACCACCTAATTACGTGTCCCCCTGCGCGCATAACCTCACTGTGAAGGTGGCCTCAACGTAAATCTTAGCGCCTAATTTAAAAAAAAAACCTGCCGACCTAATGTTGATCACCCTGTCTATTATTTTGTATTCTGGAAACCAACCTGTCTATTTGTAGGTCTGTCGTAACTGTCATCTTACAAGGCTACATAATCTTCATAACCAGAGGAGTATGACAGTCCTATAATATTCTCGCCATAATAGCTGCGGTGGCGTCGCCTGGTGGGGGTTTGAGCTGCAGCCTGCGCCGGTCGGTTTGCCCGCCGTGACGATTTTTAAATGCAGAGCAATTCAGTAACTCACGATGTCACGCGCGTTGACGTCCGTAGTCCACACCGCACCCCTCCCTACTGTATAAAAAAAATACTACCCGGCGCCAGGTTTCGATCCCTCGACCCTGCTGGCGGAACGCAATGTACATGGTGCTCTAACCACTGCGCCACAAAGCCGACACAGAATTGGAGGCTACGGACGCGCGTTATATCCTTGACTCATTCAAATTACTGCTGACGAGCGCTCTCTCGTCAGCAGTTGCCACAAGTGCAACAACATTAACGTAACGCAAACTACTTAACGTCGAGCGCCCCCGGAAATGCTCTGCATTTGATCGTGCCCGTCGCCAGGGGGATGTTTCACTGCGTCTTCTCTCGGTCACGGGACCTGTGGCGCCATCTGGCGGAGGTGCGGCACAACTCGTAGCACTTTCTTTGAAAAAGCGCCTCGAAAGCGCGGCAAATATGAAATAGGGATGACGCGCTTTAGCGTGCAACCGCAGTTTCTTCTTAATTAAAGCGCGAGATATGGCACCATACGTGTTGTTTGCTATGCGAAGTGGGCCTAAGAACGCAATAGCAATACACGCTGAGCGTCTAATTCACGTATGGGAGCCATCTTCCTTTTTCGTCGCCTTGTTGTGTGTTTGCTGGCGAAACAATAAACATATAAAAGATAGTTTAAAATAATTTTAGTCGTTTAAAATGGGTTTACAAGAACAGTTGCGGAAAACTCAACCCAGAGGCCGCATACAACTGGAAATACTTCACAATAAAACGCACGCAAAACGGACTTTTTCGAAAAGGGCAAACACTAGAATACCGCCCCTGGTCGCGAAACTTCTGGGTCATTCTATGGGACAGCTTTGTATGCTGCCAAGAACGGCCGCTACGCGGCGCAGGCTGTTGGAAGGGGCCTGTCGCTGCCGGCAGGCTCGCGGAGCAGCAGCGGCACGCGACGGCACTGTGCGCTGCACGTGCATTCCTCGTAACAAGGTATCTACCGGCATTGTCACGCAACATCATGGTCGGTGCACCGTGTACAAGGCTGCCGGCATAGAACTTTTTAACAACAATGCCTAAGACGAGTTGTGCGAGGGATGCCGCTCCGTACGCAGAAGCACAATTCAAAAGGGGTCGCTATATTGGTTTCGGACAAGGGCTGAGCTTCGAAAGAAGTGAAAGAGGGTTATATCGCAGTTACAAGCTGCCGATTTTAGCGTTAAGCGTAAAAATGACAAATTTGCGGAAAGCATTTTGATGCTACCGACATTATCACAACTTTCCGTTGTACGTCCCGTTGTACCTGACAAAACCGAAAGTAATTATCAAAGGGACCCTGCAACCCGTACCATGGACTACTAGGAATGTATTTTGGGGTAAGTATATTGCTCCAGTCATCTCCTCCCGCAAGAATTATAAAAAT
Organism: Haemaphysalis longicornis; assembly: GCF_048455015.1. Lineage (NCBI taxonomy): Eukaryota > Metazoa > Arthropoda > Arachnida > Ixodida > Ixodidae > Haemaphysalis > Haemaphysalis longicornis. The sequence goes on from NW_027526296.1 coordinate 2,419,797, forward strand.
CCGTTCACTATCACCGAAACTAAGCGCGATGAGAAATCGCGCATAATCGTTCCCCCTCAACTCGACTGCGTACATTGCAACGAAAGCTTCTCGCTCTCTCCCGAAGAGGGGAGCCACTCGCGGCGTTCTCTTCCGTGGCCTTCGATATATCACAGGCCGGGGAGTTTTCTGCTTTTCTACGCAACGTGGAGCGGTCTATTTCCTATCTGGTGCCACAAAAAAGCAGGCATGGGTGCCTGCTCGCAAGCGCGCGCTCCGGATGGTAGGGCGTTTTTGAAGCAATAAGCGTTTGTTGTCGAGTGGTCTGGTTGAAAGGGAAGTATTGAGCTATTCACTAAAACTCCGCGCGCACTCCAAGCACAAAAAAAGCGGCAAAACTGTGCCTGAAGGTTCAGGCGTAGAAGAGGTTTGCACAGAGCGCTGACGACGGCTTATCGTCACAGGAAATGCGAGAAAGTAGCCGCCAAGTTGACCAGTCACTGCCGATCGGACAGCCATGGCCTCAATGACGTCGTTTAGGCCATGCGAGGGGTTCATAATGAGGAGAACTGAAGAGAGCGCGGTTGGTTTTTCCGCGTCTTTCATCGATTTTTGCGCTCACCGATTCACGTGCACGTGTAATAATTAGCTCAGGTATTTCAGGTAGTGTAAGCTAAGCGTGGCGTAGGTTTACTTGCACTGCTCAAAGAGTGTTGCAGGGTCCCTTTAAATAATATTATTAATACTCGAAACGGCAAACATTTGTGTTCCCTTGCAAGTTCTGGTTACGGTGAGGCATACTTTGCCGGCGACCATGTTCCACAGCTGCCCATGAGGTAGACGCTTCTGCTCCGACTCTATGAATGCGTCCGTGGTGTAATTGCTTCCCCTCATTACCGCCCACATTATCATTTTTTAATTCTACTGTTTCCCACATGCCTTTGTGTGATTGAGAATCTTGGCCAATTTGTCCTGTACACATACAGATTTCGCGCAAACGACTTTAGCTACTTTTCAATTGACCTTTGAAGCTTTCCGGTGGTGTCGATGTGTCCCGTCGTTGCAATCATGATGAACATTTTCCCCTTGATTTTCTTCTCTGTTGTATGACAGAGTCCTGGGCAGTAACTCTTCTCAGCCCTTCATATACGCTATAACCGGAAACATGCTTTGCTACTTCTGTGATTCCCGTGTTCAAATTACTCCAGTCGGCCTCAATTCATGTCTCAAACATACGTTTCTCAGTTGAAGACCAAGCACATTCGCTACATCCACCTTTATTAAGCTAAGACCATTGGTGGGCCGTGGGTTAGGCGTTGCGTCGTTGGTTGCGTATTCTGTTCAGCATGATTTTTCTAAAAGAAAAATTAAGCCAATTTGCAAATATTTTTTTTGTATTCTTTCGCACTGTCTACCGTTACTAGAAGCAATGCAAAGTCACACCGGGCGCCGGATTTTTGCGTAATGCAGCACGTAAAGCGGAGACTCCGAAATTTTGCACAAGCGGCTTTCATTTATCTATAGCATTCCCATAGACGCTGCCAAAAGAGCACAGATTCTATGATCAGCCCTATCCTTTGAACCTCGCAGTTAACCCTAACGACGTGAAAACAAGGTTTTCAAAACAGGGTTTAGCCCAACGTTACTAGATTATTTGGGTTTAGCCTGTGTACAGCGGTTGCCTACATTTTCTAAGTCGAAGGCTTGAACGCATTCAACAGGTCCAACTTAAGCGAGTTATAGCCATTGCAAATGCGTGGTCGTCTCATATTCCGAAGCCCTATGCTCAATTTCGAACTGGTCCCCATTTTAGATAACTTTGTTTTACCTCAGTTACTTCATTTTTATTGTATTGGCTCCGAGGGACCATTTAGAAGCCGTTTCTGTGCTACAGACGCTTAACGGCTGCTTTTCTGCTCAATCGTTCATCTAATAATTTCGAGTTAAAAGCTTGACAAGGCTGCCCATCAACGGGTCCGCTAAACACTCTCTACTGAATAAACTGGTACAACGTTGAACTGCTGACAACAGAGCAAAACTTATCCCCATGCCTCAGTTTGGAGTGGTTATTGATCCAGACAACACATCGGACGCCGCACACGACAGACAGCGGCATTTATACACTTCATGCTTGATGATTACTTAGGAATAGATAGAGTAATGCATTCAAACAGCGAGGATTATTCTAAAATGATGGAGTCGTAGGGGTACCAGAACATTCCTTTCTTGTTATAGAACGCAGCTCTTAAGCGGCCGCTCCTATGGTTGCGCGACGTTCCTTGCCGTCATCCTCAATAGAACCGAGAGACGAAGAGGACGCCAAAACGAGAGTAAGAAAGAACATGAGTAGAGCATGGCGAAAACGTGAGGGGGAGGGCGGTATGCCACTGGTGCCGCGCGAGAAGTCCTCCATGGAGGCGACCAGCAACGAGATAACGCCACAGTAGCAGCCACCGTCGTGCCTTCGTCGATAATGCGATCACTTCACTAGAAGAAAAAAAGCGCTGTTTGAGCAGAAAAGCAGTGCCGAAAACACCAGCCGGAGAAGCAGCCATGCGCCGTCGCCGAGAAGACTCTGCAGTTGGCGCTGCATTCAAATTTTGCGTTAGGGAGTATCGTAACCGTGAGCCATTTCTTTCTTAAAGGGGTACTGACACAGAATTTCGAAGGCGAGATAACTTCGGAGATAGATTGGTGTGAACATATATACATCATCTGCAAAATATCAGCGGCGAATACAGCCTAGCACATATTTAAAATCTATTTTGAAGTGTGCGAAACGCAACCGAGCAGCCAGCAGAAGACCACGCGGAATCGAAATCCGGTGCATATTGTATAAATAAACAACATCCAAACACGTCACGAGTTTGTGTTTGCCGCTTCCGCACGGTCGGCGTTTTTCGCCGGCTCGCCCGGCTCGCCGCTCCAATCGGAGGGCCGGAGGGCGGAGCTTCTGCTCTCGAGAACGAACGACCCGATCGTTGGCGGCGGAGGCGCCGTGATTTCGGATAAACGAAGGGGATAACTACTTAAGAACTCACGAGGAGCAACTTAAGGTTAAGGGAAAGCGAAACGCAGCTATAATGAAGCATAGAGCTCTGTGGGGGTATAACAAATATGAAGCAGTAAGAGGAATGTGGAAAGGAGTAATGGTTCCGGGTCTCACGTTTGCGAATGCTGTACTCTGCATAAAATCAAACGTTCTATCAGGTCTTGAAGTAAACCAGAGAACGGTAGGACGTTTGGCCTTAGGCGCGCATGGAAAAACAACTAACGAAGCAGTTCAGGGAGATATCGGCTGGGCGTTGTTTGAAGTTAGAGAAGCTCAGAGTAAAATATGCTTTGAGATGAGGTTGAGGGCAATGGATCAACGAAGGTGGGCAACTAAGGTTTTTAGGTACCTATACTTGAAAAGCGTGGACACGCAGTGGTTAAGAAAGACTAGAAGGCTAACGATGAAATACGGAAAGAACAGTGGAGAATCCAAAACAGCCAAGGTAACCAAAAAAGAGGCAAGGCAGATTGAAACGAATAAATGGAGGAAAAAAATGGAAGCTAAAACGTCGTTAGAGATGTACAGGGCTGAGAAGATGAACATCAGAAAGGAAAATTTCTACGATAATTCCCAGGGCAGTGCTTTGATTTTTGAGGCTAGAGCAGGTTGCCTGCGAACTAAGAGTTTTCTGGGGAAGTATTCACAAAATGATGGGGTATGCGTGGTCTGCGGAAACGAAACAAACTATGCGCCACATAGTGTTAGAATGTGAGGGTATCCATCCAAATCTACATTAAGGGAATATTAGGCTTCCAGAAGCCCTAGGATTTAAGGGTATCACAGAGGAAGTTAACTTCGAGGCTGCCGACAGGACGAAATGACGATTAGAATGCCGGTGGACAAAAAGCAGAGAGGGGAATATTGCCTAGGACATTTACCACCTGTAACAGGGAAAAAAAGTATTTCGGGCCTAATAAGCTTTAGTGCCTGCCCTAAGCAGCGCTAGTATTAAACCCAGAGTGTAAAATATGATTCTATTAGTCCTTTTTGGTAAGATGACATGTGATCACCCCGCTTCAAAGGGAGACCATAGCAATCATCAATTATCATCATCATCTCATCGGGCAACTTGCCGCGACCAAAGTTCTACACCGATTCCAGGCACTCTGTTTCTATTACTTTTTATTTACATTGGATGCGAAAACGCGCCGGAGATACAAAAAGCCCACCGAGATAGCCGTACGCCGCTGTGCAGGCGGCGGCCCAGGCCGGCGCAGGTAGCTCGAGTGATAGCTTGTTACCGCTGCACAAAATTGTCCCCAAGACCCGACCATGGCAGCTTACACGAGAAAGGAGTTAATGAAGCGATGGCGGGTTGCATTAACAATTGTCATCTGCGCCGCTTACGAGAGCGGCACTCGAATATCCGCCGCAGTGCAAAGCCGAACACATCTGTAGGCGGACCTGTAGGCAGACCGGCCGGCTGCTCCCAGCGCGCGTCTTGCCACCCACTGTCTCGAGCGTCGCGCGTCGTTCTTTAGCCGCGGTAACATTTGCACTCGCGCCTGCGTCACGTCCACGGTCGCTTTTTAATTAAGCGGCTCAAGAGATAAGTACGGGGAAGGGGGGGGGGGGGAAGGGGGCATTTGCAGAAACTGCTGTCGATGCAGATCTACGTCAGCTCTGCTTTGTGATATCCCTCCGACGGTGACGTGGTCAGCTTTGTACACACAAAATCCATTGTTTCGCGGCACCCGCTGGAACCGAAACTGCGACTGGCCGCATTGAAAAGCCTCGAATTAAACAACCGTCACACGCTGAAGGAAATGAGGTTTCTACAGGTTATAAGTAGGTCAATAGCTACTTATCGCAACAAAAAAAAAAGATGCAAAATTTTTGCGTCAGTGCCCCTTTAAAATGTTCGAGTGACCTGTGATATTATGCTGTTCTTATGTCGCCTGTTCATGCGGCCTTCCGTGAAACTATTATAAACATTGCTCGCACAATACCAATAAACCAGCCTCAAATAAGACCACCCCTAATATTTATATCCATTCTCCGTAGCACACTCGATGTCACTTTCCTGTTTTTAAAACACGGGGAAAGCAAACGATGATACATTGGAGAACGCACAAGGCGCGCGCGTCCGGCGGTAGAATATTCGTTTTCTTCGGGCAACCAGTGTTATGAGGGATACCGGCCGACGTACGGCCCCAGGATATACGTTTTTCATTCGGTTAGCTGTCCTCGGCCGAATTACGGCAAGCGAATGGCCACAGAATATTTGGCATCCGGTGTTCAAGGGGAGACCGGCAGACGTAAGGTATCTGGTTATACGTCATTTTTTTCGGCAAATGGCATACAGCCGAAACACGGCTCGCGCCTGGGCGCTGAGAATTCATGCACAGACGTGTTTGGAAGGAGACCGACCGGTTTTTTCCTGGGAGGAGAAAATGCCGTTAGGGAGCCGAACGACGGGGACGCGTTTTTCATCCGCTCCGTGTTTGTACGTTTTATATGAACGAACATCATTTGTCAAACAGTAATGAGTGTTCTCGGTGAACGGGCAAGGCGCAAGGACTCACTGGACATTAGCAGGGAACCTTTTAGGCCATCGAAATGTCATTTATTGACACAAGAAGACTGTGCCAGACCGACGGGTGAGCTAAGCCTCACAGGTCATCGCCGCTACCACGCCTCTGCCGCCGGCTTCGTCGACGCATCAGCTAGAGGCTATTCACCCCCTCAAGAAATGGAGAGCATTGGAGACATCGACCCGGCAGAGATGTCCGATCCGAGATGGAGATGGTTCACCAAAATAACTGGCCTTCAAGGGCGTCGAGCAAGCGGCCACCACGCAGGAGCTAAGCCGCCACCATGTCAAGGACTCACCACCAAAGAAAGGCAAGTGCGAGCAAAAGCGCAAGTTATTCTGCTTACGATTAAACTGCGACAAGCAATGTTGCACTATGCTGTTGGTAATAAACGTACAAGAGACTCGCTCGTGCATTGGTAGGATCAACTTCATGTCCTGCACTATGTTACTTCATGGGATTTTACGACTGCATATTTCGAAAAAAAATTATTTTAAATTTGCGATAACAACAGAGCCTTGTCACTGACGAAGCCTAGCTCTTAATTTAGTTCCGATGTTTGAAGGTGAGCTTAGCTACTCTTGGGATATGACTAATTTGGTTAAACATAATCGCCAGCATCCTAGCAAACACGGATTTTGTCAGGATTTTCTTGCTCAACGCAGATTGTTGAGTTCACGCACGATTTGGCTCTTGCAATACATAAGCTTAAAGTGGTTGACTGTATATTCTTGGACTGCAAAAAAGCAAATGATGGTGTTCCATATCATCTTCTGCGTAGTACATTTCATCCTATGAACTGAATGAATCGGTTTTTGCATTGTTATTACTATTGGCCGTACAGCTTCGTTCAAAAGTACGCTATTTACCGGACTATAGCAAATGAACGTGATTCCGTATACCTGCAGCTTTATTCGAATTTAATAACATCCTGGTGTGTTGATTCAGAAACGTTTTTGGATGTTAAACAGTGTGTTAACAGCACCTTTACAAGAAACCCTTCATTCCAATTGAATACGTATACCGTAAATTATGCTGCTGTGACAACGGCCGAGGAATATAAATACCTAGGAGTTTATTTAGGGAGTGGTAATAGGCAGGTTCACACCATAAAAGTTACGGCTGCATATGTTTTCGGCTTTCTGAGACGAAATTTCAGCGAACCTCCATCTAACTGAAAAGAAAAACCGTATTTCAGTCATGTGCGCTCAATCTTGGAGTACGCATGTGTTTTCGTGGATCCCTACACCGAAGAGCTGGTTGATACGCTCGAAAACATACACAATATGTCAGTGCGATTCGTATTAGGAAATTGGCACGCTCAACTTAGCATGAGAGAAAGTAAAAGTAAACTGAAATGGCAGGCCGTGAAAGATCACAGACGAAACCACAGGTTGAACTTTTTTCGTAATATCTATCATTCGAAAACTGGGGTGGAAGGGGAGAAGTATGTCCAAGCGCCATTCTACATATCGCAACGTGGGACCGCTAGCTTAAAGCAAATTATTAACTTTCCTTTAAAGGTGACGCCTTGCGCGATTCATTTTATTTTACATCAATACTGCAGTGTAATTATCTTCCACGTATGATTGCATTAACTGTTTATATTGACGATTTTCAGCGCGCTTTGTAGAATTATTTTGTTATTTGGCCTCATATATAATGCTTAGTGTTATGTATCCCCCTTCTGTAATGCATGCAAAGGCAAGCAGGCATCAAATAAATAAATAAATAAATAACAAATAAATAAATAAATAAACAAATAAATAAATAAAACAGTGAATAAATAAATGAATAAAATAAATAAATAAATAAACTTCCAGAGGCGCAAGTTTGCCTCCGACGGGTTGAAAACCCTGCGCATTCAACCTTGACCAATAAAATATTTATTGCCGTATTTGTTGCAGTATGCAAGTTTTCCTGTATGCATGCTACCATTGCTATGTTATTGGTTTGAAACAAATTATGTAACTCATTTTACGCCTTTCCTTGCGTGAACATAAAGGGATACAACTGCATCCACCTGAAGCAGGGCGTCATTCGCAACGCGTCTAGAATATTTTGAACGTACTATGACATTAGACGAAAATTAAGTTCTTTTGGACTATTAAGTGGTGTGGACGTATACTAATGAAAACAACAATAAAATAGATTAAAAATGAAAGTACCTGTTCGCTTCTTCTTAGGATCAGCCCTGCGCAAGATCATCAGAAAAGTTGATCGAGTAGAAAATGTCAATGCAAGAAAAATGGGAAAAAACTGGGCATATTTTTTTGTGAAGGAGTTATATTAAATGCTCCTGAGTGTTTTGTTGCGAACCAAAACGCTTCGTAAAGGCATTCACGCCGGTTTTATATGCATCAAATTTGGTCAAGCAACTGTTATAAAAATAGTTTATGTAGTCATAGCATGAAAGTGTTCCGGAATATTGCCCTAAAAGAAATTGGCTAAAAGCGGTGCAATTTGTCTTTCTGAAATTCAACCCACTAAAGTATGCGCCCTCCGCCGCCCCCCCCCCCCCCCCCCACCCCCACTTCTCTTTCCCCGTTTATTCCAGGTAAGCCACCCCACAGAGGATATCAGGACCTGGACAATACATCTATTCAAGCTCTACAAAGAACTGAATATTTTGTGTGTTCGGCAGTAAATGACGCACAGCAATTAAAGGAACGACAATTTGTGAGCATTGTTTAATAAATGAATTTTGCTCTCAACTGAGGCTGGTAATTAAGCAAGGCTGCGCTGAAAGCTTGACGGCTGGTGGGTGCACGCGAGCTCACTTTAATGTGGCTGCATTGGACCCAAAATGCTGGGTTTGTGCTGCTTCTGCACTGCGCGAATGAGTCATCTGCTTGCGCGACATGCAGTGCCCGGCCTCAGTACAGTTAACGTACTGTGGCTGAACTCCAATGCCCGTAGCACGGCCGTATTTCCGGTAGCTGTAGTCCGGCTGGAGTCCGACGACCGCATCTCGGGTGTCCTCCGGCGGCCGTACTTCGGCCGTACACGGGTGGCTTTGGAATGGCCGGAGCCCTACGGCTGGAATCTGGCCGTATGACCGTAAGCCGGTCGACTGGCCGACGGACACTGGCCGTTGGACAGCCATGCGAGTACGGCCGTATACGGCCAAAAGGCCCACATTTGGACATAGGCCGAACATGGCTGCCAGAAAATGGCCGGACAGAAAATCACCGGCCAAAGTACACCGGCCTGTTTTAGGCCGAACAGTCCTGTGCTGCCTGGGCAACGCCTACTGGCAACTCGCCTTTCTACATTAGGAAACGCAAAACGTGCAGAATTTGCGCAAACGTTTTGTTTACGTCACTATATCCATGCGTCACAAACGTTAAGGCCAATTATGCTCCCACGCGAAAGCAACGTATAAAGACCGTAACAAATGGCGTTAAAGGACCTATGCGAACGCAAGGTAACGTACATAAACTGCGGACAGAAAGAGGGCTTCACGAAAGGCCTAACGTCCCAAGAGGTTGTATTCCCTGGCGAGGCGCGCATGCAGGCAACGATGTGAGTGCGCTGTCACTGGTTACGTCGGGCTCCGCGGGATGGCTGTACTTGTCCGTGCTAAGCACACGACACGTGTTGGACGTTCCAAACTCTACCCCACCGAACGCAAAGTAATGGCTCGACTCCAATGTGAGTGCGATTATTAACATCTCTGTTGGCACCACCGTTGAGGATCGGTTTGAAACGGAGCAGATAATTTTTTTCTGCGGCGTTCGGCCGCAGTGGCACAAGCCGCGCCATTACCGTGGCGCTTCGGCCATGTTTGCGGCCGCTTCCAGTGTTGCCAAGCGAAGAAATTGACAGCTAAATTTGTCAGTGAACACCATCTATAGAGACCTATGGGCGCTGCATGTTACAATTGTTACTGATAACACAGGCCTGCGACCTTCATAAGGCGAAGTAGGGTTTTGCAGCGTTTCGATACAGCGACGCGCAACGCCCGTGCCGCAAAATACGCTGCACTGTAATCTACTTGGATGTCATCCAGATTTCTTTTCATGAATGAGTATTCACTCAACATATCGTAGCGACTATTTCGGTTGTCTATCATAGTTGCACGATTCTAACGCACCCCCATTTGTAACGCTCAGTTAAAATTTCGTAGGAAAAATGAAAAAAAAAAACAATTTGACGGCGATTATTCCACGCACATGTCAAAGACGGGACACCACGCGTGTCTGCCAGGAGTAATTTTATTGACAGCGAGGAGGAGGAGAAAAAACTTTATTGGTGGCAAAAAGTAGATTTTCGTCTTCCCAAGTGAGAGGAGCCCTCATTCCAGAGCCCCTGTAGCTTTGGCTGTCGCCCGGGCCCTCTCGACCAGTCTGCGCTGATCTTCCAGGGTCGAGCTGGACAGCACGGCTTCCCACTGTTCACTCGTTGGATTGTCATTCACAGGCACTGTCTTAGTTTCGGGACAGGCCCATGTGACGTGGTAAAGAGTAGCTGTTTCTCGCCCGCACAGTGGGCATTGATTTGACGGATGGACAGCGGGGTACATCGAGTGGAGGAGGCTGAGATGTGGGTAGGTGTTCGTCTGCAACAGGCGCCATTCTACTGTCTCCTCTTTGGTTAGGTGTTTGTGCGGCGGGGGAAGAGAGCGGCGACTTAAACGCTGATGTTGCAGAATATCATGATATGTCAAAGGGATTGGCACTGGAACTGTGGACTGGTCGTCCTGAGGTGGCGGTGCCCGGATAATCATAGCTCGGGCTGATGCATGCGCTCGTTCGTTCCCGCCCAGGGCGCTGTGTCCTGGTGTCCAGATTACTGAAGTTGTGGGTAGTTGACTGGGCGAATGTTTAGTCAGGATTTGATGGGCGATTTTAGATATTCGGCCTTTGCTAAAGCTGCGACAGGCTGCTTGCGAGTCGGATACTACCGTTAAGTGTTTGGTTCGCAGGGCTGACGTGATGGCTAGTACTATTGCCGTTTCCTCTGCTTCTAAAGGGCGTGGTGTACTCACTGTCGCGGTCGTTCGTTCTCGCATGTCCTCATCAATAACGCTGATGACCATAGCTGGCCTCCCTGGGTAGCTGGCTGCGTCGGTGTACCGCACGTCTTTGGATTTTTGAAATTTGATTTGGAGAGCACGGGCGCGGGCTTCTCGTCTCCCCTGGTTGTAATCAGGATGCATGTTTTTAGGTATAGGTCTTACGTGGATTTTGTCGCGATACATGTGTGGGAGTGTCATCGTGTGGTTATGGCCTGCAGTTTGTGTTGGATACCCTAAGCGTTCGAGAACCTGCCTGCCCGTCGGGGTCAGCTGGAGTCTCGTTGGCTGACGAGGTGTGCAGCAACGTGTTCTTCTACCGTGTTGTGGACGCCGAGAGCCAGGAGCTTCTGCGTCGAGGTGGTGGGTGGAAGATTTAGGGCTCTCTTGTAGGCTTGCCGGACGAGGGATTCTAATTGCTCCTGTTGTCGCCTGTTGATTGTGATGTAGGGTACGGTGTAAGTTACCCGGCTGATGACGAGTGCTTGTACTAGACGGGTGGTATCTTCTTCTTTAAGACCATGGCGCCTGTTTGCGATTCGGCTCATGATGCGGATGACTTGATTTGTGCTGTGCTTGAGTCGCTGAAGTGCGTGCGATCCACCGCCATCTTGTTGAAGGTAGAGTCCGAGGATTCTGATAGTCTGTACTTGTGGAATATCTTGATTGTCCAATGTGAGGGAGATTTGAGGAGGGTCGTATGGAATTTTTCCGCATTTTTTCTTCATCAAGAGTAGTTCCGACTTTTCCGCCGCACATTCAAGACCACTGTTGCGCGCGTACTGTTGGACAATGTCGGCCGCACGCTGCAGGGCTTCCTGTATCTCGCCGTCCGAGCCGATGTTTGCCCATATGGTGACGTCGTCGGCGTAGATAGCGTGGTGCACGCCCTCTATCGCCGCGAGTTGAGCTGGAAGTTTCATCATCGCTATGTTAAAGAGTGTTGGCGACAATACAGCTCCTTGCGGGGTTCCCTTGTTTGGAGTAGGAAGAGGGGGGGTTCTGAGGTCCCCTATGCCGACCGTGGCGGTACGGTTGCGGAGGAAGGCGCTGATGTATGCGAAAGTACGTTGCCCGCAGTTTATGTCGCTGAGGTTTCTGAGTATGGTTTTGTGACTGACGTTATCAAATGCAGCCTTGAGGTCTAATGCCAGGATGGCTTTGGTGCTGTAGGGAGAGATGTGCTGCGTAATTTCTTCGTGGAGTTGGAGGAGAATATCTTGTGTGCTAAGGTGCGGACGAAAACCAAACATTGTTGGTGGTAAAAAGTTATTGTTTTCTATGTAAGGCTGAAGTCTGTTTAGGACAACGTGCTCGAACAGTTTGCCTATGCAAGAGGTTAGGGAAATAGGCCGCAGGTTTTCCAGCTTGGGTGGCTTGCCTGGTTTGGGAATCAGGACGATATCAGCGTGAGTCCATTCTCTTGGCAGTGTGCCTTCTTCCCAGTGGTGGTTGAAATAAGTTGTAAGGGCCTGTATGGAGGTATCGTCTAAGTTTCGGAGTATGCGGTTCGTGACCTTATCTGCTCCCGGTGTGGTGTTATTGGTGAGGGCCTGAACCGCCTGCTTGACTTCAGAGAGGGTGATTGGTCTATCCAGGTCTTCGTTGGGGTCGCCTCTGTACTCCTCTGGCTTGTCCGACGGTTGCTGTTGACCTATATATTTGTCCCGTAGAGCATCAAGGATGTCTTGGTTGGTTCCTGGGTGTTGGTGCATGATTTTCTTGATGGTGTTTTGCGTAGCTGATCGGCTTTTTGTAGGGTCCAGGAAATTTCGCAATAGCGCCCAGGTTTTTGCACTACCTAACGTGCCTTGGAGTTTGTTGCAGAGTTCGTTCCAGTTTTGCCGCATGAGTTCCGCTGCGTACTTGGCGGCTTCTTCCGTAATTTTTGCTATTCGAATTTTGAGTCTCCTATTCAGTTTCTGTCGGCGCCACCTCCTGAGCATACTTCTTCGGGCTTGACAGAGGTGAAGTAAATGAGGGTCGAAGGCTGGTTTTTCTTCCGATAAAGTCAGCTCCTTGGATTGGCTGGATACGTCTTCGTGCAGATCACGAACCCACTCTTCTATGTTGGTAATCTCTGAAGAGGGGTTGTTTTCTCTCTGCTTTCGAAATGCATCCCAGTTGACGAGGCGTGTTTTCTTTACGGGATGGTTCTTGCACGTGAGAGGGACTGTGGTGACTAGAATACAATGGTCGCTCCCAAGTGTCTCTTCAGAGTTGTGCCATTCTGCTCTTGAAAGGTTTTTCGTCATCGTCAAGTCGGGACAGGTGTCCCGTGTTATGCTGTTACCAATTCTTGTTGGGTAGTTAGGATCCGTGTAAAGGGTCAGGCCTTGTTGATGGATGAGTTCCCATAGCTTGTTTCCTTTTGTGGTTGCTTTGCCGTATCCCCAGGCCGGGTGTGGCGCATTAAAATCTCCCAGGATGACCACTGCGTTTCTCTTGACCAGTTTCAGGGTTGTAGCGAATAGGTAATCGAAGTCCTCTTTCTTGCGGCTCGGAGGACTATATAAGTTCAGTACAAAAAGACTAGGCTGACCCCTTTTGGTGGGCAGGATCTCTATAAGGGTGTGATCAATATCACTGCCATCTATTGTATGTTGTACGACTGTAAGGTATCTTGCGACAAGCGTGGCTATTCTGCTATTTGGGGATGATGTTGTGTGGGTGCTATAGCCTGGTTGTGATGGTGTAGATCCAGTTTCTTGTATGGCTATTATGTCTGGGCGGTCTTCTACGTGCCGTATGTATTGGTGTAAAGCGCCACTTTTCTGTTTATACATGCGACAGTTCCATTGCCAAATTGTTAGGTTGTTTCTGTTTGGCTGAATCGGCTTATTCATAATCATCCATTGTGTCAGGAGGCAGAGGCAGTGCTTCTGGGCTAACGTTAAGTTTTACTTTCTTGCGGTTGCCTTGATCATCCACGTTTGGCTCAGGGGTAGTTTGTTTTAGGTTAGTGTGTTGCATATGTTGCCATAGTTTTTTCATGTTTTCTTCGTTTAGGGTGCTGTGTTGTTGCAGTTGCTGTGTTTGCATCACTATTTCCTTCATTTGCTGCTGAACCTGCATGATGGCTTCGGAGAGACCAGCTACTGTTCGTTGTAATGTTGTTACTACGGGTTCGGCAGGAGCTGGTGTGGGACGTGGGTCACTCATGGGTTGGGGAGTTGTTTCGTTTTCGATTTGTGTGTGGGTTTGAGGTGAAGGGATTGGATTTTTGGTAATTAGCAATGCTTTCAGTTGTCTGTTTTCCTCTCTTAGCTGTTGGTTTTCAGCTCTTAATTCTCTGAGTTGACCTATTATTTCGGCTAGTTGCTGGTTAATGTCGGTGGTCTGTTGAGATGAGGATTGAGTCGGTTTGTTCTGATTGTTTTGTGGGAAGAGCCGTGCTGACCAGCTCACCTTGCCATTCCCGTGCCGTTGACCGGATCCGCTGGGATCCGTGGTAGCTGGTTGCTGTTGGGCAGGTTGCCTTTTGGAGCTGGACCGATGTCTCGCTCCGGCTCCGGCAGGTCCTCGAGATAAGGATCGTGACTGGTCATTGTTGAAGGTGTCCCTTCGGCTTTGGTGTTGGCTCGTCTGAGGTGAAGGTGGTGAGCGTCGGACCAGTCTCTCAGGGCACCTCTTGTCGCCCGTGGGGTGTGCACCCTTGCACAGGACGCACCGAGGTGTGCACTCGTGTTCCTTCGCGGGGTTGGAGAGACCGCACACTGCACATTTCACGGTGTCCGGGTTGGGGCACACGTCGGCGCGGTGTCCTACTTCATGGCAGACGTAGCATACGGGGCGTGTGGGCCGATACAGCCTACAAGAGAGCATGGCGTGTTCGAAGATGACGCCTCTGGGCACCCGCTTTCCGGCGAAGGTTACTAGGGCCGTCGATGTCTTTCCAAGCATTCGGGCGGTTAATATTTCGTATCCAGGCGCGTGGAGGTTGTCGATGAGTTCGCTGATTGGTGTTCCGGGTGGAATGCCGTGTACCACTCCACGTGACGAGTCATCCGGGGCAGCGATGTACGCAGTGATTTCGTACTCGTTGCCTAATATATGTAGTGATTGTAAGTCTCGAATGTTTCGTGCCAGGTCTTCGTCCGGAGTGCTTACGATGGCGATGTTCTGTACTTCGTCTACGCGTGTTTGGAAGAAGGCTTTCACTGTCCGCTTGCTGCCGTGTTGCGTCTTTTCAGCGACCGCTCGTGAGAGGTGAACGATCTCTAGGTTAGACAGTTTGAGTGCTCCCCTTGGGCGTATGATGATTTTGTAGTCATCTCTTGGTAGGGGAGGGAGTCTTTTCTGTTGCTTAATTTGTGACCTTGATGTGGATGTGATGTCCGGCTTGGGGCTTCCTACGTCGGGGTTGATGGATTGTGACTTTTTCTTCTTGTTTCGTCTTCTTCGTTGTTCTACCCAGTCGTCTTTCTCGAGTGCTTCTTCTTCATGGTGGGTGTTGTCCATGTTCTCGGTGTCTTCCACGTCACAGTCCATGCCTGGATCGTTGGCCGGAACCGCCGGACGCTAGGCCTAACCTCGGTTAAGCTTGAGGCAGCCGGCGCCGCCGTTCCTCGGTGCGCCGTGTTCGAATTAGGGTTAGCTTGGCTGGGCCGCTTGAGATAGAAAAGCTGGCCGGAAAAGGCCAGCCAGGGCTCCTACCTTCCAAAATGTGGTGTCCTCAGGTAGCGGATGGTTGGAGACACTCGAATCAATGGTTCTTTCCGAGGTGAGTGCAGAATTATCGCCACAGAAAGTGAGAAAATTCAGAGCCCATGTGGACTGTACCTGAACAGCTCGGCCCCCTAGACAGTGAAGCTGCGTAGCAAATCGTTGATTCCGGCGTATCAAAAAAACTCAGTATAAATAAAAAATTACCGGCACGATTTGAACCTGTGTCCGGTAGATCGATGGAAGTAGGGTCAGTCGTCTTACCCCGTCATATGGGACGGTGAGTTAGTACTCGCAAGTCAAGTGGCTTACATCATGGAGAAAACAATACTCAGGAGAAGCCCCTAGAATCCCACTGCATTGCGAAAAGTGTGGAGCAAGTGACGTCATTTTTCTTGAGCCCACAGACAGCGTTGCCTAGTTTTTTACCGCTGCGGCGGCTAAATTTGGCCAAATGCCACGGACAATTTTGTTACGGCGCTTTCACTCTAGCTGCCTCGCCACGCTTGCAAGACAGCGCAGTCGCTACAGCAAACGTTTTTACATTAGGTCATTTCGCCGTTGGAGGCGGTCCCAACTCGTATCACGGCCGCAATGGCGCTGGCGTCACCTCGAGATCGGCGGAGCGAGCAGCCGCCGCCACCGCCGGCTGCTGCAGGCAAAAGCCTCCCCGCTCAGCGTTGGCGAGAGCCACAGTCGATTGCTTGCTGTGCGTTTCTTCAACGTGAAGCGAAGCGAAATTCTTCGCAGCTGAGACGTAGCGCACACCGACGTGCTGTACGGGCGCAAACACTGCTCCCGTCGTCTGCGTTCGCTTTCGCGAGCCGGCGCTACCGCGAAGCTGTTATCAAACCGGAAACAGCAAAGGATGATGGGAAAGAGTGCTGGGCTCAGTGGGCTCAAGTCACGGCGGGACTCGGCTTCACAAATGTGACGTCAGGGCCTCTCCTAACCTTTTCTTTCCTCCATGGCTTACACACTCGGCTGTGACTCCGTGGAGAAAAATGGCGCCACCTGCTCGACACACACCACGTGATAGGGTACCCGGTGCAGCTGCGGGCGCCTAGTTTAAGTGTGCGCGTGCCGTTCTTTTGTTATGTTTTTCTATGTGCGTCTCCTTCGCCGTTATAGGCTCCGTGCGCTGGTATGGTGGCGACACAAGCGCCTGAACAACTAGCGCCATCTACAGCCACTTGAGGCATTTATCGGATGTTGTGGTCGTCGCTTGCGCCCTTCCCCGTACTGCCCGTGCTACGCTCCGATGACTGATTGCTCAAACCAGCGCGCTCGTTTTAACGGTTTTAGACAGGTGGGAGATATTGGCTCATTTTCTTTTTTGTCTAAGAAAGCCTGAAAACGCGGTCGCCAGCTACACGCCGCAAACGATGTTTACTGCGTCCGGGAGGAGCTAGCGAACGCAGCGGACTCGTCCGATGTTTCCAGCAGTGGCGTTGGGCACATAACAGGCGTGACCCTGGGCTGCAACTTTTAGTTAAAGGCGGGTACAGTAAATGGTTATGAGTTCAGTTGTAAACACGCGTAACACGCGGCTCACGCATCTCTCCACTTTATTATGAGTTCTGTGAGTCTAAGCGAAGTAGGCGGGGGAAGCTGCATGCGCAAGGCCGGGTGCCAAGGCTCGCGTAAACATGCTGATGCAGTTGCTATGTTCGTCAACACATAACGGTGAGCACCGGGCTGCTATTGCCGAATTTTAGCTCCGGTATCAACGCCGGTGTTCCAGCTCTGTCCGAATCAGCGAAATGTTAGTCGTATGAAGTTGGCCGCAATATCTGCGCCAAAGCAGCGGCCGAGGCTGCACGGGCAGATGCTCCGCGCGTACACTTAGGAAAGGGTTAGCAGCGGTGAGCACCATAATACAGAAGAGGAATAAACGATACAGATTGCTAAAGCATAAGCAACACGTAATGCTAGAATGCCGGGGAGGCATAAGCTCAACGTCAAAAAAAAGAGAAGAAAACGACCGACACCGTCACTGCTTCAAGGTGATTGACGTGCATATTAATGGCCCATTCGTTTAGCTGCGGTGGTTGCCTGTGGGATCACTGCAGTTTCGTGTCAACCGTTACGCTGCGTCATATTCCGCAGCACTGAGGTAAGATTGCTGGGGTGAAGTTTGCGTTGCCTATGCAAGTTTCGCCGGGCACCGGCTGTCGCAGGTCCCCTCCGAAGTTAATAGAGGGTGTGCACCGTGATAGAAAAACTACCATGCGCGGTTTGCTGCGGCCGCACCAAATAAAGCTGTGACGTTGGAAGGAGCGGGCACCGTGATTGGACGATGCCCAAGGTGAGCAACCAAACAAGTTTCGGTTTCGGTTTCGGTTCTGTAAAACACAACCGGTGGCGTTATTGGATGGGCATTCTCAATAACTCAGTAATCATCGTACCGCGCTTCTGCCATGTTGTCAGCTGTAAAAATGCATAAAGATAAGCCTCCCAGGACGGCTTGGAATCGTAGCATTCACTAGCCGAGGCCTACGTAGTGCATGGACGCCCTCCGCGTACCCGCAGACACGCAAATGTCATGCGCTTTTCCCCCATATTTGGAGCTTGCCTCCCTCATGCCTGTATCGTAAAAAGCGTGTTCGTACCAGGCCAAGGGTCTGTTCATTTTGGCCTGTGCCCACTGCCTGCAAGCAGTCGGTGCTTATGGCAACAGCACGCCAACGAGAACTCGCTAGCGCGCCAGTGCCAGCCTGCGCGCGTTTTGTGAACTAGTTCGTGTAGCCATGAACGTTGCGGCCCCAAAAAAGGTGAACTCAATATAGAAAACATCGTCGGAAAACAAAAAAGTTAAATTACAAAAAAAAAAAAAGCACGTACCCGCGGGGATTCGAACTCGTGACTCGCAAAACATTCGGGGTGAATTCCTAGCGCCCCAGACTGCTAGGCCACGGAGCGGGACGGAAATGACTCGCTAATATAGGGTATATATTGTACAACCGGTTTACACTTTTATTTAGTTTTGGCATTTCAAGCCGCTTAGATGACTATTTGTTGTACTGCGATCGTGCAGTAAGCGTCGCGCCCGAGTTTCAACAGTAGCTCACGTCTACCAATTGCATTTCGTAGACGGAAAAGCGTTCGCAGATGCGTGGTCGTGCTGCTGACCGCTGTGCTTGTTCGCCCAGTGCAAAAAAGTGCTTCCCGCGCCCTAGTTTTACGCTGTAGGGTAAAAATATCAGTTGATTTTATTTGCTTAGTACCTATATTGACTTCGCTGACTCTTCTCCCGCCTCCAAGAGGCCTTATATTTTCCTACTGGCGTACCAGTCAGCGAAGCGTCGCATGTGCGGCGCTTGTGTGAAGCGACCTTGACTTGGAGCTAGATACAGTGTACAAACAAACCAAGTAAAGAAAGGCACATTCTTCCATTCACAAACGTGTCCGGCTTCGTTTCAACTAAGCGAACGAATTGCGACCAAGCAATTTTTTTTTAACCTCCTTGATTGCGACGGCCCGCCGGCGGCCGGCGGACGAAACGCTGGGCCGACTGACTCTATCGGCCGGGGAGCCGTGCAGTAGCGCAGCCGTGGCGCAGCCAATTGCCAGCTCATCCCCTCCTGACGTCACACGAAAACGCCACAGAAAATGGGCGAGCGTAAAGAGAGGAGGACAGCGTTTTCGAATTAGTTTTTCTACTAAATAAAATCGCGTAAACGCGCCTAGAGTGGTCGAAACATGGCCTGGGGACTCCGGACTACAATTTGCGCTAGTAATCCCGCAATGTTTACATATCATTTCAGTGTCCCTTTAAGGCTTGCGGACTAAGGAATGGGTGCAGCAAAATTTGCTCACGTGATGTACCGGATTGTTTTCGATTGGACTGAGTTCAGCTTTGGAAAGATTTAGGGTGCGCACAACAGCTGCCGGCAGAGTTGAAGCCGATTTCTGTTTTTAGCCCGATTGTAACTCGCATACCATTTTGAGGAATATTTTTTACCAAACAAAAAGATGCGCGTTAGAATCGTGCATATACGGTATTTAGGGCAGATAAAAGAACTGCGGCAATGATTTCAGCGATGTTTCAGCGCTGATGTTTCAAGCATGCACAGTTGCATCTGATTATGCAGCTGCAGTAAGAATAAAAAATGATGCAGCATATCAGAATAGCTCAGGACCTTAGGGCTTCATGTTGCTGCATTTCAAGAATATTCTGGCTGTACAGCTGCAGTAAGAATAGGAACCAGTTGCCCAGCAGGTTGCAGTGGTTTGATGTCAGCCCTTTGAGGTGCTAATGTTGCTTCTTTGCAGAGGTGGGCTGTTGCTTCTGACTAGAAGGCTACGGCAAGAATTGCAGACTTAAGTAGTACGCTGGAATGGATTCATGTGAGGCCCTCGGGCTGTAAAGCCGCTGCTTCTCAAGCACACCTCTTGTTTACAGCCATGAAGCCGCGGTGAGAGAACATGCCAGGCTTTGAGACTATGAAGTTGGTGCTTCTCATGAACACAACAGTGTAATTTTTCTATTGGACCCACACCTCCGCCATCACCTTTGCCAGCTCTCCCAGTATTGGCGTTTTCAATGTGCGAGCACAGCCTGTACAGCTTTCATGGAGCTGAAAACACTACTCGAACACTGCGCCATGAAATAATTTTCTTTATGTTGTGCGACGGCTTATGAAGATACGGCATCACTTTCACCTTGTTTTCATCGGGCCTCTGCACTTTCGTTTTGACTTTTAAACTTGATAAGGAGGCAGTCTGCAACCGCCTTAAGTACTGGTGTCAGAAAACCCTCTGCAGAAAACCCTATGAGTCTGGCGGTCAATGTGTTCCTGGATTACGTGGACACAACTTTTCTGCAGTGCACTGCAGAAACGTAATGTGGCTATGCCTCATCAGCGATGGCTCAGAGGTACTGCACTCGCCTCATATGGGGGAAGTACTGGGTTCGAATCTGCGCACTGCCGGGCAACCACTGGCTTCTTTAATGGGTACAGGTGTCCCTCCGTGGTCCAGTGCGGACCATTGAAAGGATAACTCACGCCTGGAAAGCTGCCTTTACCCTTGCGAGGGGCTTCCGACCTTTGTCAATCTGGTGGGGCCCCGGCCTTCTACAACACCGCATTGCCGAAGGGAGGAAGAGTCTGGCGGCATGTCCTAGCACAGGCGGTTACTGAGTAGAGTGTGCAGCGTAGCTGTGGAAGTCACCATGTGCATTCGTGTGCCTTGCTGGTGCCGGGCACCTATTGAGAAAATAGGTACAAGCCTGGTGCTCGGCCCTTGTTACCACTAGAAGATGCTCCTGGCGTGTGACTACACTTGAAAACTTGACCCAGCTTGTACAGGAAATCATCTCTATGCAATGAGGTGGCTGGAAAATGCAATTTTTTTGGTTTCTGTCCCCACACGATTCATCAAATGAATATAAGGAAAAGGGACTGCTAGCACACATCTTCACCTCAAAAATTGCAAATAATGGGACAAAAAGTCTACGCAAATTGTAGCGAAAACTGGAAAGCGGCAATAAAGTACATAAGTAGTTTACTGAAACACTGGCACTGTCGCCAGTTACTGAAATTTTAGAAATTGGAGCTGAGCTGGTGGTAGATAGTGGCATTGGAGTTGTAGAGAATAAGTGAAAAAAGTTTTTTCAATGGCACCTGCATGATTTCGATGACACAGGTTTTGGGAATTAGATTCTCAGATGTACGCTATAATTTATATTTTAAGCACCTGCAATACAGCCTACTAGGGAATGGTGCTATGAGATGCCCCATACCCTATTCTGTACCAACAAAGTGACGTGACTCTGGTCTCTGAACCACTGTTAGATGGTACGGACAATAAACAAAACCGTTCGCAAATGACAGTCAACAGGTCCAGTTTAATTTTAACGCTCTCTTTATCTACTTTTGCTGCTAACCTTCCAATTTTGACACATACGCGTTCTGGGGAAATAGAAATTTTGAGAAATGTGAGCACGGCCCCTGCAAAAATGGTCCCAACTCAGATGCTGCAGTATTATTCCAATATTATTCCTGCGATTATATCATCGTTTGTTAGCTGGCTGAGAAAGAAATCGTGCAATGTACTTTCCGCCCTTGCATTTCAGAAATACAATACCCAGAACTATAACTTTTTCGGAGGCTGTATTTTTGTTCGTGAACTTGACTAAAAATAGTTACTACATGTGCAAGATGCGCTCTTTATCAAGCGTAGATAAGGTGACGGGGATTTCGAGAAAGCCCTTGCTTATATCGCTCCGTCCAGGCGGAACGCCAAACAGCGTTTCCGGCTCAGAACTCGCAGTGAAGGCAGTCTGTGTGCATTTTTACCATACCGCTACCGCTCACTGTTAATTAGTAAATACCCTTAATAATTACATCGATAATTACAGCTTCGGCGACGGGCCTCGGGGCAAGCAACCGCACTGAAATGGTCCATGTGAAAAGCTTGGCATACTGCTGAAAAACAATGCGATCAAAACTATCACAACCATTGTCACTCGAGAATGTAAACACAAGCAGCGCGCCATGGCCTCCTGTACGATGGTCGCGCTGCGCAGACGACTTTAGAGCCTTATGATGCACTACATTCGTAGCAGTCCCTACACACGCTTTGTGGACAAATCGCACACATCAGAAGACGCCATTGTTTCTTTTTTTTTACGGGTGCTTTCTACCACTAGTAGGCGCTCGTGGCGCATCCGCCTCACTTTCGTTAATGCGTGAAACGTTTCGATGCAAATGCTTACACCCGAAGCAATATTTTTACTTTTTATGATTATCCTTATTACTACCTAATGCATAGACGGCTTCTGCGTATTTGTTTTTTGTTTTTTATTTTTGTGTGACGTCACCGGCGGAAGTTTTTGCAGTACAGCGTTTTGGAGACGGAAACACGCCTTGCTTGCACCTGGGATGTAGTAGTAGTATAGCAGCAGTAATAATAATGAACTTTACAAGTAGACGACTTGTATTTCTTCCTTGGTGGTTCGTCTCTAGTCCGCGGGATGCCCAGGACCCTGGGCTAAATTTTTTTCTTTGGGGAAGGGGGGAGGGGAGAGGGGGCTCCGCTGTGCATACACGAGACACAAGTTATAAAATAACAGTAGTGGCATAAACTGCAAAAAAATACAAAGCATTTACCATTTGCATACAGCATGAGGAAATATACCAGTGTAAATAAAATAGAACGACACGAAGAAACATTTAATGTCATCATGGTGCGTTCACATAGGTGAATATATGGGTCAATTTCGTACATTGCTGCAAGTTGTATACAAAATACGGTAAATGGAAGCAAGTGTATGCGCGAATGGTGTTGCTCGTTTTGTTGTTTTTTGTTTCGGTGACGCTCGCGCGCGTTAAGCATGCTGTTCACGGATATTCAACATCTTTCCTCCTTTTTAGGTGATTTTATAATGCCGCTTGAGAAACTGAGAAGGATGCTGAGCGCTGAATATTATGTTATTTGAGGTTGGTCTCGAGTAATATCTCTTGATGAATCCCAAAACCTTCACCATTAATAGTCGTCTTGACAGTCCGCTCAATGAACTGCGACAAGAAGTGCAGATCGCAAACCGCACTTGCGGCGTCGAGGTCTCTGTCGGCCCTTTCGAAAAGTCGTGACCATGCTTCACGTTCATCGGCGTCTGCCGAACTCGAAACAGGGATCGCGCTTCTCAGCACGACCGATGGCCGCTGTTACAATTGGGCACAAAACACATGCGGCCGCGCTTGCCCCTCCGTCCCCCTGGTTCTCGTCACCACTGCACCAGCACACGACGAGCACCTTATGGTCGTAGGTTCTAAAAAGGGGTTGAAATTTTAACCACCCTACGCACCTACAACGAAGCATGCGAGCGCCACTGCAACGTATCGTTAGGCCGGCCGCCGTAGCTGCTGCAGCCGCTGTAGCATCTTTCTTGCTGGTGGCGCCCCTACCGGGTGGTCGCGATTTTTATGGCGGCAGTGACCCCTCCTCTCCCATTGTCTCCCACGACACACTTCCGAATTCTAGTACAGCATACTGTAAGCGTGGCCGCGCCTGCACATACGGCATCAAGGCAGCTTACCTTAAAGATCAAGGTTCCTACCAGCACGGGTGGAAACATTAGAAGTGTAACAGTTATTACTTACAGCGTTTTCGTTTTTATAGAAACATTGCGGAGAACGTGGTAATCACGGAAAATGGTGCATTTATTGCGCCGCCTAAAAGGAACGTAACTGATATACGAAACAAGCCCACAAACAATTATTACCGCGATAGGACGGCAAGACCAACAAACACCATTCACGCGTGATTTATTCCCTGCCGAAGAATATAATACGATCTTTAGCGACATAATTTCCATATTGTCAACATTTCGCCTACATGACGCAAAATATTCTTTTCGCATTTTCTAAAATGCTCTTTCTGAGAAAAACGCTCCATTGATGGAGTGGTACCTGTACTTACAAGCATAGCAAGCCTTAAAGCTATCGAACAGGGTGAAACAAAGATGTGACAATTAAGGCAAATATAGACTTGCAACCGTGCGTCTGAGAATTTAGCAATCCCTTGGAGAAGAGTGTATACTCTCACAATTTGAAACTTACGCTTCAGAGATGGGAAATTCAACGTATTATATAACCGTGGCGGATCCAAAACAAATTTCTTTTAGTGCTAGTTGATTTCGACAAATTTTGGAATGCAGACATCAAAGAATGATAGCTAAAAGCTAAAGGCTTCTGCCAACACAGGTGGAAATAGCAGAAGCTTGATACTTATTAGAGCGTTTTTGTTTGTCTAAGAACACGGCAATGGACATGATAATAAGGAACAATGATGGATTTATTGCGTCGCTTCAAAGGTATGCAATTTAAATACGAAACAAGCACTGAATGCAAATATTACAGCAATATTGTCAACTTTCCGACTGCATGAAGCACAACAATCTTCCACATTTTCTAAAATGATATCTCTGAGTGAAACTTTCTATTGATGCACTGATACCTGTAATTACAGGCAAGACAAACCCTAAAACTAACGAACAGAATGAAGCGAAGATGCGACAATTAAGGCAAATATCCAGAGACTTGCAACCCGTGCTTCAGAAAATTTAACGATGCCTTGGAGGAGAATGCATACCCGACAGTTTGAAACTTACGAATCACAGAAGGCAAATTCCTTGTATTATAGTAAAAATGACGGATACAATACAAAGTTCTTTTAGCTGTCGTTGATTTATACGTACATTACGGAATGCAGACTTCAAAGAATGATATCTTAAAGCTAAAAACTCCTGCCAACACAAATGGAAACAACAGAAGCGTAATACTTACTACTTAGGGCTTTTTCCTTTTTCTGATAGCTTTACAGCGAACATGCTTACAAGGGGAAATGTTCCATTTATTTCAACGCTTTAAAGGAAGGTGATCAACTAAGAAACAAGCGAACAATGCAAATATAACCGTGATATGGCGGCAAGCCACAACACCATTTACCATTAATTTATTTCGCGCTGGGGAAGCCAGAGTGTAATATGATTTTTATAAACATCAAAGTTGCAAGAATTAAAGGCAAATATAAACAGACTTGCTCCCGTGTTTCTGAGAATTTAACAATGCCTCGGAGAAGAGTGCATACTCACACAATTAGAACTTACGCATCAGGAAAGGAACATTCCATGTAATTTAGTACCAATAACGGATCCAATAGAAATTTCTTTTAGCGCTCATGATTTCTGCGTGAATTTTGGAATGCAGCCTTCAAAGAATGGTACCCAAATGCTAAAGGTTATTGCCACACATGTGGGAACAATAGAAGCGTAATACTTATTACTTAGAGCTTTTTCGCTTTTCTGAGAACCTTGCAGCCAGCATCATAATGAGGAAAATGAGGCATTCATTGCGCTGCTTTGAAGGAAGGTAATTGAAGTACAAAACAAGTGCAGAATGCAATTATTATCGCGATATGAGGGCATGTTAAAATTCCATTCACAGCTGATCTATATCACACCAAAGAAGCGAAGAATGTATTAATGTTTTTATGAACATCGTTCGCATATTGTGAACATTCCGCCTACATGGAGCACAAAATTCTTTAGACATTTTCTTAAATGCTTTCTATGAGTGAAACTTTCAATTGATGTAGTGACACCTGTAATTACAGTAATAATAAACCTTACAGCCAACGAACAGAATGAAGCAAAGATGCGTCATTATTAAGGCAAATATCAAGAGACTTACAACCCGTGCTTCTCAGAATTTAACGATGCATTGGAGAAGAGTGTATACCCTCACAATTCAGACCTTCCACAGGTTGTTGTGGTATTGAAAGTGGGAGACGTAATCAATCTCGAAAGCTTTTGCCCAATTTTGCTTTTTTGCCATATAAACAATGCATTTCAACAACATTAGTTTCCCCAGAATTGCGCGAATATGTCGCCTAGAATCCTGCAACTATTAAGCAGCATCGTTTTAGGGTAAATACATCATTTTAAACTGCTTTATTTGGAGTCAACAAAAATACCTGCCTTCCTGTACTCTGGCGGCATGATTTTAGTAGTTTTGTTTCACTTTTAGAAGGCTTTAAAAAACTATTTTGTACTCGCCTTTTATTTGAAGAAATTGTGAAAGCCTGGGTTCAGCCGTTAGATATATTAACTGTTCACAAGTTACTGGTCTCGGAGGAACCAAACTGCTTGGCATCGCTACTCTCAATCATCACATTAAGCTGTTAAGATCGAAATACTGTATGGGTTGCTGCTAGGGCCTACTCTTTTTTGTCTCTTCACGTGAATGCGTTCTCCAGCATTTTATTTTGCCCTAAAGCTGCGTGTAACGTTGATAACACTGTTCTCGTCTTTAGCATGAAAATGCTAATACCGATTAAGTACGCACATTGCCACCGATAAAAAAAGGCGCGAATAACTAACCGTACTAAAAAAATCACCACGTCTTTGTAAAGAAAGTTGTGACAAGCGTGAAAGCTAAAAGTGCGTCTAACGTTCGCTGAAAGTGAATCGATCGTCAAAACCTTCAAAACCCAGGTAGGAAACGAATAACAATTCCATGCGGCGATTTTTTGCACACTAAGTCAGAGCATCTATGAACCATATAACGGTATACGGATACGTGGTTTATCAAATAAATGTATAGTATTGTACTCCTTCTTCATGATCGATGCGTGTATTGTCTTATCTGGAACCGTTTCTGCTTCGCGTTTTTCAAGTAACCTTTTTGACACAATGGAAGCCCCGTTCAACGCACGCGTCGTGCGTCTAGCGATCTTAGAGCTTTCGGGCGAACACCTGGTCAATGGGGAAATGAATTAGTTTTTTTGACAGGACGTCGCGGTAACTCTCAGAAAGCTTTCCCTTTAACATGTGCTCAATTACATCCAAACACAGATCTTTTCTTGATGGACTCCTTAGGCATTCGTAAAGAAACTGGCATGGAACAAGTTCATTTCAATATGCACTTTAGTGTCCCAGTAGACCTGAAAGTGTGATTGGAAATCACATATTGCAGCGCATGGTCATAAATTGCGTCCGTTAGTTTTATATTATTGAGCACAGCAAAGGATTTTAGTGTTATTACATTCAAGCCCGATTCTGTACCTCTACTTTAGTACACCGCACTTATGGCTGGGGATCATAGACCTTCTGTTCAAACGTCCCTCCATGTTATAGTTTCATCGCATAAGCGTGATTTACACTCCCTAACGTCCTCCCTGTGCGCACGAGGTGCCTCGTTATTTGGCAACCGAAAGATTCTTCCCTTGATGCTTCCTTGATACTTTCCGTAATTACAGATGAGGTCATGCGAAATAACCATCCACTATCAGCAGATGTATTCACAATTCCTAATAGAAATGCTCGGCACGCAAGCATGGGGAAAACTAAGTGGCGAACTGCTCTGAAGAACCGTGTACGGGGGCCGATGCAGTGCTACGTCGCTATTCAATGATATACTTTTAGTGAGCAGCACTTTGGCGCCCGGTAGAGGTGTTTGGCTGCGGCAGCGGCGAAGGCGAAGGCGATGTCCGCGTAACCAAGCAGGCAAAGGAGACACGCAAGGCATCAGAAAAACGGAGGAGGAGCGTCTAGCGAAATTGTGAGGGGGAGGGCGGCACGCGCTGCTATGGCGTCATCTCAGTATGTCTCACTGCCTCCCCCTCACAATTTCGCCATGTGTCCCCGGCGCGGAGCGCTCTTTCCCTCACACTTGCTGCAGACGCTCTTCCTTCGTTTGTGGCTGATACAAATGACATTTGTGCGGGAGGTTCAAACATGATTTGAAGCAACATTCTCGGCGGCGGCGAAGCGCTGCGAGACAGCGGCAGAGTAGCGCGCGCCGCCGTGCGTTCGCTGATTAGGCGATCACTTTTTCAGACGATGCAGATATGTGTCGTGACAGTAGAGGTTTCAATTCACGCTTCGAAATAATTTCGCCTTGGGGAGTTTAGTAATCGTCAGTGCTTTTTTTCCCTTTTGATTAAAATAGTGCCAATTTATTCTGAACATATGTTTCTAAGAGAACTTTAAGAACAGATTGAGCTTTTTTGGTGCATGCGTGTGAGTTGCTATGCACTGCCTATTTTCCTCCGGTGCAGTGTTGCACTTATGATTGTGTGCAGTGCCCTTTTAACTGAGGAGCTGTTCGAGAGCTGGCCCTAACTACAGTCTCTGCTGGTATAGTGTCACGCTCTCTCTAGAGCAGGTTTCTTAGCCGCGGAAAAACCAGGTCCCAGTGTATAAACAATCACAAAAATAACAAAAACATCCTATGCTCTTCATATTTCTATACTACGGCTTATATTGTTCCTAGAAAAATGTCTTGAAAACAATGCATCTGCGTCGAGTGGTGAAACTTACATTGACGGGGTTGGTGTAAACTTGTCCTTTGAAAGCTGGCTTTCTCTCAATATGTGTTGCACAGTAAAGTATGACCTTATACAAAGGAACTATGGCTACAGAAAACGGCTGTAACTGATCTTTTACTCGAACTAGCGGGAAACAAATTATACAAAAATTAGCCGCTTGACGCCTCCTACAATACGCACCACAGCTTCCTTGGTAAACCTTCTTGACAGTGAGTCAGGGCAGTAAATTTTTATAGCTCAGCACTTACGCTTGCGCTTTTCTGGACGGAAGCAGCGCCTGCCGCCCTACCCCTCACGATTTCGCTAAACGCTCCTCCTTCGTTTTCCTGAGGCCTTGCGAGTCTCCTTCGCCTGCTCAGTTACGCGGACATCGCCCTCGCCGCTGCCGGAGCAACCTCCAAACCCCTCTACCGGGCGCCAAAGTGCCGCACACTAAAAGAATATCATTGAATAGCAGCGTAGCACGGTATTCTTTAGAGAGGTTCACGTTTCTTTAGAGCGGTTCGCCACTTAATGTTCCCCATGTTCGCGGGCCGAGCAGCTCTATTAGGAATTGTGAATAGATCTGTTGATAAGTTATTTCGCATCGCCGCATCTGGTATTCCGGGAAATTTATTCTCACTTGGAAGCAACGCGGGAAAAATCTGCAGGTTGCGAAGTAACGAGGCACCTCGTGTGCACAAGGAGGACGTCAGGGAGCGTAAATCACGCTCTCATCAAATTATAAGGTGGAGGGACGACGTTTGAACAGTAGACCCATGATCTCCAGCCATAAGAGCGGGGTAATAAAATAGGGGTACAGGATCATGCTTGAATGCAAGAACACTGCAATACTTCGCTGTACGAAATATCATGAAGCGAACGGACGCAATTTATGAGCATACGCGGCAATATGTGCTTTCCAATTAAAATTTCGGGTCTACTAGGATACTCAAGCGCATAATGAAATGAACTTGTTCCATTCCAGTTTCTTTACGAATGCCTAAGGAGTCCATTATTAAAAGATCGGATTTGTCAAAGCGAAAGCTTTCTCAGTATGACCGATGAAGTCCTGTCAAAAAAACTAATTCATTTCCCCATAGAGCAGCTGGTCGGCCGAAAAGCTTTGATAATATCTCTGGACACACGACGTGTGCGTCGTGTGAAAAGGGTTTCTGTATCAGTATGTGCGCTGAGCTTTCTTTACGCATATGTGTATAGTATATTATACCTATGTCATAATAATATGTGAAAAGATATGCTAATATATTTTCTATTATAGTGTAATAAAATTATAACAATTATACTATATAAACATTTTTATTTTTATTATAACACAAATTTTATTACCTCCTTTATTTTAAAAAAGCCACTCTACGTTTTCCCTTATTCCAATCTTTGGAGTAAACAGCGTCCTAATCTCTGGACCTAATCCCTCCAATAAATAAAATTATTCTGTCTCAGTTTATGAAACGCATAACGCGGACTTTTCTGGCGTACGGCTGTGTTGATATATACGACGCCTGAGGAGAGCAGAGACCGCACGCGTCCCCTTTTTATATATACCAATATAGATGTGAATCAACAGAGTATTGCCGGCCTGCCGTTTTGTCTGCGCTCATTTTTTGCGCTGGTTTCAAATGGGGTGGATACAAACACGTCAAACACTACAGTACGGCACCTCTATAGAATAGCTTCCTTTTAACTTCTGCATAGGGGCATTGAGCATATCTTACACCGTTGGAGTATTACACCTATTAATTAGATTAATTAATCACACCTATCAACTTGTAAAACTGACATCGTTTGTAAACTTGTGCGCTAACTGTATGCTGTAGAAGGTAGCTTTTACCAGTAACGGGCAAAACAACAATATTGTAGCATAAGCTACACTGGCCGAGGTTGAGCAGTTTCGCGTGGACCCTGAAGGGCCGTGCTGCGCAAGCGCGGGGAGCATTCGATTGGATTGGATTGGATTAGATTAAATTATATTCTATTTTATTGCATTGGAAATACAATTCAAATGGAGTCGGGTGTGTAGAGAATTGGGTCTGCACATTCGCCGGTTTGCACGTTCCAGACGAGTGACGTCATAGCCGCGGCAGATGCACTGGCGCCGGCACGTGCCGAGCTGTGCACCTCCGTTGCGCAGTATCCAAGTCTGACGCTGCGCCGGAGCAGCTTGATAGCCGTTTCGCGTGGCTCCTAAATGGCCGTGCAGCGTATGCGTGAGGAGCAGTGACTGGAATGGACTAAACTGGACTGGACTGGACTAAACTGGACTAGGCTGGATTGGATTGGATTGGATTGGATTGCACTTGACTGCACTCAACTGAATTGGATTGGACAGGATTGTTAAATCTTAGCTCACGCTACGTATATCCGGGCATAGCCGAGCTAAGCCACTGCTAATTTTTTAGGCTTAAGTCAGCGCAGCCGTGCGGGCCTTCCCATTTCGTGGGCGTTTTTTGTGCAGTCCTCAAAGGAGGGGGATGTCAGACCGCCCAAAAATTGCGTTATGGAACATATCCTGTAAAGCTCCTGCATAACGCCCTATTTATTGAATGGCCGAGAAAACAAGAGGACCATGTTTCTTCTTTCACGTTTTTATGCAGATAATCACTGGCTTTTTTTCTGTTCGTGTGAATGTACCCACTGTTTCGTTGACTTGGTAATTGAAAGGAGACACATCCTGAAGTCATCCGCTTTACCAGCAAAACCATTGCAAAGAGGTGCCGTGATCAGGCTGTTTCACGGGTGTGACCGGCCTTACAAACGCTGTTTGACCTATAGTGAACTAACCGAATTACGTGCAGACGAAAACTGTGTTTTGCTTCATCAGCGCATTAGAAAAGAGACAAAATAAAGTGTACAGTAAATAAAGACAGAACGCAGCGGGATTTGATCTTAAACCCCAGTAATACCAGCTGTCGGAAGTC
Source organism: Haemaphysalis longicornis (assembly GCF_048455015.1). NCBI lineage: Eukaryota > Metazoa > Arthropoda > Arachnida > Ixodida > Ixodidae > Haemaphysalis > Haemaphysalis longicornis. The sequence goes on from NW_027526296.1 coordinate 2,450,802, forward strand.
GAGAAGAATTCCTGTTGTAACATTCCAAGGGTCTCGAGCAAACGTCAGTTTCAGTACATCGCGACTCTGAAGTGTACTTTTTTGTTGTATAATTACGATGTTTTTCTGTCGTTATTCTAAGGCTTAGTTTTTTGAAGATATATTAGCGCTCACGTTGCAAAACTTCGTCGAGAAGCCACCAGCAATGCATTTTTTAGCCAAAACACAAACAACTGTATAAAAGCATGGACAAAATAATGACTTAAAAATGAAAAAGCCACAACAGCACCAAAAGCCATAGCAGATTAAGCACGAGCAAGATGAAACAAAAGAGCTCCCATGATGGAAGCTCGAGCCAAATCGTTGTAAGGCTAAAATAAGAGCACGAGTTTTAATTGAAGCTGTTCAAAATCACATGATGTTTAGTCGTATAGATAAGCACGACGGACAGTATCCGCACGACATTCACAAAAAATATGGGCAAATATCGCATTATTACCCGTTAAAAGCGAAGGCAGAAAACCGGTATCAGACAATGATACACCAATACGTCAAGCGTGCTATGTAGATGTGACAGGTAACCTCAGTGCACTGGAAGGCACCCGACGACAATGTTTTGTTCGATTTCGGCTTGCAAGTCTCTCGTACTTTAAAGCAACTTTTGCGAACGCTTATTCTTTTTCTCTCGGAGATGCTACCGAGCACACTAAGGGAAAATGCAGCAACTGAAAAGTAAATGAGAATAAATACAGCCGTCAGTCTTCGCGAGCAACTGTTTGCCTTCAGATGAAGTAACTGTGGGAGCGTCTGGGCAGTGTAATGCGGTGGTGGTGGTGGTGGTGGTAAAAACATTTATTAGTGCGGAGTAAATATCAGTCTCCGCCAATCTGTAGATAGCAACGGTAAGCCGGAAAGCAGCGTTTAGTCTCTTGTTCTAGCGTTGTTAATCCCCTGTAATGGATTCGCCGCTGCGATTTGGCACGTAGGTGAGTAGATGGTTTCGCAGTTCCCAAACACACCTAAACGCAATCAGACGGCCGTTTACATGGTCCCACGTGAGAAAATCTCTATTTTATAATAACAAAGCTAGATCCAATGTGGTGGGTCATTTCAAGAAGAGGCATTGCGCCACAGACAAACGCTCGACAGTGTGTACGTTAATACGTTTCGTTGTTAGATATCGTGAAAGGTAACAAGGGCTAATAAATGCTTTTAGCACGTTCCACAACCACACAGCTTTTAGAGGTAATAGCAAGCCTTACTCCCTAAGCGTAACAAATAGGTTTGTGTATAATAGACCAGAAACACGTATTTGTTGCTGATAAAAAGAGGACATTAGGCGCGTCCAGACCGGCCGTGCTTGAAGTTAGCCCTCACTCTATTTCTATAAAGGCTTTGCGTACAGAAGCTACCCCATCACTGCAGTCGTCGTAAGACGTGGCTGTATTTTCTAGTCCGCATCTTCCAGGAGCGCTAACACAAGAATTCAGACTAAGCAGCACCAATCTTGCTTTCGCCTATGCGAAATAATAGGTCTGCTTTCCTATTTTATTACTTACACCAACGGCCGCACACATATAAGATACCGAAAGCAGTTGCAGTAAAGCCCGCTTATTTCGAAAAGCGCGAGGACTGTAAGAAAGTTCGATATAGTAAAAATTCGATATAGTAAGGGAAGCAAAAAAACTTACATGAGAGCAATCCTGCCGACGGAGTCACGAGCTAACGCTGAACTCTTAGCACCCTGCAGTTCACTGTGGATACGACACTTTCTCGGGAAGAAAACAATCATTTACTGGGGCGGAAGAACTGTGTGAGTGTAGCCTGCTTTTTGGAGCGCAACGCGTTGCTGGTGACTGCTTGCTCCACGGTATCTAAACAGTGGACAAGCACAAGACCGCTGCCCTCAGTGGCACTGCAGTGTCGCCGTAGCAGGGCACGGCAGCGACGGTTTCGCTCGTACTCGGAACCAGTACGGAGTCCTCGGCGTCTTCGACAGAGCGCAGGCAAGCATGGAGACAAGCGAATAACGGCGAACCCAGCGAAGAGAGCAAGTGCGGGCAGCGAGCGGCGCGGAGTCGAAGATCGGTGACACCGAAGCCCGCAGCGCCCAAGTTGGCGCTTTCGGCGCCAACGTCATGCTTGCGTGGATCTGGTGCACTCTCCCACGGCCGATTTGGACGCGCTCGAGCTCGCGCGGGAGTCGCAAGCAACACCCGCGCCACAGCTGTGCGTCGATGTATTGCGGGAAAGCCTGCTGCATGCTTAAGGAGAGCGAAAAGCCTGCGCGGGAGAGTTCGATGTGACCAAAATCGCGTCGGATATGAAATGTTTAAAATGCGCGTAATTTTAATCAGAAATATACCAGGGTTTGATAGAGGCAATAATTATTTTTGTTCCTGTTCGACACAAGCGGGCTTTGCTGTAAGATGTTTAGCGAATATTAAGAAGGTACTCAGACGGCGCTAATTTGTGAAATAAAACAAAGTAATCGTTGAATCACCCTGCCTCACGTCGCAACGAAATTCTCTCTTTTTTTACAAAAAGAATAAATTTATAGTTGCAAGCTCAAACTGGGAATCAAAGCTCAGCAATAATTCTTAAAGGGTGCAAAGCGCACATCGCAAGCACTGGCACTGTTACAAAATATTGCGCAAGCAAACAGGAAGTTAAGCGATGTGCAAAGTAATTCATGCTCTACACCTGAATGCTACTTTTTTTCCTGTTTCTGGTGGGGTGGCCAACTGACAGATTAGCGCGTTCATGTTGCCAGAGACGGTTGTCTTATTACCGTACGGGGTGCTTTTTCTTCTTCCGTTCACGTCCAGCAGTTCGTCCTTAGGCAGTACCGAAACTGGCCTACCGTTGGTCTGCTTGTGATGAATGCTGGCGGACTAAGCGTATGTCCGCTCACGTTTACAACCGAAAGGGAGTAGTGTGTGTCGAAACAACAGTTGTACCCCTAAAGGAAGAAGCATCGCTGTGAGGCCCCTTTCTGTATTGACTATATTCTAGTCATGTACCATTCCGTGACAAAATAATGATGTTCTATTCTATTCTATTCTATTCTATTCTATTCTATTCTATTCTATTCCTTTGCCATAAACGGAAGGTGTCTAATCTGTTGCTTTAGCGCGCCCACAACGGGAGCCACACCAAATGTGTTGCTGGGACAAATTGTATGGTTGTTTAGTAATTGAAAACAGAGGACGACGAAAACGAAACAAATTTTAAAAATCGGATACCCCGCCCCGTTCCACATGGCAGAGATAAAAAGTTCACTGCTCCAAGTTGTAAAAGTATAAATAAAACAGCTATCTCTGGCCGCATGCGTTTCTCGGCAGGTCGCCCGACTGTTGGCCTTCATGTTTGTTTATCTAGAAGTTAGTTGTGTACCTACATTATCAGCTGCTGCACTAGGTTTTCTACAGTTTGGGTTTGTTAGCATGATTGGACTGGTGGAAGAGAAGCGTACGCGGCAGTTTCTTGAACCTGATACGACTATTTTTAGTTGAGGGTCGTCGATCTCACTCTGTCGAAGAACATCCAACCGTCATGAAAACGCAGAATTTATTTGTCTACTTCATCCAATAAAAAGTTGCCATAAATTTCGTGGACCCCTCTACGATCACGATATAAAATTACTCTACAAGAAAACCTCATCTCAACACTCTTAGTATATCGTTTTACAGCCATCAGTTATAGTGGGACCGATTTTAAAATACGAAGACACACAAGCATAAGCCCTGCATAACACGTCATGAATGCAAAAACATTACTGTCCGAATTGACAAATGGACCTCACGGGGGTGTAAAGCCACCATAGCGCTCTGGATCATGGCTGATTGTTGCACCACTAGATCAGGCCGCGGCGTGTTTGCGAAGCTCAACGTGGGTGTGCTCTAGTCGAAATACCTGTCATTTCAGTATCATGATCATCGCCATCCTTTTTAGTTATCCCCCCCCCCCTCTGTCACGGTTACTGAGAGCATTGGGCTTTAGGATAGTATGTAGTCTCAACGATGGGTAGCCGTAAAGTTGAGTATAACGACGTGGAAAGAAACGTCAATCTCACAGTGGGCCAAGCTGTGGGTAACAGCTAGTGAAGTGAAAGCTCAACGCGTTATGTTAGACGTAGAGCAGTGTTGTATACGTTCCTCTAAAATAGGAACAAAAACCCGTTCCTCGTTCCTTCCCCTTTTTGAAACAAGGTCCCGTGACAAGTTCCTATATTGAGAAAGGAATGCGTTCCAGTTACACATCGAACATTGTAACGTGTCGTTACATTACGTTACATTTGATTTTTTTTAATTAAAATCTGGTTTCGGTTAATCCCGAGGGGAAATGAAGTGAGCAATTTAAAACTTACATCGAACTACATATATTATACGAATATGAACACCGCCGGCAGCAGAGTATCTGGAGAAAAAAAAATTCAAAGAAACGCTCCTAGCCGGCTTTTTTTTCTCGGGAAGCACCGTACATACTCCAGACATGTCTAACTGCAAATTTGGCGCTCGTCTATTGCAAGTGTAACACATATGGCGCTTTCCACTTGGCTCTTCAAATGCGTAGTCAGGATACTGACCTTCGGATGTCAAAAAGAAAGTTACTCACATGCACCAACATAAATGTCTTGCACAAGAAACCGCATCGAAAGGAACAATACATAGGCCTTTAATGAATGTTGATTCAATATTACAGTATTAGTGAAAAAAGAATGTCCAGAACCTATAATCGCAACTTAATATAGTCCTTAGTATAAACTCAGCAAGAGTTGCCTCTAGATGTTGGTGTCGGAAAGACGAACCCGTTTTTTCGTCAACCCTTCGTTGGCAATGCTGAAGAGCCGTACCACCATAGCGTTTGAGGGTACTACCATGTTGTACTTGAGGATAAGTTGCTTCAGTTCCTCAGGCTCAGGAGACTGCCTTGTGCTAGCATACAACCCACACTCGCCATTGACAGTGGTTGTTTTCTGTATATTTCGTTTGACGGCCGTTGAAACACTCTGTGGTGCCAGGCACAGAACTTTGACCGCTCTGGATTGCTCCTTAAATTCTGGCACGCGTGAGCATCGGAGCCAGAGCACCAACAACAGAGCTCCAGAGTGTTACTTGTCGCCACTTTTCCGCAGCCTTGTCTGCTGAGTTTATGCTAAAGTTTTTGAGTTTGGCATCCGCCTTCTCGTTGTCGGAGCGGAGGAACCCTGCGCACGGCAGCAGCCACCCGTTTAGAGCTACCACCTCTTCAATGAAGGAACTCAGGACGGGAGAAGGGGAGGGAAATTATCTTGTTCTAACATAGAGAGGCAATGAAATCACTTTTTCTTATGGCAGTATCTTCCAGACAAATTCATTGTTTCTTTATTCTTGCGGCCTCTTGAAGTGGTAATTCATCTGGTTACATGCTCCTCTCCTCAAATCCTGTTGCTGGAGAATGTACTCGTAAAAGTTGTCGCAGTCCACGTTGAAGTTCAGCTTTACTTGAAGCTCTGTCTGGACAAGTTCGCGCTAACTTTTTGTTCCGGAGCCTGACGAGCCTTGTTGACCCTGCTGTGGATCGCGAAAAAATTCCTAACTGGGTAGTCCTGAAGAAATCCGGGACATATAGCTGCCCAGACAGGGATGGCACAGGACTCGGGACGTTGTATGAAAATCTGGGAGTGTCCCGCGAAATCCGGGACTGTTGGTAACCCTCCGTTAGTATACGCTACTCGGCTCGCGATCAGTGCCCGGCTGAAGCACTGGTCAGAACCGGTCCGTAAAAATACACCATAGTTGTCGCACTGCTATGATGCGAAAGAAAGGTGGCGCAATAACTCCCATCAAAATTATAAAACCAATCGTCAAAGTAAACCTAGCAATTGGCACATTACAAAACCGATGGTTCGCTCGGTGCGTGAGAAAGTTTTTCGCAGCGCGTTCGAGCGCCATGGCCGTGCAGTAGGGCGGTGGAACGTCCGAGGTGAGATTCGGCTTGCAGCTCGCAGGGATGGTTGTTGTTGCGCATGAGATCAGATAGCTCTCACATCGCTTTCGGCTTCAGCGGCAGTTTTTTCAAGAATCTGAGGCTTAAAACTTCACTACTGCTTTTACACGCGGTTAGCGCATGTCGGCGGCCCTGATGTCCACTGACAGACAGCAGTGAAGTCTCGTACGGCCCCATCGGCTGGCACGGCTGCCTGTACTGTAGATAACACGAGTGCGATGAACACGGTAGTCTCGTCTTCTGCTGGGCTTTCGCGTTCCACTTTTGTGCGCAAAATAAGAGGTCGCGGCAGAAGACGAGTGAAAGGGGCGCCGAAGCACCTGTCTCATGCGGATCTGCAGCCGGCGTAGCGACAATACCGAGCGCATTAGGTGCAGCCTGCCCGACAGGCTGCGGTTCGCTGCGTGGTTATTGTTGTGTCGTTGACCTTTGAAAAAACGCGTCCTGTGGAAGGGCGGGCAAATTCGCCAGCTTAATGGAAGATAAGCGCAGTGACCACCTGTGGCTTTTTGTACTAGCATCAACGCCCCAAAGCCTCGACATAAGAAACAGCCAAACCCCAGCGATGCAACGTTTCCAGAAGGAACACCTTTTCCTCTGCCATTCCTTCGTAAACGTGACGAGTTACCGTTACAGTTCCAGCTACTCTTAATGGAACGGCGTCATTCCTCCGTTCCTCCAAAAAGGAACTAGTTCCAGTGACACCGTTCCTTGCAACGCTGTTTCGTACAAAACTGGTGTAGAGTAACGCCGAGACATACCCGCTTTCACGTAGCCCTTCGCCATCGCTCCGCGGGGCAGACCCTTGGGATCGTAGGTTTCGGTAGAGAACGTGGTATGTTCCTGCTGTTGCACGCATAGCAGAGGGGACCTTTATAGGAAGCGTAGTTTTCTATTCTATTAGTACTTGCTACTAATGCTTTTATAATGCTGACCTTTTTAATGTAGACCTAATTATATATCTAATAGTGGTTTCTAAGGCCATGACGTTTTCAAAGCCTTTTATAGATCGGGAGCCGTCGACCTGTCGTGGCGTAGATGTGTGCTCGTGTACTGCAGGATCCATTTTGCAGAATCAGAACATGACTTAGACTTCATGCTTGAACATCTGAGCACTTTGACATGCATTTTTAGTAGATTATGCCTCAATATTCGAGGTATTATGATAAGCAGAATCAAAATGAAGTCTGTTCAATGTGTGTACGTGTTCCCCAGGGATGACTGCAGTCAATGCTTAAAGGAGTACTGACACGAAGTTTTCGCTTTACGTTTTTTTCGCTACTATGCGTGCCTACCAGCCCACTAATCATAAAATTACACATTGCACGGTCGAGCGCAGTGTAAACATTCATTTACGGCATCGTTTATTTGTGTTAGTTTCGGTTTGGACAAAACGAACGCCGAGTGGCCGCCATGACAGAACGTATCACGTGACGTCACCATTCTTGCCGCGCCGCTGCCGCTCTGGACGCGCGCGCGCGGCGCGCGCCCATACCGGCCGAGGTGTTCAACCGTCCCAACGCGCCCGGACAGCATGACGTCAGTCCCAAAACCATGACGCGAACACACGTCGGAGCAGCGCGTGCCAACTACAGCCAGCGCGTCGGCTTCGTCACGGGAGCACCGACGTCGGCAGTTCGGGGCAAGTAGCAGATGATGTCATGTTGGCACGCTCTGGGCTTTCTCGTGCGGGGGAAGATTAAAATGGATTTAAAATATGTTACGCCGAACGGTTGCTGTTGAAACTTGCTGGGAGATATCTCCTGATAAAAAGGAAGCAATTTACATAGTTATCTCAGCTTTGAAATTTCGCGTCAGTACTCCTTTAAGATAACTAAAACTTGCTCATACCTTTCGCCTAGGTTAAGGACTCTGAGTGGCTAAAACGTTGTGCTGCTGATCTCAAGGTCGTTGGTTTGAAACTCGGCCGCGGCGACCTTTTTTCTCATGCAAAGGAGAAGAATCATCATCAGCAGCAGGCCGAGCGGTCATGTTCCAAACGTGCTCCCGCTTTAATGCTAATGAACGAGTCGAAATTAATTGGTATCGGAAAGTTTTTAGTTCCAGAAGATCTGGGAGGTCATCGCGCACACGCCGATACCGGAATTATTCCGAAGGTATGATTTCTTCGGATCTTTTTGGCGATTGTTTTCTCCGTTTGGAGCTAAGCCTAACCGATTCGGAACGCAATACATGGCGTTGATAGGCAGCTCGGCCTAACGCCGCTACAGATGGCTGAAGCAGAAATGATGCCTACAGAGACCGAGGAGTCAGGGATCCTCACCACTGACGACACAGGCCGGATGTGTGTAGAGGTCACAGGAGAGGAAATTACACCGGACAATCAAGGACAGAAAGCAGGCTGGACGACGGTCGGCCGCAATAAAAAGCCAAGGAAGGAAGGAGCTTTGGGCTCTGTGCCAGCAGCGCGAACGGAAGCCAAGACGTTTGCAAGGAAGGTAGCGGCAGCAGCTACGATGGCAGCAAGTCTTATCACTAACCTACCGAGAGAGGACGGCAAAATTATAGTAAGACCGCGTGGTGAACTGTGCGTGGCGAAGACCCCGCTCCCGGCCATCGAGACAGCTATCACTAAGGCAGCAGGCATACCCATAACCGATACGGAGCAAGACGCTTTCGTGGCAAACAAGGAGCATAACATTATCATAGTGAGTACACCAGACCATGCCCGGGAATGCAAATATTCGATGATTAAGGAGATCGAGATCAACGGAAAGAAGTACGAGGTGAGGGCGTACGCGACGGTACCCGAGGGCACGATGAAGGGCGTTATACGAAACACGCCACTCGATCACTCGCTAGAGATGATTTTAGCCAAGGAGAATCGGCAACACCCCAACCATCATTGTCGCCTTCGAAGGAGAACGGGTACCAAGAGAAGTGCATTACGGTTCCAGTATCCTACAGTGCAGCTTATACCGGAAGCACTTCGATTTCTGCACGACGTATGGTGAAGTCGGGCACCGGAGAGATGTCTGCCCAACACGGAACGTGCGGGTGTGTTCCGACTGCGGGATGAAGAATCCAAATGAGGGACACGACGAGGTATGCCAGCCCAAGTGCAAGTTGTGTAACGGCCCCCACACCACCGGGAGCAACGGTTGCAAGAACAGATACAAGACACCTTACGTGGTGACCAAAAGAAGGGGGGCAAGGAAGGAAGCTGAAGAAGAACGGCGCAGGAAAGAGCAGTAGGACCTTGCGCCTAACAGTTTCCCAGAACTTGAAAGTGCTTCAACTAAGAATCAGGGAAGGCAACCACGCTCGTTGAGCAGGAGATCGGAACGAGGTACAAGTAACAGGAGAGACCTAAGCAGGGGCAGATCTAAATCGAGGGACAGAGTCTACTGGAGCAAGGTCGTCCAAAACGACGCTGGGAAAGGGGAATCTAGAAGCGGTCCGCCACACCGAACAACCACAAGGCAAGTCAAGACAAGGCGATACAAAATGAAGTGGATGTACTCCGCAAAGAGAACGCGCAGTTACGCAGAACAATCGAAAGCATGGATGAACCTATCAAAATGATCAGTCAGCAGCTACAAGCTCAACAAGTACAACAGGCAAGTCAGATTCGAGAACTGCAGCAAGGGCAACAAGAACAGCTACAACAACAGCCGCATCAAGTGCTGGAGGAGCAGCAAGCCGAGCCGATGAATGAAGACGTGGGAACTAACGGAAAGAAGCAACAAGCAGCAGGGGCCTCGGAACCATTACCCAAGAGAAGGGCCATCGAAAGCCTCAACGAACGCGAACTAGTAGACAGGGTGGACAAGTTAGAAGACACGGTGGCAAGCCTAGTACAGTCGTTCAACAGCTTCAAGAAAGAGATTCATGGAAACAGTTAGGCAAAGTGTGGAAACGATCATACAACAGAAGGTTACGCTGGCCCTGCAGCAGAATATCAGCACGACCGTCCAGCAATACGTGCCGCCAGTGGTACAGCAGCACATGGCTGCAGCCGTACAACAAATAGGAGTCGAATTAGGCCTCAGTCCTGCTGCCGTACTACAGATAGACCTTAGCATGTCACCATGGAGAGGAACACCCCAAGCACAGTAGATGACAAGACCTTGGTCATCTGGCAGTGGAACTGCCATGGGTTTCATACCAATAAGGCAATACTCCAGGTCCAAATCATGCAGTCAACCAGAAAGCCAGACATACTAGTACTACAGGAGACCCTAAACGAGGACGTACGGTTACCGGGATACAGGGTGCATGCCTGTTCTCCGAGTCGAGCAATCAACGGCTCAGGAAGGGGAATATGTACCTTGATAAGGAAAGGAATATTCTATGAAGAAAGGAAGGGTCTGAAGAAATCATCGGCCGAGCATATGATAACAGAAGTGTTCGTCGGAAAGAAGTGGAAACAGAGTATATACATCCTCAACGTATACAGTAGCCCGAGCAACCACAGACAGCGATTCAAAACTCTCATGAGTAAGGTCAGCAAAATGGCAGGACACAATGCCAACCTCATTGTTTGCGGTGACTTCAATGCTCATTACAGGGAGTGGGGATACGACGAGAGTCCGATCAAGGGAAGAGACCTCCTGGAGGCCACCCAAGAAGAAAGCCTAATCATAATCAAAATTATAATCATAATCATAATCAACGTGACAAGTTAAGGAGGTCCCCCTGCAGTCATTGACTTCGGGACCTCCTCCTGTATATACCCTTTGTATGTTGTTTTTTTTGTGATAAATAAACCACCATCGAATCGAATCACGGACCCCGCACAACCAACGAGAACCGGCTCCATAAGAGATAGAGACACAACGCCAGACCTTACTTTCGTCAGGGTTACCAGCAATACCAGACTTCCAACAGGGTCCAATACAGGCCTCGATCTAGGCAGCGACCATTACATCCTAGAAATAAAGGTCCCCGTTGAAGAGAAGCCGTTCGAGAAGCGAATACACAAGCTGACGGATTGGGATCTCTATCACACCCTATTACCGGGGGAAGAAGAAGAAATCCAGGACAAAGACGCGTGGACAAGTAAAATATTGGAAAGCGCCAAGGCCGCAACTAAGGAAATCGAGACGGTACCGGAGATTGAGAAAATCGACAACCGCCTAGCACACATGATAGACGCGAAGCTATCCATCCACAAGAGGTGGAAACAGCAACGTAACAACAGGAAGTTAAGGCAGAAGGTCGCCAACCTCAACCGTGCAATCCAAAAACACTGCACTGCGCTCTGCCGACAACAGTGGACAGAGAGATTTGCAATGCAGCAGATGGTCAACTACTTGTGGGTAAGACGTGGGCGTTACTGCGTCACCTGGTGGACGATACCAGAAACAAGTCTCGCCAACGTGACAAGTTAAGCAAAGTGTTGAACAAGGCAATAAGAGAGCTAGGGCAGGAAGAGATGTACAAGCAGATTGGTAACAAATGTCTACCGGCCAACGCCGAGGAAAGCCACCCCGACTACTGGGGACCGGCCAACGACAAGCTAGACAGGGACATTGAAGTCTGGGAGGTGCGCACGGCGGTTCAGGAATTGAACTGCCGCTCAGCAGCCGGCCCGGACCGAGTAACAAACAAGGTGCTCGAAAACCTCAGCGAACCGGCGATGGCCAGCCTTACGGCCCTGTTCAACAGGTGCTGGAAAGAAGGCAAACTACCAAAACAATGAAAAACAGCAAAGGCCATTCTAATCCCAAAGCCAGGCAAGCCACTCGGCATCGAGAACTTACGCCCAATCTCCCTGACATTGTGCGTGGGGAAGGTGCTGGAACACGTCCTCATGAATCGATGGCAAACGTACCTAGAGGAGAACAACCTATATCCGGACTCTATGCTCGGTTTAAGAAGCAAATTGAGCTAACAGGACGCTATGATACAAATCAAGGCGGAAATCATTGACAACGAGACCAAGGACAACCAGGCCATACTTGGACTAGATTTGCAGAGTGCCTTCGACAAAGTGAAGCACTCTGCAATCCTTTCCCAGACATGCGCCCTGCTGATGGGAACACGGACGTACAACTACGTACGCGACTTGCTCTCGGAGCCCACCGCACAGATACAAGCAGGCAGTGTTGCGGAATGGGCATCACCATTCCATTCCAATTCCATTCCGAGGAATTGGAATTTGTCGTGATTCCATTCTTTTCAATTCCTTGGAATGACATATGTTAGCCCATTCCCACTCCTGGAATGGATGGAAAGCTCAATTCCATTCCTTTAATTCCGCATCGTAAAAATTGCCTCAGGTGCTTTATGGAGTTGCCGAGAAACGCAACGTGTATCTTACGTTATCGTACGGGTTTAAAACTGCAAAGGTAAGCAGAATGTGCCACTTGTCACCAAAGTTGGCGGGTGTTACAGGTTGTTTACATATATTGTGCAGAACAACTACCCAACGCAAAAAATTACCGTCCCGTCCTATCGAAAGTAGAAAGAAGCGCGAAAGCTAAAAATGCGTCCAGCTTTCGCGGAAAGTGCTGCTAACCGATCGTCAGACCTTCAAGCACCCAAATCGCAGGGGAAGAACGAACCCATGAGGCAATTTTTGACAAGTAAATGCAACTACGAACGATCTAAATGTATTTGCAAAGTAACGTGGTTTATGAGATAAAGGTAAAGGTTCATTATTGTACTCCTTTTTCATGATCGAAGGGTGTGTTGTCTCATTTACACCCGTTCGTTTTTTGCGATTTTGAAGTAAGTGTTTTGACACAATGGAAGTCCAGTTTCAGAGAGACAGAGAAAAAGAGAGACTTCATTTGCGGTACCCGGTTTTACGCACGCGCCGTGTGTAGAGACCTTATCAGAGCTGTTCGTTCGAGCAACCGGTATAAAGGGTAATGTAATAAATTTTTGAGAGAATGTGCTCGGTCCTACTAAGAAAGCATTCGCTTTAAAAAGGTTCAGTGTCGCACTGCCCCTTTTTGCATAATAAGTAACGTATCGAGTATATATTGTCACGAACACAAGGACGATGCAGTTGTCTTGAATGAGAAACACGTTTATTGGAGCGAACTTGTACTCCCCTGAAAACTCAAAAGAATACAGAGGCGGCGAAGCAGCGGTCAACAAAGTCACTTGCACAGTCGAGTGTCGTCGAATCGAATGCCCCGGCGTCTGTTCTGCAGGCTTTTTATCTTTCGGCGCGCGTGGTTATCGAAACGTCGATTCACATTGAGAACATAGTGGATCCAAGAAGATTATTCTGGACTGTTCACGTTAGATCGGAATGCTTTCCCTATCACAACAGATAACACATGCGGCACAGAAAGAAAGAATGGAACACGGGCTTCCCTTGGCGCAGTGATAACACAGACCGGCGAAGCCGGGCGGTAAAAGCAAAACACAAATAAACAAACCCAATGTATGGTTCGCGGCATTACCCCCCCCCCCTCTAAGAGTGCATCGACCAGATGCTAACATAAGCGACAGTCCGAACAAATGAAAATAAAAGTTCGTCATCGTCCGTAGAAAGGTTTTAAGCGAACCACGTGGACGACTTCAGGCCGCGTGCGTTGTCGTGATGTGCCGGGGTCACCATCGGGGATCACTTCGTAGGTAAGTTGGCCAACACGTCGTAGAATCTGGTAGGGTCCGAAATACCGTCGCAGAAGCTTCTCACTGAGTCCGCGTCGTCGGACGGGAGTCCAAACCCACACATGATGCCCTGGTTGGTACTCGGCGTCTCGGCGTCGGAGGTTGTAGCGGCCCGCGTCCACCAGGTGCTGGTCCGTTATACGAACTCGAGCGAGCTGGCGGACCTCCTCCGCACGTTGAAGATATCCATGGACGTCGGCGTTGAAGTCGTCGTCTTCTACGTGCGGAAGCATGGCGTCGAGCATCGTAGTCGGCCTTCTACCGTAGACAAGCTCGAACGGCGTCAGCTGCGTCGTCTCCTGGATAGCCGTGTTTTACGCAAATGTGACATACGGGAGCACTTCGTCCCAAGTCTTATGTTCAACGTCAACGTTCATTGACAGCATATCTGCGATTGTCTTGTTCAGACGTTCTGTTAGTCCGTTCGTTTGGGGGTGGTACGCCGTCGTTCTTCGGTGATCCGTGTTTCTGTAGCGTAATACTCCTTGCATCAGCTCCGCAGTAAATGCCGTTCCGCGGTCTGTGATTAAGACTTCCGGGGCTCCATGTCGCAGCATAACTTGGCTTATAACGAACTTCGCCACTTCTTGTGCAGTCCCCCTCGGAAGAGCGGCGGTCTCTGCGTAGCGCGTCATGTAGTCTGTCGCTACCACAATCTACTTGCTCTGTGATCGTGACGTAGGGAACGGGCCTAAAAGGTCCATTCCTATCTGTCGAAATGGTCTCGATGGGACGGCGATCGGTTGCAGAAGTCCGGCGGGTCTTGTTGGGGGCGTTTTTCGTCGCTGGAAATCACGGCAGCTCCAGACGTAGTGGGTGACGTCAGAGGTTAGGCCGGGCCAGTAGTACCTCGCCTTGATTTTTCCAATAGTGCGGGCTGTGCCCAGATGTCCGGAAGAGGGGTAGTCGTGGCACGCTTCCAAACTTTCGTCACCAAGGTCCGCGGGGATGACGAGAAGGTAATTCGCTCTTGTTCCGGGGCTGAAATTCTTCTTCACGAGGACGGAGTTTCTCAGGCTGAATGCTGGTAAGCTGCGTTTGAAGGTCCTAGGAACGGCAACGTTGCATTCCTCGAGGTACTCGATTATGATGCGTAAGTCGGGGTCGGGACGCTGCTGGGCGGCTAGGTCGGTCTCCGTCACAATCCCGAAGAACGCGCTGTGTTCATCAGAGTCTTGTGGTGGTGGGTCGACGGGGGCGCGGGACAAGCAGTCGGCGTCGGAATGTTTCCTGCCAGATTTATAAACGACTGTAACGTCGACTGGAGACGGCCAGAGGCGCAAGCTCCACCGCCCAAGACGGCCAAAGGGGTCCTTCAAATTGGCGAGCCAACACAGCACATGATGGTCTGTTACAACCTTGAAATGCTTTCCATACACGTATGGGCGAAATTTAAAATCGACCATATAATAGTCAGGCACTCTTTCTCAGAGGCAGAATAGTTTTTCTCCTCCTTCGACAGACCACGGCTGGCATAGGCGATTACCCTTTCGCAGCCGCTTTGCTTTTGAACAAGGACGGCAGCCAAGCCTTTATCACCGGCGTCCGTGTGCATTTCCGTTTCGGCATTTTCGTCGAAATGAGCGAGCACGGGCGGGCTTTGCAGGCGTTTTCGCAGCTCGCAGAATGCTTTTTCTTGGTCGTTTTCCCAGCTGAAAGGGGTGCTATCTTTCGTCAAGCGCGTTAGTGGCTCTGCAATGCCTGCGAAGTTTGCGACGAAGCGCCGGTAGTATGCGCACAGCCCGAGAAATCTTCGCACGCCTTTTTTGTCTTTCGGCCTTGGGAAGTTCGCAATGGCTGAAGTTTTTGCCCGGTCAGGTAGGACTCCCGCGGCGTTGCCGACGTGGCCCAAGAACTTGAGTTCCCCGTATGCGAAACGGCACTTTTCAGGCTTCAGCGTCAACCCCGACGTACGAATGGCCTCGAGTACAGACTCCAACCTTGCAAGGTGTTCGTTCAAAGTCCGGGCGAATACCACTACGTCGTCGAGGTATACGAGGCAGGTGTGCCACTTAAGGCCAGCTAGCAGTGTCTATGACTCTTTGAAACGTCGCTGGTGCTGTGCACAGCCCAAACGGCATCACCTTGAACTCGGATAGGCCGTCTGGGGTTATAAATGCAGTCTTCTCTCGGTCTCTCTCGTCCACTTCAATTTGCCAGTAGCCGGTCTTCAGGTCCATCGATGAGAAGTACTTCGCGTGGCAGAGGTGGTCGAGGGCGTCGTCGATTCGGGGGAGGGGGTACACGTCCTTTTTCGTGATTTTGTTCAGTCGCCGGTAGTCAACGCAAAACCTTAATGTGCCGTCTTTTTTCTTTACGAGTACGACGGGCACAGCCCCGGGGCTTTTCGATGGCTGTATAATGTCGTCGCTGAGCATGTCGTCGGCTTCAGTCCGGATGGCTTCCCGTTCGTGTGAAGAGACGCGGTACGGTGACTGTCGGGTAGGTCGGGCTCCATCTTCGGTTAATATTCGGTGCTTCGCTAGAGGGGTCTGACGTAGTTTTGCGCTCGACGAAAAACATTCGCTATAGCGACGCAGAAAAACGAATACTTTGTTCCGTTGTTCTTGCGGTAGCGCCGGATTCACGTCGAAGTGCTGCGGGAGCTTGAAGGTTTCTACGGGTGTGCGTTCAAAGTCGGCGACCGCGATCACGTCACTTGCTTCTTGCGTTTCTTCGAGGAATGCAATTGCCGCGCCCTTGTTAATATGCTGGTACTCCTCGGTGAAATTAGTAACCAAAGTGTGGGATTGGTGTTCCTTGAAGAGCGCAATACCTCTTGCGACAGACACACCCACGGTCGAGAAGCACCCTTTGATCAGTGTCTGCGATAGCGTCGACGTCAGGAGCAGCATCTTCACAGTAGACTGCGACCATCAAGCTTGCGCGGGGTGGCAGGCTGACATGATCATCGGCAATACTTACGGCAGCACGTCGTTCGGGGTTCGGTTCCGTCGTCATGGAGTGATGGGGGGAAAAAGTTATTGACTGAGTCTGCAGATCGATTATTGCACCGTTGTCCATCAAAAAGGCCATTCCAAGAATTACGTCGCGGGAGCAGTTAGGCTGAACGACGAACGCCGCAGGGTACGTTGTGCCGTCTATGGTGACGCGCGATGTGCACGTTCCACTTGGCGTCACGAGGTGGCCTCCTGCTGTGCGTATGTGCGGACCGTCCCATCTGGTTATAACTTTCTTCAGTTTAGACGCAAATGGTCCGCTCATTACCGAATAGTCAGCTCCCGTGTCTACGAGGGTGACTACGTGAAAGCCGTCGATGGACACCTTGACGTCAGATGCAGTCTTCCTCGAGTTCCGGGTTCGTCGGGGCGTCGTATCTCTGGTTGTACGTGTTGACGGTCGGGCACTGTGCATCGTCGTTGTCGTCGTCTTCTCAACGGACGTCTTGGTCAGGTCGGGTAGGCGTCGCGCCGTGTAGCTGTCGTCGTCTTCGGGAGTCTCGTCAGGGTTAGGTAGGGTCGTCGGGATGAGGGCATGTCGTGAATCACTGTCTTCAGCGCGTCCTTGCGTCGTTGGAGGGTTTCCAGTTTTTCGCCGTAGAGCAACTTCACCTCCAGAAGTTGCTGCTTTTAGTTTCCCCCGCGTGGGCTGGGGGACCTTCCACGTGCGAAATCAGCATTGCTACGGCGGTTAGGCGACTGGTATGGGTAGGGCGACGCCGATCGGTGTGAGCGGGTGGGTCCTCGGTTGGTGTTGGACAGGTATTCGTCGATCTCAGTAGGGCGCTGGCCGGGTCGGGGGCGTGGGGCGTCGACGGAGAAACCACGCAGTCCGGGCCTCCTGTACGGGCAGCGACGATAGATGTGATCGGCTCTCCGCAATGGTAGAACAGCGGTCGATGATCTGGCGTTCGCCAAACGTCAGTCTTCCTCGGCGTCTGGGTTTGGACTGTGTACGGCGGTACGGTCGACGGCGGCGACAGTGGGGACGGCGGCGGGAGTGGACGGCGGTACGGTGGCGCTTCTTGTAGACGGGTTGGAGCAGGGCGGGGTCGACGAACAGCCGCGGAGTAGGTCATCGCCTGTGGCTTGCGGGGTGCCTCGGATGGCATAGAAGTGCCCAAAGCGTGTTCGACTTCTTCGCGGATGACGTCAGTCAGGGAAGTCACTTGAGGTTGCGGCGTCGTCGGAAAAAGCTTCCGAAGCTCCTCCCTGACCACTGTACGTATGGTCTCACGCAGTGTGTCGGAGCTTGTAGCCCCGGCACCGATCGGAAACCAGCACGTTGACCGGGCGATCGTACTGCCTCGTTCGAACTTCCAGCGTCTTCTCCATCGCGGCCGCCTCAGACGAAAACTCGGCCACCGTCTTGGGAGGATCGCGGACAAGGCAAGAAAAAAGCTCCTGCTTTACCCCTCGCATGAGAAACCTTAGTTTGTTTTCTTCTGTCATCTCCAGATCCGCACGTCGAAACAACCTTTTCATCTCCTTAACAAAGATCACTACCCCTTCGTTGGGGTGCTGTGTTCGAGTTTCAAGTGAAAGCGCTGCACGTTCTTTTCTGACCACGGTAGTGAAGGTATTAGTTAACTCGCTTTTGAACTGAGCCCAGTTTGTCAAGGAGCTCTCGTGGTTCTCGAATCAAGTGGAAGCTGAATCTTCCAAATAAAAGAAAACGTGCCCGAACGTTTCTGCGTCGTCCCACCTGTTGAATTTCCGGACGCACTCCAGTTTCTCCAACTATTCTTCTGGGTCTTCTGCGGGGGCTCCTCGGAATGATGGCGGTTCCCGTGGCTGCTGCAGAACGACAGGAGGATTGGCTTGGTTGAGCATGGTGCTGGTTGCGACGTCTTTCTTCTTCTTCTCCGGCAGTAGACCAGACTCGGGTGGTAAATCTTGCAGGCGGAGGCTGGCTCTTGTTGGACTGGCTTGGCGGCTTCCCGAGGTTGTAGTGGGTATGAAGGGTGCGTACCCCGCACCTCCACCAGATGTCACGAAGACAAGGACGATGCAGTTGTCTTGAATAAGAAACACGTTTATTGGAGCGAACTTGTGCTCCCCTGAAAACTCAAAAGAATACAAAGGCGGCGAAGCAGCGGTCAACAAAGTGACTTGCACAGGCGAGTGTCGTCGAATCGAATGCCCCGGCGTCCGCACTGCAGGCTTTTTATCTTTCGGCGCACGTGGTTCTCGAAACGTCGATTCACATCGAGAACATAGTAGATCCAAGAAGATTATTCTGGACTGTTCACGTTAGATCAGAATGCTCTCCCTATCACAACAGATAACACATGCGGCACAGAAAGAAAGAATGGAACACGCGCTTCCCTTGGCGCAGGGATAACGCAGACCGGCGCAGCCGGGCGGTAAAAGCAAAACACAAATAAACAAACCCAATGTATGGTTCGCGGCAATATTATAGTATTTGCACGTTAGTGGGTTTTAACGTTTGTTATTGAGCGATGCGAGATGAAACTGTTATTACGCTCTTACGTTTATGTAGGCTTTTTCCGCTTCAGTGCGCAGTCCGTCGCATGCTATCTTGCTATCTGCTTTGCGTACCAAAGAATCAACGCCATTAGAACGCTGTGGATGACTAAGAGACATGTCGCGCGGAGCTTGCTCACATGTACACGTATTCTAAATGCTTACTTGAATGATTTCAAGTGAATATACAGCATCGAGCACTACACTAATACTACTGTACCAATGCGAGAGACGGGAGGGCAGCGGCACAGAACACCTTTAACAGTTTTAATGCGTAGCGTTCTTTGCCGAGTACTCCTACACCAGAGCCGTGTAACGCTCTGCAGTTCCACAAAAGTGCAGATATCGCGAAAGTTCCCAATGTATTCGCTGTTATGGCGTAAATGGATATAACAAGTCGCACAAAAATTCGAAAAACTAAAAAAAAGATAAGAGAATTAAATAAAAATTACGAAAAATGGCGAAACGTGTAACGCCCTCATTTCCACAAAAATGCAGATTTTGTAAAAGTTTCAAATGTATTCGTTGTAATAACCTAAATGGAGATGATTGGCATTACGAATTTTTGAAAAACTAAAAAATAAGAAATATATTGAATAAAATACGGACAATGTCAAATCGTATACCGCATGCTGTCTCCACAATAATGCATCATTCGCGAAAGTTCCACCTGCAATCGTTGTAATAGCGTTAATAGACATATATTGTTCGAACGAAATTTTGAAAAAAATAAAAAAAATGAAGCCAAATATAAAATAATTAGGGGAAATGATGAACCATGTAACGCCCTGCATTTACAAAACATTGCAGATTTCGGAAAAGTCCCAAATGTAGTCGTTGTAATAACGTAAATGAAGATAATTGGTGGGACAGCATCGAAAAAAATGTGGCTGAAAAAAAACCTACCCTCACGACAGGCGGCGTAAGAATTCTACGCATTAGTAGATAAGTCCCTGAATTATCTACTCGTTGTTTTATGTTTCATGAGCGAACGCTTTATATTGTTAGCTCCAGGACTTCGCAGCATCATCTTTTGGTGAGAAACACCGTGGCTTCGGATGTGTGCCGTTTGTATCCCCTCCGCTTCTCCACGCTATTCCCCACTTGCTGGCCTGGCTACACGGCGCTTGCCAGTGTGAGAAACGCCGGTCTACCATCGGTGCCACGGACAGTTGTACAGAGAAGCTATGCCTCAATATTGCATATTTCATTATTTCCTCCCTCCCTCCGTTACCCGCAGCCTGCCAAAGCTTGAAGAGCCGACCTAACAGCACCACCACACAGACGTGCTTGCGCAGGTTGTGGGGACCAGGGTTCTGACAGCGGCCTAGCTCGATCCTCGAGATCCGGCCGCAAGGCTAGCTCCACTGAACACCGCCACGGATCACCAACTTGGCGTATCGGCAGCGAACAGCAAGGAACACAGGACACAGAATTCGCCCACTCCGACGTTTATTGCAATGCAATAAAGGAGACGTCGGGCGCGTCGTTCTACACCGCCGACCACCTTAGCCAGCGGGAGAGACAGGCGCGAGGGCGGACAAAGGAAGGCCAAAAAGGAGCGAGTCGTACTTACGGCCGCTCCCGATGATGGTTCGTATCCAAAGAGGCCCTCTCCTTGTCGCCCGTCACGGACCAGGCCGCCGGAGCTTCCGGGCAAAACCTGTCACGTGAGGGGTTCGGCAGCGCCCCCCACTCTCACGGGGATCCTCCCGGAGGGGAAAGCGCGCGACCGCGGAGAGAGAGGTACCACCCCTCTCGCCTCCGCGGCGGGCCGAGGGGATAGGAAAGATGGCGGAGCTCCGCAATTCCCACATCCCTCCCCCCTTTGACCAAAGCCGCTCGACCTCGAGGGCTCCGGCGAACGATGACCTCACCGTTCGTTTCGCTGCCTGGCACACCTCCTTGAGCAAGTCCAAGAAAGTCCGATCCCGAACATGCGCAACTGCGCCAACGTCCGCGTTGCACCGCACTGCCACCACCTAGTTCGCCACAATCACCACATAGTTCGCCACAGTCCGCCAGTTGACTTGATTTCGTCAGCCAGCCCCAGGTCCGCAGGCCCCGCCGGAGAAGTAGGCTGGGCTGGTTGAGAACAGGGCCCGGGCAGCCGGCTGCTCCCAGGCGGTCACTTCCCGCAGCGGTTCGCCCCGCGCCGACGGGGCGCTTGCCTGCCGCACCGCCGGCGGCTTCCGCTGCTTGCGGGTTCAGCAGTGACCACCTCTGATGCCCGGACCCGGGCTGGAGGCCGCGTTCGTAGTGCTGCCTCCCAGGTGGCCAGTTAGCCCAGCGCTCGGCGATGGCTTTCGCTCGGCGCACCTCGGGCGAGCGCCTCCGCCACCATGGAGAAGGGGGCGCGATCAGCTGACCGCAAGAGCCGGCCCGCCGCGCAGCTCACTCGCTGTACGGGCTGCGGGGTCGTTTTGGCATACAGCTGGGCTCTCGTTCCCCCCGGGGTGGCGGCTGGCCCGGCTGGCCCGCTGCAGGCCTGGCGTGGTGTGGTGGCGTCGTGGTTGGAGGGTCGCTCGAACCCTGGGCGTGCGGGCTTGAACCCTCCGGAGACGGTGGCCCACCTGGTCAGCGACCTCGCCGATCGCGGATGTGGGGCGGTGCGTCGGGAACCTTCCCTCCGCACCTCCTCCCTTTAGCTCACGACCTCGCGAGCCCGAAGTGGGAGCGTCAGCAGTGGCTTCCTGCCGGCTGGCGCCCTCTGGAGTCACCCCGTGCAACGCATTGCCGGACCTCACGGTGTAGGCTGCGCGTTTCGTTGGCGCGCCTCGAAGAGCTTCCTCTGGCAACCCTTCCTGTGCGCAACTTTGCGCGCTGGAGGGCGGTGACCCGGTCAGCGATCTCGCCGGTTGCGGGTGTTGTAGCGGTGCGTCGGGAACCTTCCTTCCGCACTTCCCTCTAGCTCGCGACCTCGCGAGTACGGAGTGGGAGCGTCGGCAGTTTCTCCCCGTGGAAAGTACTGCTTCAGCTCGCCCACGTGAATGGGGCCGCTTATTCGACCAGACCTCGGGTCTTTCAGCTTGTAATTCAGCCGCGAGATCTTCTCGGCGACTACGAACGGTCCTACCCACTTGGGTGCGAGACCGGCCGCGAACCCTGCGCTGGCATCGCTCAGCGCGTGGTTACGTTTCAAGACAGTGTCGCCCAGTTGGTATGCCACGTCTCGATGAGCTCGGTCGTAGGCCGCCTTTTGGTCGACCCTGGCCTTACCGCGGCTGCGGTTCGCCTCCTTGATGGCTTCTGCCAAACGCTCGCGCAAGCGCCGCGCGTAAGCCGCATCTGCTGCTTTCGCGCGGACTGCGGTCGACCTCCTGGCCAGAACCGTGTCCGTCGGTGTGTTCAGCTCCCTGCCGAACATCAGGCATGCGGGCGTGAAGCCCGTGCACCGATTCACGCTTGTGCGCAGAGCGAAGGAGATCGAGCTCAAGTGCTCATCCCAGTCTTGTTGCCGCCGGGCATATGCCCCAAGCAGTGGCTTTATGTCTCGATTTCGGCGCTCCGTCACGTTAGACTGGGGGTGATAGCACGATGTTGTTTGCTGCCTGACACCCATTGCCGCGCACGCTTCACGAAACAACCTTGATGTGAAATACGCGGCGTTGTCGGTAATCAGCCGCTCCGGAAATCCGTAGCGACAAAACACCTCAGACAGCTTTTGCAGGACCTCCTATGCTGTCGCTTTGCGCAGCGGATAGAGTTCAGCGATCCCACTGAAGTGGCATGTCACCACGAGTACAAACTTGTGCCCTCTCTTGCTGCGCGGCAGCGGGCCCATCAGATCGCACGCCAGGACCTCCCACGGCTTTGTGCTCACGATAGGCTGAAGCAAGCCTGGCGCCTTACCGCCTCGCGGTTTGCGCTCTTGGCAGACGTGGCATGTGCGTACGTACCTACATACTTGTGCCTTCATGCCGGGCCAGGTAGCATACCGACAAAGCTTCCGCCATGCCTTTGGCGCGCTACCGTGGCCGTCTGCGTCGTGGTAGTGCTGCAATGCAGCACACCTCAGCTTACTCGGGATAACGGATTTAAAGCACTCACTTGAGTCATTTTTGCCGGGCACGTATTTCAGCAGAGCTCCATCGGCGTCAAGCAGGTAACTTTCCAACTCGCTCGCAGCAATACCAGCTGCCTTAGAGCCCGCGCCAGCCGCAATACCAGCAGCTTCCCGGCGCCCGTCATTCACCGGTGTTCGATTTGCCTGAGGGTCCGTCTCTTCATTAAGACTGGCGATCACCTCCCGACAAAACAAGTCCTCCTGCTGAGCCTCGACTAGCTCTTCTCGACTGAACGCAACCTCGAGCGGAACTCCTCCCCCGACGAGATGCACGTGCTCTGAGCTTCCGAAACTTGGGTCCTCCCGCGTTCCGCGCTCTCCCCGCGCCGAGAAGGGTCGCTGACCTACAGCGTCCTCCTCGGCCTCTCCGGCCGGTTGGGTGTCGTCCACCGGCGCCCGTGACAGCGCGTTCGCGACCACATTCGTGGCACCTTTGCGGTAGCGAACTTCGAATTCGAAGCGTTGCAATGCCAGGGCCCATCGCGCGAGCCTCCCGCTGGGCTCACGGAGGCGGGAAAGCCATGTGAGGGCCATGTGATCAGTGTCGATCGTGAATTTGACCCCCTCTACGTACATCTCGAACTTTCGAAGTGCGTAGATTATGGCCAGACACTCCTTCTCGGTGACCGAGTAGTTTCTCTCTGCCGGTGTCAGCGCACGGCTCGCAAAAGCCACGGGTCGCAGTTGTTCTCCATCCACCTGGAGGAGCACTGCCCCTACGCCGAGGTCACTCGCGTCTGTTTGGATCACGAATGGCCTGTTCAGATCCGGCAGTTTCAGCGATGCAATGTCTGCAACAGCTTTCGCCAGTTGGCGTAGGCTGCTCTCCTGCTCCTCTCCCCACTCCCAAGGGGCGGATTTCCTCAACAACTTTGTCAAGGGTGCTTGCAGGCGCACGCAAGCGGGGATAAACTGGCGGTAGTAGCCGATCATCCCTAGGAAGCGCCGAACTCCGGCGACATCCTTCGGCGTGGGAAACTCCAAGATCGCCCGGAGTTTCTCGGGATCGGGGTACACCTGTCCGCGTTCGATCCGATAGCCGAGCAGGCTCACTTGAGCGCTGCATATTTGCGCCTTGGCAGGATTGATGGTTATGCCAGCCGCCCTGAGTCGTCCCAGGACGTCTCTCAGGTGGCAGAGGTGCTCCTCGAAGGTGTGGGAGTAGACGACAATGTCGTCCAAATAGGCAAGGGCATGCTGCCACTTTGCCTCACCGAGCACCCGGTCAATCACGCGTTGGAATGTGCTCGGACTTCCACACAAACCGAAAGGCATACGTACGAACTCGTAAAGCCCCCGATGGCAAGTGAACGCTGTCTTGCATTCATCGCCGGGACGCATCTCGACCTGAAGGTACCCCTTGCTGGCGTCCAAAATGGAGAAGTATTTTGCGCCACCGAGATTTGCGACGATTTCGTCAACGCTCGGGAAGGGGTACGCATCCTTTTTCGTGACCGCATTCAGCCGCCGATAGTCGACGCACAAACGCCAGCTACCGTTCTTCTTTCGA
The DNA here is from genome assembly GCF_048455015.1 of Haemaphysalis longicornis. NCBI lineage: Eukaryota > Metazoa > Arthropoda > Arachnida > Ixodida > Ixodidae > Haemaphysalis > Haemaphysalis longicornis. Next base: position 2,475,391 of record NW_027526296.1, read on the forward strand.
ACGAGCACCACTGGAAACCCCCAAGGGCTCATCGAGCGGCGGATAATGCCTGCTTTCAGCAGTTCCTCCAGCGCCTCGTCAGTTGCCTGCCTCTTGGCGGGGCTGACAGGCCGGGGATTGCATTTCCATGGTTGAGCATCGCCGCTGTCTATGCAGTGCTGCACCAACCTTGTGCAACCTGCTTGCTCAGTGAATATCTCGCCGAAGTCACCTAACAACGACAAGACGCGGTCACGCTGCGCTGCTGTCAGCTCGCTAGCACTTGCTAGGAGCGCGCTCAATTCCTCGCCCTGACCTCGGGGTGGAAGGCGCGCAGCGCAGAAGAAATCAGCCGCGGCAGCAGCAACGACCGAGCCCGGAGGTTGCTGCGCGCGCCGGCTACCGGCAGCGCCTGAAGCTTTTGCTTACCGCGGCGCGAGAGACGTTTCGGCGGCGCGCCCATGCAGTGACTTCTCTGCGGGCGGCGGCTCGGAAAACGGTTTTAGCGGCATAAACGGGCCCTCCCGATAGCCTCCGTTGCCGACGTCCACGACGCGGTAACGCTGCGCCGCTGTCAGCTCACTAGCACCTGCTAGGAGCGCGCCTAACTCCTCGCTCTGATTTCGGGCTGGAGGGCTGGCGGCGCAGGAGAAATCAACCGCGCCGGGAGCGGCGACACCCGAGCTCGGAGGGGGCCGCGCGCGCCGGCTATCGGCTGCGCCTGGAGCTTTTGCTTCCCTCGGCGCGCGGGACGTTTCGGCGGCAGCCTCACACAGCGACCTCGCTGCAGGCGGCGGTTGGGCGAACGGCTTTAGCGGCGTAAACGGGCCCTCCCGATAGCCTCCCTTGCCGATGTCCACGACCAGTCCAACCTTGGACATAAAGTCTCTCCCCAGAATGACTGGGACCGTCAGTCCGGGCAAGTGGACGAAACGCATTCGCCGTACACGCTGACTCCAACGCACGACGAGGCGTACGTCACCGCGTGACGTAACATCACCACACGCAAGCTGGAGAGGCAACTTCCGCGCCCGCAGCCGAATAGCTTTGCGCTCGAGATGGGAAACGACCTCGTCCCCTACGAGTGAAGTGCTTGCCCCGGTGTCCAGCAGTGCCTTAAAACTCCGTCCCGCAATTGCGAGGTCGAGAAAGGGCGCAGGCGCGCTGGTCGGAACTACGACTCTGAATGCGGCGGGCGCGGTGATGTTTTCCTCTCGGGCGCGTTGATCAGCCGCCGGCGACTTCACCGGCGGCCCGCTGCGTTTCCCTGTCCACCTGGGCAGATTCGCATCATGTGACCAACTTGGCCACACCTGAAACAGCGAACAGAATTCCGTGCTGTTTGCTGCGCCGATCGAGGCTGCTCGTACGCTCCGCGGCCAGCTGGCCGCATCCGGTTCTCCGGGGGAGAGTTGTGAGCGGGTGCCAGCAACTGCGGCAGCGCCGATCCCGTGTAGGGAAGCCCACTTGGGCGTGCGTTCGCCGGCCGATCACCTGACCGGTTTGTTGTGTGCACAGCGCGCGGGGCTGCCAGGACCTCCGGCCGTATCGCCTCCGCGTTGCGCAACCCATACGAGTAGGGGTCCAGCGCTCGGTCCCCGAGACCGAGCGTTTCTCGCTGGCCGGGTATCAACGTAGAGCCGACCTCGACTCGTCCGCTGCCCGTAACGCCGCGCCAAGCACAGCTTGGTTCCAGTGTTTCCACCGGAGGCGGCGGTGGCCGATACGCGCGTGCAGCCGCAATTGCTGCTTGCACACGACGAGATTCGGCCGCCAGCTCGTTGAGATCTCTGCACCTGCAGTTCCTCAAGTACAAGGCAAAGGTGGGGTGGCATTGCCTGATGACCCGATCGACCCGCTCCGAGTTCGGGGCATGTGGGTCGGCGTACTCGTAAAGCTCCTGCATCACACGGACTTACTCGATCATCGATTCGTCCGGAGCTTGGGTGCGCATTTCCAACTCTCTACGCATCCGCGGGAGGTAGTCGACGGGCAGGAATTCCTCCCTGAACATCGTTCGGAAGTCATCCATCGTGCGCGCCGTGTGGCCTATCACTCGATACCACCGGGCGGCATGGTCGACTAGGGCTGCGGGCAGAACTCTGTGCAGCACCTCGCTCTCGCTGATGCCGGTCGCCTGCTCGTAACGGCTCAGAGCCAGCAGGAAAGCGTTCGCGCTCACTTGATCGCTATAACCGCTATACGTCGGCATCGGTAGCTGCACCCTGGGAGCGGGTGAGCGCGCCGCCTGCAGCACTTGCTGCATGGCGCCTGCGAGAGCGTTCGCGATGGAAGCTGCATCCACAGTCATTCCTTCGCTTACGGGCGCCTGCGTGCTCACTTGCACGAGAGGCGCGCCGCATGGGGCTTCAGCATTTGCGTAGGCCCGGCGCATGGGGGTTGAAAGCGCGGCGTCACCTGACGTAGAGCGCTCGTGGAATTCGGAACTTTCCGAAATTTTCGTTGCCGCGCAAGCCGCAGCATCTGCGTAGGCCCGTCGCATGGTGGTTGGAAGCGCGGCGTCACCTGACGTATAGCGCTCGCGGAGTTCAGAACTTTCCGAAATTCTCGTTGGTGCGCGAGCCGCAGCATCTGCGTAGGCCCGGCGCATGGTGGTTGAAAGCGCGGCGTCACCTGACGTATAGCGCTCGTTGAATTCAGAACTTTCCGAAGCTTTCGTTGCCGCGCGAGCCGCAGCCTCTGCGTAGGCCCGGCGCATGGTGGTTGAAAGCGCGGCGTCACCTGACGTATAGCGCTCGCGGAATTCAGAACTTTCCGAAATTCCCGTTGGTGCGCAAGCCGCACTCGCGGTTGCGTAGGGGCCGTGGAGAAGGGGGACCCGAGCCGCTCCTGCGGCTGCGGTGGGCGCTGTTGATGCAGAGCATCGCGGGACCTCCCGGGCATGATCACAAAGGTCGGCCAACAGCATCAAATCCGCCAACTCGTAATGCTGTGCCATGTTCCTCGGAGTTAGCGAACCTCGAATTCACTTGAAAACGAGTCCCACGTTCGGGCGCCAAAAATGTGGGGACCAGGGTTCTGACGGCGGCCTAGCTCGATCCTCGAGATCCGGCCGCAAGGCTAGCTCCACTGAACACCGCCACGGATCACCAACTTGGCGTATCGGCAGCGAACAGCAAGGAACACAGGACACAGAATTCGCCCACTCCGACGTTTATTGCAATGCAATAAAGGAGACGCGTCGTTCTACACCGTCGACCACCTTAGCCAGCGGGAGAGACAGGCGCGAGGGCGGACAAAGGAAGGCCAAAAAGGAGCGAGTCGTACTTACGGCCGCTCCCGACGATGGTTCGTGTCCAAAGAGGCCCTCTCCTTGTCGCCCCTCGCGGACCAGGCCGCCGGAGCTTCCGGGCAAAACCTGTCACGTGAGGGGTTCGGCAGCGCCCCCCGCTCTCACGGGGATCCTCCCGGAGGGGAAAGCGCGCGACCGCGGAGAGAGAGGTACCACCCCTCTCGCCTCCGCAGCGGGCCGAGGGGATAGGAAAGATGGCGGAGCTCCGCAATTCCCACAAGGTCGAAGTTCACTTTCACACACGCTGCGGCAGGTTGCGCGGATTCACTCACTCGAGATAGCGGGTATGCGTTCTCCTTTTCGTCACCTTTAAGATATACCGACGCAGTCGTCGCCACAGACTAATTAAGTAGCTGGAAGGCGCCAGCAATGGTGACACCGTCGTCTAAAACATCCCCATTCCATTCCCATTCCATTCTGGGCAAAAGGCCCTTAATTGCATTCCCATTCCATACCTCCAAGCGTTGTCGCCATTCCATTCCCATTCCATTCCGGCATCTCCAAAAGGTGGAATGAATCCGGAATCATTCCAATTCCGGAGTGGCAACTCCGCAACACTGCAAGCAGGTGACCACACCCTCGAAGAAAGGAAGCTAGGAAGTGTGGGAACTCCCCAAGGGTCAGAGATTTCACCGTTACTCTTCAACCTTGTAATGATTGGCGTCGCAAGACGACTGGAAACAGTACCAGAAGGGAGACATGCGATATACGCGGATGATATTACACTATGGGTGCCAGGTGGATGCGACGGACACATCGAATCCTCCCTGCAACAAGCTGTAGAATCCATAGAAGATCAACTGCACGGCACGAGCCTGGTCTGCTCCCCGAGTAAATCAGAACTACTGATTATTCCCCCGACAACACGGCTCAAGCAAGACAGCAACATCAAGCTACGAACTAACAACGGGCAAACGATCCCTGAGGTCGCAAAGATCAGAGTACTGGGCTTTCTGATTGAGAGGAACCGTAGAAACAAGGAGACTGTCACCCGTCTCATTGGTAAAGTCGCGGCAGCTACGCAGCTCATTAAGCGAGTGGCAAATAGAAGATCTGGTATGGAAGAGGACAGCCTGCTACGGCTGATCCAATCCTTCGCAATCAGCCACATTACTTACGCCGCGGCTTTCCACGAATGGCTACTACATGAGCGTAACCGTCTGAACGAGGCGTACAAAGCAGCTATCGGTGTCCTCGGTCTGGCAAACACGGAGAAGCTCGTAGAGCTCGGTATCCACAACACGTTAGAAGAAATCAGTGTACCCCAGAGAGTAGCACAACTCGAGCGCCTCAAGGGATCCAAGACTGGCAGATCCATCGTTGCCAAACTAGGACTGCAAACAGTGTCAAACACTCGGCTCCTCAACAAGCAAGAAGATATTCCGGCTGACATCAGGAATGCAACCAGGGTCTATCGTATCCCCCGCAATATGGACCCTACTCACAACAGAGAAAGAGTGGCTAGGGCAAAAGTCATGCTTGAACAACATTCTAACGTGCCCAGTATCAGATTTGTGGACGCAGCCGAGTACAGTGACCGTAGATGCTTCACGGCTGTGGTCATTGATGCAAAGACAGGGGAAAAATTAACAGCAGCCAGCATCGCAACACGCGAAGCACAGAATGCCGAGGAGCTGGCCATCGCCATGGCCATCGCCGACCCGGAAACAACAACAGTGCTGTATGACTCAATGGGTGCAGTGTGTAACTTTGCCAAAGGCCGAATGTGCAGTAGAGCAGTGCGGGTGCTCACCGCGGTGAACCGTAACAAACGGAGGATAACAGTGAAGTGGTTCCCCGCCCATGCAGTGAACGATGTGTCACAGACAATGGCCAACCACAACGAGACGGCTAATACTGCAGCGCGAGAATTAGCAGGCCGCGCGACAGTAATGGATTCGTCTGCAGAGTGGAGGATGGAGACCAAAGATAGGTTCGACACCTTTCAAGGTGTAACCAAGTATTACAGAAACAATAGAAGGGTGATGGCACCGCCACACCCCGAGCTCACTAGGGAGCAAGCATCAATATTCAGACAACTGCAGACCAGTTCAGTACTGACCCCGGTCATAATGCGGAACATATCACCAGAACTGTACCCAGACGACACGTATGTGTTGTGTAACAACGCCAGAGCGACTGCTGCCCATTTATTGTGGGACTGTGAGGTTACACCAGTAGAGGCTTCAAACAGGACCGACCTCCCGCCGTGGTATCAAGACGTCACGCGAAGTTACAGCAAGGAGGACCAACTTTCAGCTGTCCAGCAGACCCTGTCGGCTCTCGAACGGCAGCACCGGAGTGAAAGCTGCGGGGCGCCATCCTCCCTCCGGGGAAGGGGGCGACCACCACTGCAGTGAGTAGCGACGTTGCCCGTCTAGTAGAGTGGCCAAAGGACAGACGAGTGGCTCCGTCCGGGCGTAGTGGCAACACTACGTCTGTTGCCGGCATTTAATAAAGTCTTTTTTACTCACTCACTCACTTACTCTCATGCAAAGCGAAAGCGCCCGTTTGTTCGAGATTTCCGCGCACGTTAAGTGCGCCTGGGTAGCCTAAGTTAACCCGGACCCCTCCACTACGGCACGCCTAATTACCTGTGTAGCATCGGCGCGTTAAAACTCATAATCAATCAATCATAATTTCGTATGCTCTCTACGTCGTGCGCTAAAAAAGCTTCGCGGGTGATTCACCATCACAGAGTGGAATAACACATAATGTTATACCTATTTTCTACTTAACCGAATTATCTTTACTGTTCTTGCGTTGACCATTTTCTGTGCTATATCTTGGTTCCCGCGCTCAAATTCTAGTCTACAAATCGAAGTACTCCTTTAGCAACATATCGCTCCCTGAAGGGCATGTACGGTGAAACCATAGTTATAACGTAGAGCTGAACCCATTCTCGTACCGTGCGCGCTACCCGACCGGTCGGTCGAGTGCCGCGGCGTGATAGCCCAAAAGCGGTTGTGTTCATGCTTAGCTGCAGCCTCCGTCTACCGGGTACCGTACTGGAACTGGTTCGGATCTGTATTACTATAATTCACGGAACGGGAGTGATACATATAAAAGCGAAAAGTAAATTATCGGACAGTTCTGGGGTCGGTGTCATGTTATGGCCGCTCTCGCCATATTTCCTTCTCTTCCTTAAGATAATTATTACAGATTGTTTAGGTGATTTTGTTGCGATCGATACGCAAATTCTCTAACAGTGAGCTTGTGGTAAACTGAATTGCCGAAGCCAATACACAAAACAGGTGTTTTCTAAAAATACCTTTTATCTGCCAGCACTCTATATTCTCCCAAAGGGGAAGGCCATTTCTAAAGTTCAAGGAGGAGCGAGGATACGCTAATAATGACCCGTTTCACTGCAGCCGCCACCAAATTGCTTTGTTTTGTGGTGGGAAATACAAACTGTCTCGACGGCATCTATGAGGTCGCACCAAGATGTTTTGTACAATTGTATTCGCGCTTCGAGAGTGTGCAAATATTATTCAGTTCGCGCTCTACACCAAGCTGCGAACTTGTTGCTGCATAGAGTACAGGACTCGGCCAAATACGTTATTGGTCGGAGAAAAAGCGTTATTCGCCGCGGGGGTCCCTATCTTAAGTCACGCTGTTTTACGCCAGATGTCACAGCGGGCTCCCAGCATCATGTACACTACGACGATGAAATAAACACGTCGGTGTTTAATTATGGTAAAATAATGTAGAAATGTTCGGTGCGAAGGCGCTGCTGTCGACTTGGTGTAAACAAAATAAGCGCTATTGTTCCCGGCACCCTTACGACAGAATGACGTTTTGCCTATGGTGACGTGTCGGCAGTAGCACAAAACCTCAAGGAAACGTTGTATAAAAAAAATAATAATCGCTGTGGGTGCTCAGAACAGAGGCGTTTAAATGCCTTCCAGAGCAGCTGCGCGGAGGGTGCAAACACTAGAAAGCAAACACACCAGGATTCCGGGAAGTAGGACGCATCAATTATATTTTTCTTGACGACTTTGAAGAAGCGGTGGTGTCACTTATCTTTGCCGTGCATTAGCCGTCTTGGCGCGCCAGACAAGGCGTTGTTGCCTGTCGAGCCATTCGATTACCGAAAGCAAGCATTGTACGTAAAATTTCGTAGTTATCAAGTTGTGCTAGCCTAGTGTGACTGTAGCGGTAATAAATTGACAAGTAAAATAAATAAATATACTGACAGATGAACGAAACTCGGCGTAACTGTAGAGTAGTCACAGCAGCTAATTGTCTTATAATTTCTTTCGGGATTCTTTTGAGAACACAAGAGTTGGTGCCGTTTTACAGTTTTTGCAATCATATTCCTTCCGTTAATGGTCATGCTTCACTGAGCAACACACCATGTGGAAAACCAGCTCATAAAGACTAAGCTTACACGATTCCCTTAAAGTCGGCTGGCTTGCCCTCTAAATGCAGGTGTGTTGCGCGGAAAACATTTTTTTTCAGGAGCAATATAAGCCGTGTTATATCAAAACATGAGTACCTTCGTGTAAATGTAATTTTTAAAGACGATAGCTTTCTTGGGCTACTTAAAGAAAGAAATTTTGGTCTGCCTGTCTGTCTGCCTGTGACTCGATTCAGCCACCCGGCCAAAGTAAAATACAGATTGCGCAATAGTCTTATATACTCACAGCCAAACGAAAACTTCTTAGCCTGGTTTATATGTTCATACTTCTCGACATTGTTAAACAAGGACAAGACATTACGCAAATCAAAGACAGGAAATTAGTACTCAAGGGATATTTACAGTGTTCCATTATTTAAAAATTCCTGGGTGCTTAGTTTTTCGATAGCAAATGATATTCTACATCTACTGCAGAAAACCACCGCCTGCTGTTGCAAGCGCCCCCTCCTGGCATCATATGAAAAATCACACGGAAACAGCAACGAAAGGTTTCACTAGCTAGGTGCCACGTTCTGCTTAGAACGCACGTGGACTATGTTCACGTGGTTCTATAAATATTGTAGTCGGTCGCCTCGATTCACGCGCATCTCCGCCATACTGCAGCGCTGGCATCGAGGAAACCAGCCTGTAGCAGTGGAACGCGGTAAATTCAAATCGCCTTGAGCAAACCTTTGGTGTGATTACCTTGGGATGAGCGCCATGGTACAGGAACAGCATGAGAGGGGAGCGGGAAAGCAAACGAGGGCATTTCCTTGGCAATTCTATACAAAGACTATCGCCTTTTGAAGACATTTTTATTTAGCTTTTCTATACTGGGTACCGGCCTTTGCGGGGCCGAACAACCTGCCCCAGAAAGAGCGTGACACCATGCCAGCAGAGACTCGTCAGCGCCAGCCCTTGAATAGCTCCGCCGTTAAAAGTTTGACACATATAAGCCTTGTCGGAACGGAACGGTACTTCTGATCACGTTACTATAGGTGAACAGAAGTTACCTGCCATTATATTGGCATAGGCGTATAATCAAGTTATTCATCATCATCCTTATCGTCAGCCAGGTTCTGTGTACTGCAGGACGAAAGCCTCCCCCAAAAATCTCCAGCCACGTCTGTCGAGTGCTACCTGAGTCCATCATCATCATCATTATCAGCCTGTCTACGTGCACTACAGGGCAAAGGCCTCTCCAATAGACCTCCAATTATCCCGGTCCTCTACTAACGGCGACAAATGTATCCACGCCAAATTTTTGATCTCATCGACCCATCTAACTTTCTGCCACCCACTGCCACGCTTGCCTTCTGAGAATCAGGGCTGCGGAGTCATGGTGTAGACGAGCATTCTGTAAGAATACTAGAGGACACCGGCAATGGTTCCACAGCTGCGATATTCCTCCATAAGGAGAGCAGTAAAATACCGGTAAGAAAGGGCGTCTTCTAAGGAGACACGTTCTCTCCAATGTTATTTATCGCTTGTTTACAACAGGTATTAAGAAGATCGGATTGGGAAAAGGTGGGGGTAAGGGTTAATAGAGAATACCTCAGTAACCATGGGTTTGATGATGGCGTAGCCTTGCTAAGTAACTGGGTGCACGAATTGCAAAGCATGATTAACGCACTGGACAAGCAGAGTGAATCGTGGGCCTGAAAATTACTATGCAGAGAACTAAAGTAATGCTCAATAGCCTCGGGAAAGAACAACGGATTGAGATAGGTGGCGAGGCAGTGACAGTGGTGACCCCGGATTCCAACCATTAGGCAGATACAATTAGACGGATAAGAATTGCTTGGAGTGCATTTGGCAGGCATTCTCAGATAATGAATGGCAGCCTACCATTGTTTCTGAAGAAGAACGTGTATGGCACCTGCATCTTACTGGTACTCGTCTACGGGGAAAAAACTTGAAGGCTCACTAAAAGGGTTCAACTTAAATTGAGGACCAGTCAGCGTGCAATGGAACGGAAGATGATAGGCGCAACGTTGAGGGACAAGACAACGAAGTGGGTCATAGAACAAACGCGTGTTAACGACATATTAGTAGAACTTAAGAAGAAGAAATGGACGTGGGCCGAGCATGTAATGCGAAGTCAAGATAACCGTCGGTCAGTACGGCTGACAGAGTGGATCCCTAGAGAAGCTGAGTCCCTGCTCTCTCCACAAATTTTCGTAGCTCATATCTTCATCAAGACCTCGGCCGACCCCTGACGCGTCTACGATCTATTCGCAGCCCCTCTGTTAAACGGATGGTCTACCAATTGTACCACATGCACATGACGTGACCCGCCCATGAAGTGAAATTCTGAGAGTTATTTCTTGTTGACGATGCTTGAAGTAAGGTATCGGCCATTCAAGCGAGTAGCATGCCTAGCAAGGATAGGTAATGCTTGCACTGCATATAAATAATATTTGACTGGAGAGGCGAGCCAATATACTTCCTGTGTTAAGAACACATTGCGAAACTTGTCTTTTGGCATGGCAGTGTACGCCAAGTTTGTGTTTCCCAGCGGTGTCATCTTGATCCCAATCTTTCATTTAACGTTTCTTGCACAATTTTCTTATCAATCTTCATATGGTACATAAAAACTGAGATGGGTTAAGTCTTAAAATTCGGAGCTATCTGCTTACTTGCAGCCATGTGTGAGAACCTCTGTAGAACAAGGCGAAATTTTTGTGTTCAGAAACTTTCTATTCAGTTTGAAGACAGTTTTTACTATTCTTATTTGAAAGTAGTGGGTTCTAGTATCAGTCGGTACGGGAAAGTCTAATTAATTATCACCTGCAAACTATATATTAGCACACCTCTACTGCCTGGATATGCACCCGAAGAAGAACACAATACCGATGCCAAAGCTGAATAAACCCTGATGGGCTCCGAACCGGTAGTGTCCTACCCAGCATGGTGGGTAGCGCACTCTCTCCTACCATGTTGGGAGAGAGCGACAACGATGCGAGACGGGTGGGCTGGCGTGAGCTGCTGCACATTTAGCCCCCGCAGTAACTTCTCCTCCTATGTAAACAAGCTTCCAAATAGATTAATTTCTACCTGACAATATCCACACAACATGGCCATTTGGTGCTGGTGCTGTGGCTTTCTTAGAAGATACGTTTGTACGGAACACGAATTACGGGGGGAGCTGAGAACATTCTGAGAAATGGAACACGATACTATGATATGACCTACTTTGTACCTCGTGTAGAACTTTCTATTATGCGTTTCGAAGCCTCCCCTCAACATGTGAGAAGAATCGTGGACTGCGCCCTCCGAAGCTAGTTGTATACTCCCTATCCATCGCCCGCTGCTTCCTGTCTGCCCCAGTCGGTATATTAACCTCTCAAGGTGGTTGGTATTGCAAGTGAGGAAGCGGAGTACCCTCATACGGCACTGCTGCTTCCCTTTCTTGGCGCTTACCCTGTCGCTCTGTCTAACAATACTCTTTCAGCCGTTCTCTGGCACAGCTGTTTCCCTTTGCCTGTGTGCGCTGCTCGGCTCGCGCGCTTATTTTTTGTACTACCGGTTTTGTTCACCTCACAACGCACTCCATGAAACGCAGAGATCGTAGACCTTCGTCTTATAAACTGCGCATGAGCGCGATTACTATGGTGTGGATAGCTTGCAGTAATGGTGCGCCTACCTTCCTCTACTTCAGCGCGAACACAAAATCATGAGCGTAAACGATATCGTGCCAACCAAATGTATTACGAAGCAGAGTTAGCAAGTCATATAGTGTTGTTTCCGTCTGTTTATCCTCTTCGAAAGACGATACTCTTCCCTTGACGACTTAAATGCGAAAATGTTGCTGTGTGTCTGTTTGTCGATCCCTCGATTCAGCCTTCCGGCGAAATTTCGAACATTTCGTCAAAAACAAGCATATACCGTCGGCTCTCGATAATTCGAATTCGAATGGAAATTTTCCGTTATTTCGAGGTGACATGCTGATCCCGGCAATTTTACATGCATTCCAATTAAAAATATCGGTCGATAATGCTAAGCAAAAACCCATTTAATCGGCAATTGGAAATTAATTGTAATAAGATGCATCGTGGTGACATTCCCTTCTCGAGAAAATTCAAACTTTTCAATAGCAAAAGCAGCGCCGTGTTCTGTACTGACGTCGGAGCCATCTCAATTGAGGCAGCACACAGCTGATAAAGCAGCAGGCCAGTTGAGTGTCGCGCCAGCGTATGGATCTCTCTCTTATGAGGTCATCAACCTTTTTCGCTGCGCACAGCGCTGTGTGAGCAGTCTGTGTGGTGAACCCATCCGCATTCTATTTTGAGGGATAAGTCTCAAGTATCCTGGCAACCATGTCGTACGCTCGACTTGGCGACGAAAGTCGATATTCTGAACGGAATCAAGAACGGAGGCGTGCTGGGGCTTAATAACAATGCTCTTACTGTGTTCTTCGATGAATTAGAAGGTGTGTTAATTCGAAGTTGCGGTCCCAGCGAACTTAACGGGAGGCGAATGTCTCAGCAGAATTGTTCAAAACTTCTCAAAATGCTGGCACCATTTGTAAGCGCGAATAACCATGAGCTCCCGCGTTCTTTTAGTTAAGGTTACACGTTGGGTTGGCTTTTGTGATAGCAAGTAAAAAAGTTCCGCATTAAAAATGGCGCATGTAGGCGCCAGATCGTGCGAGATAAAACCAAGGAAATGGAGAAGGGAGATCGTGCGCTCGTGCTGTTCGCGGCAGTAGAAGAAAGAAAAAATAAAGAAAAGTATGAGCGCTATCCTAACAGGTGACGCGCGAGCAGTGTGAAGGCGGGATAATTGAATTCCGTTGAACAAACGTCCATTCACTTAATCACAAGAGGAGCGAAGGGTGAGTGGAAGAGCGTGAAGGGCGGGAAGGGAGAGCGGATGAAGGGTCGCGTGGAAGGAACGACAGGCGACTTTCGTCTTTCGACGACGTTTGCAGCGAAGCAATCAGTTACGCACCCAATTTTTATTCAAATTCCGGGCACGAAAATAGCGGCTACCTCCTCTGTATAGACCGTGTTAACTACTCCGTCCTCGGAGCTGCCATTTTATCAGGGGGCTGTGCTATCGGCCCTATAATTGGCGCAGTCCACAGGAAGATGTAACGGCGCATGCGCAACACAGTCCAGACCCAGTCCTGATCTTATGAAAGATTAACGGATAAAGGTTTATATTACTCGTTTTGATTGTTTATCGTACTAAGATTACCTCAATATCACCTCTTACAGCCCTTTAGTTACAGTTGCGCCAATTATCCTCGGATCATTTTTGGGCGTCTGTCTCCCGAGTATATGTAACGTTTTCCAAAATAAATATACCGAACAAGTGGTGTACCCAGGAATCCGCAAAAATAAAGAGGGACAGCATAAAATAAATAAGCAAGGGCAAACCAAAACGTAGGAAAGAAGGGAAAACCAATGAATTAATAGCCAAATGAAAGCAAGCCGTGCCAAATGGCCGGGGTGATTGCTACGGCGGAAATTGGGTTGTTGTCCACAAGGTGGCCAAATAGTTTACCGTTCTAGCAGAAATAGCAGAAATTGAAGCCGCGTAGGGTTCGTCAATAACTCGCGAGAGAAAAACAATTACATTTCGGGGTTGCTTGATCGCAGCTGGCGTAAATGGTCTGAACGGACAATTGGGCTAGTTTGAGTTTTCTCGTGGAGGCGAAAATAAAAATGTCTTGTGGTCGAGATTTCGGCGCATATTAAAGGTCCCCAGGTGGTTAAAATTAATCCGGATGCTCCACTAACGCGCGCGTTATCGCCTGGTTTGCGTCAGTGTGTTAAACCCTACTATCAATCAATCAATCAATCAATCAATCAATCAGTCAGTCAGCCAGTCAGTCAGTCAGTCAGTCAGTCAGTCAGACAGTCAGACAGTCAGTCAGTCGGTCGGTCGGTCATTCAGTCAATCAGTCAGACAGTCAGACAGTCGTCAGTCGGTCGGTCGGTCATTCAGTCAGTCAGTCAGTCAGTCAGTCAGTCAGTCAGTCAGTCAGTCAGTCAGTCAGTCAGTCAGGCACTCAGTCAGTCAGTCAGTTGGTAACTTGTTCATCTTTGTGACCGCCAGGATGAAAAGTTCTTGTTGTTGTCCGTTGTCCATTCTTCGCGACGTGTCGTTTGTCGTTTCTAACTTCGTCCCGGATTCGTGAGCGCTTTCAACATCAAGGTGAATGACCAGGTCCATTCACCCTCACACCGATGAAAATGTTTCGGAGGAAATGGGGACGGTGCGGTGAACGATTCTCCCCCACGTACGACACTTCCCTAAGCTCTTAGTTGAAGTCTGAAGCAGCGTATGCAGCAGTTGTTTGTTCCTCAGCTGATCAAAATAAATTTCATAATTCAAGAAGGAAGTGCTGATAGTTTTGTGGGGGCCCAGAACATGCACTAACGTCAGGGGCTGTAAAACTCAATCGTGTATCAGACAGCACAGAGGGACACAACCAAGCCGCTATAGGAAGCCTGGTAAATAAATAAAATAAATATAAGAGGCAGTTTTGAAGGCATAAATGAGAAACCTATGAGGAAGTGTCTGATCGAAATTGTACAAGGAATCAAAGCGACTTACCTCAATACGAATGTTCAGCCAGCTCTAATCCTGTGATATTTACTTGCAGATGAGGAAGCCAAGCGCTCGCAAGTACAGAAACCCGCATCAGAGACACTTCCGCGGCAACTGGAGGGCTTCTCATCTGGCTCTAAGCAACGCCTGGAGTTCCATTGTTCGCAGCTGTCAGCGCTCGAGAATCGTCTTTAGTCTCCTCGGAGGGTGTAGGGTATGATTGAGTGGAAGTTAGTGTTTAAAATAAGCATGCCTCTACGCCGTAATTTGACAGCCGACTCTCTTGTGGCGTCGCCCTTTCCACTTAATACAATCACTCAGGGGGACGGTTACCATAGGACAGCGCCGCGGTTAAAAGGTGAGGAGCACATGCGCAGACGCCGAAGATGGCTAAAAATTCCAGGCGCGCAGGTGGAGCTCTCGAAATGTTTTTTTCTTATTCTTTATAATTCGCCGTCGGTCTCGTCGACAATCCAAGGAACAATAGAAAGAGCCCAGTAAGCATTTTATCATCATCATCATCACCAGCCTATCTACGCCCACTGCAAGGCAAAGGCCTCTCCCATTATTCTCCAATTATCTCGGTCCTGTGTCAACTGTGACCAATTTATCCCCGCAAACTTCTTGATCTCATCTGCCCATCTAACTTTCTGCCACCCCCTGCAACGCTTGCCTTCCCTAGGGATCCACTCTGTTACCCTTAATGACCAGCGGTTATCTTGCCTTCGCCTTACATGCCCTGCCCACGTCCATTTCTTCTTCTTAATTTCTACTAATATGTCTTTAACACCAGTTTGCTCCCTGACCCACTCCGCTCTCTTCTTGTCCCTTAATGTTACACCTATCATTTTCCGCTCCATTGCCCGCTGAGTCGTTCTCTCCAAGATTCTGCCCCGTAGGTGAGTACCGGTAAAATGCAGCTGTCATACACTTTCTTCTTCAGCGACAATGGTAGACTGCCATTCATTATCTGAGAATGTCTGCCGTATGAACCCCTCCCCATTCTGATCCTTCTAATTATCTCTGCCTCATGGTTGGGATCTGGGGTCACAACTTGGCCTAAGTAGATATATTCGCTTACCACTTCCACTGCCTCGCCACCTATCTCAAACTGCTGTGCTGTCCCGAGGTTATTGATCATTACTTAGTTTTCTGCATATTAATTTTCAGGCCCACGGTTCTGCTCTCTTCGCCCAGTGCGGAAAGCATGCTTTGCAATTCGTCCCCCGAGTTACTTAGCAAGGCAACGTCATCAGAAAATCTGAGGTTACTGAGGTATTCTCCATTAACCCTTACTCCCACCTGTTCCCAATCCAACGTTCTGAATACTTCTTGTAAGCATACTGTGAATAACATTGGAGAGATTGTGTCTCCTTGTCTGACACCCTTCCTTATAGGTATTTTACTGCTCTCCCTGTAGACCCATTGTAGATATCCTCTAGTATTCTTACATAATGCTCATCTATCCCCTGGTTCCGTAATGCTTGAATGACTGCTAGGGTTTCGACCGAGTCAAATGCTTTCTCATAATCTATGAAGGCTATATATAGGGGTTCAGTATACTCAGCGCACTTCTCTATCACCTGATTGATCGTGTGAATATGGTCCATGGTTGAATAACCTTTACGGGACCCTGCTTGTTCTTTAGGTTGACTGAAATCTAAGGTTGCAGAGATTCGGTTAGCGATTACCTTGGTAAATACCTTGTAGACGACTGACAGTAAGCTGATCGGCCTGTAATTTTTCAAGTCCTTCATGTCGCCTTTGTTATGGATTAGGATGATGTTCGCGTTCTTCCAAGATTCCGGTACCATTGCGGTCATTAGGCATTGCGTATACAGGTTTGCCAGTTTTTCAAGTACAATTTTTCCGCCATCCTTCAAGAGGTCTGCCGTTATCTGATCCTCACCAGGTGCTTTGCCCCCTTTCATTTCTTTCAAAGCCTTCCTGACTTCTTCGGTCGTTACTGGTGGGATGTCTATCTCCTCTGAACTACTGTCTCGTTCGGCAATATCCTGTATGTCCCGGCTACTGTGCAGATCCCTATAGAACTCCTCGGCCACTGTGACTATTTTATACCGACACTGTGAGTAAGCATTTATACCGTCGCTATTTGGCTAAACATTCCTGCGGCCCCACAGCAAAGGCGTCTTTGGGAAAATTGCGCTCATCAGACCTGCGACCGGCCGAGGACATGGCACCGTATTCGCTAGGCCGTTTTACTGCGCACCTTAGGCTATTGTTCGGGCACGTGCAACCCAATTTGGTTGCAATCAAGGCAACCCAGCAACTGTGATTGTAAGCACGGATGTTTTAAGTATTTAAATATTTTGCGCCAAATGTTCGAACAACGGAGCTGTTTGGGTCGCGCAATATCCGTGCGTCGCACGGAAAAATCTCTAAGGGTGAGGCTAAGTGGCTAGTGGGCAAGGATCTCATGAGCAGTTGTTGAGAGTGCGCGTCTCAAAAAAAAAAAGCGTCGTTAGGGAGGTACCAAGATTGATTGAGTGAATTGATTGATTGAGCGGTTTAACGCGCAGACGCAACGTAGGCGATGAGGCGCGCCGTAGTGGAGGGCTCAGGTTAATTTTGACCACCTCGGGATCTTTAACGTGCGCAGAAATCTCGTACACAAGGGCGTTTTTGCTTTTCGCATCCATCAGAAAAGCGGCCGCCGCGGCTGGGAATCGAATCCGCGACCTCGTGCTCAGGAGCGGAACGCTTCAGCCACTGAGCCACCGCGGCGGATAGGTACCAAGAATCGAACCCAGGACCTTAACGCCATGAAACCGGCAACCTAACCACTGGGCCATCTCGGGGGGTTACCAGCGGTGGGAACAACAACATGTGAAGCCAATTTAAAAAACAAAACGCTTCCACTGGACGCAATCGACCCTGGGCCCTGAGGTTGGGAAACCGGCGTCTATCCGATCCAGCTATCTTTTTTTGTTGCCTGGCTTTGACAATGCATAACACTATACAGTTCGGCATTGTAAAAACACA
The DNA here is from genome assembly GCF_048455015.1 of Haemaphysalis longicornis. NCBI lineage: Eukaryota > Metazoa > Arthropoda > Arachnida > Ixodida > Ixodidae > Haemaphysalis > Haemaphysalis longicornis. Next base: position 2,492,646 of record NW_027526296.1, read on the forward strand.
CGCATGTGGGAGATGAGGCCGCAAGCCATCAATGGACTGACATTGTCAATTTAAAGTGGCCTCATTGTGGTCAGCTTCTCTATTTTTGGCAGCCACTCGGGCGATTCTTCCTGCATTTTAATAACTTCAATGTATCTAAAAAAGCTTTCTTTAAAACACTCCCTTGCAAGCGTCGCATCAACATCACTGTAGTGCCTTGACGTGCGCTACCGCCATACTCGGTGGAGGCCCAGTTATTAGGTCGTAAGGCACTCCACCCTCTTTGTCCACTGCTAGGAATCGTATGCCGTGTGGGTGTAATGGTAAATTGACTCGTAAAGTGACCTCTGTAGAACGTCCCACAAGTATGCCTCCTCCCAAAAATACAAAAAACATGGTGTATCGTCTCCCTGACTTACAGCTGAAGCAATGTGTCCCCACGGTTTAAGGAGCCCCATTCTTTACATATAACGTCTTACGAATAATGTTTCTGTATGCAATCTAAAGAAAAGGGACTTCACCCCTGCCCGTATAGACATTCTCTTCACCCTTTTAAGCCCATCCTGACCGGAACCTCCAGACTATGTATCTGTGTACATGGAAACCGTGAATACAAAAAGTTTACGCTGCCCATGACTTCGTTGAAAAATCCAAAAATACTTCCAGGCATACACTCCGGAGTAATAAAAAAGTCAGGGAGCTCCCTGCCAAGCCTTACTGTGCACACCGTGCGGAGAAAGGAGTCGCTCACTTCCCACAGGACAAGAAATATATTTACTAATTGTCGCACAAATAAATGCGTTAGCCCCCATCCTCCGTTTTTCACACGCCTGAACAGGTTGTTGCGACTACACCTCTTCCAGTTTGAGGCCAACACGAAAACGGTGAACACGCGATGCAGCTACTGTTTGTTCGTACTAGAGCAGTACAGCACCTGCATCACTTACCAAAGTTTGCATGCGGGAAATAAATTACACACTGTAGCCCTGGAAAACGTTGATAAATAGCCCCCTTCCATTTGTCCGATTTTGCGGAAATTTCTTGTACCTGCTCTTGCTATGCACTTCGCTATCTTTACAAAATTGAAGAGGGGCTCCTTGGCACTTCACTGGGGTTGTTACCCAGCTTGCGTGCGCCAAAGTGCTGCAGGTGTATTGCCATTCGCCATGCCAGAACCCCAGGCACTTTCCCCATTTACTAGGCTTCCGGCCGTAGTACTGAACAGCTTTGTGAACTGAACAAATCTTGTAATACTACTCGCCTTTTTTTCACAGAACACCGCAGTATCGTCAGAATAAGCCAGGAGTTTCAATTCGGTCTCGAAGAGGCGGAACCCGCCAATCTCTATATCTTTTAGGACACGCAAAACCAAAGTATCATTACATATGCAAAACAAAAGTGGGCTGAGGGGGCAGCCCTCCCGCCCAGAGCGTTTTACGTCAATAGGCGCTCCAATGTCTTATTAACCAAGAGCAGCGTAGTGCAATTTCGGCATGCCAAAGGTACCCCTTCCCCCGGATTTAGAATACTACAGAGCAATGCTCTTCTACGCAGTCATACACATATTTAAAGTTAAATAATCTGCCTTTCAATAATATTCAATCCAGGCATTGTTGTTCGGCCTTTGTAGAAAGAATTTGTCGTACTCCTAAGCCATTTCTCGTTATTTTGGTGGTATCACGTTATCCAATGCCATGACCAATGATGCCTTAGTTTCAGTCCAAAGTAGGCTTACCAGCAGTATTAGTATTTCGTTTGTACCAACTGTACTTTGGTCCCTCCTGAAAAACTCACACGCAGTGGCACAATTTTGGCCACGTAAGGGAAATACACGAATGTGCCACAACTCTTATCAGCTGCTTAGCGGCATCACATCTACTCTCGTTATCGTTGAGTTGGTCAAAGCTTCTATAAACACCGTCTTTGCGCTGGCATACCACGTCTGTTAAGCTGTCGGCAAAATTCAACACTAATTGTTTAACGCCACCACACATATATCAACATAATGGCAAGAATTTCCCTTATGGTAAGGACGTCGGCTCCTTGCATGGCTTTTAAGCAAAATATAAAGATGGGGGCTTCTGAAATAAATGTAGCACTGGCTCTTTCGCAAGGGGCATTTTGATGCTTGGATCTTCGATATCTGGCCCTAGAACATTCAACAAGATCAACACTGCTTACAAAATTTGAGCGCTCCGAGTTTCATTTACAATTCTAACAAGCTTCAGAGCGTTTATTCTACAGCTGCTTTTTACTTCCGAATATAGAAGTGGCGGTATTCGCCAGACTGCAAAGTATAATGTACCCAAAAATTTGTGGGTGAAAATTAATGTAGATTACTGCAGCAGCTTTGGTTATGTTATTTGGTTGGTTGACATATGAGCAAAATGCGCTATTGCACGTGCCAATTTAGCTGCTGCTTACCGAGAAATTCGAGTCATAATATTCCACTCGTGAAAAATTACGAAATGTGAAATTCAGGAAAGAAAATTGAAATATTTATAGCTGGAAAGAAAAGGTCTTTGTCGCCACATCCCGACCTTTGCCCAAAAAAGATTCAAATTTGCTTAAAATTGTACATACATTTTGCATATGCCTCTTGGAGATGAACAGGTTGTTAAAATAGTATTCGGTTAGCGGGATGGTGTAGGAATCCCACTGCACAGTTTGTGATGGCGCAGTTTTTGTCACCAGGAATGAAACTCATGAGTTTTGAACTCAGCTAGTTCCTACGAGCGAAGGGGGTTCAGTTGAAGTGTGGGCAAGTTTAATACATTGCTACGCAGAGGAAGAGTTTGTGCATAGCCTATGTATACATCACATTGGGACATGTGCGAGGTACTATCCGAAAGAAGATGACGGTAGCACGTTCGCACTCAGGTAACGAGCTAGACGGCGAAGTAGCAGAGGATCTTTCGTCTTGCCTGCGCAGTGCTCTCAGGATTGTAAATACACTGTGTGGATATCTCTTGTACCGCTTGGCTTCACGTCTGCCTTCACGCCACCGTAACATCTTGGTGGAGGTTGCCAGACATCCCCTCCTTCTCGTCTCAGCTATCCGATTCTGAAGGCATCGTGACCCTTCATCACGTATCTCCGAAGCGGGCGCCATATTACTCCTGCCAGCATGGCTCCACTAGCCGCGTTTAGATGAATGCGACAAGTGGCGCATCGCATCGCATCGCATCAATTTTCTATCGCATCGCATCCATGTAAACGGGGCTAATGCGCTCGGAAAGCGCGACGCATTAATGCGCCAGACCGGGGTGGATTGAGACGCGTAAGTCGACTTTCGAAGTGCATGTAAACGCGAGCGCATCGCATTAGAAATTATGTCGACAAGGAAAGTAAGCCCTGCAAACGCAGCTTTGCATTTAAAAACGTCTAAATCGAGTGTAAGACGCCAGAAAATGCGAGTCGTGAAGAAAGAACAGAACCAGCCGTGCCGAAAGCTTTGGAAGCGCCAGAAACGCTGCTTTCCCTTCGATGTGCGACACGGTATGGCGCCACCATCGCACCAGGGGTAAGGCGCTACATGTAAACGCTAGCGCATCGCATTACTCGTGATGCGCTAGGAAATCTGACGCGCTGCTATCGCATTCTGTCGCATTCATGTAAACGCGGCTACTGAGCGAGTCGTTGACTCCACTGGTCGTCGTTTCGCAGCCCCGCGAGCCCGGTTTCTTCACAGCACTGACGATGTTGACGCCGAAGATTGGACAAAGCGCTACGAGCGGATAAGCGCCCACAACCGTTGGGACCCTACGTTCATGCTTGCCAATCTTCTTTTCTCCTTGAGAGGTGCGGCACTCACGTGGTATAAAACCAATGAAGCCAGGTTAACCAGCTGGGACTTCTGTAAATCCGAACTCTTGAGAATATTCGGCAATCCCATCCAACGTCAGCTACGCGGAAAAACAGAACTTGCATCCCGTGCCCAGACATCGACCGAACTGTATGTTTACTATATTGTCACGAAGACAAAGACGAAGCAGTTGTCTTGAATGAGAAATACGTTTATTGGAGCGAACTTGTGCTCCCCTAACAACTCAAAAGAATACAGGGGCGGCGAAGCAGCGGTCAACAAAGTGACTTGCACAGGCGAGTGTCGTCGGATCGAATGCCCCGGCGTCCGCACTGCAGGCTTTTTATCTTTCGGCGCGCGTGGTTCTCGAAACGTCGATTCGCATCGAGAACATAGTAGATCCAAGAAGATTATTCTGGGCTGTTCACGTTAGATCGGAATGCTCTCCCTGTCACAACAGATAACACATGCGGCACAGAAAGAAAGAATGGAACACGCGCTTCCCTTGGCGCAGAGATAACGCAGACCGGCGCAGCCGGGCGGTAAAAGCAAAACACAAATAAACAAACCCAATGTATGGTTCGCGGCAATATTCACGACGTTCTGGCTATCTACCTTAAGGTCGACGAGAAGATTATTGAGCAGGACAAGTTTGGGCATGTGCTTAAGGGAACAGCTGACGACGCTTTTCACTTGCTAATGTGTAAGGGCTGTACTACAGTCAATGCCACCTTAAACGAATGCTGACTGTTCGAACAAGCGAAGAGCCGCCGTATCACGCAGCAGTTCCAATGGTGGCCCAACACCGCTGCGACTTCTTCCTGCAAGCCACCAACCCCCCAGCCGTTTTCGTCCGCGACGTCCGACCACGACTCCCTCGAACACACCGTCCAAAGGATAGTGCGCCGCGAACTGGAAGCCACTGCTCCTGCCGTTACTCTGCCCCATGCGGTCGACAGCCCTGTTCCAGCCATATCGCTGATTGAAGCTGTCGTTCGAGACGAAATTAGCAAAATGGGTCTCCAGCAAGTAATTTCAGTCTTCCTGCCGGCCGCCACAGTTATGCTCCACCTGGACCTCGCTATGTGTCCGGCCTTCCACGCTACCGAAATCCCGCTGACTAGAGAACAGCCGACGATAAGCCTATCTGTTTCACCTCTCGCCGCGTTGGCCATGTCGCTCGGTACCGTCAGAATCATTGGCTTCGAGTTTCCAGGAACAACTCTGCAGAGCGTTTCCTCGACTGACGTGCCCCGCCGTTTTTCCCCTCGCACGTCGCTAGAATCCGTCGCTAATGCCGCTGGCTCTGCCTCCCAATTTGTACGCTCGCCCCCGACGCCGCGCCACCAGTCACGTTCGCCGCAGCGCCGACACCTTTCACCATCAGCACCCCGTCGACGCTTCTCACCGGAAAACTTATGGATGCAGCGCCCAGAGGTGACGCTGCATTCCGACCCCAGCCCGAAAATTCTCTTTTGACGTCACCGACTAGAGACAATTTAATCGACGTTGATGTAGATGGTGCTCTGATGACCGCTCTTATAGACACTGGCGCACATATCTCTATTATGACTGCTCCCCTTCGTTATCGCCTCCGTAAAGTTTTGACGCCAACCATGTCGCATGTCCGCGTCGCTGATGGAGGGACACCGCCCGTTACCGGAATGTGCACGACCCGTGTGACCATTGCGGGTCACACAACGACCGTCGTGTTTTCTGTTTTAGAAACGTGCACGGATGCTTTGATCCTGGGCCTTGACTTTTTGTCGGAACATTCTGCACTAATAGATTCCGCAACGGGTTTGCTACGCCTCGAAGTACCCCTTTCGCCCGATGCTGAAGACGCCCCAGTTTCCCCGTCGTTATGCTCAGCTTAGTTCATCCGTCTGCGCCCTGAAGCCGTCACCGATGTTCCCTTGTCCTCCCGCCACCCTCTCCCTGACGGTGCGTACCTCGTGCCCCCTCCCACCAACCTTCTAACGCGCAATGTGATCCTGCCGAACTCTGTCGTAACCACCGAAAACATGCAGACCATCCTTACAATTCTGAATTTTGGATTGCATTCCCAAGTACTTCCCCGAGGAATTTCACTCACCTCAGTTTCTCCGCTGCACGACATCGAAATTTCTGCGCTACCCGTCGACACTTCTCTACCGGCTTCCTCGCGAACTTAGCGGAGATATTTGTCACAATGATCAGTTCCGAACTTTCACGACCACAAGCCCGAGAAATACGCGCGCTTCTTCTATCGTACTGTGACATTTCTGACTTCCAGAACCGCCCCTTGGGTCAAACACATGAAGTAAAGCACCGGATTGACACAGGTGAAGCCAGGCCACTCGGCAGGCGACCTTATCGAGTGTCCCATGCGGAACGTGATGTAATCCAAAAAGAAGCAGGAAAAAATGTTCGATAAAGACATGATCGAGCCTTCCTACAGCCCGTGGGCGTCCCCAGTAGTTCTGGTGAAAAAGAAAGACGGCACTTGGCGCTTCTGCGTCGACTACCGCCACCTCAACAAAATAACCAACAATTACGTATACCACTGCCCAGAATAGACGACGCCCTCGACTGATGGTCTTTACCAATTACACGTGATCCCGTTTGTGTTGTGCAATGCGCCAGCGACCTTCGAAAGGCACGGATTCAAATGGTCGACGTGCTTGTGTTACTTGGACGGCGTGATTGTATTTTCACCATTATTCGAAACTCACCTATCTCACCTTTTAGACATTCTTTCCCTTTCCGACGTGCTGGCCTACAACTAAAGTCTTCTAAATGTCGATTTGCTCGCCGCTGCATTACGATCCTCGGCCATCTCGTCGGCGCTGAAGGAGTTCAGCCTGACCCAGACAAAGTCAACGCCGTGAATAACTTCCCGGTTCCATGTTCTGCAGACGCCATCCGTAGCTTTCTCGGACTTTGTTCCTATTTTAGACGTTTCATCAAAAGCTTCGCTGAAATCGCCCGTCCTCTCACTGACCTTCTCGAGAAAGACGTCAAGTTCTTCCGGGGTATCGACCAAGATAAAGCTTTTAACACCCTAGTATCCCTCCTTACGTCCTCCCCAGTTTTAGCCCACTTCAACGCTACCGCTCCTACCGAAGTGCTAACCGATGCCAGCGGTCATGGGATCGGCGCCGTACTGGCTCAACGCCAGGGTGCCCACGACCGCGTTATCACGTACGCCAGTCGCCTCCTCTCCTCTGCCGAACGCAACTACTCTATCACCGAGCGGGAATGCCTTGCGCTTCTGGGGGCCATTGGCAAGTTTCGCCCCTACCTATATGGACGGCCCTTCACTGTCATCACCGATCATCACGCGTTATGTTGGCTCTCTTCGTTGAAAGATCCCACCGCACGCTTGGGTCGCTGGGCACTACGCCTTCAAGACTATTCCTTCTCCACCGTCTACAAGTCTGGTCGCCTTCGTCAAGACGCTGACTGTCTATCTCGTTACCCAGTTGACCCTCCCGAACCTCTGCCCCAATCCTGCTTGCTTTTCATTTCGGGATTACTCCACATCGGTAATGAGCAGCGTCGCGACCATTCTTTGAAATCCAGCATAGACAGTCTCACCATCGGCTCCCCTCCACCTACCATGCATCTGTTTCGACTACAGGAAGACATCCTTTGCCGCCAGAATCTCCGTCCAGATGGCCCGGAGCTCCTGCTTGTTGTCCCTAACCACCTTCGTTTAGACATCCTCAAAGAATTTCACAACCTAACTACGGCTGGTCACCTGGGTATTTACTGTACGTACGACCGTGTGCGTCGTCGATTTTTTTTGCCCGACTTTTACCGTTCTGTCCAACGTTATGTGGCCACGTGCGACCTATGCCAACGTCGCAAGAAGCCCACCGCCTCACCGCCCGGTCTCCTACAACCGTTAGACATCCCCACTGAGCCCTTTTATCGTGTTGGAGTCGATCTCCTCGGTCCGTTCCCGGTGTCGACCTCGGGCAACAAGTGGATAGCAGTCGCCACCGATTACGCGACTCACTACGCCTGTACCCGTGCTCTTCCTACCAGCTCCGCATCCGATGTTGCCGACTTCCTTCTACGCGATGTCATTCTTCGCCATGGAGGACCTCGCCAGCTTCTTACTGATCGAGGCCGCTATTTCTTGTCCCGAGTTGTTGATGACCTTCTCCATGCGGCGGAACACAACACAAAGTCACAACTGCTTACCACCCGCAGACCAACGGTCTCACGGGGAGGCTCAACCGGTCGCTTAAAGAGGTGTTGTACATGTACGTCTCCACCGACCATCGCGACTGGGACGTGGCGTTGCCTTACGTCACGTTCGCTTGCAATTCGTCCCGTCACGACACTTCAGGCTCGTCCCCATTCTACTTGCGCTACGGTCGCGAGCCATCTTTGCCGCTTGACACCCTTTTACCGCCTTCTCAGCCCATAACTGAGTATGCCGAAGCCGCCATCGCTCGTGCCGACCAAGCTCGCCAAGTTGCGCGCTCTAACCTCCTCTCATCACAAGTCTCACAAAAGGCGCGCTACGACTCACGACACGGAAACCTTTACTTTCCGCCGGAATCACTTGTTCTGGTGTGGTCGCTGTCGCGCCGCGCGGGACTTTCTGAAAAAACTCCTCTTTCTCTTTCCTGGTCCTTACCGTGTCATCCTACAAGCCACCGATGTCACGTACGAAACATCAGCGGCCGCGTCATCGCCAACTTCCCACCGCACAACAACGGCAGTTGTTCACGTAGCCCGCCTGAAACCGCACCATGATCCACGACCGCCGTCGCTATAATTAGCACGGAGACGGCGCTTTCTGCCGCGGGGGTTATGCTACGCAGAGGAAGAGTTTGTGCATAACCTATGTATGTATCACATACATAGATGTGTGAGGTACTAGTCGAAAGACGACGGCGGTAGCGCGTTCGGACACTGGTAACGAGCAAGACAGCGAAGTAGAAGAGGATCTTTCCCCTTGCCTGCGCGGTGCTCTCAGGATTGTAAATACACTGTGTGGATACCTCTTGTACCGCTTGGTTTCACGTCTTCCTTCACATCACTGTAACAATATTTTCACTTTAGAGCTCAACGACCCCCCCCCCCCCCCCCAAAAAAAAAACGAGCCCTCTTTGCGCATTTGAGAAAGGCCAAGAAAACCTTTTAGTGAGCAAAATAGTAAGACTGGGACCATAGTCCAAAAATCTGTGTTTGTTTCTACGTCTTCTCCATGGGCACCAAAAGGTTTTGGGTTTACAGTTGAGAGTTCTAGAGGCTGCTATACGCTCCTATAATGGATCCGCACATAGAATATTACACGCAATGCAAGACAATGCAAGGGCTGCTCTCAATGATTTGAAATAGCCGCCAACGACGCACCGCGATGACGTATGCGGTGACGTACGACCGCAACTGCGGAAGAAGCGCGTAAATCACCTGATATAGTCGCCCCGTAAAATTTTATCGCGCTGCTTTCATGCAACCGAATCTATTTGTTTTCCCATTGTTCCAGTATAGGTTGTAAATTTGCGATAAATGGACAACATTGTTGTCATGATGACGTCGTAAAGTTGTACTGCAACGAATATTGGAAGTATCGCTGAAAACGTTGGTGAACATGAAATCAGTGGCACGGCTCACCCCGCCATCGCTATTTGACAGATGACTGCTTTGTATGTATGTACTGCGCGTAAGCAATGTGTGCGATTTTGACCTTGCGTTTGTGTGCGGTCGTAGTGTTTGCGCTATGGTTCAGTGTCTTGGAGTAATGAAGGTGATTTGAATACCATTCGCAGCAACGCATACCGCGCACGAGTGCTTTTTTTACTTTTGGTACCTGTACATGAGGTTTACAGCAAGGATGATGAACCGAGTTGGACTTCGTGTATACGCGTCGACGGGCGATCGGCTTAATAAATGCATAATTTTGTCGCAAGTGAACACTGCACACAGCCACCCTGAGCCTTGCACACAACGCAGCCTCGTTGTTGTAAACCTTTCCAAAGCTTTTATGTGTTCACACCTTGTAATAATTTCCATGACATGGGAATACAAATATGAGCCCGGTCACATTATACGGATCGGTTAGCTTCGCCAACATAGACAACAAACTTTTATTCAAAATATTGGCAAAAAGATAAAACATTAGCAATACAATACCTGGCTCACACCAAAGGTATGAAATCAAAAAAACTATCTCTACGAACATTCACAAGGAGAGGTGCGTGTTGCACTCCTCTGACGCCATGTGTGATGCCTTCGCACTGCCTCTGATCGACCTCGATAAAGGGTTTGATAGGGTCCCCACTCTAGTGCTCCATTACGTCACAGTCAAACAGTAATAGCGGATGCGTTTGGGAATGGCGTATCATTTGCGCATTTGAGATACCTATTATGCGAGCCTGGCACTGTTGTAGAAAGTTTCAAACTTGTAAATTTTCAGAAAATCCCCAAAATTGCCAGAGTGCCACAATAAAAGGTAAGGTTGATCACAAAAAAAGTTCATGCGGATACCAAATACTGAATCTGTTGTAATGCGAAAGCATTACAATTTATTTTAGGCAGCCTGGGAACTATGGCCACAGGGGTGAGGGGCTTCTTTCTAAGGTCCTAAAAGGACAGATAACCGATTTTTGTCGAGTATATATTCTCCATCCCGTATGGAAGGGCATCACATAAAACACCTTGACGAGAAACGCTTTTCCTGGTAACGCTCTAGAACTTTTTAAATCGAAATTTTTAGATCTACGAGCCGTATGTGTCCCTCGCGTGTTTCCGTCTCCAAAACGCCGTAACACCAAAACTTCCGGTGACGTCACACAAAAATAAAAAACAAAAAACAAATACGCAGAAGCCGTTTATGCATTGAGTAGTAATAAGGATACTCATAAAAAGTAAAAATATTGCTGCGCGTGTAAGCATTTGCATCGAAACATTTCACGCATTAACGAAAGTGGGGCGGATGCGCCACGAGCGCCTACTAGTGGCACTAGTGGTAGAAAGCACCCGTAAAAAAAAAAAAAAGAAACAATGGCGTTTTCTGATGTGCGATTCGTCCCACGAAGTTTGTGTAGGAACTGTACGAATGTAGTGCATCATAAGGCTCTAAAGTCGTCTGCGCCGTGTGTGTCTTGCCGAGTCGTCATTTGTGCGTGAGGAAGTCGTGGTGGGCTGTTTTTACTCGTAGCGTCGTCACCTATCTCCTGCCGAGAATGTCCTGGCTTTATTTGTTGCTGGTGTGTTGTGTGTCTGTGTAAAATTTCCCTGATGGAATTTGAGTGGCTTTGTTCTACGACAGTAGTGGTGAGAAGCTACAAGGGTTCTTTTTCTGGCTGTGAACATGGGCTCACCCGACGTTAAACGTGAGGCCTACGTAGCTGGTGTTACAACTCACATTCTAGTTCACTCTAATGACAACGGAAGGTATCCTTTACGGAGTGGTTTCGCAGGTTGCTCTGGGCGGTAGTACAATCGGAGCAACGATGCGTTTTTATCCTGTACACAATCGTCTGAGACTGCGTATCTTACAAACAAAGCACTATGAACGAGCGCGAATATTGTTCAGGTAATCAAATGCGCTGGCGTTATATAGAGTGTTTCATGACTGCTATGGACTATGGTTGTTCGTAAGCATAAGTAGTTATGTCGGCTGTACAGATGCACTGCACTGCACATCGTGTGTGTGTGTGTGCGTGCGTGCGCGCGCGCGCGCGTGTGTGTGTGTGTGTGTGTACGCATATTACAGAGGTGGTGCCACATGTTGGCATCTACGGATAATATGGTGGCACCTGGTGCTTCTGCGAGCCACTACATCTTTCCCTCCCGGGGAACAAACAATCAGTAGACTAGACAGTACTGTCTGCACAAATCACCAATACGGTCATTGTTTGTGTGCAGAAATCACCAATACAGTCACTGTCTGTATGAGCCCTGACAGCTGTCGAATCACTGCACGTAATCTTGGAAGTGCACTGGAGGTCTGCGATTTTTCCTGGGCCGGTCAGGTGGTGGCCCTGGCATTGAGTCCATTTCCCTCTACCGGTACACTGCACTCCTCAGTGCCAGAGCCTGGAGCCAGACTTTGTGGCTGCGAACCTTGCGCCTGTGGTGGGCTCGGTGGCACATGTGATGGTACAGCGCATGAAGACGCAAGTTGATCTGCGGATGAACTCGCAGATTGTGTTTGTGGCGGACCCCCAGGTGCAGTGATCCAAGTCTTCGATGGTGCAGCTGTACTTTGGTAGTCCGTCAACAGGGGCATGTTGTACGTGCAAGAGTTGTCCTTAGTTTCTTGCCCTGGTGATGCCTCTTTTGGTACTGCTGATAGCTGTGAAGCGTTCCAAGTTAGACCGTCTTCCAGATAGAAGGACCAGTGGCCAATTTTTTTGAGGATTTTTAATAGTGGTCCATAACTTGGAGCCAGGAACTGGCCCAGGAACTGGTTTCTTCACTCGTATGTAGGTGCCAACTTGGAACTTGCGGACTCTTGCAGCTCGCTGTTGCTCAGCGTATGCCTTACTTTTTCGTTCACACTCTGGGACTCTTTTTCCTAGCGGGCTCATCTCCCGTGAAGGATTTGTGCTGAAGTCAGCTGTCAGCTGACCAATGACGTCCAAAGAAGTTCTCATGTGTCGGCCATGTAGAAGAACGGCCGGGGAGAGACCGGTGGTGCTGCGAGGGGTGGCTCTGTATACTCCCAAGTACTCAGTCACAGTTTCCTTCACTGGACGCTGCTCGAGCAGAGCCAGTTGAATGTATGACTTCAGTATACGATCAAATCTCAACGAGACCACTTGCCTGTGGGTTGTACACGGCAGAAAAGATGTGGTTGATTCCACGGTCTTCAAGGAAGGACTCAAATTCCCTTGATGTGAAGTCGACCATGAACAGACACTATTTCAGTAGGGTAACCCTCACGTACGAAGAGTGCTAGAAGCAACTTCGTCACCGTGTGAGTGGTAGCGTCAGTGCAAAAAGCCACTTCGGGCCATTTTGAAAAATAATCAACTACTTAAATGGCAAATCGGTAGTCTCCAGGTGCACACTGAAAAGGAGCAACAACGTCAATAGCTATCTTGTCTCAGGGTTTGTCAGGAAGAGGATTTGGCTGAAGTGGTGTGGGTGAGATCTTGGCACTTTTTTCCGCATGCTGACAAACGGAACTGCGGATAGCTGTTTCATCATGTTTGCCGAACCCTGGCCATCATACTTCTCTTGTAGGCATTGTTTGGTTTTCACGATATGAGGGTGGGATTTGTGAGCCAGCTGGACAAAACTTGCTGTGAGCTTGACAGGAACTGCGATGCGCTTAGTACGGAAGAGCATGCCATCAACTGCTGTCAACTCCTTTTGGACTTCATAGTATGGAGTCAGCTTAGGTGCCTGATTCTTGCGGGGCGGCCACGATGTCTGCACGTAACGGGAAACTTCTCGTAGAGTGTTATCCTCCACTGTCGCTTGTCTCAGTTCATCTTGACGTACAGACGTCACCAGAGACACTATTTCTTCAGACTCGCGTGGTTTCGTGGTGGGCGGTGACAACTTGTTTGAGTGCTGTGGATGCATTTCGGGGCGTAGCATTTTGGGGCCTTGTGTTAATGTTTTACTTGGTTTGTGTCAATGTTTGGCCACAGTAAGGCAGTGTAATTCTGTGCCCACAATCTGGAGGCCAAAAGCTTGTACGGCATCAATACCCAGAGGTGATGTTCCACTTGGGTAATGTGGAAAGTCACTACAGCTGTTTCCGATTTGTGCACAGTAAGGGCAGGGAACTGTCCACGCACAGGAATTTGTCGACGTGAAAAATCCAGTAATGTTAGTTGCGATTTCTTCAGCTCAGCTTGGTCTCTGAACAGGTTTTGAAAGCTTTGTTCTCCCATTATCCATACAGCTGACCGTGTCCACTAAAAATTTTATGATGTGCCGGGGTGATGCCAGAGAAACAGGTTGAACCCCGACATCAAAGTAGACACCCGTACGCCTAATTATCAGTGTGAACAGTAAGAATGTTCATGACACTCTCAGCGTCTTCGAACAATTTCGGCGACTCTTCCACACCCGCGACGCAAACTTCGACAGTACTGTTGAAAGTGACCTCGAGGCGGCCACACGTGAAGCAGGTTCAACCGCGGGCTACGGAGGTTGACAGTTGTCACTTTTGTGCGCCGCAATTTCCACACGCGGCTGTGTTTCTGGAGTACGGGATGACAGCGCCACTACATAGGACACTACAGTAGTATTCTTTACAAGTTATGAAAAAGGAACCAAAGACATTGCTGGATTTGGACCCCGTCATTGCCGAAAGCTGAAAGTGTGGCCCCGCGGCATTACTTCACATGTTTTTGATAAATTGATTTTAAAAATCCACTTACACACAGTGTTTCATTATGCCTGCTACGCTGCTGGTTCGTTGTTCCCGTTGCTAATGAAAGTGGCATCAAAGGGGCCGACTAAGGGTGTACTGATCTCAAATTGCCGTTATTTTGTTGGCAGTGTTGGATTCTGTCTGAAGTGTCGTCAGCTATTAAAGTTATTTTGGAATTGTGCAGTGCATTTCTGAGAAATGAACCCAGCAGTTTATCTTTCCTTTATTTTTCTTCAGAGTTTGTAAAATGACCTTCGTGAGCAATAAAAATGTGCTTCATAGTGATGGCTGGAGTTTCATGATTACATTTTGGTGCTTGTGCAGTTTAACAGTAGAGTATAAATTTTTCCAAAGGAGTTTACAAAGTGTATTGGCAAACAGTCAGGTGTCCAGCGTCCCCTTACAACGATAGAGCCATTATTCTACCAAGTGGGACAATTTTGTCAGAGACTTCCCATAAATCTTTAGTTTGTTTAGATTCAACACCTCTTCCATACACTTGGAAGGTATTATTGTTCTAGCAACTATGACGAGTTGGAGGGGCTTTAGAGTGATGTGTCACTGATTTTCAAGCATGCACAGTTGCATCTGATTATGCAGCTGCTGTAAGAATGGAAAATGATGCGGCATATCAGAATAGTTCAGGACCTTAGCACTTCATGTTGCTGCATTTCAAGAATATTCTGGTTGTACAGCTCCAGTAAGAATAGGAACCGGTTGCCCAGCAGGTTGCAATGGTTTGATGTCAGTCCTTCGAGGTGCTAATGTTGCTCCTTTGCAGAGGTGGGCTGTTGCTTCTGACTAGAAGGCTACGGCAAGAATTGCAGACTTATGTAGTACGCTGGAATGGATTCATGTGAGGCCCTCGGGCTGTAAAGCCGCTGCTTCTCAAGCACACCTCTTGTTTACAGCCATGAAGCCGCGGTAAGAGAACATGCCAGGGCTTGAGACTGTGAAGTTGGTGCTTCTCATGAACACAACAGTGTAATTTTTGTATAGGACCCACACCTCCACCATCACCTTTGCCAGCTCTCCCAGTATTGGCGTTTTCAATGTGCGTGCACAGCCTGGACAGCTTTCATGGTGCGGAAAACACTACTCGAACACTGCCCCATGAAATAATTTTCTTTATGTTGTGCGACGGCTTATGAAGATACGGCATCACTTTCACGTTGTTTTCATGGGGATTGTGCATTTTCGTTTTGCCTTTTAAACTTAATACAGAGGCAGTCTGCAACTGCCTTAAGCACTGGTGTCAGAAAAGCCTATGAGTCTGGCGGTCAGTGTGTTCCTGGATTACGTGGACACAACTTTTCTGCAGTGCACTGCAGAAACGGAATGTGGCTATGCCTCATCAGCGATGGCTCAGAGGTACTGCACTTGCCTCATATGGGGGAAGTACTGGGTTCGAATCTGCGCACCGCCGGGCACCCACTGGTTTCTCTAATGGGTACAGGTGTCCCTGGTCGAGCGCGGACTTTTGAAAGGATAACTCACGCCTGGAAAGCTGCCTTTACCCTTGCGAGGGGCTTCCGACCTTTGTCAATCTGGTGGGGCCCCGGCCTTCTACAGCACCGCATTGCCGAAGGGAGGAAGAGTCTGGCGGCATGTCCTACCACAGGCGGTTACTGAGTAGAGTGTGCAGCGTAGCTGTGGAAGTCACCATGTGCATTCGTGTGCCTTGGTGGTGCCGGGCACCTATTGAGAAAATAGGTACAAGCCTGGTGCTCGGCCCTTGTTACCACTAGAAGATGCTCCTGGCGTGTGACTACACTTGAAAAGTTGACCCAGCTTGTACAGGAATCACCTCTATGCAATTAGGTGGCTAGAAAGTGCAATTTTGTTTTTGGTTTGTGTCCCCACACGATTGATAAAATCAATATAAGAAAAAGGGACTGCTAGCACACATCTTCACCTCAAAAATTGCAATTAATGGGACAAAAAGTCTACGCCAATTGTAGCAAAAACTGGAAAGCGGCAATAAAGTACATAAGTAGTTTACTGAAACACTGGCACTGTCGCCAATTACTGAAATTTTAGAAATTGGAGCTGAGTTGGTGGTAGATAGCGGCATTGGAGTTGTAGAGAATAAGTGAAAAAGTTTTGTCAGTGGCACCTGCATGATTTCGGTGACACAGGTTTTGGGAATTACATTCTCAGATGTAGGCTATAATTTATATTTTAAGCACTTGCAATGCAGCCTACTAGGGAATGGTGCTATGAGATGCCCCGTACCCTACACTGTACCAACAAAGTGACGTGACTCTGGTCTCTGAACCACTGTTAGATGGTACGGTCAATAAACAAAACCGTTCGCAAATGACAGTCAACAGGTGCAGTTTAATTTTAACGCTCTCTTTATCTGCTTTTGCTGCTAACCTTCCAATTTTGACACATACGCGTTCTGGGGAAATAGAAATTTCGAGAAATGTGAGCACGGCCCCTGCAAAAATGGTCCCAACTCAGCGATTATATCACCGTTTGTTAGCTGGCTGAGAAAGAAATCGTGCAATGTACTTTCCGCCCTTGCATTTCAGAAATAAAATACACAGAACTACAACTTTTTCGGAGGCTGTGTTTTTGTTCGTGAACTTGACTAAAAATAGTTACTACAGGTGCAGGATGCGCTCTTTATTAAGCGAAGATAAGGTGACGGGGATTTCGAGAAAGCCCTTGCTTATATATCGTTCCGTCTACTCGGAACGCCAAGCAGCCTTCCCGGCTCACAACTCGCATAGAAGGCAGTCTGTGTGCATTTTTACCATACCGCTACCGCTCACTGTTAATTAGTAAATACCCTTAATAATTACATTGATAATTACAGGTTCGGCGACGGGCCTCGGGGCAAGCAACCGCACTGAAATGGTCCATGTGAAAAGCTTGGCATACTGCTGAACAACAATGCGATCACAACCATCACAACCATTGTCACTCGAGAATGTAAACACAAGCAGCGCGCCATCGCCTCCTGTACGATGATCGCGCTCGCATGGCGCTCGCCCGCTGTTTATTATTATATTATTATTATTTGTTTTATAACTGCTGCTACCACTAGTAGGCGCTCGTGGCGCATCCGCCCCACTTTCGTTAATGCGTGAAACGTTTCGATGCAAATGCTTACACATGCAGCAATATTTTTACTTTTTATGAGTATCCTTATTACTACTTAATGCATAAACGGCTTCTGCGTATTTGTTTTTTGTTTTTTATTTTTGTGTGACGTCACCGGAAGTTTTGGTGTTACGGCGTTTTGGAGACGGAAACACGCGTGTCCCTCCCAAATCTTTTGCTGGCAACCATGACATCGAGTAGCTCGGCAACATACATTTGTCGGAATGCGAAATGAAACACAATATTTCAAAACTTGTCCCCGGCTAAAAAAGTTTGATTCGCAGGCTTTCCTGTTCCTTTAGTGTTTTTTTTTTTTAATGAAACGGTCTATTTTACAGGAATGCGAAATCTGTTGGGATAGACGATAGGTATAATCTGGCTTCACGATGTGGAGGTGGGAAGTTCGTTTCTCCCCGGGCGCGACGTTTTTTTTAAAGCTGCAATTGGCGTATTTTGAAACTGAAATCGAATATTTTGGCAGAAAAAACGCCCTTGGTTCAGGCAGAATCCTCAAAGCTCCTTCACTGGGTCTGTTTACTGAACGCTGCCGTTGATTCTGAGCATGGAGGCTCAGTTAGGAACACAGATCCACACAGCGACGGCGGGCGGCGTGTCTTAAAAGATTTCAAAATAATGCTAAAAATATATACATAGAATTCAAACTTACACAAATATTTGTGTTCAAAGGTTTTCAATGACTGAATAAATGTTTCAGCAGTCACAGAAGCTGCTAGGTTTGCAGGTTACGTGACAGGGACACATATTGTAGGGTCAAGTTTCGACACTACGAACCGTCACCCTTCCGATTTCAGGAAGTTTGCTGCCAAATTAAAATTATTTCCACCAATTTGTTTAGAAATTGCTTGTGGTTACCGGGCTATACCGGGTGTTTCAGTGAACACTTTCAAAAATTCTTGAGGGTAGGCTTTTCAAGAAAAATAGGAATTCTCTGAAGGAACAAGCTATCAGGTTTGGCGGACGTCAGAAGTTATGAGAAACATGCGAATTAATAGTTAATTAACTAAAACTGTCTAATGAACTTTTTTATGTGGCGAAGTTTGGCGGTTATTGCCAATGGCGAGTTTGTAGCCACGGAGACGACGATAACCGATCAGTTTTTAAAGCAAAGGAAAATACACTCTGTAGAGCCCTGCAGCCCGCGAAAATCAAGTATTTTTCCCCCATAAAACCGAAACGCAGCGCACATGGTGCGCCAGAAGTCTAGTGCAAACGCAATATTCGCTGATGACGTGTTGCGGTGACTGTGTCGCAAAATTCAAGAAGGATCTGGTGATTCCCCACGCTAGGGAATCAGGTGATATCAAGGCCATCGCCTCCTGTATTTTTTCAATGATTAGCGCTCACCTTACACCACGGCTAGCGTAATCTTTTATTTCGTTGGTAGGCGCAAGAAAGAGGGTGGCCATTGCCCACAACACGGTCCCTCGTGTCGGGAGCCCTGGTGGGCGTTGGTGACAGTTTTGCTTTTCTTTTTTTTTATTGTCTCGACCACATCTGACGTGGCTACCAGACGTGCAAGATGTGAAGCGTCACCATCCGTTCTTTTTTCGTTAGGTTTATCTGCTGTTCGTTTATAATCGCTGCGTGTTAGAAAGCGCATCAGACAAAGGAAAGGTTTGTTTGCTGGGCGAGGAGGGCTTTCGCGACTGTGGCTGCATGCTGAGGCTTCCTAGCTAGGGAAAATTGAACTTACATTTCGAATTGGCCTCCACATTCACTGAAAAACGTCACTAGCCGACGTTGCGTTCGCTCAACACTTCCAGCGCTCCTCGAGCGCCGAGTTTCGTTTTTGAGCGAAAAACGACGGCAGGTTTCCTCGCGCTGCGCTACAGGGCTTTAAACACCGACGTTTTCGTTGTTTTAAAAACTGATATGAAATCGTCTTCTCCAGGGCTACAAAATCCCCATTGAAAATAACCACCAAACACCGCTAATTAAGAAGTTCATTAGTAGAGTTTAATTACCCACCTAGCTAATGTGCACACCCTTGATACTATCTAGCGTCCGCCGCAGCTGGCAATCTTTTTCTGAAGAGGGTTTCTTTTTTTCTCGAAGAGCCTATTTTTAAGAATTTTTGAAAGTGTTCGCTGAAACACCCTGTATAAAACGCTGGCTTTCATATGAGCTAGAGAACATATACGCGACAAAAATCGGTTGTCTGTCCCTTTAAAATAAAAGTTCCCCTCCTAGGGTTCAAAAATGGGCTGTACGTTTCACTGCCGCTTCGTAGTCATGTTACTGCCTTTGTCCCATTTTCTGATTCGCTACATGCTTAGCGAGGGCCTCTGTTCTGGTAGTCTTGGTGCCAAAGGGAGCTTAAGAGGGTTCAACGCTGGTCGACCACTATCTACATGTCGTAGACACTAGAGTCACCGCCCGGGGGTTAAAAAGAAGGCCCCTTCACCCCGAGTAGTCCGAGTGGCGCTGGTTACCACCCCCAAGTGCAGGAAACAAAAATACCTTAACATAAATACCTGAGAAAGTGCTGGGGAACACAGCTTTGCCGGTAGCGTAGTGGTTATCGCATCCGACCGGTATTCTGGAGGTCGTGGGTTCAGATCCCACCCGGCTGGCATTTTTTCACCACTTTCTTTTCGACTCAAAAAATTCTTCATCTCTTTCTATGACCCACCACAACCTCCCCTTTGCTTTCCGAGGTTTTCTTGACTGCCAACCCTTATTTTCTGTCTTATTTCACGGAGCCCCTCATTTCCCACTTTCTGATTCGCCACATGCTTAGCGAGGGCCTCTGTTCTGGCGGTCTTGGTGCCAAAGGGAGCTTAAGAGGGTTCAACGCTGGTCGACCACTCTCGACATGTCGTAGACACTAGAGTCACGGCCCGGGGGTTAAAAAGAAAGTCCCCTTCACCCCGAGTAGTCCGAGTGGCGCTGGCCACCACCCCCAAGTGCAGGAAACAAAAATACCTTAACATAAATACCCGAGAAAGTGCTGGGGAAACAGCCCCGCCGGTAGCGTAGTTGGTATCGCACCAAACCGGTATTCTGGATGTCGTGGGTTCGGATCCCACCCGGCGGGCATTTTTTCACCACTTTCTTTTCGACTAAAAAAATTCTTCATCTCTTTTTATGACCCACCACAACCTCCCCTTTACTTTCCGAGGTTTTCTTGACTGCCAACTCTTATTTTCTGTCCTATTTCACGGAGCCCCTCATTTCCCATTTTCTGATTCGCTATATATATATATATATATATATATATATATATATATATATATATATATATATATATATATATATATATATATATATATATATATATATATATATATATATATATATATATATATATATATAAACCAAAGCCATTTTATTAAGAACAAAAATGGTTAAAACGCGGATCTTCCCCATTGCAACCTGAGTCCACGTATAAGTCCCGAATCCAAGGTGCTTCGCCCGTGTCGGAATGCGGCAATCAGTTAGACTTCGGCTTCATAATACGATGGACTCAGATTCGATTCAGATGAACGAAAGGGCTTTTTTTGAGGCGCTTGAAGTGTACGTTGGCTATGCTGCAGTGCATTGTGGCGATACGACGGCACAAGTCAGCCTTAGAAAGTTCCTGTTGATACATAAAACCCGTTGACAGCTGCACTTCAATTTCGCCGTGGACCGTGCCGTTATCAACAGTGAAGATTTATTCCCACGTCTCAAGATCTCACTTCGATGCCTCATAATATCGACAACATTGGTTGTTTTACCGGATCTTCTAGCGCCCATAATCGGCATGGCCGCGAGCTTCTCAAATGCAACCTTAGAGGAGCACGGAGAGATTCATCATCATCATCATCATCATCATCATGAGCAGCAGCAGCAGCTTATCTACACCCACTGCTTCATAGGCCTCCCCCATAGATCTCCAATTGCCGCGGTCCTGTGCTAACTGCAACCAATTTGTCCCCGCAAACTTCTTGATACCATCTGGCCATCTAACCATCTGCCGACCCCTGCCACGCTTGCCTTCTCTAGGAATCCAATCTATCACCCTTAATGTCCAACGGTTATCTTTCCTTCACATGAGATGCCCTGTCCACGCCTATTTCTCCTTCGCACTTTCTACTAATATATCCTTAACGCGCGTTTGTTCCCTGACCAACTGCGCTCTCTTATTGTCTCTTAGTGTTACACCTATCATCCTCCGTTCCATTGCTCGCTGAGTCGACCTCAATTTAAGCTGAACCTTTTTAGTGAGCCTCCAAGTTTTTGCCCCGTAGCTGAGTACCGGTAATATGCAGCTGTCTCACACTTTTTTCTTCGGGGACAATGGGAGGCTGTCATTCATCTTCAGGGAATGCCTACCGAATGCACTCCACCCCGTTCTTATCCTTTTAATTATCTCTCCCTCATGGTTGGGATCCGTGGTCACAACTTTGCCTAAGTAGATATATTCGCTTACCACTTCCACTGCCTCACCACCTATCCGAAACCGGTGTGCTGTGCCGAGGTTATTGATCATAACTTTGGTTTTCTGCGTATTAATTTTCAGGCCCACGTTTCCACTCTGTTTGTCCAGTGCGGTAAGCATGCTTGGAAATTAGTCCTCCGGGCTACTTAGCAAAGAAATATCATCAGCAAATCTGAGGTTGCTGAGGTATTCTCTATTAACCCTTACGCCCAACTTTTCCCAGTCCAATGTTCTTAATACCCCAGTAAGCATGATGTGAATAACTTTGTAGAGATTTTGTCTCCTTTTCTGATGCCTTTCCTTCTCGGTGTTTTACTGATGTACTTATGGACGACGATAATAGCTGTGGACCAATTGTAGATACCCTTTAATATTCTCATGTAATGCTCGTCTACACCCTAATTCCGTAATGCCTGAATGACTGCTGAGTTTTCGACTAGTCAAATGCTTCATCATAATCTATAAAGGCTATCTCTATCCCCTGAGTGATCGTAGGAATATGGTCTATTGCTGAATAGCCTTTACGATACCCTGCTGCTCAGAAAGATTACTTCGGCCCTTATGAAGCCGATAGAGATAAACACTTTTTTTGTTTATCTTTAGGCAGACACAGGACGTGAAGTAGCATACTACAAATGAGCGCCTGCTGTTCGCGTGCTTTGTGTGCACAGCTATGAGATGTATGACGTGTTTGCGACGTAATTAGTCCTCCTCTATATGAACGCTTTTGAATTGCAAAATAGTGTTGGGCTGGATTGTAGAGGGAAACAATTATCCCATCGGTAAATGGTATTTTCTCCCACTTTGCTTTAGACATGCAGGCCTATAATTGCTCTCTTTTTTCGCTGTGCGAATGAAAAATCCAAGGGATAAGCGTGGCGGAGGAACTGCAGCCTGCCGACCTGTCTGGACTTGAAGCACCTGTGATTAGTACACAGCAGGTACTTACTGAGGCTGTCTGAGGACAGCACGACACAAGGTACATTTTGGCGAAGCAGTGGAGTGATAATTCGATTTGCCGGGCAGCATAACCACTTAATTGAATCTCACCAAACGATTGACGGCACCTAAAAACCCTGCGATAGACTCATTTAATGCCAACGGAGATCTGCGAGTCGAGAACCAGCGGGGATCAGAGGTGGATGCGCCGGGAATGACAACAAACTCGTCAAAACAAGATCGTAAGCAACGTGCCGCAAACACAACGCTGACGAAAAACCATGTCGTTTGTCGCTGGCTGACGCCATAAATACGCAGCTACGGGGCGATGGAAAGCGTAACAGATTGCCTCTGCGGATATCTATTTAAAGAAGCTGGAAAAAACATACTCGCGGCTGTTAGTCGCTGGTGTGTTTGTTCGACGTCAGTCAACGTACTTTTTTAAGCCGTATTTTGTCACATTTTAATGATGCAGGAATCATCTCATTTGCTTTCTATCCTGAGATAAATTTTTCCTCTTTGAAGTGCTTCGAATGGCATGGGCTATTTTCGGGTGTAAACGGTTTGTTTCCAAAAAGATGCTAGCTTGCCCTTTTCGCTACAGCGAAACGAGATCACTTTCGTGGCCCTGTGGACTTTCAATCGAAAGTTTAACACGTGCACCGCCCGGCGTCTTTACCTTGTAACTTAATTTATAACCACAACGATATTTTCAGCAACTTCACCACAGGCTACGTCCTTACTGTGGCCCTATATGATTACATGCGAACATCTAGATGCTTTCACAGATGCATTATGCCCCTATGTGAGACCTGTTTCAAACTGTTGGTTTCACATCCCGCCTTTAGTTCACTTTTCGTGTAGAACTCACGGAAATTCACAAAAAAAGAGAACATTTTCCTTCAGCATCTAACTGGGTGATGTGAGTGCTTGGACAATCAGACCCTAATGGTGCAATGCCGCGGTCGTACCAAGAGCACACTGCATAACAAAAAGTGCCAGTTCACTGGTTCGGCGCTGGTTTCAGTCGGCAGGTGTGGCGGCGCAATCTACGTCTTCCGCCACCGACCGCGCAGAGGCAACTTTAGTGCCTGTGATATGTTGGAGTGGCGCCCCCTGGCTCTGACGTCGGCTTAGGGATTCGCGCCGCTGTCGTCTGCTACACCAGCGCCGGTGCTATACGCCTCGAGCGCGGCCTGTAGGGGCGCCACTGAAATCCCCCTAGCGGCCCGTTTCGAAAGCAGCCGCGGGAGTCCGCGCCCCGCTCCCCAGTGCCGCCGCTGCTTTTGCGGCACGTTCACGACTCAGATTTACCGTTTGTGGGCGTTTGAAATCCGTGTTTATGTGGAGCAGTCACTATGTTCGCAAATAAGGTGTGTTTACGAGAGTGTAAATGTTTCTGACGCGATCTTAGTGTGGTATATTCGGTCTGTATAAGCGCCAGGTATGTGCCACAGGCCAGCGTCGCGGAACCGGCGTGTGATAGAGCCGATTGTAGTTACACTGACCAGAATTTACTAGCCGTGTCTCCGTAACCACCGGTTCCTGAGATGTTCATGCTACGGCTATACACTACGATTTAAATCGGTTTTGTGCGCTTACATAATCAGCGGAGCACTCATACCTGACAGCACGCCAGTTACGTTTGCCAATATTGTACCTCAGATATTGATCACCACCATTTACAAGCCAGTCTGTGATAATTTCGGGAATATTCAACAAAAGTACGATGGAAAATTCAAAATTATACTCGGGGATCAGCACACGACAGAGTCGTCTTGTCGTGAGGTGAGCGCCCGCAAACATTCATCTGCTACATATATCCTCTGCGAGCAGCGCGGAGACGGGCTTAGAATTTAATCCGCGTCCGCGTCTAATGCTTCTTCGAAATATCGTCATATGGCACAGGGAGCCTGTAGAATAAAGCAGAAACGGGAATCAGAGGGCCTTATCACATGGCACACTCTTCCAAAGACCCCTTTCATCGCTTGTTGAAGTACCTACCTTGTATACTTCCAAAAATGCGTCCGCCATACGATCAGCTCTTCGTTGAAGTAGAAAAACAAAAGGAAAGTGAACGCGAGATTTGCGTGTGGGATTACTAAACCATTCATTGCTTGATTCCGCTCCGCATTTGTACACAGCGTCCCCCTCCCCTCCCCCCCACCGATGTCTCGCGAAAAAGCAGTGCATTTCGCGTATAGTTGGTCTAGTGAACCCTACCTGGCTTAAGTTTCGACGAACGTCTTTAGCATGTGAGAAGCTGCACTGTTTTTTTTTTTCATTTCTGTTAGAGCTATTATGTTTCTTAATTCCGCAGTTGCACAGCATTTTTTTCTCGTGTTTTCATTAACTTGCCTTGGTTCTTGCTATATGGCGTGTGTGGGCACATATTTAACGACGCACAGGCTTGGAATTTACTTATCATTTTCGCATGGTTTATATTCTTATAACAGGCATTAGTTATTGTCCTGGATTGAGTAATCACATCCCCGAAACACATTTTTCTGCGACGTATATATTCGAAACGAAGCCGCGTTCGTTGTCCACGCCGCAAAATGAAGCCAGCCTCTCATTGTGCAGTATCAGGTCTAAACGAGGCTACAGTAGAATTAATTTGTGCTTGAAGTATTCGGAGGTGACAGTGGTGATATGCTGCTGCCGTCGCCGACGCCCGGAAGAGCGGCGACGAAGCGCGCAGAACCGCGTCCCCGGGCAGCTCTTACAGGCGATCGCGTACTCTACGAAGACGCAGCTGCTTTTTAAGTGACCTAAACGTACTCTTTGCCTATAGACGTCACCGTAACAAGTTTTTTTAGGGCGTGGAAAGGCGAAAAGAAGCGAAACAGAACCAAAACACCGCACGAGCCCCTTTCAGCCACGCAGCGCAAATCCCGTCAACGCCGCGGAGAAGCGGCGGCAGGCGGCGCAGCGATCGCGAAGCTCGAGGCGTATACGAACGGGCCGCTGTCGTCCGCGTGTGAGGGGTAGCAGTGCCTGTGCTAGAACCGCCAACTTTTATGCCCTGGTGCACTAAAAAGCGTAATTCTAGTAATTCATGTATTTTTCCAGCTTTTGGCACCTCTAAAACATTTCATGTTGTATCCCGCTCAAGTTTGCAACACACGAGTACACTCTTAATCTGGTTCCACGTAAGATCCACTTAGTAACTGGAACTTTTTTGCAAAAAAGTTCCAGTTATATATTTGGAACCGTGTTCCACATACCCTGAAAATTAAGTGGAACAGTGCACCACATATTTTTGCAACTAAATTATGTGGATCGGTGTTCCAAATAAAAGTATGCGGATCACTGTTCCAAATAAAAGGGTAGTTTAAGTTACTGGAACAGTGATTCATGTAAAATGATACGAAGTTATCCGGTGCGCCGTTCCAGGTACCTTCAGACCAGCTGTTTATATAAAACGGTGTTCCTATATACATTGGGAAGCTGTCTATGGGACTCCACTTTCCAATATTTCTGCTTTCCTGTCGGTATACACCGAGGTCATAATCCAGGCTGGCGGATGCATTGGCATCAGCTGGAAACCGCAAGCACCATTTTAACACAGCCTTGATATATGACCCGCAGTGGTACCAACAATTGGAAAGCAGAAACCACCGCAGCAGTGTGGTCCCTGACAGTTCCCAACAGTTGCCTATAGGAGCACAGTTCTATATAAAAGTTGGTCTGAGGCACCTAGAGCGGCACAGTCTTTGGCTTCACCCGCAGAATCCTGTGCTGGGTTTTAGCTGCATGTAAAAGAAACAATATACTTGCATTACAATACGCACGAAACCAACTATTATGACTCATACACTGCTTTTCAAATACTATAGAACTTTATTGGGTGTTAGTATGCATACATTTCAGATATTAATAGCTGTCTATTTTAAATTGCACAGAAAATGACCAACGTAAAAGAAAGAAATACCATAACGATTGCACTAGGCTCCAAGTGGCATTTTCGGATATTCACCTTTACTCATACACATGCTTAATAAAGACGGTATTAGGGGCAACTGCTTCACAAATAAATAGACATGCGCGTCTACCGCGGAACTGAAACACACATTATACAACAGTGAGCATCAAATCTGCTGTCTTATCAGATAAACCAAGGTAATTCAAAGGCGGAATTACGCATTCGCTTGCCATACTATGTTTACGCATAACTGTTTGGCAAAATGCAGTTTGCTTTTAAATTGTTGGGAAAGACCTAAAAACAGGCCATACACGGTTGTATTATCACAAACCTACAACAGTGCAGTGAAAGAGTTTAGGAAAAAAACGCTCGAGCCAAGATTAACCATAAAACATTTTGACACGAGAGGTCACATGTGGCAGTATGCCACAATTAAGACATGATTATTAATGATAGTAGTTTCCTGACACCAGACGTAAGTGTAACATCAAGATAATTGTAGACAAAATACTTTATGAGCATCATGAAAAGGCCTTTGACTTAAGGTGCGGTACTTGCCCAAACAATTTGTAGTTGTTTAAAATAATTCATCCCCAGAAATCTCACAAAAGCCCACGTGAATGTTCTATAATTTTTCAAACCAGGTAGCTGGCAGCATGTTACATATATTAAAATTTAACAAGCAGACTAATTATATACGCCATAAATTCAAGCGGGAACAAGTCAGACATCCTTAAGAAGCAAACAAGCCAGCGTTGAATCATACAGGTGACCAGTTTTACAAAGCAGACTTGAACATTTTACCTTAGGTAAAATTCACAGTTGCGTGCCATAAAAACCCTCCCGTCTTGCTGTCAGTGTAATTGCGACCAAAGCCCTGCTTCTGCCAAGCAAGAAATGCAACTTTGTTCAAAGGAGAAAACGTTTTTAAGCCAAATACGCACATTTTAAAATCTTCTACGGCATGAGTGTCAGCTCACATAGAGTACTAAATTTTATCAATGAAGGCGTAAGCCATCTGCCGCAAATAAGCACTGTCACTTTTGCATCAGCAGCAGCACTGCCACGAAAAAAATCTCACGAGCTACACTTCAGTGTTCAGTTGACATGAAACTTGCATGTGCCAGTACCTTAAACCTCTTCATCTGACCTCACCCCCTTCATGCCTTCTATTTGACCTCCTTCATGCCTTTCAAGAGATACTTTAACCTCTACCAATAATTTAAAATCCCAAGTAGAGCTGAACACTTTAAGTATTTCAACAGAGACTCCAACTTAAATGACACCAGCCCACTGTCAAATTGCTCATGCTTTCCAAGAACTGGCTGCAAAAGTGCCAAGAACTCTCCAAAGACACATAACCACAAGAACATGATGACACGATGAAAAAGATGACAAATGCGGCGAAGAGGATGACCACATCCCGAAGTGACAATGCAGGCGGCGCATCCATGATGTGTTTCTTGCGGGCAATATTGATGCCGCCAGTCCCTTTTTTCAAAATAACCGGGCCTCGAGAAGACTTACTGCTCACCTCCTGTACCTTCAAGGAAACGAGAAAATTTTGTTACATGGTTGCTTTAAATGAGTGAGTTGCTTAGGCCCTTTCATAACACAGTAATTGATTTAAAATCAGTGATTTCTTGGGTTTTTTGTGGGAGTGCTGCTGAATGTTAAAGTGCGCTAATCAATATCACCACAGACAATCAATGAAATTGCCCTGATTCTGGAAAGTATCCGACTTTGCTGCCTCGTTATCCTGAATATAACGTTTTTTATCCTTGAGAGGTTTCGTTTATTAATCAACTAATAATTAGTATAATCACCTTTCGGCAATACATTTTACACACCTTCTCTCAGCAAAAATGTTCTCTGTAGTGTATAATGGGCTCCCTGGAATGCTGTATTGAGGCTGGCTTAATATAACTTAAAGCTAAACAATGTTTCTACCGCAAAGAAATAAATGGCCAGTTATAAAAAATCATAAATATCGCACTGTGGCAGAAATTTTTTGTGGAATTATTTCCAGCTAAAATATTTCCCTCTCGATGTATATTCCTTCATGGTGCGTAGTAGTATGAGCCAGAAGTTGAGCTGACTAATGCTGAACTAGGGTGTTGCACAATTTTCTTATAAATCACAACTCTAGCACATTTTATTGCAGACGTCACTTTCTGTACTCTAAACAATTCCCTTCAAAAAATGATGACCATTTATTTAGCCACCTATCAAAATTCAATGAAAGCATTGCTCATGCTACACCTGTATATGGGAGTATTATTAAAGGCGTATTAAAAGAGAGAAATTTAAATCTTCAGTTGCAATCTATTGTTGTAGCAGCAACCACGTTGGGCGTGTCCGTGGTGCTGGCAAATCCCCGCAACAACTCTCAAGGTGTAAAAGCTAAATATTTACAAAACTAAATACAAAATAGTGGACTTTTTGGCCACTGTTGGAGCATCCGTGATAGGCGGAATGTGAACACACTGGCCAGTATTGGCGTTCACGATAACTTCTTAACAGTGAGATTTTATTAGGATGAACAGTCCCAGAAATTGAGTCCCGCAAAAACAAAATGCCAGCTTACCCAACCAAATTAAGATACGGGTGTTTCTGCCAGGGCTATCCTAAGTGCACTTCCAGGAAAGTTTTGCTAACGTGTTCCGAAAAGCTCCTACTGTCACCTTGAACCACAGGCCAAGTTTTCACTGAAAAGAAGTTTCAAAGCATTATTTATAGAGCAACTATCTAAAAACGCGCCATAAAAGACCCAAAAATGGCAGTGCGTACTTACTTGTAGAATGCAATGATTTCATCCCGTGCAAGAGCTTTAATGTGTTGCCTCGTGATCATACACTTCCAAGAAGGGGTCCAAATAAAATAAAAATGGTCATATGCATTCCTTTTTCCGCTGTTTTAGGTCTATGTTCGGTCTGTTGCCTAGAAAATAAACAATACAAAAATATCAGAGAATAAATTTATGCCGTGATTTACCCAGGGAGCACGAGAAAATATTGAACAATGTCTGTTATGTTCCACGAAACTCGAATGTTTTTTTTTACAGCGGAAGCCCTGGTAATCTTTTCATGGTAAACAATTTGAGATATCAAATATTTGAACATACTTTAAGCTCACCTGTTCTTGGTCTATGCGAACTGGTGAATATCTGCACAATATGTACAGCTCAAAAGGTACTCTTTTGTGGCTTATGAGCTCCAAAGGGCATTCATAATCCGCCACACTCTCCCCAACGACCCTCCAGCATGCCGAAGATGTCTTCAGCCATAGAGAATTCCACAGCCATGACTTCGCAGGAGCATGTAAGTTATGGAAATAATTTGTTTTCATTGTTTTTTTTTGCAGAGGAACAAAAACATTTGTCACAACCTATCAGTGCAGGGCCAAATGTCTCCACAGTCAGACATAGACTACCCGCCGCGGTGGCTCAGTGGCTAAGGCGTTGCTCTGCTGAGCACGAGGTCGCGGGTTCGATTTCCGGCCGCGGCGGCCGCTTTTCTGATAGAGGCGAAAAGCAAAAACGCCCGTGTGTACGAGATTTCGGCGCACGATAAAGATCCCCAGGTGGTCAAAATTAATCCGGAGCCCTCCACTACGGCGCGCCTCATCGCCTGCGTTGCGTCGGCGCGTTAAACCCCAGAATCAATCAATCAGACATAGTCTGTTTCTGAACAGGTCATAGAGTATGAATACAGAATGTAGCAATCTGCTTTAGCAGTATACTTTCTACCTTCAAAGGAGAACAGAGAAATGGATTACCGTTTGGTGCACATCACGATGCAACAACTTTGACCCTAAGCGTTTTGAAAATTATTCCAACTCTCGAACTGCCACTGACATTGATAGCATAAAAATGCAGGAATGGATTACTTTTAAACTTACTTTGTCATGTTAAAACTTTTAATAGTCCACACGTGAGCTTTATGGGAAATTATTCTGAGAACTCAGGTTACCAATGAGTTTGACAGCATAGAAACGGCACCCACCTGCCTTCCCCTCCGGAAAAGGAACGTTTTGTCACTACGCTACTGCTCAGACAACCACTTTCCCTTGCATTTCACCACACGTCAGGGAGCCAACTTAAGTTTCTTAGTGTAAATAAAACATCTGAATTCATCGAAGGCATTGGAAGAAATCGGGAATAACTACACACACAGCACAGATAAACGTAAGCGGTGCTGCCGCTAACGCCTTGAACGCACATTAACATTAGGCGGAATAGCGTGATTATCACAGTAAATTTATGGCTCTCAGCAGACCAACACAACGCAATTAACACGAAAGTTGGAAAATACCGATAAGTCTAAAGACAGAGGCCCTGACAAACAAGTTGTGCAGTGTGTGCGCGCGAGACAATGGCGTGCGACTAACCCGAGAAGATACCGCTGACAGGTACAGCAACCGTCAATGTGCAACTAAGCAACACCACGCCATATGGGGACATGCAGACTCGAGAAATACGCACACCAGCAACTTTCTAAATAGCACTAGCTAATGTACGCAGTTAGAAATGTCAAGCTGACTCCGACCCACAAATACACCAGCTTAAAGTGTATAACGGTCGCAAACGTTCCTCGCATCGAACAGGCACCGGAGCGGCACGTTTATCGGACGCAGTAATGAACAAGTCAATGAACAACAGCCGTTACCAGAACATAAATAAGCAGCACTGACCTGTTTTGCGCCTCCTGGCAAACCTTCACTTTGTCGAACAGTAAATACAGCCCGAAGAAATGAAGAAATCCGCAGATTCACGCCACAGCCAAACTGGTAACCGTTCCCGCCAGTCTGACCGACAGTTAATTTAGTACATCAGGCGCATAACGCGAGCAATCGAGAAAACCGCTTTGGAACGCCACTAGTGGCGCTGCATGCGGAAGAACAAAAACTAGCTTGCGTATACGTTGAGACGTAGGGGCGCTGAGGTCGTTAAAAGTGTTACCGCAGTCCCGTTTTTCCCTCATCGTCGTATCCGTTGCCGTCCCACTATACCATGCATCAACGCAAAAGGCGCTGCCTTGCAGCGGCCAACGCATGCGCACGGCATGCCGCACTGAAGTGGCCGTCGTTTAGTGATGGTTTCGGCCAACTTTTCTTCCCCCGTGCCTTGGGCGATGCACGCCGTGGCCAGTGACCAGTCCGCGGAAGAGATCACAAACTCGGCACCCTTGATCGCTTTTATTTGCTTCGTAAAATGGGAGTAGGCCTCTAAGCTGACGTCTACGCGGCTCTGAGGCTGGAACAAAGAGCTCAGATATTAGCCAATTTAACACGTTAGTTGGGCTAAAGTTGTTTCTCGCCGCGGGCCGTGAGCGCGTGCGGTGTGCATAAACATTGATGACAGCTTTACTTCGTTGTTTGCAGTGAAAACAAAACTACGCTTCTTTATTGACTGCGTACTCTTCACAACAAGTCTTTCCAATACCAATAAAATATACTGCGACGCTCTTTGATACCAACGTTGTAGAAAACTACTTCCGTATAGTGAATTCAGTGTGACATAGCTAATTAGCGAGTAATAATACGTCTGCCCGTTTTCCAGCAGTTTTTCTTCATGAACACCAATAGTGCAGGAAAACAGCAACGGGGGGACCAGCAGGAGAAGGCAGGTCATTCGGTGAACTTGAATTACTATGGCAAGTAACAACATTAGGGTAACACTGCAGATTTTCCCGATACTGCAATGAATAGTTTGAAATAATGCCATTTCAGTATAAATATATAGAATGTAAGGCAGATGCCGCGGGGTAGATTTAGTTCTCCAGGTTTTGTGTCGTTCTCCTCCTGCAAAGAGGCTTTCGTTTTTGCTTGTGAAAATAATAGCCGAGACGAGACAAATACAAAAACGAACTTCTAAGCATATAACTGCATGCGTAGCATGATGAGTGTGGTGTAAAATGTGACGCAGTCGGTTACCATTATGTATGTACCCCATCACAACATAAGTACCGTGGACAAAGTACCATTGAGCGCGTACTACACCACAGCGATATGATGACTGAGCGTTTTACAAAAACTGCCGTTTCTGCGAAGCTTTGTAAACCAGATGCATAACATGTAATAGCCTCAACAAGTATTTCGTTATGAAGGTGCTCACAGAAGCACCACGAATTATTCAGCACTATAACAGTTATGGCTTCGCCCGAACGGCAAATGAGGAAAGGCAAGACGTTTAGTCCTTCTCAAATTCAAGTCACTGGTAATTTACGCCTCAAATTAGAAAAATAAGATGTTCACGAAAGCGGTTTGAGTGCCACAGAACACCTGAAAATGGTTTCCTGCAATTTCTTCTTTTCCCTAAGATAGCCTTCTCTAGACATTTGTAATGCTTTTTACGGCGTTGGCCAAGAAGTGCGATTTCGTTTTCTGTCAAAGGACATCAATAAAACTACACCTTAGTTTATCATGAAAGTTAACTGCTGCAAGGCAGTTTCATAGATGTCGGCGAAGTTCATTATAATATGCGGTGTGCGCGTGTATATTAAACACGCAAGTGCATCTTTGATCACGAAGCACCAAATATATATGCGGTTCATTGTTCCAGTTGATGCATGAAAGAGTGCATACTTCACTACCGTGCACGAGTTATGTGGAACAAGGCACGAACAAAAAATATACAAACGCACTCTCCACAACCGTTTACTGGAACATAAGTGGAACAGTAACCGGAACCGCCGACATCGCATGACCCCATTTTTTCGGTTCCAGATAAAAACCACAAACATAAAGAAAACAAGTTGATGGTTCCATATAAGATCCACCTATATCCCTCGTTCCACGTATTTTTTCGTTCGGATCCACATAAAATATGTGGATCACCCTTTTAAACTGGAACTTATATGGAACCCGATTAAGAGTGAGCGAGAGACTAAATTTCTTCAGAGCATCGTTCAGATGACCGTGTCTAACTCGTCCAAGTTATAGCTTGTTTGCAAGGGTCACTGCTCAGAGCTCCTCGATAGGTGTTCGAAATGCGGAGGCTTCCCTACAGTATTTTAGGTGCTCTTATGAAGACTCAACAGTCCAATGCTACGCACCGAGCAGCGCGCTCCTACACGGGCATCGCACATAGGAAATAAAACGGCTGTCTTCTATTTCTTTCATTGTAGTGAACTTGTACCGGATGAATGTTTTTAGGGCGAAGCTCCTCTTGTTCGGGCCCTGTCCCGTCCCTCGCTGCTGCTGTACACGGCACCACGATGATGATTGTGGCGGGATCCCCCTAGGGATTGGCCAACCAAAGAGTGGCCGAAGAGGTCAAAACGTTCAACGCGTTCGTTGCTACCCAACAAGGAGGAGAGGAAGAAGAATTCGTCGTTCGTCACCTGCGAGCTCAAGGCACGTACCGGGGGTACGTGACACAATACGCTCTGCAGAAGGCGACGGCCAAGGTGGCTAAAATGTCACACACCGAATTCGCCAACTTACCCATGGAGATTCTCCTCGTCCAAAACAAGCCCTACATAATCACCACAAACATCGACGTCATCGACGGGCTCGTCAACGGAGTGAAGGGAAGTCTCTAGTTTGCGAGCGAGGAGTTGTGGTCTCGACACGGCGGCGCCCGGTTTCGATCCCACCACTCTCTGGCCGCGACGGGAGGTACGTGGCGCAATTCCCACTGTGCTACAAACCGAGACGCGAGCATGGCTACGAGCGCGCCTTATGTCCTTCACTCAATCAGATGTTGCGCGCCGTCAAGAAGACCTATAACAACGTTTCACGGTTTCACCGATAAGCATTTTAGCTTCGCCCCTCTCATCATCACTCACTTCGTGGAGATGGCGAGATTTTCTTCTCTTCCCAACGCATTATTTTTTCTGCAGTGTCACAAAAGTCTTATTATGAGGCTTGGGTATGTTTGGGAGGCTCGCAAAGTTCATGCGGTTATTTTCTTCCGGCTGTAAAAAATACAGTACTTCACAAATTTACTTTCCTTATGGCTGCGTGCTAGAACGTGCATACTCCCAGTGTCTGTTGTTTATTCAGATGCTAATGCAATGGGGAGATTTATGCTACACCACGCGAACCCGCGCAGACAACGTTGCTCACAGTACTCGAGGGCGGCTTTTGTGACCAGAATTTCTATCGTAACCATCGTAAGGTGTCAAAGAGTTGATATACTCACTAACGAACGCAATAAATAGTATTCGTGCCGGTTTTCTGTATAACAAGAATAGAAACAGACGAATAGCCCAAGCAGCTCTTGATTGTTTCCCAACCCCTTCAGGCGTAACAAAAAAATCCTGGCCTACCCGGGATGACGTTCGAGGAATTGAAGAAAATTATTCCTAATATCTTGTCCTGGACTGAGGAGCCCGCCCACTAACCAGCTCGATTTTACTGTAAAATAAAGTGTTTTGCTCTTCCACCTGCTCCTCCTCTTGAGTGCAGTTTTACCATAACACATATCTGAATATTGGGACGATATCACTGTGAGACATTTACAGAAGTATCCCTCCAAGTCTGAACAAACATAGTGCTATGTATTGTTACTGTACATATTACTCGTTTTGCTCAATAAGCCCCCATACTGGTTAAGACCCGCACGCGCCTATACACGCAGTATCATTCGGAACTCAACCTACGTTTTTCGCCCCATAGGGCATGTCGGCATACTTTCATGCCATGACAGCGTAAAGTGATGTGATACAACACATTCGAGCGTTCGGCAAGGTTGCAAAAACTTTTTTACCGTACATATGGTTACCGGAAATCTTAATGCCTTCAGCCAAAGCCGACAGCCCATAACGCATAGAATTTGTTTTGGTCTTGCACTTTCGCTGTTGTCGGTGATTAGACTGTTTCCTTTGTCAGAAACATTGCTGAATACAGAAGATGACGTCTAGCTTTGACTTCTCGCGCTCCGCACAGGACCGGCTTCACCAGGAATGGGCGGCGGCGGCAATGTTTCTTCCGTAGCAGTATCGAAAACGATACTTTAACTCACACCTTGAGCTAGTGTATGCGAGTTTAAGTCTATTATTATGACAAAAAATTACGCACCCGAAACGTCTGGTGCGGACAAGCATCAGACGTCGACCGAGCGCTAAGAAACAGCAGGGAGAGCGAGCCTGAGTGAAGCAGACAACGAATAGGAGAATCCCTAAGCAGACGTCACGGAGGCGCGCTTCGCAGCGCCGCCCGTGTTCGCGCTCACCGCCAATAGGCCCAAGGTGGCCTACAGTGGTTGGTGGGAACCAGTTAGGTGTGAGAAAATTACGGTAGAAACTGTAAAGCTACTCCCCTTTTAAGCAATCGCGTGCGACAATCAAAAACTCTTAACGATCGAGCAGCCCGCGATCCAAACTTTGTATAACGAAAAAAGCAAAATTGGAGTCACCATTCTCTATTGTCCCGAGAATTAGTAGCCAGCTTCGCGAGCTATGAACAGGTATGCAAAGAAATTGACTTCCGCTTGTCTCCCACGGCCTTAGTTCCATAAAATACGTTTACACTAATTTTAGCATTTTCATATGCGGCTTCGGGCATATGACAGTACTTGCAAGACTGTGTCAACAGTTCTCTACTTTGAACATCACCTGGCTCCGCATAATTGATTCATTTTCTCCCAACAGCACACTCGTGAAAATTCTGAAATTCAAAGCATCATAAAATGACAACTATTTATTGTCGGGCTTTCCCACGGGCCTCTTGCTTCTTGCTTCCTAGAAATAACCCATGTTGTGACAACGTGGACCACTTTTACTGGTACATAAAGCGTCACCGCCCTCCTCCGTAGGCCGTTTATAATTGGCTTAAAGACAGCCTCGTTATCACGGTAAGATGTGGGTGCGCACAAACAGTATTTTCAAGATTCCAGGGCATCACGCCCACTGATTACGATGATTTGTATCCGCCCTATAATTTTATACTCCTGGTTGACATGGGGCAAATATTTGATGGTTCATACTGAAATAGACGAGCTAAATTAAATCAATTTGATCAGTCTCTCAGTCTGAAACTGCTGAGCTTCGCATGCGCCCTCAAAATGTCAGTCATCCACTTA
This sequence comes from Haemaphysalis longicornis, assembly GCF_048455015.1. Classification (NCBI taxonomy): domain Eukaryota; kingdom Metazoa; phylum Arthropoda; class Arachnida; order Ixodida; family Ixodidae; genus Haemaphysalis; species Haemaphysalis longicornis. The sequence goes on from NW_027526296.1 coordinate 2,529,215, forward strand.
GGGCTAGACATTAAGCAATGTCTCCTTTTCCAAGAAACCATGCGCGCTGATTTGCACCAGGCATCTGTGGTTACGTGGGAAGAAACGAATTAAGAAAGGAAGTCTGCCGCATGTTTTGTACTGCCGCAGCTGTGCTGATGCGGCAGAATAAACTTTCACTTCAATTTCCGGTTCTTGAACGAGGCAATTGCAGGCCTTATTATACTAGGAGGCTTAGGATGAGGAGCATGGTTGCATTGTTGAAGTGGATCTCGACTACACATGGGTAATTGCACTCGTCGCCTTTCACGGATTGCAACTCGCAGCGGGCAAACATACGGCAGAACACGAGTGGTTGTGGCGGTATCAGAAAAAGACGCCAGACATCTTCGGGCCTCCTCAAAAGACATCCAGTACGAGCTCCTCCTGAAACAATTTGTGAATGCTTGCTTGATGTGGTTCACGACCGAAGAAGCATGTGTGTTAACCCTAACTTCTGTACGTTGACGTAAGCCCATGCATAAAAGCATTTCATCCGGTCATCAACTTCTGACAAACGTCTAATCGTATGGGGTAATCCAACAAAATAATGAAATTCTTAAACACTCAAAGTGCCTTTCAGAAGAGTGCCTTCAAATGGCCGTAAAAAACGGGAGGCAAAGACGTACACGGCTCTCCAACTGTACAGCAAAAAAGAACAGTTTACAAAGGGTACGAGGACGACGAATTTATGATTTCCAAACTTACAAGCAAAGCATAGCCTTGGCGAACAACTGTCACGTCATCACGACTTTACAGCCTAGGTACCTTGGTTAGCTGTGGATGTATGAAATGTTCGACAAAGCGATCTGCACGGTGACGCCTTATGCCTTTGGTGTGTACACAGACATATTCTTACCACGCACACACGGGAGGCTTTGATGTTCACTACGGATGTATAGCTTTCCGCCCTCTGATTCCTTCTTCCCAGGTCAAAATCAGATGCTCCTGGCTGGTTTGAAAAACGACCTTCCAAACGACAGTGAGCCCCGGTCATTCGACTTAAAACCGAACCTTAACAAACCTGCGTGTCAGTCTAAGGCCACCTACAATGTAGCAAAAAGCATAGAAGATCGGGTGCATGGAAGCTCACTTTCCGTTTTACTGAAAATGTTTAAAGACCAGGAGCCATGAATAAATATTACATGGGAGTAGGGGCGTAAACATGGTGTGAATGTGTGGCATCAAAAGAATGTCTCCTGTAAAGCGAAAGGCCAACAAAGTACATTTTCTACAACGATATACATATTAAACAATTTCTGTTAGAGTATTTGCACACGTGCATTCATTTTATTCGTGATTTCCTCATTTGGTGCAGCCAATATTTCGCGTGTAACTGGCAGGGTGAAGCTGCACGAGTTTATGTGCGTCCTCAATATTTCCCATTTGGCTTTGAATGCTGTGACTTTTCTTTTCATTTTTATGGCGCCCTGAATGTGTGGCATGAATGCAGTCTGCATATGGTGAGTAATGTGTGTGTTGTTTATAAATTTCAGGCTTGCCTTTGCGTTTGCAAAACGCATGCAAAAGTTTCAGTGGCTTTGTTTTTTTTAAGTGCTACGAATATTTAAAGTTATGCTAGTTACGACACTTCCGTAACCGGGCTGAAATAGTGCAGATAAACAATTTCTTGAGTTCTAAGGTTTTCTGTAACGAGGACTTCCACAGGGCTCTATTCTATATCCATTCTTGTTTAATATGTATCAATACATTTGCGTTCTGTCAGCGAAACGAGTCGCCTGTTTCCGTATGCCGGCCACACCGTTCTTGTGTCTGGTTACTCTCTTTATAATTCAGCGACTCACTCCCTTCAAATAGATGCAATTGCGGTTGTCGACTGATAGTCTTACAACTTTATTTGTATAGACATGCAAAAACAAAATATATGTTTCCGCAATCCTCACAAAAAAATGACTCCACGCCGATTTTACTCTATAACTCGAGGTTCAAAGATTGCCACCTTATTCCTCTTCCCTATTCGATAACTGTGAAATATCTGGCTGCATATTTTGATAGCGGAGTGGTTTGGAACACCCAGTTGACCTGCACTTGTAACAAGCTTCGGTGTGTATCTTGTGTTTTGTATAATGTACGCTCCTTCATGCCAGTCCCGACGCACAAAGTGTTTTTGCACACCCTCTCGTGCAGTAGTCGTTCGTATGGAATACCTTCTTTCTAATATTCCTTTTTCAGATGGCGTTTTGAAGCAAACCGCACATTAAAAAAACAGTGTCCTCAGCGTTGCCTAAATTCTAGATATCCACGATAACGTTGATTTCTTTACTTATTTCAGTCTGCCTACTGTTGATGTCCGCGTATTTCAAGCGATTATCTGAAAAAAACTCTGGTGAAGCTCCTTCTTGTCCCCTCATGTGCCGGTGCGAGCCTTCAGACACAGTCCTTGATTCGTTATACCGCGTTGTTACACAAGTTTGGGTTCCCATGTGAGACCTGATTACGTCCCAGAAATTTTCAACTCCTCACCCAATCAGCGGTTTTCTGTTTCCTGTCTGTGTGGCCCCAGAATTTACCTGGGTAAGAACGTTTCTGTTTTGTCTACCTTTCACAAAAAGCATTTATTTTCTTTGTTGACTGCCCGGTACGGCACAACAAGCGCTGCATGGCATGGGATGACCCGATGTTTATTTGTATATTTCAAGAGATGAAATAAAGCCGTTACTATCACTTTTCTATACTTGTTTTAGTTATCCCTAGAGAAGGCAAGCGTGGCAAAGCGCGGCAAAAAGTTAGATGGGCAGATGAGATAATGAAGTTTGCGGGGATAAATTGGTTGCAGCTAGTACAGGACCGGGATAATTGGAGATCCATGTGAGAGGTCTGTGTCATGCAGTGGGCGAAGATAGGCGGATGATGACGTTTACTATTACTATTACCTTGCTTCACAAAGGAAACTCCTTTTTCCCCGCAGGTCAAGCGAGTACCAATGTTTAAGCACTGACGTCCATAGGTTGTTCTGTCGCTGGCTTGAAAATTTTCACTAGCAAATAATCGTCTTGCCCCATTGATGAAGCCTTCAGTTTCGCGTGCCAGACGTATGGAGTCTATCAAAGTACACAGTGATATGTCCTGATGCAATGGGATGATTTTTGGATGGGATCAATAGGATCAATGCCCAAATCAGATTTCATTCTTTTGGAATTTCGTCAGCGTGCATGTCCTTGGAAAAGGGGAGCAGGTACAGGAATGGAATTAAAGGCGGAATAAGCACCATATTCTATCACCTTCAGATGTGCGAATTCCGTCTTTCGATTCTTTTTTTACTTAAATACAACATGGAGTTACGGCAGTAGTAAATGGCAGCTCATTGGCTAGAACCCCCGGGACAAAGGAAAGCATTAATTATATATCTCCCCGCAGAATAGGGGCACTTGTTTGGTCATCTACCTCCGACGTCAATCGATAATTGATCATAAAGCAGGAACTCTCTGCGACGAACAAATTGCAGAGCTCCGACATTTCCGGATAGAATCATGCACATGTTCGTTAGAGTTATTGACGGCGAGTAATGTGAACGGCAGCCAACAGAATGATTCTCAGGTAGAACTCCCTGCCTTTCTTACACTGTCTTTTCTGCCAGCTACTTTCATGATTTAACAATGTTATAACTTTCAACAGTAGGCCGCTAGCAGGCATTTGCCAAATTTAGTGTTCCAACGCAGGAACGCTAAAGATTTAAAGGCGTGCGCTGGAAGCTTGACTGGCTTGACGCCAACCGTCTGCTCGGGGAATTAAGAACAATCCGACTACATTGGCAGTGTATAGGTGTTTCCTAGTCAGTGCTGCCAAGCGACGCAAAGCGCCATCTAGGGGAGTGTTTGAAGCTATATTCTCGTGCTTGTGGCACTCAATTTATTCGTTGTGAGTTGTTTTGTCTCCTAGTATAGTGGTTCCACTCCTACGTAGCAAACATCCAAACCTGGGTTCAAATCATGATGCCGGTGTTCTATTTTTTGATGATTTGTCGTTCAGGAAGATTAGTACTTTTTACCACGCATATAATCTATTTATTATCCTCTTAAGCATTATAAAGGGGTTTTCGGGTAGTGTTTATTACGTTAGGTCAGTTTTAGGGGCGGTTTCTGTACACTTTTGTAGTTGTGCCTTTTTTAGGTTGGTTTATGCTATTTTTGTTGAATATTTTTAATCACCGTGATTGTTTTCCTGGTGGGCGGGTCCACATTTTTTTTTCCAATTTTGGTGATTTTGTACTCTTTAGGCTTGTTTCGCCGGTTCATATAGGTCAGCAAAGGGCTGGCTGAACTTGCTGTGGCAGGCATTTACGTAAGTTATTTTTTACAATTGCATTGTTCCTTCCATTTTTCGAGACATTCGCTGTCATTTATTTCATTTCGGGTAGTTTTTTGTGCTTTAGACATTTTTCTTCTGTAATATAACCTTCATAACAAGCTCAGATGAAAACTGGTTGGGCTCACTAGGAAACGAAAATGCACCTACGGGGGGCATTTGCTATACTAACATGTCAGAACAAAAATCAGACTAACTGGTTTTTATTTTATGCATGGGGTGGTGTCGGAGCAGAGGTGCTCTTCAACAATATTCGTGGGCACGATCGAATACTGAATAAAGGGATAACGCTCGCGCCATACTCTGCTTACAAAATGCGCCAAACCTTTTCTGGACCTAAAAATAAAGCATGCAATGCGCCAGGTCGCATTCCCATGCTCAAATCTTTGAAAGGTTCTATGATTTTCGTAAAGAGCTAGCTCGTACGCAAGGTCCTCACGCTGTGTTTTTCTATGGAACTCGAAGCGCTGACGTTAACTGAATCTTTTGCCATCTTACAGTATCCTTTGAAAAATGGCCAGAGCATTTGTTCATGATATGCATACTGGTTGTTTTTACCATGGTGTAATCGGATGGAATGGCGGGACGACACGTTTCATGAGCGATCGCTTTCATAAAGGTGCGTACGTAAGCATAAAATTTCCGGGACGTTATGGGCAGGTTGACCTGAATTTCAGAATGAAGCCGAATTTTCGATATCAATGCAAGTGCAACCTGTGTTGTCTATGAAGCATGGTAGGGTAACGCTGAAGGGCCTCTTTGATTTTCTCCCTTAGGAGCAATCAATAAACCCTTCAACGCTCGCGGTCACCGTTTCTCTAAACTTTGAATCCATCACTATTTTCAGGTGTCAGGATGATTACATTGTTCATTCCCTTCTTTACGTTTTGAGGTGGGTATGATAAAGACGATTCAGAGATACCTACATACCGATCCTCGTGAAAACGTGGCCCTGGCTAAAGTGTCACAGGAAGGCGGCTAACAGTATTGCGCAGAGGCGCGGAAGGAACGAGTGGAAGAAAAGGCTGACTAAATATTCGTTCCTACGATGGAATCCGACAGAGCTCGGCGGTTCGTAGGGTGTGCACTTGAGGAGTACGTCCTGCGGTATGAATGAAGCGTCATTCACAGCGAACTATGTACCCGAAATGGCTGAAGGTCACTATAACAGCTGTCCGAAAGCAGGACGGATGGTAAAGTACACCTCGTGCGGTGCTGATATTATTTACCCTTTTAGGAGAATGCCACATCGCGCATAAAGCTTTTCGAAGGAGACGATATCTAGTGTGGTGTGGTAAAGGCCAACGTAAGAAACGTGATATATAAAGCTGTCGGAACGAGACCGTACTCGCAGTCAACTAACTCACGAGGGCCGTCGCTTGGCAGTTGGGCCCTACCCTACCAATTTGTTTTAACACTTTCATGCCCAGTGTTGCTTAGGAGCCAGAACTCAAACAATATTTTTATTCTCTCGCACTTTCTGGTTTTTTCAACATTTAACACCATCTATTGACAGACAAAGGATCCCGGATCTTCACAAATTAAAGAAGAGAGAGCAGCACGTTCTTCCGCGTGCAAAAAAAAAACTTATTGTTTACGCGTGTCAACTGCCGTCTAGCCCGGGTGGTTCAATGGGCTAGCGACAGGTAAGCGGAATTGTGCAATTACGTTGTTATTAGAAATGATGGCCACACAAACATTACGCTATTCTCTTCACTTCAACCATAAACCATGCTCATGAAGGTAGCTTTCTTGTTCAAGTGATATATGGAGCCAGTGCTCAGTGTTTCCTAGTGCCCAGTGTGCCCTAGTGTCCGTCCTAATGAACAAATTTATTTTTTTACTTCCTATATTTGTGATGTCGGAAGTCCTTTTAGATCATAAAAAACTTCTCGTACGCTTAAAGGGAAGGTGAAGCGGTTTTAAAATTAAAAGAAACGTTGACTAGCCGCAAGTACACATTGAATAGTTCATGTGTACGAAATATTTTCGCAATACATGCAATAGAAGCGGCGCAATGAGCAAACAAAAGTGGCCCGATGCCCCGCCCCCATCTCGCCGCGCGATGCCGGAAGACCGCAGAGCGCGGGTGAAAACCGGCTGAAAAACGTCATACCTGGACTTCCGGCCGGATCGGCCGCCTCGGCCATGCTCTTTTCGCCGTGTTTGCTTGTGAATGATACTTGTTGTTGTTGTGGTTGATAGCACTCATTTGTACAATTTTCGTGTTCAAAAAGTATGCACGAACGCCAAACGAGGCATACGTTATCATGCCGTATTCCTAAGCAGAATAATGCCACGCCGGGATGCTTGATAACATACGGAAGCGACAGCCGAGGTGGCTGTGCTTGATGACAGAGAATATACTATACTACGTTAAATACTTTGTAACCGCTCCAATGCGGTTTTTTTTTTTTATGCGACGGACGTGAATGTTCACATTAGATTCTAGATTTAAGAAGGATGGGGAATGCTGCTGAACTTTGGCCGGGGATGTTTCGTTCCATTCCAGAAACCAAGTCGCATTTGTTCAGGAAATACTTGTTTCGTTAAACGCGTCGGTTTTCTTTCCCTATGGGCTCAGGACAGTGTTAAAAAAAAAAACAATTTTTTGGCGAAACTAAAACAAGGGGCCAATCCTGATAGAAGTTCTCTCCCGGCTAAGAGGTAATTAAACAGTATTCTTACAAAGTAAAAGAACCAAAACAACCAGATTACTTATTTTGCAAGTATGCATGTCCCGATAAGGTGATGTTTGTCTGGAATTAAAAAAAAAACACCACTCCGAACCACCACCGTGCCATAATTTGTGTTGACTGCGGGGGCCTAATTTTTCGTCCAAGATTCCGTGTGGCTGCATATTATAACCTGGCAAGCACTTGTTGTCACTGAACCTCAAGTGTGCTCCAGTGATAGATAGTCGGTGATATATATAATGATGATACTAAAAAAATTGGGAGCGAAGAGTAAATATACGGCCTCTGTCCGACTAGCGTGGTAAATGCTTAAATCTAGTAATGCTGAAACAGGCCAACGATTCATTATCACAAACGTTTGGTGATTGTTACCTAAAGTAACGTAACTACAACGTAACTGCCTTGTCCGACTGGTTTGTTAATTATAACGAGGTGGCCGTAATATTGTAGCAGAATGCGCAACGCACACGCGAAAATCAAGCCCTACAACAGCCAATAATGCTGAGCAGGCCTTGTATGCTGCAGTGTTTTCAGAATAAATGCATGTGAAGCAGTAAGACGCCACTCATCGAAGTGCAGCTAGCAATCGCGGAGGCGCCGTAGCGCCGCTGCCGAAATGGCGCGCGCGTGTGGGTCTGTGTACGGGGATGAGTATGGTGGGCGACAACGAACAAAGGAAATGCGGAAGCAGAGTCTGCTTGTTGGTTTATGCGTGTACCGGCAAGATGTGTCTCGCATATACGTTTACAGCGCATGAACGCTATTTTTTCGCGCAGTGCACGTACGTGCTTTTCGCTGGTACATTGTTTAGAAAACGCCCATTAATCTTCGGCATAAATGGTTTTGTGTATAATAAGAAACAGTTAAGGCAGTACCTAATATTAACATAAGGTATAAAATCCCCCTATGCTGGTTGCCTAATTCAAAAATATTTTGATGGAACCCACTAGTCGACGTCACAGTCACTTCTTTGGGGTTGTCTGTCGTGTAAAGCAAATTTAAGCTCCAAGATAATTGAACCAACAGCACGGGAAAATATAAAACAAATTTCCAGTCATGTGCGAAAATTAAACTGCAAGCTAAATTGCCGCAAAGGCAACCGTGCGATCGTTCGCAATGCTTCTGACAACCCGCGCGGCCGAAGGGTGTCCTCCTCTGACGTCATGACTGGCGCAACCAATCAGGGGCGTCAAAAGACGAAAAGCGCGCGTCTTTCAAACGGGGCCGCGCTTTTTGCAAGATAAATGCCACTTGGACTCATGTACGATAAATTTAAATGTGATATTCGGAATCAGCGCGCAAGAAACTATATAACTGTTAATCTAACTCAAATTTTTTGGAAAGCGCTTCAGCTTCCCTTTAAGGAAAATAATGAAGTTTTGGGCATCAAAGTGTTAACACAGGCAGAATGATCACACAGAGAGAAAATTAAATGTCATCTGTGGAAGAATTGTGGATATGGTTAGGTGTAGTGCTTTTGTATCGTACAGGACGAAGAACGCATTCATAAAACTTTTCGCTGTGCTATGGACCGTCCCATTTCAGCTGCAAATATGGCTCCGCGACACTGTAAAGAAAAATGAAAGAAGCTTACGCTAACGCGTAAGACTTCAAGGTAGCGAAGCTGCACGCCACCTTGACAACCATCAAGAAAGTTGAAGTCAGCGATTGCAGCCGATTTGCTTCTTCTTCGCTGCCGCAACGACATTTACTCCATCATTGTTGCTATAAGTGCGAGCTTCCTTTATTTTTTTTGGAACTGATAATATCTGGACAGCACATTGGAGGGGCGTACGCTATGGAGTATCTTCCTCGTTCCGAGCAAGGAATGCTGCGATTACGGCGAATGCTGGAGCTTTTTTTTTTTGGGGGGGGGGGGGGGGGGGGGAGGGGGAGGAAGGGCAATTTTGGCTGATCTGCCTAAAGTGGCACAATTGGCTTGACAGACATGACCGGTACAGTGGCCGGCCGCCGCTGTACTGGTCAGAGCTCGGTACACGCGAGAGCTCGGCAGTTTGTTGGTTTTTTAAAGGGAACCTGCAACACTTTTTCCAACTATTTTTTAAAATCTCAACTGCGTGCAGAACGAATCATCCAATACAGACAACACTTCGATTAGGGTGTCGCAAAGTACCTCAGCCAAAAGTACTGCTCTATCCCCATCAGATTACTTGAAAACTTGTTCAAAAGATTTTTCTCTCTTTCCCGGCCTTGACGTTCTTCGAAGGCCCGAATTACGTCACTGTGGCCATGAAGCGGCTGTTGGCCGGTTTTCCTTCAGTTGCAGAAATGAACGCTTTTCGACAGCAACTTTATACATAAAGCCACAAAAAAGAAGCAAAAACGGAAGTCGTATCTGGTGCGACGAGCAAATCACGCAGTGCCGCTCCATGCTGGCGATAACTGTAGCTTTCGCAGTGCTTCCAGACGCGAAGGAAATAGTGAAAGAGTTTATCAAAAGTCTTGCAGGGTCCCTTTAACTGCCGGGCGGTCGCCGCGAGGGACGCACTCATATGCGAGTGCTCGCAATCGTTATTACTAAGTGCGGACAGGCAAAATTATGATTTGTTAAACAACTTGGTGTTTACTATAAAGATCCAGCATTCTTTTATGGGAGACCATGTATGCGGTAAATTGTATCGAACAAAAATTGGCGGAGCTTGTGCTGGTTGCAGAAGCAGCAGATCTGGCCACCCCTCTCCATTCGGCAGAGACCGGGCTGTTGCAGCTGGCATGGATTTGTAAATTTTCCCCGGACAGTTCTCTGTGACTAGCAGGCCCGGACTGTATTGCTCGCAGGCTTTCACAGATCTCCCATTGTGGACCGCATTAGCACGCGATAGAGCCCGTGGTAACCGGCTTCGCGAACTCAGCGATCGCTGGGCAGAGTGTTCTCGAAGGTCGAGCTGGCCCACACCGGGTGCTCCTTACAATAGGCGCACGCAAGTGCGCTCAGTATTTTTTTGGATTTTTTCTGGTTACGCTTGATGGTGGAACTACAATCTTAAAAAGCTCTTCGGTTAAAAGGAAAAATGCCCCTGAATCGCTTCTGCCGCATACGCTGTAAACACGACTGGTTTTTCGTTCTTGGAACAGCGCAAAAAAAGACGCGGACAACGCGTAAGCCGGACACAGCGCTGGATCCTGCAACTCTGTTTCCTTTTTACATCTTCTCTGAGTCGTTTTCGCACTGTTCGAAGAATTATCTACCAACAATCTCAAGCTAAACCTTAGCATCTGGTTTCTCACACGGCACCTGCTTGCGTCGCATCAACCTCGAAAGTAGATTCCAAACACACATACCTTGCACAGGATCAATGTATCCTCGGCGGTAACCGCGAAGCTGATGGCATTTGTAAGTACATCCGCTTTCGGTATAAGCCCAGGTGTCGTCTCGAAATTTTAGATGCCGACATCTGGCGTTGGTGAAGGGAACCTAGCACTCGTCCGTCATGTCTGCGGGGGTGACAATAATTGTGTCCCAAAGCCGCATTCAAAGGCACTGACATTGAAGCGCGCGTGTTGATGACATTCGTGCTATTGCATTTGTTTTTATCCGCAGGCTCAGGGCGGAAATTGAAGGAGCCATGAAAGGAACCCTGCAACACTTTCGATAAGCGTTTTCACTTTTTCCTTCTCGTCTGGAACCACTGCGAAAGTTATACTTATAGCCATTAGAGAGCGGCACTGCGTGATTTGCTCTTGCACGAGATACGCCTTTTATTTCTGTTGTGTTTTTTTTTTCTGTTTTTTAACTTGCTATCGAAAAGCATTCGTTGCTGCAGCTGAAGAAAAACTGGCCAACAGCCGCTACATGGCCTTAGTGACGCAATTCGAGCCGTCGATTAACGTCAAGACCGGTAACGAAGGAAAAATCTTTTGAGCGAGTTTACAAGTTATTTGATGGGCATAGAGCAGTAATTCTTGGCTGCGGTACTTCGCGACCCCCTAATCTAAGTACTGGGTGTGTTGGGTGACTACGCTCTGCAAGCATTTAAGATTTCAAAAAAGCTTCAAAAAGTTTTGCGGGTCCCTTGAAGGCCAAAAAAACAGTTTTGTTAAATTTGAAAGAACTGGCCTTCAGTACTTCACTCAGCGTCATTCCAGCCATGAAATATATTTTCTTGACCCAAAGAAACCGAGAAATCATGCAACATTCAAATTTCGCGCCGCAATGACGTTTTGTGGACAGGAGTGACGTGCTATATGGGCCAACACTAAAAACGTAACTATCTATGTGTTAACTGCATATAAGCGTTCAAGTGATACAACCAGCGGGTCTGGAGGCGCCTATACAATCGCCAGGTTATGTTCCTTGGAGATGGGTTAGGTCGGCGGCCGCTGATCGAACAATCAAGATTCCGTGACGTCACAGAAAGTTGCCGGAAAGCGACTGGGGAGTCGCCACTGCTTCGCATGCTTTCTTTGATATCTGAATTAGTTGTGCGAAATTTGTGGTAAACATAGGGCCATTGTCATCGGGACAAAGCAGTTTTTTTTAATGCATCCACCTGTATTGTGTCTTTATGGCCACTTTAAGTGGGCAGAGAAACTTTCCGCATGATGCGGTATCTACAATGTGGTGTAGCCACCTGTTCTTTCTAAAATTACATCAACGTTTTTGTTTTTCTTTTGTTAGCTTAACAAATGTAATGCCTTCTTATCCAAAGGAAGAGTGTATGACAAGAGGCCGAGACTTGTGACGCAGTCGTGAACCGTATACTTTAAGTCAACTGATCTGGCAAAAAAGATTAGTATAAAGAGAGGCTTGTAACCCCTGCGTTCAACATATTTTTTATGTCAGCAAACAAAAACTCGCGCGGCTTCAAGCGTGTCTTTCAAGCGGGAGGCATTGTATAGCGCGAGACGCTGAAAACGCAACTTCCTCGTGTGCGTGATATTATCACGCGGTCACCACCAAAGGCACATGCGATAAAAAACATAATTTAGACCACAAGCATATGCGTCTCATCACTAAGATACGCAGGTTGAGTAGATTAGGTAATATTAGCACCATTTTCAAGATCACTAGAATAAAAATATTATTGTGTCCGGCACGAGTTCGGTCTTCTGCCAGAAGGGCCAGGGAGAACGAACGCTGCTACCAACGCTATGGAGCAACAAGCCATTCCCCCCATCGTCCTGCAACAGCCCCGGGAACCGCCATCGGGTAGTTTAAGTTACTGCAACATTGATCCAAGTAAAATGATTATGGATTTATCCGGTGCGCCGTTCCAGGTACATTCCGACCTGCTGTTTATATAAAGCGGTGTTCCTATAGACGTTGGAAAGCTGTCTATGGGACTCGATATTTCTGCTTTCCAGCGTCTTTCTTGAGGAAGAGTTCAGGAGGAATAAAACTTGCTCACACCAGAGTCCTTCAGTACTCTTCTGGGGCGGGATTCTCGTGTTTTGTCCGTTTTGTGCCCGTTTCAGAAGTGTCCGTTCTGAGCAAGCCTTCATTGGCTCAAAGCGAACACCCGGGTGGTACGGACGCCATGCAAGCACGGCGGAGCCATGAGCTGCGGCTTCTCGGAGCAGGCGGTTTGGAGTCGACGATTTTTCGTCACCTTGTTGTTTGTTCGCTGGCGGAACAGTAATCATATAAAAGATAGTTTCAAATAGGTTTAGTCGTTTAAAATGTGTTTACAAGAACAGCTGCGGTAAAGTCAACCCAAAGGCCGCATACAACTGGAAATACGTCACAATAAAACGCACGCAAAACGGACGTTTTCAAAACGGGCAAACACTAGAATACCGCCGCAGGCCCAGAAACTTCTGCGATGGGACAACTTTGTATGCTGCCAAGAACGGCCGCTACGCGGCGCAGACTGTTGTAAGGGGCCTGTCGCTGCCGGCAGGCTCGCGCAGCAGCGGCGGCACCCGACGGCACTGTGCTCTGCACGTGCATTCCTCGCAACACAGTATCTATCGGCAGTGTCACGCAACATCATGGGCTGGTGCAGCGTATACAAGGCTGCTGGCATAGAACTTTTTAACAACAATGCCTAAGACGTGTTGTGCGACGGATGCCGCTCCGGACTCAGAAGTACAAATCAAAAGGGGTCGCTATTTTGGTTTCGGACAACGGCTGAGCTTCGAGAGAAGTGAAAAAGGGCTATATCGCAGTTACAAGATGGCGATTTTAGCTTTAAGCGTAAAAATGTTCATGTTTGTGGAAAGCATTTTGATGCTACCGACATTATCAGAAGACATGATCACCTCGTGAGCGGAGACATCTGCCGCTACGGCGCGACAGGGGGATGATGAAGTTCGAGGCCGTTTGGAGCATTTTCGAAGGCGTCCCGTTGTACCTGACAAAGCCGACAGTAATTATTGAAGGGACCCTGCAACACGTACCATCTACTACTAGGACGGTATTTTGGGGTAAAGTGTATTGTCCCAGCAAACCCCTCCCGCAATAAATATGAAAATCCTTTCACTATCACCGAAACTACACGCAATGAGAAATCGCGCATAATCGTTTCCCCTCAACTCGACTGCGTACACCGCGACGAAAGCTGAGCGCTCTCTCCCGGAAGGGGGGCGACTCGCGCCGTTCTCTTCCGCGGCCTTCGATATATTTTCTAGCAGGGGGGTAAAGCGAGCACCGAGACCGTACGAATTGTGGGCGTTGACATGATACAATTCCCATGGCTGCCAGATCAAATGTATTCGGCCCTCTAAAAACGTTGTTCCGTAAACATGTACTCAAACAAAGAGCTGAAGCAAAATAGTTACAAATAATTGCCTCAGTAAATAAAACTAGCTTTATAAAACTTTAGTGTAATTAAGCTCTAATTAGCGAACAAAGAGTAGGTGCGGTTTCGATTTTCTTTTAGTGTGCTGGTAAGTGCATGGCGCTTACAGAGTGTATGTGTGCAGTCTCTAGCTCAGATTGGCGTGCGTGCAAAACGTGTACAACTGGTACAACTCGGAAGCACGCGCTGAGCAAGTGCTCCCCGGGCGCTTGCGAGGCTGTCATTTGTTTCGTCACGTTAAGCACCCTATCTACTGCCCCTGAACTGACGCCGGAACAGCGATTCCGACCTGACCTTGACTACCGCAAGTTCACTACAGGCTACTGAGTGGCAGCCAGCGATCGCTCCGACATAAGTTCCGAAGGAGCTTTTATAATCGTTTGGTTCCAGTTATTTTATTCATAGAACTTCTTACAGCTCTCCGTGCTTCGAAATTTCGCGCAAACGGTCGTGAAGGTAGAACGAAAAAATAGGTAACGAAATGCGGTTGCTTTTTTAATCAGTCACAATACGTCAATGTTCTCTACTCGCGCGCTCTGTGCGGCTAATTACTGCCCATTCAGTCCCGATTTCCCTTTGAAGTGGTAGAAAGCAGCTAGAAGCCCGCTATTTCGCATACTCTCTTGGCATGCATTCTGCCACTCCGTTGGTCTGCGATCGAATGCGCTATTTCGTTCGTGTGCTTCAAAGAGCCGAGACTCACCGGCAATATCAGCGTTAGCCCATGTTTTTTTTTTTTTTGGGGGGGGGGGGCACGTTTTTTTTGCTGTCAATAAAGGTTTTACATTCAGCTAAACCCACAGTTCACTTCACTTCGTTTGAAAAGCATTGAGCGACTCGCAAAATGTCAAAGAATGGCAAATAAAGCCGGCACAGCACAAAAATACACGGACATCATGACGGAGGTTCATTTTGCTGTGCGCCCCAGTACGGATCAGCTGATTCCTTGGCGTCCTGGCGCATGCGATCAGTCGCATTCGCGCTTGCGCCCAAGTGTTGTGTGAGCGTTGCCACATCTTGGACAAATAGTCTCAGTACATATAAGTCACACGCTAAACCGAAAAAACGTCGGTTCCCTACCCGCAGGAGATAAACTACACAATGCTGTCGACGCAGCCTACACAAAATCCGCCTAGCCAGCGGTCCGCCATGTTACAATTAATCCCGGCATGCTTCGCTAGCCGGACGCGGAAACGCCACAGTAGCACGTTGCCAGATTACAACTCATCGCTTTCGCCGTTTTTAGTAAGCAAAAGCTCAGCTGGCAACCTTAAAATCGTTGTATCATGTCTGCCACTGTGTGTCGTACGGTTCCAATGCATTGGCTCATCGGCGCGCTTTCCCTCTAGAGTCAGTATATTATCTCTATGTTTTCTACGCAACATGGAGGGGTCTATTTTCGGTCTGGTGCCACAAAAAAGCAGGCATGGGTGCCTGATCGGAAGCGCGCGCTCCTGCTGGTAGGGAGTTTTTGAAGCAGTAAACGTTTGTTGTCGAGTGGTATGGTTGAAAGGTAAGTATTAAGCTAATCACTGAAACTCCGCGCGCACTCAAAGCACAAAAGGAACGCCAAAACTGTGCCTACAGGTTCAGGTGTAGAAGATGTTCGCACACAGCGCTGACGCCGGCGTATCGTCATAGGAAACGCGAGAAAGTAGCCGCGAAGTTGACCAGTGACAGCCGATCGGACAGCGATGGCCTCAGTGACGTCGTTTAGGCCATGCCAGGGGTGCATAAGGAGGAGGGCTGAACAGAGCGCGGTTGGTTTTTCCGCGTCTTTCACAGTGATTTGCGCGCTCACCGCTTCACGTGCATGTTTAAATTTGGCTCAGGTATTTCTGGCAGCGTCAGCTAAGCGTCGCGCTGGTTTACTTGTACTGCTCAGAGTGTTGCAGGGTCCCTTTAAATTATTATTATTAATACTCGAAACGGCAAACATTGGCAAACATTTAGGGATATGAGCGTCCCGCGCAGAGTGCGAGAGAAAAGTGCACTAATCAGATCTTAGGCACGTGAAAGTAAACACGAGTTTCATGTGCCTAACATCTGATGTTTACTTTAAGTAAACACCTTAATACTGAAGCGTGCGGCCGCGAAAGCGCTGGGCTGCGTAATGGCACCAATTGTGCATCAGAACCTTCCACGTAATGGAAGAGATGGGCGTGCACTGCTCTGTGTCGCTTCCATTGCATGTTTGGGTCATAATGCAATTCAAAGGTTTGGAATAGAACTTCTCTTTCGACCATTCAGTTATTTGAATACTTGGGTTGCAGAGCGTGAGAGAAGAGACAAATAGAAACCCATGCGACGAATCTTGTCCTACCTACTCGTGTTTTCTCCCGTGCACGCCCGTCCCCCTAATTTTCGCACCACCAAGATAGAAAGCTTACCTATCATCACAGTCTTTTATTACGCTTCTATCACATAACCTTTCACAGACGGAGAGCGCTGGGCGAAGGCGTTGTGCAGCTCGGACCGTGAGGTCCAGGCTAAGGTCATCCAGCGAGCTGCAATGGTCACCGGCCGGTTACCACCACCGGTCACCCGCCACCCAGACTAGCCCCATGGGGCTCAAATATAGTTTTCTCTCTCTCTTTCTCTCTGGCCAGGAGTATGCATAAAAACGTTCTCGAGCCGGTGTGGCAGTAGCTGCATGCATGGGTGAGCCAGGAAGCATAGAGCGTAATGAGCACCGTCTTCCAACACGTGCCAACTACATCTTCGGGGCCTCTTAAGAGTGCCTGTGATTGGGCTGTGAGGTACCTAATAACAGAATGCGTTATCTTGAGGGGTGAGAACATTTTAAACGCGCTGCCGTTTATAAGGAATGCCCCCCTGTGATATGTAAACAGTATGTGCGCGCTTCCAGTTAACCAGCTTTCCCGCGCTTTCGTCGTCGACGCTGGATCCCGTTTTGACTCATTTTATTTGGCGGCAGTATTGCGTTCAATGATGTTAAACAAACCGTAAGAAGAAGAAGAACCGCACCTACACAATTGCGTAGAAACTTCATCAGCGGTGGACGTATAATCCCAGCACTGGAGGTGACTCGTGGACCCCTTACAAATGTTGGCGCCCCTAGCGGACGTTTTTCTCCCTATATCGACCTTCAACCGGAGTTTCGTATCCAGAAAAAGCATCAAACGACTCTTCCCGTACCTGTCAACTAAATACTATGTCCCCGTTACGTTGCCTGCTAAAATAGCTTGCCACCGTGACAGCGTGGAATATTGGGTCGTGATTGTTTTCGCATTTGCAACCTTCCACATCACCATGGAGTAAACGGCTTTCACATCTATGACCTAATCAGCAACACGTCTTCCCCGTTCTCCACCCTACTTGGTAACGTTCTCCACAGGGCTTGCACTTTTGGTTTTCACAATTCCCGAACACTCAAAATTAAACAGCCAGCCTGAGAGCGTTTGCCGTTAAAACAATCATCGTCCTTTCTCTTTAACCAGAGCGCGCCAGTCTCAGTTGTGCTATATCGTAGCGTCTACGGTAATGTAAAATATTGCCAAGTTCCACATTAATTGGTTTAGTCAAAGCATGGACTGCGGCGCAATATGTTGCAATGATGTCATCTGCACCAACGTGACGCATTGCAGCCCCACCCCGTTTTCTCCTGACTTCAGCAAACGTACACAACAGTAACGTAAAGAAGAAGAAAAAGATCACAGCCCTTTGTTTGAAACGCGAAGTTTTCAAAGATGGTTGAAACGTAAAGCTTTCTCCCATAAAACCTTAGCGAAAAGTCAGTCCAAAATCGAAACTGCTTCGACCACGTCGGAACGGCGCATTCAGACGTGGTGTAACCATAGGGTAGACGTCTGCTTCGTAATGCGAGGTTTCCTGGTACGATCCCGACCAGGTGAAGCGTTTTTTTTTTTTTGGGGGGGGGGGGGGGAGGGTCTTGGTGTGCCTTTGCTGATCATCATCATCATTGCGCGAATACCACTGTATAATGTTGGCTTTCCTTCAGTGCGTTTCGGTGCGACATAGAATGCCATCAGTGAGGCATAGAAAGACTCACTTAGACATAGAAAGACCGACTCAACGTTCAGCAATTATTGAACAGATTGCGCGTGAGGAGTGCAAACACGATGGTAAATCAGGCCTGATGATGGACGTAGCGTTACATTTTGCGCTCTAACTTTGTCAGCCTGTAGCAGCATATTGGCGTGCAACAAAAGTGACGTTGCCTGGCACTCTATAACACTCAGCGTTACGGCTACGTAACTTCAAGACTAGATATGGGTCCAAGTAGCGCTATTGGCCAAGGCCCTGAATCCTAGCAAGAAGGAGTCGAAAAAACACAAATGGAAAATGTTAATGATAAGAGAGGATAGGTTCGGCGATTGGTATTAATTCTTTCTCATTCAGTACAGCATAACGAGTGATTAGGTGTATTCGTAAAGTCTTCGGAACGACAATACGCCTGAAAACAATAAAAACCAGAAATCGTACATTAAAGGGCCCATGAGAAAACAATACAGTTTCTGTTCATTAAAAACTCTGCTTTGTCTAAATACCAAGGGCACCAGTCTTTTCACAAACTTCAGAAAGAAACAAAGATAATAAGAAAAAGACGAAGGAGTGGCCGGAGTAGATGAAATAGCAGTATTAGAATCGGGTGTCGTCGAAGGAACCACCACCAGGCCCATGGCCGCATGGTGGTTTCAAGCAAGGCGCTTACGCAGACCAAAGTCTGCAGGTTGAGTCATGTGTGGAGGAACGCTACACTGGACTTGGGAATTATACGACGACATGACATTCGTTCTGGACACAAAGTTCTGCTAGACGTAGTTTTGCCGCACACTGGAGTACGCTGTAAAAATGCAATCCTTTGTTGACTTTCTTTTGCGCTCTGGCAATGACACAGTTATTACTGCGTGAGCAATAATCCCCCTTAGCGTCATCCCAGAGTCCTGTGACCAGAAGCTATCATCGAAATTCCCATTATCTGTGTGGAGCCCAACACCTCCTATGTATATTTTCATTGGCGAAGAACACAGACATGTCCTTCCTTAACATCTCTGCCGGGTATGTTATGGCCCTACTGCAATGCCTTGACGTCTAATGTCGGAGATCGGCGCCAGAAGCTTGAAATGCAATGCGTTTGACATCTCTTGCGCCGTCGTTACCGCAGCCGTTAAGGTCACCTAACATTAAGGCTGAATTTAGGCCTAACAACATACCACTCAGTTGGGTTGTAGTGACGATGACAGCAGCCGTCTGTCCCCATAGTTTTGTTGTTTGATCTCATCTGTTTGTGTTTTTTGTACAGTCAATAAGTGTATTATTTCTTCAAGCTCCGGCGTTCATGAGGTTGTTTATGTGATGGTGAGAGACCGTACGCTCCCAGACCTGGCACCTGTACATAAACACAATAGGAAATTGAGCGCAACACTGCCCCTCATGTTGCTGAATGTCTGGACATAGGTGGAATATATATATATATATATATATATATATATATATATATATATATATATATATATATATATATATATATATATATATATAGATATAAGGTAAACGATTAGGCTAGTGAAGGTTAAATAGTAAAAAGGGGCGCAATAAAAAACATAACAAGTTTACTTCAAAAACATAACTTTACATCGACGTTTCGGACGGGGACCGTCCTTTATCAAGAGTCTTATAGTCTTATATATATATATATATATATATATATATATATATATATATATATATATATATATATATAGTATAAGTAAAGAGTCGGATACACAGCAAGAACAATAACAAACAATGTTTACTTACGTAGCGGCAACGGGACTTGCCTTCAGCAGAGTAAAGTTACATGATTTTGCTGTCGCAAGCATTTTGACCACATTTCTTATATAGGTTTGCATAAAACTGTGAGAAGGAGCGGAAAATGTTTCGGAAATGGAGAGTGTGCCTACAGTCAGGCTACGCCTATGTTACAACATCAACAAACAAACAAACAAACAAAAAATAATAATATTAAAATAAATAAAAAGGGGGGGGGCGAGAGAGAGAAAAAGGGGTCGTGTTAACAATGCAGCGTTCAAGGTTGCACCATGACGGGTCAAGGTATGCCGCGCGGGCTGCAAGTTCAGACAATGGGGGAAACTGGACAACCGCGGTTTGAAAAGAAAGGGAAGAGTATACAGTAAGGTATTCAGTGGCTGGGGAGACTGGTTCGGGGGAAGCGAAGATGGGTGTGCCCCCCGCGGATGAAGAGAATAGATAGGGGGCACAAAAGAGCATTTCACAGAAGCTAGCAATTGAACAGGAAATAGGTAGGGTCACAAAAGGTTAAACATGAATAGATCACAAAGAGTTAAACATTCTTAAGTGGTGGTGGGAACGAGGCCTCCTTCCCCAGGACAAATGACATTGTTGAGCCGCATTAGGCTAATAAAGCTGCTGTATTAGGATAGTTTCTGGGAATTCTGATGGCAAACTCGAGGGTAGGAGTAATGAACATAGTTATAAAAATTATGAAGCCGCTAATTTTAATCTAGGGATAAGCACGTTAGTTTTCCGCAACTTTCATTAATTCCAAGTGTGGCTGACCCAAACTTATAAATGAGATAAGATTCCCGAACCTCGCGGTCGTGGTGCGTTTTGAAGGCGGATTCTAAAATCGTTGCTTTAAGATGTTCAAATGCATGCCCGGGACTGTTCACATGTCTTGACAGGGGCAAATAAGGGCAGCTTTTTGCATGAGAGCGGTGGTTATTGAACCGCATTCGGAAGGGCGTTTCAGTTTGGCCGATATATTGTTGCCTACAAACAGTGCACTCTAGAAGATATACGACATTAGCGGAGTCACAGGTAAAGTTACCTTTTATAGTGACGTAGTAGTCTGAAGCCGTGCTGGTGGCGCGCTGTGTAGTGGTCATGTGTGGGCATACTTTACATCGGGGTTTATTGCAGGGCATGCAGCCAGTAGTTGCCGGTCGGTTGATACGAGAGTTAGTAAGAAAGTCACCTAAATTCTTATTAAGCCGGTAAACAACGCGTGGTGGTTCGGGGAATATGCTTTTTAAGCGGTCAGTTTGCATTAGGATATTGTGATGTTTTTTTAGCACGGTTGACACTCTTGGAGCGGAGGATGAGTGGGTTAAAACTAATTTAGTTTGCGGGTTTCCAAGTTAGTTTGCGGGCTACCCAATGATCCCACTCAAGATTATAAGCAAATTGTCAAAGATAAACTTGCTGAGCTTGTTAAAAATAAAACAATAAATGAAACCACGGCTCGTTCTCTGATCCCCTTAAGCCCAGTAGCCGGTAAATTCTATCTTCTCCCAAAGATTCACAAGGTGAACAACCCAGGGCGCCCCATTGTTTCTGGCATTGGCACTGTTACTGAAAACCTCTCGCGCCATGTGGATAATCTCATTTGCGACATCCCGCCCAGCTTTCCCTCCTTCATTAAGGATACCAATGACTTTCTCTCAGACATCTCAAAAATTGAAATTCCTGATAACTGCCTTCTAGTCACCCTTGATGTCGCGTCACTGTATACTAACATCCCCCATGAAGATGGCATCGCCGCTGTATCCCTTGTGTATGAGCAGTCATCGTGCGACAAACCTATCGATTCTTCTGCTCTCCAAACATTCCTTAGGCTTATTCTTGAACTCGACAATTTTGAGTTCGATGGAGTTCATTACGTGCAAGTCAGCGGAACGTCAATGGGAACTCGAATCGGACCTAACTACGCTAATATCTTTATGGCTCACCTCGAATCAAACTTTCTTGACACCCAAAATTTAAAGCCAATGTACTATAAAAGGTATATTGATGACATATTCATGATCTGGCAACACGGTGAGGCGGAGCTCCTCACCTTCATTGAGGTATTTAACCTAGCCCATCCTAGTATTTCCCTTGCTCATTCCTATTCGGAACACCGTGTAAATTTTCTGGACGTCACCGTTACTACCTTCCAAGGTCGGCTTCAAACTAAACTGTATAGAAAACCGACAGACACGCGGCAGTATTTGCACTTCCGAACTAGCCATGTCATACACTGCAAGACAGCAATACCTTACAGCCAAGCCCACCGATTTAGGAGAATTTGCTCAAACCAAGCCGACTTTGACTCAAACTGTCGAGAACTCAAGACCGCCCTCCTGAATAAAAAATACCCGGAAAAAGTTATCGACGACGCTATTGTGCGAGCCAACCAATTAGACCGTAACGAAATCTGTAAGAAAAAAGCCCCGAACGGGAACCCGCAAACTAACTTAGTTTTAACCCACTCATCCTCCGCTCCAAGAGTGTCAACCGTGCTAAAAAAACATCACAATATCCTAATGCAAAGTGACCTCTTAAAAAGCATATTCCCCGAACCACCACGCGTTGTCTACCGGCGTAATAAGAATTTAGGTGACTTTCTTACTAACTCTAGTATCAACCGACCGGCAACTACTGGCTGCATGCCCTGCAATAAACCCCGATGTAAAGTATGCCCGCACATGACCACTACACAGCGCGCCACCAGCACGGCTTCAGACTACTACGTAACTATAAAAGGTAACTTTACCTGTGACTCCGCTAATGTCGTATATCTTCTAGAGTGCACTGTTTGTAGGCAACAATAAATCGGCCAAACTGAAACGCCCTTCCGAATGCGGTTCAATAATCACCGCTCTCATGCAAAAAGCTGCCCTTATTTGCCCCTGTCAAGACATGTGAACAGTCCCGGGCATGCATTTAAACATCTTAAAGCAACGATTTTAGAATCCGCCTTCAAAACGCACCACGACCGCGAGGTTCGGGAATCTTATCTCATTTATAAGTTTGGGTCAGCCACACTTGGAATTAATGAAAGTTGCGGAAAACTAACGTGCTTATCCCTAGATTAGAATTAGCGGCTTCATAATTTTTATAACTATGTTCATTACTCCTACCCTCGAGTTTGCCATCAGAATTCCCAGAAACTATCCTAATACAGCAGCTTTATTAGCCTAATGCGGCTCAACAATGCCATTTGTCCTGGGGAAAGAGGCCTCGTTCCCACCACCACTTAAGAATGTTTAACTCTTTGTGATCTATTCATGTTTAACCTTTTGTGACCCTACCTATTTCCTGTTCAATTGCTAGCTTCTGTGAAATGCTCTTTTGTGCCCCCTATCTATTCTCTTCATCCGCGGGGGGCACACCCATCTTCGCTTCCCCCCGAACCAGTCTCCCCAGCCACTGAATACCTTACTGTATACTCTTCCCTTTCTTTTCAAACCGCGGTTGTCCAGTTTCCCCAATTGTCTGAACTTGCAGCCCGCGCGGCATACCTTGACCCGTCATGGTGCAACCTTGAACGCTGCATTGTTAACACGACCCCTTTTTCTCTCTCTCGCTCCCCCCCCCCTTTTTATTTATTTTATTATTATTATTTTTGTTTGTTTGTTTGTTGATGTTGTAACATAGGCGTAGCCTGACTGTAGGCACACTCTCCATTTCCAAAACATTTTCCCCTCCTTCTCACAGTTTTATGCAAACCTATATAAGAAATGTGTTCAAAATGTTTGCGACAGCAAAATCATGTAACTTTACTCTTATGAAGGCAAGTCCCGTTGCCGCTACGTAAATAAACATTGTTTGTTATTGTTCTTGCTGTGTATCCGACTCTTTACTTATAGTATTTCTGCGCGCTTTGTGAATTTATCTTTCTCTAGATTTATATATATATATATATATATATAAAATATACAGACGAGACCCCAGATTCAATAGACATTAAGGGGACCCTCAATAATGAATACATAAAATTATTTCCGTGAAAGCAGCAAATGGGCCTAACAGCCCAGCAAATGAGTTTATACTATAACAGATAACAGCAATGAGTCTTTTGTGTTCATACACTCTGACAGGTAGCCTAGTCTAATACAAGAAGGATTACAATCAATTCGTAAATAACACAAACGAAGGACAGGCATATGAAAACATTAGGAAGAACATAGAAAAACAATAAACAGAATAAATCCTAATTACACAAAAAGACATTCCCTAAGATTTTTTTTAAAGCAAGCAAGGAATGGTGAATTTGACAGCCATAGCCAAATTAATCCTAATTGTAACAGTTGTGAAACAAGTGGTTTCCTTATCGTAATTATTGCGTCGTTATTTCTTATTATTACTTGGAAATTTGGTGATGCTTTTTTGGTGAGGCTGTGATTTTTAATTACCGCTTGCGGAGAACATTTTTTTATATTGTTGATTTTCTGAGAATTCAAAAGTGCAATTTTTCAGGCTAATGGAAATTGCAGAACTTCAGCAATATTGTGCCACTTGTCTTCATTGTGAATCTTTTAGCAACCAGGTTTGCTCTGTCTTGTCAAATAGGTTGCGTTATTTTAATGTTTCGTTGTTTCCCTCCGTTTGTTCTGGCCAGTATTGTGCATTTACACTAATGTAGCGGGTAAGTGATTTATTTTTGCCAACCATATATTTTTCAGCAGCGCAACGGTTTTTCGTGCTTGTTCGCCTTAACACTTTTTGTGGTATATTTTTAATGTTCTGTTTATGAAAGGTGTTTATAAGATACATGTTACTGACTTCGTTTATTCATGGTATTTTGTTTGTGCGTGTGTTTCGATGTTAAACATCTTTGAACCAATTATTTCTACTTACGCTGTTATAACTGCAAAATTAATTAAGCCTCCCAGTTATTCATTTTGGTACGATGTTTTGTCTGGTTTCACAATCCTTTATTCGAATTTAGGGAGAATTTTTCGGGTCTCTTTCGGTTTGGTCGATGTTCTGTCAGGGCGGCATATAAATCGATGTATGGTTTTGTTAGTGCAATTTTTCATTTGTTTACTTTTATTTTCTATATTTTTTGGTGCTTAACATTGTGTTCGACAAATGCTATTATAACTGTAAAAAGTGATGATTAAGTAATAAAAGAAGCTGTAGCAGCTCAATAAACGATCGGCGGCCTCCCGTCTCTATCTGCTACCCTTTCCCGACCCTGTTTACATTTGGTGCCGAAATCCCATGCAGCAAAGGTTACCGCGCACGCACAAATGCTAGGGCCTACTCCCTCGTGCGGAGTGAGGGCAGTATTCGTCGGGCTCGGACGGCCCTGAACTTGAAAAAAAAAAGAAAACTGCTGGGGAGAGAGAAAAAAGAGAACACTGGGGAACAAAATAGCATCTCCAAAGCAATCTTTCAGCTCGAAATCGGACCTTACAAGGCTTGTAGATTAAGCTCCATCTATGCTCAACGCCGCAAACGTGAACATTCTGAAACTCACTAGAATACGCGTCTGATTATTCCGCTGGAATGCGAATCTCTTACAAATCACTGGTATGTTTTTGACTAGTATTCGGCGGCTGCACGTGGTGCTATATTTAATGCCGCATTCGAGCGCAATGATATAACCATCACTGCCTTGTGCGAGATTTTCTTCAAGCTGGTCGCTTTATACACACATTTCAAAGAAACCGTTCTAGAAACAACCAAGTCGCATATCCTCGAACTGATCATGAGGTCGCGGGTTCGATTCCAGGCCGCGGCGGCCGCTTTTCTGATGGAGGCGAAAAGCAAAAACGCCCGTGTGTACGAGATTTCGGCGTACGTTAAAGATCCCCAGGTGGTCAAAATTAATCCGGAGCCCACCACTACGGCGCGCCTCATAGGCTGCGTTGTGTCGGCGCGTTAAACACAACAATCAATCAATCAATCAATATCCTCGAATATATTTATGGATCTAGCTCTATATTCTTCCCTATGATGAGCCCAGTTGACAACGATACGAACTTAGCATGCACACGAATGAAAGCCCACAGCGGAGATAAAAATGGGATAACGGACCCGGCCCAATTTATCTGGCGACGTCTTCCAGGTGATGAACACATCACTTATGTGCAGTGTTAGGTCTATAGCCCTCGCAGAAATGGAGGCCGGAAAAAGGGTGGGGACCCATCGTTTCCAATGCACACCTCAGCGCTATTGATTGCTGTAACTATTCCTTTCCTGGAGGGTTCGGTTTTGTTGTCCCCCCACAAAGTGTAGGGAGCATTACATTCACCACAAAATATCCGTGTGGCTGCTAGCTGAAAAGGCAGCAGTGACAACGAGACTAAAACTACCGGAACACTTCGCAGCACCAGACCTCAAGCTTAGACACGTGCGTGCTATGCGGCGAAAGCTGAGCGTCTGCTTAGGCGGAAGTAGCACGAACCATCGCTTAAGAAGTCTTTGAAAAGTTCAAATTATGAAATTAGACGGCACACAAAGAAGAATGGCGTTTCAAATGGGTTGCATTCGGCGATTCTTTAGGTGTCTTTACTCCTGCATCCCGCATTGGGAACGTTGTCGGAGCGCTTTGTGGAAACCATCCGCTTGTCAGGACATTCGTCGCTTGAGCATTACACAATAAGACACTTAATGATTTGGCAGGGGACTTCGCTGATGCCTACGTGGGGAATCCAGAAGACCACCGTATTTTGCGCTTTCCTCATCAGTATCTGTCATGGATCTTCCCTTTACACTCCGCGAACTCCTGACCATCCCGAGCAGTCTGTGACGGCGCTGCGCAGCAGGTCTTGATGATATTTGCAACTAAATACTTTGAACCCTGCCGTCGGAGCGCGAACAAGACTTCCTCCGGTATTTCAACTTCATTTGGGGTACAGGGAACATTCCCTTCTTATGGAAGCTTGAAGCGGTGCTGTCAGTGCTGGAGTTTGATAAGGGTAATGCAGACAATGCATCATACCGACCTGCTTCGGCAACACCATGCGTGTTTAAGCTTATGAAAACCTTCTAAATGGCAAGCTGATGTGGCGGCTCAAAACGAACAAAAAGTTTCTATCGTGCATGACTGATTTTCATCAACGTTTATGCGCGTAAGGCAGTGTGCTGGACCTTATTAGCTACATTGAACACCGGTGGACATATAGGCCATCAACCCTGGCTCTGTTTTTTGATGTCACCCAAGTGTACGGCAGCGTTTTACAAGATGCCATCATAGTCAACGTACAGAAAAGGGGGATCACGGGAAACCTTCTCAGCACCGTCCGCGCTTTGGTTTTGGACCCTCTGTGCAGGTGTGATTGGGGGACGTCTTAAATAGCGCAAGGCGCATCCCGCAATTTGTGCCTCAAGCGAGTGTTCACGGTCCTGTTCTTTATAATGTGACTATAGCTGACCTCCCTTGGGATATAAAGAAGGACTGCAGGTCAGCTCAGTTATGAATATACGCAGGCGATATTTGCATTTGGTTCACTGAAAATTAGCACAACTGGTTAAAAGTGAGAGCCAGAATAGATATTCGCTTCGTTCAAGCTTCTTTCGTCGGTGGGGTTAAAGCTATCTGTGGAGAATCCTGTTTTTAGATGCAAAGCATCACTTGCTCAGGGCTATGTCCGGCGTCCGTCCGTTGTCTGCACCTCTCCCCCTACATTATAAAAAAAGAAATAGTTAGCGGCGCCCGGTTTCGATCCCACGACTATCTGGCCGCAACGGGAAATACACGGCGCTTTTCCCACTGCGCAACAAAACCGAGACAGTAGCAAGTGCTACGATCGCGACTTATGTCTTTGACTCATTCAAACTACGTCAAGAAGCTACTGATACAACAAAGACACGCGAAGCTGAACGTCAATAGAAACGACGAAATGAAAACTTTAGAGGACGATGTTAGCGTCTCTTGCTCGGGGGGATGTCCCACGGCCATGCCCCGTCCACAGCGCCTCTGATGGCAGGATGCCCCTAGGGACTGGCCAACCAAAGAATCCATCACGAGATAGCTTCGCGTTCAACCACCGCCGTTATCATCCCGTAGGGGAACCGCTGAAGACGAAGAAGAAGAAGGTAATGCTGCGAAGAGGAGGGCGTGTACGTTGCTCTCAGCCGGTGCACCAACGTCAACAACCTTTACCTCACCAATGCTGACGGAGACTACCGATTCTACCACAGAGAGGACAACATTGACAAGAACATGATGAACGAGTTTCGGCGGCTCGAGCACCACCGCCTACTCACCTTAACACAACAGTACTTGCGTGCCTTTGCCACCGGTGTGGACCCGGACGTGGAATTTCCTCTGGCGCTACTAAACACCAGATCACTCAACATAACGGCAACACGCCAGCTGTGTGATAAGCGCGCATGCGCGTCTCCTCTCTCATCTCCTCCTCTCCACTCCATCTTCTCTATACAATAAACCCGGTCCGCACGCCACTTCCTCAGTCACTTCTTCGGTTGACACACGCTGCACCGTCCGATGAGCTGAATGGACGCCAACAATTATGCTTTGCATCACCACATAGTTCCCTTCGGGGAGATGGTGTAATTTTTAAATTTGTTTTTTTTTCCGGGGAGAAAACGGAGAGCTACACGCCTTAAGTTATCCTTGGGAAA
This sequence comes from Haemaphysalis longicornis, assembly GCF_048455015.1. Taxonomy (NCBI): domain Eukaryota; kingdom Metazoa; phylum Arthropoda; class Arachnida; order Ixodida; family Ixodidae; genus Haemaphysalis; species Haemaphysalis longicornis. The sequence continues at coordinate 2,557,383 of NW_027526296.1, forward strand.
CATTGCAATCCTACCAGATAATCGTGTCAAGTTTCTCGGTGTTACCATTGACTATACCCTTTTCTGGCGGCAGGTCGTCAACACACTCACCACCTCCTTGGTACCACGCTTAAATGTGCTAAGAAGATTACGGGAGCCGACCGTCATCTATGCTTCGACTGCACTCGTCGCTCAATCTGAGCCGCGTGTTTAAAGGAGCCATGAAGACAAAATACAAGTTGGGTTTATTAGAAAGACTGCTTAGTCCTGATAACAATGATACCAATGTCATCGCAATCTTCGAACAAATAACGGAGATATTAAAGAAAACGTTTGAAGCAGTCGCGACCCCCTAGCCAATTTCCCGCAACTTTTCTATGACGTCACGGAACCTTGTTTGTGCGATTGGCGGCCGCCTAAGAGACCTGTCGCGACGACACATGACTGGACGTCTGTAATGGGGCCTCTAGTTCCATTTGACCGCATCACTTGAATGCTAACGTGCACTTAACGCACTGATAATTATGTTTTATTGTTGGCCCGTATGACGTCATTCTTGCTCATAACACGTCATTGTGGCGCAAAATTTGAAAGTTTTTAAATACTTCTTTCTTTTTTTTCGTTAAAATAACATCTTTTGTGGCTCTAATGGAGCTGAGTGAGATACTGAATACTCGTTCTTTCAAATTAAACAAAGTTGTATTTTCTCTTCATGGCTCCTTTAACCGTGTAGCCTTGCGTTCTCCTTCCAAATCTCAATATTTATTTATTTATTTATTGTATTCATTTACTTATTTCTTTCCCATGCCTTCAATTGCCAGGGCATTGTAGAGGGGAATAGGTAAAACAATACATTGTTGGTTGAAATGTCAAGGCAACAGAAAACAAAATTCCTTGGGTGTGAACTACAAAATCAAACGAGCCATTAAAAATTTTAACAACGTACCCTACGCAGAAACACAGAAACCTGTGCCAGAATACACTATCATCATGCAAGTATTGATGAGGAATTCGCGAATCACGCATGTAAACAAACGGGGTAACCAATTTTAGGAGACTGCCCTGTGCACATGATTGAGCGCTCATCTTTATAGAACTTCCAAGAGGCACCCTGCATTCATTCTTCGACGAAATATTGTAGCCGAAGCGACATCTCTGCCCTTTTGAAACGTTCCGTGCATGCGGAATTACAGGAATACGAAACCGTTACCTTTTCCGACACACAGCCGGGATAAAAACAAAAATATGTGTCTGAAACACACGATAATAGGTTGCCGTATTACTTTAAAAAGTTGACACCAGTTGTACCGCCCTACGGCCACTGGAAAGCCAAATCATGGTCCGTACGAAGCGCGTATACACAGACTATACGGAAAACGTACGGGAAATATGGGGTGCCCTATTTCGCGTATTAAGCGCGCACACAAAAAAGTCTGCTGAAATTCACAGAATTGCCTACTAATGCCGTTTGTCTTGAGTGGGAGTTCTTTACAGCTAAATTTATTGTTTTTTCTAAATCTCGTTCGAGGAAATACATTAATTTACGTATAATATAACGATTACACTTGGAACTTTCTTGAAATTTTCGTCATTGTGTAAATGCAGGGCGTTCACGTTTCGCCATTTACCGTAATTTGTTTATATTTTTCTTATTTTCTTAGTTTTGCAAAATTTCGTTCCACCAATTATCTCCATCTGCGCTGTATAACGATTAGATGTGGAACTTTCGCGAAATCTGCATCATTCTGCAACTACAGGGCGTTGTACGGTTTGCCATTTTCCATAATATTTTTATATTTTTCTTATTTTTCAGTTTTTTGAAATTTCGTTCGACCAATTATCTCCGTGTACGTTACTGAAACGATTACGTCTAGGACTTTCGCCAAAGCTGCATTATTGTAGAAATGCAAGACGTTACACGTTTCGCCCTTTTCTGGAATTTTTTAATATTTTGTTATTCTTGTTTTCAAACTGTTGTGCGATATCTTATCTCCAATCACACTATTATAACAATTACAAGTGGGACTTCCGCGATATAATCATTTTTGTAGAAATGCAGGGCGTTACACGGTCCTGGCTATGGGGGTACTCGGCTAAGAATGCTTCGCATTAAAACGGTGTCAAACGGTTGTAATCTGGTAAATCATTTGATTATTTCGCTGTTCGGAACATTATCTGGATTAGTAACAAAATGGTGCGTAATACTCCGGATTAACTTCCCATTACGATAATTGCGTGCGCAGGGAACATTTCACTCGGGTGGGAGGGACATTTTACGCCGAGTCCTGAAATTTTCAAGGGACACTCACCTCCGTGAGTGTTAGTGGTTGGCTTAGAATAGTTTAAAAATCTGCCACTTGGGCGGAGCGATTGCCGGTAGGCCTCGGAGAGGTAGGACCGGCCGTTTGCAAAACAACTGACTGACTGACTCACTCACTCAAGTCGCAGAGTTGTCACTTCCATGGGGAGCGTTGTCTGAGTACTGCGAGAGGACCTTAAAGCAGCCAATACGCCAGCCGACGCCCCGAATTGGTCCCTTTTTCTACGAGAGGCGCGGGCTCCGCGAGGAGTCGGAAGCAATCAATTCAGCATCCGATGCCCCTGCATTCATCGCTTGTACAGAAAGCCCTGACAACTTCAGAGGGCAATCATCCAAGACACAAGGCAGTGCTCCGTGTCGCCTCCTACGGTCGGCTGTGCTTGAGCGTCGCAGGTGATCACAGCTGCAAAACATTGGTGGCGTATCTGCTCGTTTTGCTGCAAATGTCGTCGAAAGGCGACAGTCTTCGGCCACCCCTGCTACGCAATTGTCTCTCTTATCTCCCCTCACACCTTCCTCTCCCGTCTCCTTGCTCTTAAGATAAATACAGGGGAAGTTTGCTCAATTGAATTCAATTTCACCCCGTTACATGGCTTGCGCGCAGTCGACTGGAACCTTTTTGTTATTGCTGCATTTCTTTGAATGTCGCCCCGAGGAGAAGCCCCCGCGAGCGCTTTTTGTATTTTCGGGTCAAGACATTTCTTTCGAAACGTATTCTACGTATTGGTTATCGGGAAAAAGCAGCCATGTATTCCAATTTTAAAAGCACCGCAGGAAATAGCAGTTATCATTGATGTTCTGCCTCAATTATGCCTTATGTGTTCATTTTCTTCAACAATGTTGACAGATATGACCACTGCCTCGGGAATGGCAGGTTGGAAATGTCTTACCTATATAGTCGCCTCGTTCAAGAATTCTTGTAACTTTCGTCAGAGTGGCTGTATCGGGGGACAGACAGGGATACAGACAGAGCAACATTTTTTAATGGAAGTAGCCCAAAAAAGAGTACCATTCTCTACAATGAATTTTTTTCTTTCTCACAAGCGTCTAGCATGTCGCCAACAGACGGAATGCCTTTGGCATAAAATCTTAATTTCTTCACCGAAAAGCTACCCAGAGGTAAGTCCGGACGGGTTTTGTTCTCAACCGAAGAAGGAACACCTGCAGTGGTGCTGAACTCGGACGAAGCACTGCCCAACGATGCCGCCGCCAGGGCGGTCGCCTAAAGAAACGTTCTGTTCCCGATGGAAGTTCCCGAATGAAGGTCCTAAAGCACATACAAATGCGCCCATAGACTCCATAGAGATGATTAATCCGCGAAGCTGTAACGTGCGGCTGGTGTTTTACAAGTACGACGCGTGGTCTGCCCATTTCGAAGTAACGTGCGGCCGGTGTTGGCAATTCCCACGTTAACGCTGCTCCACTAGGCCCGTTGTTAACTCTTAGCTGAGGTACAATCGAAACTGAAATTATACCACCGCCGATGGCAAGCTAAAAGAGAAATTGGGCATGCCATGGTGTATTTGGAACTGTGTGTTTGCTTTCCAACCCTACCCTTTGCATATAGTTGTTATGTTGCAAACACTCGCTCGCAGCACTTTTTTTTTCTGCTCTTTCTTGGTTCCCGGTACTACACTCTCCCGTTTGCCATTTGGGGGCACTTTCACGATTAACATCGTGTCGCCGGTGGTTGGGGTCATTCTGGTCAGCTCGGCAAGTTTTAAACGCTAGAAGGTGCTCTTTACATGAAACATTATCCCCTAATGGTTGCAAATGCGTCCGTTTCCTCCACCCACTCTGGAATACCGTTACCGAGTCATATGCCAATGAAGCAACCGCTGGACCTCTTGACATCGCAAAGGAACATGATTGAAACTGGAGTCGCTACTTTTGATCGGGCAAAATACGTTCATCCCTGCACCTTTTTCCGTGACACAAACACTCGATGATTCCTTGGGTCGGATTAGTTCGGGTGCTGTCCTCGTCAGGGAACAAATGAGTCTTCCCTATTCGCATCTAATGGACAGTTTACGTCGTTGTAATCATGTCCGCAATAACCAATCCATCCATCCCTCCATCCATCCATCCATCCATCCATCCATCCATCCATCCATCCATCCATCCATCCATCCATCCATCCATCCATCCATCCATCCATCCATCCATCCATCCATCCATCCATCCATCCATCCATCCATCCATCCATCCATCCATCCATCCATCCATCCATCCCTCCTTCCGCCCGTCCCTCCGTCCGTCCGTCCGTCTGTCTGCCTGTCTGTCTGTCTGTGTGTCTCTCTTTCTGTCTGTCTGTCTGTCTCCGCTCCTCATCCCCGGTGGCGAAACATTACGCTCAGGCGGGCACCTGGCCCCTCTAGACGTGGAACTTGCGTGCTTCGGCCCATCCAGCACCTGCTGACGGCACGCCACGGGGGGCCATCCTGCAGAAGTCGCGCTATCGGCCCAATTCGAATATCTGAGCGCTGCTCACCATCTCGAGGAGGGCATCGAGATGACGCTCTGCCCCCGCCTTCACGAGGAGTCACCCCAAGAAACACATTCGAGGGACTCCGCGGAGATCCTCCTTTGGTCCACAAGAAGCGAACTACACCGCCTCAGGCCAGCCATCACGAGGCGGCTGCCGTGCTGCAGGACGAGCTGAGCGGTTACCTCCATCTTTTCACGGACGGCTCCGTCAAGAATAGTACGGGCAAGGCGGCGGCAGCGTGTATGGTTACTGAGCTGGGAACCAGCAGGAGCTGCCGCCTTCCTTTACCCGCCTCCACAAAACAGGTGGAGCTGGCATGACTGCACTTGGTGGCGGACCTCCTACTTGAGAGGGCGTCCCAGTTCCAGTTTAGGGCGACCATCCTCACGGACTGCAGACCTGCCCAACTGCGGCTGCATGCGGCTGCTCACCCCATACAGTTTTATAAAAAACAACTAGAGACGAATTTGGCGCGGTGATCACCCGCCGGAATGGGTGTGATGGGTAGTTCTAGATTGGGATTGGCACTCGAAGGCTTGCGGAAGTTATTATGGATTAGATCGTGCATCCAGTTTTGTTTTCGTTTTATACTTTCATGAACGCATTTGCTTGTGTTCGAAGAAGCGGTAGAACATACGTTTCTCCTTGAACTGAATACCGCACTGGCACTGACGCCGCCCAGAGTGTAAATGTTTTATAGCCATAGTGGCGAATCAGGTTGGTTATCAATTCATTGCCGGCACAGCGACCAGGAAAACACTAATGACGGCGCTGTATGAGGCGAAGTTGTCTGCGAATTAGGACGTGCGGCGCTGCTCATTCGGCAGAGCAATGTATTTTCGAAGCTGACGACAGCTACAGCTGCGAACTGCTTGGAACAGCCACACTTTTCGTGCGAACGCCAGGTCCTACGGCGTAGACCAGCAGTACCGGCGGCTGATGAATGTCAGTAATTCGGGCTAAAATAACTTCTCCAAAGGTGAGCGATTTGTCTTTTTAGAAGCTCAAAAGGTTTCGTAATATTAAAAAATACAAGCGCCGAAACTTCTACAAATAGGTTGAAAAATGTACACGTCCCGCTGTAGCCGGCGGCAAATGGCAAACCCATTCCGGAAGCCTCCTGGACTCCGCATCTGCTTTTTATTTAACCGCGCAGTTTTATTTTGTACAAAACCAGTTTTGGGCACGAACGTTCTTGTTTACCACCTAATTTGTAAAAAGCGAACCGTGAAATAACAGTTTTTCTGCCAAAAACACAATTGGCCAGCTATAGGCTTCTTTCAATCCTACACAATACGGTTCCAGAACTACCCATCATTCCCATCGAAGCGTAAGCGTCACGTTGGAGTTCGCGTTGACACTAGCACCAATTTTCACTCAAGTTATCATTGTATGAAACTCTATGGTTCCGCCAACCAAAAGTAGCGGCTGCCTGGACCGCTTCGTGGCGGCCAGGCTGCAGACTGTGTCCTCCGGAGGCTGTGACCTGCGGCTCAACTGGCTGTCGAGCCACTGTGACATCTGGGGCAACGAAGACGCCACGCAATGGCCAGGGACGCTGACCAGGAGGGCACCACAGTTTCCCCGGACGTCACCGCCTTCGACGACGCACGCACCGTCCTGGTCCGCGTGGTGCAGAGGGTGTACTACAAACCCAGGTTGTAAGCGGCATGGCGCTGCGGCAGCTGACTGCGCGCGTCAGCAGGGAAGCTAGCTGCCTGCTGCTCCGTATGCAGCCCTACTGCTGTAACGTGGCGGAGGGCCTGCACCGATACGGACGCAAAGACTTACTCAGTGGTGCGTACCGTTTGCAACCAGAGACGCTGGAACATCTACTGTGGTTCTGCCTCATACTCCACCTACCCCATTCGGCGTAGAGAGCAGAGCTCCACCGAGCACTATAGCGTCAAGGCCTTCCCTGCGCCAGCACGGAGGAACTTCTATTCCCGAAGGGGCCTAGGGCCACTCAACGGGACGTTTTCGCCCATCGGCTCCTGTTTTTAGAGACTCCCGGCCTCAAATCACATTTTCTAAAATGCGCCAGGCAGGTTCAATGTTATGGACCAGTTTGACTTCAGATGGGTAATATTTGAATCTGAAACGGGCTTTGCAATTTAATGTCGAGCCTCAAGAAGATGCAGTAGCTTAATCGGTCGACTCAAAGTTATTCTGGAAGGTTGCCGCACTTTACATAAATGAACTTTTCCATTTCTACGCTAGTGAAGTTCTAGATCTGTCGATGGGCAGTGCTGTGCTCAACAAAAATGGTGGAACCGTGTCGGAAGAACGGGGGCCCAATTCTCTAAACGAGAGGCCGTCGTTTTGAAACGACGCGGAGGCGCCAGGCAAATGCCGGCGCTCTTTGGCTCGTGCGGGACTTTGAGGTGTTGGGAAGCGAGAATGGACCTGGAGAAAAGCAGTGTATCAAATGCGTATAGCTCACGCATTGCCTCCCGTTGTTTCGCCGGTGGCTTTGTACTCTTACCCCAGTGCTCTTCTGCAGGGCCATTCTCAGTTCCCAACACGTCAAAGTGGTGCACCAGCCAAAGAGCTCAGGCATTTGCGCGGCGCTACTGCGTCGTTTCCCAACGACGGGCTCTAGTTTTAGAGAATTTGGCCCCTGGATATCTCCTTGGAGTCGTTCCCGCAGAGCACAACTCATGCAGGTAGTTGTTCCGGCAGCCTGGTTGTTTCCATGGTCTGTTCAGTAAGTGCTCTTGCTGCTTCCATCCCGCAGAAAGTGCCTCAGCCGATGTTTCTTCAGGTGCTAAACAGGAGCATACACATTTGGCGGGAAACATCCGGCATAAGCATTCGCAGGTTTCTTTCGTTTTGAGGTAACCACTGCGTATATGTGTCGATTACTTGCAGTGATCAGTGGTCCTCTTCAGCAAAGTGGTCACTCTTATGAGACGGCTGTATAACCTGTAGAAGTCCATATCGGCAACAGAACGGGAGGTGTTTAGGTTGGTCCAAGGTGATGTACTTTCGTCACCTTTGCCATCAATATCTTGTTTATGGTCAAGGATTTTCAATACCTGTGGACATTTTTCAGAAGGTTCTCCTTTGTCTATAACGTTTAGGTGGTCCACATCCAAAGAGGCTTTTTTCTGCTCGAACACTGGCTCTTCATTTGTTACGTGCAAGCTTGTCGCTGCGAGTTGGTGCTTGGAGGAATAAATTTTGCGCACCCATGCAGTGTCCACAGAGAAACAGTTCTCTTGGACGCCTCTAATCCAGCAGTCGAGCTGGACACAGTCGCCAGTTCTAGTGTTGGGCGTTTCCAAGCGGACCGCGCAAGGAAGTGATAAGGCTCCGTTTGCCATTCCGACCTGAAAGCCTGGAAGGCTAATTGAAATGGCCTGGCACCGGGAAAGCAACATACTTGTTTTTTTTAAATCTGGTTTTCTTTGCTCAAAAGTTAAGTTGAGCCATATAATCGTCCGTGCTGTGGTCATTCGAGTCACACAAAATGCACCTTTCGCGGGACAACGGTACCGTCAGCTTGGAAGCAGAATCCGGAACGTTGTGAATAAACTGCCTGCGACTTGGCTGTGTATAAGGGATGTGTTTATTCCTGATCCAGTCATTCATCAGACTTGTACTTCAAAATACAAACATGTCAAGATGCGTTGAGTCTTCATCAAGGCCTTCACTCCCAGTTCTAGTGGTGATGATAACGTTAACTTATTAAACATGACCAGAGCTGATAGGGCAACGTCTGAAAACAGCACCGCCTTTAACATGTTTCCGCAAGACTTAATCTGTACACCGAGGTTCTTAAGCGATGTTACATGAGTGTGTACACGTTAATGGAGCATCTGAAGGCCGTGCAAATCGTCGCATGAGGTCACTTTCGGGAGGTTTCGCAATTTCCTCATGAGGTCGTTGATGATAAGGTTTTTGCTCTAATGCGTTGCTGCAGCAATGGGATTGCTATGGGGTAGCTCTCATTAGTTGTTGATGAGCAGGTTTTGATGCCTTGTGTTTTCCTCTTCAGATAGCTTAGTTGGTACTTTAATTTGCCCGCCCTGTTTAGCGATAAGCTTTAATATATTGTCGATTCGAATTGGTCGCGCAATTCCAGCCAGCGAATAATATCTCCATGTAAAGGCTGTATCTGACGTTTCCGCAGTCGAACTTGAATTGCTTCCTGAGGTGAGGTGGCCTTCGGTATTGTACTAGTTGTCAAAGGTGAGCGTTCGCAAGTTGTCTTGGAGAGCGGAATATCATGTGAGCAATTGGATCCTGGTAATGTTCTACAGCGTCAAATTATATATCTAGTGCTTCAACTTGAACATTCTGCTCTATTTCGTTGACAAATTCGATTAAGCAGTCTCTTTCAGTTTGAGCGTTTCGAGTAGTCAGCCCACCGATTGCTGTCGGCGTCTGCTCCATCATGGACTTCATCTCACTGATAATGCGTGTAGATGAGGCGCTCAGGGCATCACGTTTTCGTTTGAGATGGTCCGTGAGGGCATGCGGTACGTGGAGATTCCGCTATAGCTGGTCCCTCGTCAAGGCACCAGAATATTAAAGCCCAGTAAGCAGTTGCCGTATAGAGCGCACCGCTTTATTGGCGACCTTAAAGTTATTCTAAAAAATAGGGTGAAGTCACTATCCTCGCTGTCCATGCCGGGGCCATTGGCGTTTTTCCTTCCGTGTCATCTTCTTTCCAACCAGTGCATATTTTCTAACAATTACTGATGTGCCGGACTGACTTAGCACTATCTTTTGTTCGTTCTTCTCTCTTTCTGCATCCCTAACACTCTGCCCTATCCTTTCATTTCCCTATGCTTCCCTTCCCCTTTACTTGGTTGTATGCAAGTGAGCTCCTTGCCGAGCTCAAAACGTTTTGACTAGTCTTAGAGGGCAATAAAGAAGGCGATAGCAACCAACATAATGCCAGAGGATTGACTAGAAAGCAGGATGAACTTATGATGTAAAGGCAGAGGCAGCAAAGAGAGTTTTAATTCATTCAGACCACCCACAGTAAGGTCAGTGGTGTATCGATTCGTATTCCAGGTGATAAAATCAGAAATTCCAGCATGGATGGAAGAGAATAAAATCGTTGGGGAACTGGAGAATGGATTCAGGCAAGACAGGCGCTTGGATGATAATTTGTTTGTGATAATAAAGTGCATTGAAATTGCGAAAGCTCAGAAAAGACCACTACAGATTCCGTTCTTGGGCCTTAAAGTGGCATATCACAACGTAAACAGAGAACTGCTGGGGGGGGGGGAGTGCTGCCACTCCAGTGATCAAATTAAGTTAATACAGTTGCTTATGGCAATCTCTGAAGATAATAGAGTGCACCTGACATGGGAAGGGTAGAAATGCGCACACAAAGACGAACAACTATCGAGGAGTAAAGCAGGGATGCCCTCTGAGCCCAATACTGTTTATGCTTTGCATAAACAGTATTGGGCTCAGTTGGAAAAGAAACCGGGAGGCAATTACGGTTCAATTTAGCGCATACGCGCAAGGCGAAAAGGTACAACAGCGTATTCTGGGAATGGTAAAAGCAGTCAATATTGTTCTTTTAGCTTATAACCAGAGCGATATGCAACGGCTCATAAATGATAGGGGCCAGCAAGCCACAGGCCTCAGGTTGAGTTTTAGCTCTAAAAAAACTGGAATAATGGTTTCCAAGGACACCAGCACTGATTCAGTGTCAGTTTAGCATGGCCAATTACCCACAGTCAAGGAATAGAAATATTTGGGGGTGTGGATAAAAGAAAGGGTCAACTACTTCAGAACTTACGAGGAGCAACTTAAGAATAAGAAAGCGCAACGCAGCTGTAATTAGGCATATAGGTTTGGGGGGTATAACGAATATGCAGTAGTAGGAGGAATGTGAAAAAAAGTAATGGTTCCGGGCCTCACATTTGCGAATGCAGTACTCTGCTTAAAATCAGGCGCTCTTTCATGCCTGTAAGTGAACCAGAGAACGGTAGGCCGTTTGGCCTTAGGTAAAACATGGTAAAACATAGTAAACATGGTAAAACATGATAAAACAACTATCGATGCCGTGCGGGGAGACATGGGCTGGGCGTCACTTGAAGTTCGAGCCACTCAGAGTAATATATTGTCACGAATGACACTCGGTATTTCTAGCGATCAAGGCTATAAAGAAGATTTAATGCGTCTAAACTCAAAGCTGCAGCCCAGAGCCCGTGAGGACAAGCGCTTGCCCGAGCGTTCTCGTCTTCTTTTCTGCTTCGCTGATGGTGATAGTCGCGGCATTTCTTCCCTGACTTGCTGTTGATGATAGTGGCGGCATTACTCCCCCCCTTCTGAGAGGGCATCGACTCGATCCTACGGAAAGCGAAATGACATTGTCCAACGCGGATCAACATCTGCAAGACGGAACACTTCCAGTTCTATACGTGGGTGCGTAGTCCGTGCCTCAACGTTCGTAGTAAGGCTTGAGCCGCACGACGTGAACCACTTCGGATCTTGGCCTTCGACAGGAGGCTGTGCACGCTGTGTCAGGTTTCACTTCATAATTGAGGTCACCAATGCGGCGGAGTATTGTATAGGGGCCGAAGTACCGCTTCATAAGCTTCTCGCTCAGACCACGGCGCCGTACCGGTGTCCAAACCCAAACTCGATCACCAGGGGTGAAATGTATTTCTCGTCGACGGAGGTTGTAGCAGTTAGCGTCGACGGATTGTTGATTTTGAATCCTGATCCTTGCGAGTTGTCGTGCTTCCTCAGCGCGCTGTGAGACAACTTCCGCATCTTCGTGGGTATGGTCGCTGGGCATGTGGGGCAGCATTGCGTCGAGCATGGTGTTTACGTGCCGGCCGTGCGCCAAATAGAATGGAGAAAATCCCGTCGTTTCTTGGATCGCGGTGTTGTACGAAAAGGTCACGAATGGGAGCACTTCGCCCCAAGTTCGGTGCTCGACATCTGCGTACATGGCTATCATATCTGTCATTGTCTTATTGAGGCGCTCTGTAAGTCCATTTGTTTGAGGATGGTACGGCGTTGTTCGACGGTGGCTGGTATTACTCAAGCGGAGTATGTCCTGCGTCAGTTTCGACGTGAACGCCGAGCCGCGGTCAGTTATTAACACTTTGGGAGCCCCATGCCGCAAAACAATTGACTCAAAGAAAAATTTTGCTATTTCAGCGCTTGTTCCGAGTGGCAGCGCCTTAGACTCTGCGAAGCGGGTTAAGTAATCCGTCGCTACCACAATCCACCGATTGCCTGAGTTGGACATGGGGAATGGGCCTAGAAGATCCATGCCAATTTGTTCGAAAGCTGTTAGTGGGGGCTGGATAGGATGTAGAAATCCGGCCGGCTTTGTTGGCGGCTTCTTCCGCCTCTGGCATTCTCGGCATGTTTGCGTGTAGTGACGGACTGATTTCGGAAGACGAGGCCAGTAGTACTTTTCTCGTATCCGGGCTAGTGTGCGGCTATATCCGAGATGACCGGCGGTGGGGTGGTCATGAGAAGCTTCGATGATTTCGTCGCGAAGGCTGTCTGGCACAACGAGAAGCCACGAACTGCCGTTTGAGTCAAAGCTCTTTTTGTAGAGGACGCCCTGTCGAAGACTGAACGAGGACACGTTGCTGGAGAAAACTTTGGGAAGGTCACCTCGTTGGCCTTGAAGGTATGCCGTAAGTTTTTGAAGCTCAGGGTCCTGTTGTTGCAGTGCGGCCATATCAGAGCCATGTAGTACTCCCAGGAAGGCGTCGTCATCATCGACTTCAGGCTGAGCGCTTTCCACGGGGGCCCGAGACAGGCAGTCCGCATCACTGTGTTTGCGGCCCGACTTGTAAATGATGGAAAAATCAAATTCTTGAAGGCGTAGTCCCCAACGAGCGAGTCGTCCGGATGGGTCCCTCAGGTTGGCAAGCCAGCACAGTGAATGATGATCTGTGACTACACGGAATGGGCGACCATACAGGTAGGGACGAAACTTTGTAACTGCCCAAATGACTGCAAGGCACTCCTTTTCGGTGGTTGAATAGTTTTGCTCCGCTTTGGTTAGCGTACGGCTCGCGTAAGCGATGACTCGCTCAGCTCCATCCTGCATTTGGATGAGCACAGCACCAAGCCCCGCGCTACTTGCATCGGTATGGACTTCAGTTTCAGCCTCCTGGTCAAAATGGCCTAAGACGGGCGTCGTTTGCAGAGCGGATTTTAAGCCCTCGAATGCGCGATTTTGTTCTTCATTCCACTCGAACGGGACCCGTTCTTTTGTAAGGTAAGTCAGTGGGGCAGCTATCTGGGAGAAGTTCTTAACGAAGCGGCGATAGTAAGCGCACAGACCCAGAAACCTTCTCACTGCCGACTTGTCAGACGGTGTTGGGAAGGCGCGAACCGCGGTTGTTTTCGCTGGGTCAGCACTTACACCTGCACTACTAACAATGTGGCCTAGGAACTTCAGCTCATCGTACGCGAACCGGCATTTTTTTGGATTGAGCGTAAGGCCGGCAGTTTCGAGAGCCTTCAGTACCTCTCTAAGTCGTCGTAAGTGTTCGTCGAACGTACTTGCAAAGATGACGACGTCATCGAGATAAACGAGGCACGTCTGCCATTTAAGGCCGGCGAGAACGGTGTCCATTACACGCTGGAAGGTCGCTGGCGCTGTACATAGACCGAAAGGCATCACTTTGAACTCATAGAGCCCATCTGCGGTAATAAAGGCCGTCTTTTCTCGGTCCCGCTCGTCAACCTCAATCTGCCAGTACCCACTCTTCAGGTCTATTGACGAGAAGAAGCGGGCATGGCGGAGCCGATCGAGAGTGTCATCGATGCGTGGAAGCGGGTACAGGTCCTTCTTTGTTATTTTGTTTAACCGGCGATAATCTACGCAAAACCGCAGTGTCCCATCCTTCTTCTTTACAAGCACCACTGGTGCAGCCCAGGGACTGTTAGACGGTTGTATGACATCATCCTTCAGCATGTCTTTCACCTGGGTTTGTATTGTCTCTCGTTCTTTGGGCGAAACTCGATACGGCGGTTGGCGAGTTGGATGCGCGGCGCCATCAGTCAAAATCCGGTGCTTAGCAACGGTGGTTCGGCCAACTCCGGACGGCGTAGCAAAGCAGTGACGAAATTCGTCGAGCAGTGAAAGCAACTCACTCCTTTGTTGACCCGAAAGTTTTGAGTTCACGTCGAGTTCCAGACTTGCTGCCGTTTCCGGCAGAGACGATGTATTGGCGTCGGACACCACGTCAACAGCTGAGATTTCCGCGATGCCTTCCACGTGGGCTATGGCCATGCCCTTGGTCAGGTGCTGCGACTCGTTTCGAAAATTTGTCACCAGAACTTCTGCACATCGATTTTGAAGCCGCAGTAGGCCTCTGGCGACCCCGATTCCCTTCTCCAGAAGAAGCTGGATACTTCCTTCTAAGAGTGCTTCCCCGTCTGGGAACGTGTCAACTTGCACCAGCAAGAAAACACTGGCCAGCGGAGGCAGCTTCACGTGCTCCTCTAACACCCTGGCCGAGGCGAAACTTGGCGAGGAGTAACTCCGTGGTGCATCCGGCATCCGCAGCGTGAGGCTGTTCGAACCCAGGTCAATGACGGCACCATACTCGTAGAGGAAGTGTATACCTAGAATGATGTCTCGGGAGCATTTCTCCAGAACGACAAACTTCACAGGGCATGGCTCTCCGTGGATCTCGACGCGGGCAGTGCACAGTCCAACAGGCGTCACCAGGTGTCCTCCGGCGGTACGTATATCCGGGCCATCCCACGCTGTCATCACTTTACGTAGGTGACGGGAAAGCCTACCGCTAAGAACGGAGTAATCAGCACCAGTGTCAATGAGCGCCGTCGCGTCGTAGCCGTCTATAGTGATCGACAGGTTGTTCGATGGCGCAGCAGTACGGATGAAAGGGTTGTGGGAGTCAGAGTGGGAGCTTCGCGGCGTTTGCGGAGGTTCTTGATGGCTTTCGTCGTCGGCAACACCACCTCCAGGCGTTGCCGTACTTAGTTTTCCCGGCGAGGCACGGGCGAAAGGCTTTCGCGGCGAGACGAGCGGAGAGGCGAAGGTGGGCGACGAGGTGACGGTGAACGGGGTCCACGAGGAACGGCTGATAACGGCGGCGTTGAGCGTCGAAGGTATTCTTCGATTTCGCGGGGTTTCTGACCGTAACGTGGGCACGGATCGCTTGGACGGAACCCTGGAAGTCCAAGCTCACGGTAGGGGCAGCGGCGAAAGGTGTGGTCTGGCTCCCCACAGTGGAAGCAGAGTGGTCGGTTGTCCCGTGTTCGCCAGACATCCGTTTTTCGCGGGCGAAGCTGCTGTGGTCCCGGCGGGGGAATATTCGACGACTCACCGGCCACCCGCTGTGGTACCAGGTTTGAGTAAGGAGCGGCGACTGACGAGGGCGGCTGGGAAGCCGGCGCGACGTACGTCACAGAGGGACGTTGGGGGACAACGTCGAACGGAATTATGGGTGCAAAGGTCCGCCGCACTTCTTCTCTGACAGCCTCCGCAACCGATAATGAAGCAGGCCGCTCGCGCGTTGGGAACAGCTTTTGTAGCTCCTCTTTGAGCACGCCGCGGATGATCTCGCGGAGACAACTATCATTATTGCTGTTCAGGTCGAGGCGAGAAGTAGGGGTGCAAGCAGCAATTGTGGGGGAAGCCACTAACCTGTGGTAATGGTTACTCCTCGCCGCTAGCACCTGTTCAATGTTGGTGGCTTCCGTGACAAACTCATCGACTGTCGTCGGTGGATGGCGAACGAGCCCTCCAAAAATGTCGCTCCTCACGCCTCTCATAAGTGCCCGCACCTTGGTTTCCTCAGTGGCCAGCGGATCCGCCCGTGTTCTCAGTTGCAGAACGTCTTCCACGAAGCTCGTCACGCTTTCAGTAGGCCCTTGGGCCCGGGTTCTTAAAAGTTCCTCGGCCATTTGACGTCGAAAGCGGTTAGGGAAGGCTCGCCGAAGACCCTCCTTGAAGGACTCCCATGACTTCAGGCCCGCCTCGTGGTTATTGAACCAGATGCGAGCAGTTTTCTCCAAAGAAAAGTAGACGCTCTTGCGGCACTGGTCTTCCGTCCAACCATTGTGGCGAGCTACACGCTCGTACTGCTCAATCCAGTCTTCTACGTCCTCGAAGTCTTCGCCATAGAACGGGGCAGGATTACGGGGCGCGATCGGCCAGAACATAATCGGAGGCCCGAACGTGTCAGTCTGCTGCGACTGCGACGTCATGCTAACTGCACGTGTCACCTGTGTCCTTTTGGGATTCGCCGTCAACTGCCCGTATTCCGGTGCTTGGCCTTGGAGACGTCGACTGGTGCGGACACCGGGCTCTTCGAGGAAGGCTCGCCGGCCCGGACTCAGTATCGGGCTTGGCTTACGGGGCCTTGGGGGGGTACTCAGCATGAAGGGGGTGTACCCCGGCTCCTACACCACAAATGTCACGAATGACACTCGGTACTTCTAGCGATCAAGGCTATAAAGAAGATTTAATGCGTCTAAACTCAAAGCTGCAGCCCAGAGCCCGTGAGGACAAGCGCTTGCCCGAGCGTTCTCGTCTTCTTTTCTGCTTCGCTGATAGTGATAGTCCCGGCATTTCTTCCCTGACTTGCTGTTGATGATAGTGGCGGCAATATGTTTTGGGAGGAGTTTGAGAGCAATAGATCAACGTAGGTGGACAGCTAAAGTTTTTAGGTACCTATACATGAAAAGCGTGGACACGCAGTGGTTAAGGAAAACTAGAAGGCTAATGAAATACGGGAAGAACAGGAAAGAATCAAAGAGAGCCAAGATAACCAGATAAATGCAAGGCAGGCCGCTACGAATAAATGCAGAGAAAAATTGCAAGCTAAAACATCGTTAGCGATGTAGAGGGCACAGAAATTGGACATCAGAAAAGAAAATGTCTAAGATAATTTCAAGGGCAGTGCTTTGCTTTTTGATACTAAAGCAGGTTGCTTAAGAACTAAGAGCTTTGTGGGGAAGTATACGGGAAATGATGGAGTATGCGCGGTCTGCGGAAAATTAACGGAAACTATGCTGCACAAAGTTTCAGAACCTGAGTGTTTCGATTCAAATCTCATTAGTGGAATATTTGGCTTCCAGAAGCCCTAGGATTTGAACGTAGAACAGAGAGACTTAACTTCAAGGGTGTCGAGAAGAATAAACGAAGATTAAATGCTGGTGGAGAAAAATCAGAGAGGGGAATGATGCCTAGTACAGCTACCACCTGCAACAAAAAAGAAGTATTTTGTGCTTGCCGTCGAGCACTGCTAGTATTAAACGAAGAGTAAAAAACATGAATATAGTAGCTTTTCTTGGCAAGATGAGACGTTACAACGGGGTTATTAATAGCAATCAATCAATGAATCATTCAATCAATAAAAAAAACGTTGGCTGTAGTTTTTGAAGTAGGCAGGTTGATACTTCTTTCATGGTAAGGAGGATTACAGTGAATAATACAAGCACACACAGCAGTACAAGTGATAGCACACCCAGCAGGGGTATTCAGGTATGTAGGTGTGCACAAATTTGTGTCAGAGCAAGGATTAATTGCACGGGGGAAAAGCCGGCTTTACCTTTTGCTGGCTTCGGCTTCGCTTAAGCCCCTCTCTGTCTCCCTGTCTGCCTGTTTGGCATTATAATAAAAATAATTATAGGAACAATTCCGACCCTAAACAGTGTTAACGCGGTGCTTTCGTGTCGTTCATTGTGTGTAAAAATAATTTTATACGTTGATTAGTTGAAACAGTTTCATTTTGGTTAAGGGAAACGATTACCTAGAATCACCAATACTATTTACTAACTGTATCATCCAAAAACAAAAATTGAAGAGGTGAATAAAAGGCAAATCCTTTCAGTTTTTTTTGGCATAGATTCTGTTTATGTTTGCTTTAAGGGATGATTGTTTCAAAGGATGAATTAGTTTGTTGAAGATTTTACTTATCCAAATGAACCAAACGCAGATATGCTTTTCGTCGGTATTGCCTGATACATGCTTGCGAGTCACAAGTAAAAGGGGCAGAATACTTGTTGACACGCTTCCATTTTGTCAATCGCTCCGGCGGGCAAGCCGGTCTGCTGGGGACCACTAAAATGTGCTCAATGCTTTATTCATCGAATTGTTTCCTTCAATATAAAATGCGAAATGTTAAAACGATGTGTTAAAATAACTGGGGTTTGAATGAGTAATGCTCAAACTTCGAAAGAAGGAACTTTTTATAAACAAAAAGATTCCGAACGCAAATACATGGATGGTACGGTCACAACATTCGTGGTGATTTACAGCACCTAGGACACAAAATTGGCTCTTGGAGGTTCTGACGGAAAAATCGTTGCCGTGTTCACTATGCATGTATTTTAATCTGGTTAGGATCAACATTACGCTGCAATTTCAAACCCAAGATTATTCAAGAGGCCACGCATTTGAACGGACGGGCGTGTATATCGAAAGCACAATGTTTCTGGCCTGTTTCTTGGCGCGCAATGTGCAGATTTCTGCACCCTCGGTAATCACATAAACTATTGCTGCTTTTATCAGTCAAGGTTATAAAAGTCACTTGGCGACGCTCAGGTCGACCAATATATGTGTGTACAATTTGTGATATTCGACGTCCAAGAGCTTGTACTGCACACTGTTCAAACCGTCCGTCTTGTACCGTTGTTTCCACTTTCTAAGGATTTTATGCCTGAAAAAGAAACAAAGGTTCATTTTGGGCACACGAGAACGCAATATTAGTTGGGAAGTTTGTAAAGCCCAACAACTGAAGAGCATCTCAGCCTATATTGAAAGCGCCAAAACAATTGTCTACTATCACACTACTCCCATCCATCCATCCATCCATCCATCCATCCATCCATCCATCCATCCATCCATCCATCCATCCATCCATCCATCCATCCATCCATCCATCCATCCATCCATCCATCAATCAATCAATCAATCAATCAATCAATCAATCAATCAATCAATCAATCAATCAATCA
Source organism: Haemaphysalis longicornis (assembly GCF_048455015.1). Lineage (NCBI taxonomy): Eukaryota > Metazoa > Arthropoda > Arachnida > Ixodida > Ixodidae > Haemaphysalis > Haemaphysalis longicornis. The sequence continues at coordinate 2,576,108 of NW_027526296.1, forward strand.
ATCAATCAATCAATCAATCAATCAATCCATCCATCCATCCATCCATCCATCCATCCATCCATCAATCAATCAATCAATCAATCAATTAATCAATCAATCAATCAATCAATTCATCCATTCATCCATCCATCCATCAATCAATCAATCAATCAATCAATCAATCAATCAATATATCAATCAATCAATCCTCCCGCCACCCGCCCGCCCATCAGTTCTTCTGTCCATCGATATTTACGAGTTATTTATAGGATCTTTAAAACCGAACCTTTCAGCCTCTCCTGGTGTCGTCTGCAGTCCATCCAAAGCGCACTGCAGAAAAGCACACTTTCTCTGACGATGATGATGATCGTGAGGCAATTGAAGAAAAATTAAATGGCTCCCTGTGGTCGAAATCGAAACCGGCTCTCTAGTGCTGCGAAGCCGATGCCCATACGATTGAACAATTTCGGCACGTTCGAAGCAGTTTGGTTGTAGAGAGGGGTGCACGGACGTGCAAATCGAGACAAATTGTACCCATATATCTCTTGACGACCATGGATGAACACTGGCAAAATCCATGGAATGTCCGTATCAATCAAGCAATGGAGGGCACAATGGCAGTGCAGTAAACCGTCCCGGTGTTCGCATAAAGAGTTCGCAGTCTTACTTGATACTCTCGACCAATAGGACCCGCTCGCTTCTGGGTTTGTTCGTTTGGTGTTGTACTTCATTTTTGAAAGATTCGCGTTTGCCCATCGTTGTCGTTTCGAAGGAGGAGCAGTTGATTTATTTAGAGCTTTTTATGTATTATGCCATGAAAATTTCGGGCTTAGCCTTGGAGTGCCTTCCGCGATAGCGTTATCATACCCCGTCGCCATCGCGTGACAACATTCCGAATGGGGAAAACGTGTCGCTCCTGCTCGCCAGGTATTTGTTCGGGCAACACCGCATGATCCCCAGTGTTTCAGTGGGAGCGACAAGGTCATGGTATGGCCTTTCCGATCACGGGATTGTATATTGGGCCGTACCTAAACATCGCGCTACAATTAAACCTTTAATGCAACGAAGATATATTACATTGTTTCGCGAAAAAAAATACGGCCACCTTCACATTGCAGATGCGAAGGGTAAGGAAACAACGCCGCCTGTCTTCTTGAATAGCTTTAACTAGCATATTCTCAGGTCTGCCCTTTTCTTAAAGGGTCCATGAAGAGAAAATACAACTTAGTTTAACTTTAAAGAGTTAGTCTTCAGTACCTCACTCAGCTCCATTCCGACCACGAAAGACGTTTTTAGGGGGCGAAGCTCCTTTTGCTCGGGCCCTGTCACGGCCGTACACAGCACATTGTACACGGCACATTGATGATGATTGTGGCAGGATCTCCCTAGGGAGTGGCAAACCAAAGATTGGCCGAAGAGGTCATAACGTTAAACGCGTTCTTTGCTATCCAACAAGGATTAGAGGAAGAAGAAGAGGTTGTCGTTCGTCGCCTGCGGGCTGAAGACACGTACCGGGGTACGCGATACAAGACGCTCTGCAGAAGGCGACGGCCAAGGTGGCTAAAATGTCACACACCAAATTCTCGAACTTACCCATGGACATTCTCATCGTCCCAAACAAGCCCTACATAATCACCACAAACATCGACGTCGTCGACTGGCGCTCTTTGGCCTTGATGCCCTTGCGCCAAGAAAACCTAACATCATCATCATCATCGACGTCGTCGACGGGCTTTTCAACGGAGCGGTGGAAAGCTTGACGTGTCGAGTCCTTATATGATGTGTGGGCGAATGTTTCACGGCTTTACCGATAAGCATTTTAGCTTCGCCCCTGTCATCATCATTCACTTCGTGGAGATCGCGGGATTTTCATCCGTTAAAAATGCAAGAAATACTTAAGAACTTTCAAATTTCGCGCCACAGTGACGTGTTATCAGCGCGAGTGACGTCATATCGGCAGCACTAAAAACAAAATTTTCACTTGGTTAGGTACACGTTAGCATTTAAGTCATTCGATCAAACGGAACTAACGGCCCCACTAACAGTCGTCCAGTCATGTGTCCTGGCGATTGTTTAGTTCCGCCGCCGTCAATCGCCCAAACAAGATTCTGTGACGTCATAGAAAAGTTGCTGGAGACGGGCTAGCGAGTCGGCACAGCTCCACACGTTTTCTTTAATATCTCCGTTATTTTTTGGAAGTTTGCGATGAAATCGGTATCATTTTTATCAGGACAAAGTAGCCTTTACTTGTGTTTTGTCTTCATTGCTCCTTTAAGAGGAAGATCGTTCAAAGACGAAGCTTTCTGAATACAAACTGCGTTAAATCGGAGTCCATAATCTGCCCTTGTAAAGTATAAAATCTAAACTGCCCAAGTCTGAAGCCAAAGACCACTTCAACTCAGCCAAAATCCAAAGCCAGAGCCCGGGCGTTGCACAGTACTCCCTTCCTACCCTTTTCTGTTGTTGCATAAATGCCAACCAATTTTGTTCTCCTGAAGCTTTCGTTTGAAGTATTGCGATGTAAAGCGTGAGCAGCAGAAAAGACCAGGAACAAGCTTCTTTAATATTGAGGAAAAGAAGATTTATTATTGGTGCACTCGTTGCCCTCAGTCCTTTCAGGTAATCGGAACTCATTTTCATTGTAAATTCCCTGGAGTGCGCCCTTTGCTAATACCTCCCGTCGAAGCAGGCTCTACGAAAGTTTCCTATGTAGATTGTCGTATGCGTCCTTTATATGAACCCTGACTTTACAAGGTGGCCTCTAACAGCCGGTGTGAGGGTTGCCGCACAGTCATGCGGCATATATATTGAAACCTGTGATTATGCGGCCCTGCTGCATGTCATACGAAGACATCGCAGGGGCAAAAACAAACACCGTTAATAAATTAGCCTGGGTATCCGTGTCACACACAAGGCTGAATATTGACGATCAATCCCCCATTCGGCATGTCTCGACAAAAATGACGCCCAATTCTATTGCATTCTATTCCTCCAAGCGCGGCCACAATTCCATCCCGAACTCGCGAAATAACCTTCAGAAAAAATAAAGGTTCATTTTTTATCTTGTTTTTAACAGCGGAGCTGTTGTCGCTGGCCGTAATGTGTGCGGCGCCATCAGAAAACTCCGGGTCATGGTTACTCCCACAGCTTACCGCTCACGTTAGCACCAGTTCTACGAGGAGCACCCAGCGTCAGCCAGGCTTACGCTTGGCGCTCGCAAATAATCTTCTTTGATCTACAATGTTCTGGATGTAAATCAACGGTTCGAGATCCACGCGCGCCGAAAGACAAATGGTATATGGTTCGCAAAGGCGACAGCAAAGCGATGCATTACACAACTTGCGGAGTTGTTAACTAACTAACTAACTAACTAACTGACTGACTGACTGACTGACTGACTGACTGACTGACTGACTGACTGCAACGGCTTACTTGCACGAATGCTTTGCTCTGTGGACAGCCAATGCACTCGCCATTTGTACAAGTGCGGCACGCACACACACAGCTGGCTGGCGCCGCATCTTTTCAAAGTGCTACGAATTGTGCCGCGCCTCCGCCAGATGGCGCCACGGGTCCCGCGACCGAGAGAAGACGCAGTGAAACATCTCCCTCGCGAGGGGCACGATCAAATGCAGAGCATTTCCGGGGCCGCACGACGTTAAGTAGTTTGCGTTACGTTAATGTTGTTGCACTTGTGGCAACTGCTGACGAGAGAGCGCTCGTCAGCAGTAATTTGATTGAGTGAACGATATAAGGCGCGTTCGTAGCGTCCCATTCTGTGTCGGCTTTGTGGCACAGTGTGTAGAGCACCATGTACATTGCGTTCCGCCCGCAGGGCCGAGGGATTGAAACCGGGCGCCGGATAGTATTTTTTTTATATAGTAGGGAGGGGTGCGGACAACGACGGTGCGGACTACGGACGTCAACGCGGGTGACATCGTGAGTAACTGAAATGCTCTGCGTTTTAAAGAAGACGACGAAAAGAAACTACAAAGCAGACGACACGCACGAGATGCTCCGCCAAGTTCATTGACACCAGCTACGGCGCCGAGCGCTCGCGACCACAGCACGAGCTCGCCCCTGGCCTCCAGCCAATCGGAAGCGGCCAGCGACAGCGTCCGGCGGCAAAGGCGATCCAGTGAGAAAAGAACATCGAGGGAATCTGAGGGTGGAGCGTGACCGGGGTGCATGGCGGTCGGGCGACCGGACCCGTGCTGTGCTCCAAGAGGTCCTCCACTACCACAGCCGCCAGAACTTCTCACCAACGAAGTCGTCTCGCCGCGCATCGGTGAAAGTCAGCGACGACCCAAGACATCTGAGTTCACTACTTTGCAACGGGAGCTGGGAGCACGCTCGACCACGGCGGCCACGACGCGCCAACTGGACATTTGAGGGCTTCTTACGTCCTGTGCCTGTAACCACCACGTACGGTGTCTTAGTCCTTCATTCTCGGACTGGGACATTTTCTTCTTTGTTTGAAATCGCTTTGGTTTTCTATACCGCATTCTCGCTAGTTTTTTTAGTGTTCTCTAGATCTCTGTTGTTCCTTAGTTTTTCGGTCCATCGTATGTATCTATTTGGGTTTTGGGTGTGATATAACCATAGTCTCGTTTCCAGAGTTTCTCTCTTGTACGTATCATTGTTAAGAACCTCACAGCAACAGCTGGCACACAAGCAGCGCAAACACGGGTCTGTACTGGCTTAACGTTTGGTCGAGAATAACAGGTGCACAGGGATAGAGACAAGTATAATGGCATGATGTGTTGAGCAAATGCACAATAATGATTTTCTATTCTCTGCATAATAGGGAGGCTGAGGTATACTGGTAACTTCTTATCACGCAATCAAGTTTTGCTTTGCTAGCAAATCTTGTCATAGCTCTGGAAGAGGTTCACTGTGTCACCAGATGCATCTGCAACACACCATGGTGTACACCTTTCATGTCGTTTTTATTACAGTAAGACTCGGCAATAAATGAGCATACGCAATTGCATATGTCTAAAACCTCCTCAATATATGTGGTGAACGATCCATCTTTGTGCACCGTTCAGGTGTCCGAGAGTTGTTCAATGTGCAGTTTTCGACACCGGAATGGCCAAAACTAAAGTCTGTCTTGAACACGCAGAAGCTCGCTGGGTGGGTGTCGGGGTTGCAGAACGGTGATTTGCTTGATGGAGAATATCATAGTCCTTGAATGCTTTTCCTGTCTCGAAACTTCTGCGTAACGTTTGGAATAGGTTCATATTGTTATGTTGAAACAGGAGAAAGACCAAAGCTCCCGCGCGGCGGTGCTGCGAATCTGGTGCAGTGTGCAGGTAGAGCCACTAGATAAGCGTAGCTTATTTAGTGGCTCTACGTGCAGGTAGATGTTCTTGTATATCACTCTTTGGAGTTCCTACATACAGGAACTCTAGGTGCAGGTGACTTTGACGGCGGCGGCAGCATTGACAGGGCGTTGGCTCGCGATCTTGCTGTGGTGTTTGTTATGCGATATTCCTTTGTTGATTCATCGCGAAGGGCAAACCACGTACATTACGATGCCTTAGATGTTCTGCGTTCCCAGTTATCTCTATGGCTATCGAATTGTGCATAGGAAATAGCTTCGCTGCTCTGACACTCTAGCGACTGCGAACAAAGGAACAGGTGGAAGCGGGCGATTACACCACAGGAGACGGACACTTTCGGTTTCGAGTCGAAGCACGTGGGCGTGGGCGAGAAACATTTCGCTTGCACCGATGTTATTCTAGCCGATCGGCCGATCTGAGCTGTGAATAAGCGGCCAATGAGCGGCCAGTGCGAGAAGTCCAAGTTCCTCCAGCCCAAGCCCAAGCTCCTCCATCGAGAAGCCCAAGCTCCTCCCAACCGCCAGGTATTTGAAATCCTGGCGCCGTTCTGATGATGCCGAAAACACGGTCACGGTAACAAAGTGTAAACTCGCCTGTAGAACGACAGCGGTTGTCGTCACCCAACAACGAAAAAACGAAGCTATTGAATGTATCATGTCTTCTATGATGTTTGTATGATATATTTCAGTTCCCTACATCCATCGCGCTATTGCAACAAGCCTCTGTAAATAAAGAATTATAGAGCACAGCCGTGGGGAGCTTGTGTATTTTCTTCTGCACGCGCTCGGCAGCTGCCTGCAGCGGCCAGCCAACGGTCAAAGCTTCCTGTCATCTGTGTTGCCCACCCAATTCTGCTGTGGCGGCAGTTCGATAACACAATCAGCTATTTTTAGTTCTGAAAAAACAGGCATCGCTAGCTGTGCCTGCATGTTTTTTAACTGCCCTTGGGGGCGCGGGTGATTGGAAGCCGCCCTGCCTCTGTGTCTTTATCTGTTAGGCAGGTACCTATGTGCTCAGCCTAGCAGTCACACCATTCTCTAATATCTGCCCCTCCTACCCCTCCACCACGCGCCCATTGCGCTGCTTCCGTTTCTTTAGCGTTTCATTCGGCTGTCTATGCTCACTTTTCCAACTGTAGATTTCTATTATTATGATGTTATTGTCTCGCTATAGTATCAGGCAGGTGCAGCGCTAAACCAATGTGTTTAGAGGCCGTGTTTGTATACATATATGCAAAGCGCACCACGCACGTCGTCGCAGCAGAACGAGACAGCGCAGAAACAGCAGCGGCAGCAGCTCCAGCCGGAGGTGATGGTGCGACTCCGGATCCTCCCGCTGCCCCGCAACGTCCCCCCCGACCTCAACCGCGGTCGCAGAGAGGCGAGGGCCCGCGCTTTCACCGCAACGCACGCCAACGACACGGGCGCCCTGTACTTGGACGCCGCCCGGTACACCGACCGACCCGACGCCTACGTAGCGGTGGCGGTCCGCGCCACCACGGTAGAAATATACAGCGCCTGCAGCGTCCGCGTGCCGTCCGCCAGCCAGGCGGAGGAGACGGCGATCGCGCTGGCGCTGACGGATCCGCAGTGCACCACAGTGCTCAGTGACTCGCGGTCGGCCATCGCGAACTACGCCAAGAACAACGTATGTGAAAGTGCAGTGCGCGCGGTGAAGTGCAGTGCGGTGATCAGTGGAGCGGTGCCGGCCACCCACCTTCGATGGTTCCCGGCGCACACCAACATCAGAGGCAACGTGGGCGACGGTCTCCCCAACCACAACGAGACGGCGGCCGCAGCCGCGCGAGGACTGACCAACCGCGCGGCGGTGGTCTCTTCCCCCCTGCCGAGCTCCGCGACAGAGGGAGGCCAACGCGAAGACAACGACGACGAAGACGACAACGACGACGTGGAGTGGGACCCGGAGCCCCTCCTCACGTACGGGGAGGTGCTGGAGTGGTACCGGCTCGGCCGGCGCACCGCTCCGGCGCCCCACCCGGAACTAACACGACAGCAGGCAGTGCTACTACGCCAACTACAAACACAGTCAGTGATCACGCCGGTGCTCGCGCGTCACGTGTGCCCGGGTGTGTACGCCAGTGACGTGTGTAGTGTGTGCGGGCATCCTGTGGGACTGTGCAGTGCACCCCGTGGAAGCTGCCGACCTCTACGGCCGACTGCCGGACACCATCACGAGTGCCGTATATTCGACGGACCTGGACGCACAAACTCTAGCCGTCCAGCAGCTCGAGGCTGCTCTCGCCAGGCAGAAGCGGAGCGAGTCGCAGTCGGGGGGAAAGGGACGAACTCTCGAGTACCTTTAGCGCACCGCTCACGCCGATCCCGGCGGGGCCCAGTCCCGAAGACGTCGTGAACGTGGGTGGGATGTGGAGGCTCTGCGCATCCTGACCTCCCACTCCCTGCTGGCCATAAATAAAGTCTTTCTCTCTCTCTCTCTCTCTCTCTCTCTCTCTCTCTCTCTCAGGTCACGCAGTGGTGTTTACCGCTTTAATTCCGGCGCTAGTTAACTCGTATCATCTATGCGAAAATTAAGAGATAGTCAAAAACCGAAAACGTCCAATGTCCACCATACCAAAGCGAAGACATAGCCGTACCTGTCCAACTAAAGAACGCCGGAATGCGCCTCTGTAGCACGCGTCATCTTGCCTGTATCTCGCAGCTACGCTACGCGAGATAAATTCACTCAAAAACATTCAGCTTTTAGTAGGGCTATTTCTGGTGGAAATGAGGAGCAGGATAATGTAGGCGTGCTGCCGATGGTGAAACACTCGGCCAGGAAGCGTGTTGGAAGGCCGGCACAACTTCTCATTACAGCAGCGATCCTGGGGGCAGCTGTTGAAACTTTCAGCGGACTTTCGTGACCAGAAAATCATTGAGGGACTCTCGTAATTTAAAAGACCACATTGTACAGTTTTATGACATCGTCCTGTTTCTTGGATATGCTTACCCGTCGATATGATGACAACCAGTCCTACAAGTCATGTCCTACGCCGCAGCTAAAAGGTTGTATCACGTTCCCGAGGCCCGGCCGGTCGATTGTGGCCTGACCGGAGACCATATGGGGTCGCTACCGCGAGTCATACACAAATTTCCCGACCAATATAAGGACGTTGCAACGCTAACTTAAATGTTACCCCGTACGCGTTCTGCCAAACGCTTCGATATTTCCAAAACCATCACAAAGAAGTTAGGTCTTCTGCAATAAAAAAAAGAACGGATTTTAGAAAAAAAAATGCAAATAAAATTAAAGGAGACCCGCTCCGGCTCGACCCCAGGCTGTCAGTACATGAGTGCAAGTACCCAGAACGCCACTTCGAGGCCATTTTTCTGTATTACCGTTAATCTCAAACGATAAGCGAGGTTATACTCATTTCTTAAGGATAAAAACATTCGCCACCTTTCCGATAATGCACGTTTAAAATCTCTTCAGCTGAGAAAAGGGCATCAAGCACTGGTAACCATTCAGGTGGTTCGCTTAGCGCCCTGTATACCTCCCATACATTGAACATACTCTCAATAAAATGCTCTCTGATAGGCTGCGCATTGCGATCGGCATGCCTGTCAGCCATCCTTGTGCGCCACAAGTTCTGTACGCTGATTAACATAAGAATAGCACGCCTCTTGTATCTCCTACAGGTAGACGACGGATACTGACAGGGTGTATGAGGAGGTCCTTTCGAACGGCGTGATGGTTTTAGCAGCACCTCAACCGCACGCGCACTGGTATCACACATGTCACGTGGGGTGCTGTGACGCGAAACGTTTGGAAACACGCACCCCGTACAGGCCGAGGAACTGGACGTAGCTCTCCATAACGCGAATTAACTACGAAATCATCGATGCTGATTCGCGGCAGCTATGCTGCAACCTTTTGTAAGGACGGCTTTCCGGGCCAACGCACAAAATCCTTTCCAGAACCGGCGAGGCAGACCCACCAGTGTAACACGGGCACCCACCCGCCTGCTCTTCTGTAACGGCAAATAAAACCACCCATACTTTAGCCTGAGAGTTATCCAGCTGACCTCAACCAAGGCAGCCGGCAACGTCGATCAAGAAAACACCGAAGGCTACAGTTCTAGGGGAATCCCAAACAACCCTTACATAAAGAGCCATCCTTACGGCCGTAAAGGCAGATCCGTGCCCTACGCACAAATTTCCCTTCTAAGTTAATACATTGTCTCAAACAAACGTTTGGGCTACGCCGCTCCTGTGAAGCACTGGGGCTCACTATTATATGGCAGCTGGTAGTGACGACGGCCAACCTAACTCGCATCCCTTAAATTCTCACCAGTTTTACGAGAAACCACGGACTAGACGTGACCGCGAGGGTGACCGCCAGGTGGTGTTGGGGGCTCTATAAGTGGTAAGTCATAAAGGCGTCTGGGCAGAAAACCTATCCCCGCATACTGATGCGAGAAATATTCTTACTTTTCCCTTTGTTTGATCATCACCACAGTTCTCTTGGTGTGCTTTGGTCCTAAATTCCTTCTCTGCTGACGATGGCCAAGCCCCATACCCCGCAAAATTTGTTTCACAAATTTGAACTCGAGTAATGCTATGGCACTTTACCAAGAGATGACGAAGCCCTATCAAACAAGTTCCCATGCGCCACATTGAGGACTGAAGTAACGTTTTTTTGCATTTTTCCTACGAACTCCCAATGCTATGACAGGCAAAGCACTGTCAGCCCAAAATGGTCTTTCATCTGTTGTTGCCCGCCACAGAAACGTTTTTCAAATGTCTGCTTGGAAATCTCCAGGCCAATTTTCGCCCTTTTTTATGGTCTATGTGAGCGCATGCCCGGCTCACAGCGATGAGTAGTTGTCAGTGCACATAAGCCGACAACTTTCTTCACGTTGCACAAAAAGGTGTAATGTGACTGAACTGTGCATTAGCTTTAGGAAGTGTAAAGTACCGAAAAATCGTTGCCGCATCTTTCGTGGACTGGACCCGTCCAGGTTTCGACGTATTTATCTGTTATGTTCGGAGAGTGCTTCAGATGTTGAAGAAACTGTTTAAGCACCTGTAATAAAGTCTTAGCACCGAATCCTTGCGTGTTCTCAAGAATGTGGTCAAGATACCACTTTCATAAAAATTCTTACCTGTCGGCACTAGGCTTCGCTTTTACGTGCTCGAGGGCAGTGTATTTCGCTACATTGGAAGGCCTCCTGTGAATACTAAGCTTGTGGTGGCGCATCCTGCAATAAACAATTATTACAGCGTTGAGCATAACAAGACCAAAGCAAAGGTTTTTTGAGCAGTTTGATTATAAAAAAGCAGCATCCTCTTTGCTCTTTTGATTTTAGTCCTGTGTGTCCCTACATCTCATGTGAGGATTTATTCGGACTTTTTTTCAACAGAAAACCAAAAAACTACTCAAAGGGTAACTAAAGTGAATTTTTCAATCTCCCGTTTTTGCTTGCACTGCGTAGACTTGCTCAAATGAACACACTCATTGTTTATCCGGGCGAAAAGGCGGTACTTATTTTGTAAAGCCTGAAAGAAGAAAAAAACTACCATGCGCGGTTTGCGTGGCTGCACCAACTAACTGCAGTGACGTCTGCTAAAGGAGCTACGTGATTCGACGTTGTCCAAGACTACCATTCAAAGACGTTTCGGTTTCTGTTCTGTGAAACAACATCCTTGACATCCGACGTTATCGTAGAATGGGCATTCTCGCAAACTCAATAACCACCATACCGTGCTTCTGTCAAGTTGTCGGCTGTAAAATGCCTCAGATTAGCCTACCAGAACGGCTAGGAATCGTAGCAATCACTAGCCGAGGCCTACGCAGTGGATGAACGCCCTCCGCCTCACCGCAGACACTCAAATGCCATGCGCTTTTCCCCCATCCTCGGAGCTTGCCTCGTTCTCCTGCCTGTATCTTAAAAGGCGTGTTCAAACCAGGCCAAGGGTCTCCTGATTCTGGCCTGCGCCCACTGCCCGCAAGCAATCGGTGCTTATGGCAAGAGCACGCCGAAAACTCTCCAGCGGGTCAGTGTCAGTCTGCGCGCGTTCTGCCAACTCGCTAGTGGAGCAATGAACTTTACGACCCTAAAATGGCGAATTCAGTATAGAAAACATCGGCCGAAAACGAAGAAGTCAACTTACACAAAAACGATATACCCTCGGGCATTCGATTATATTGTATGTTTTTGCTTATTGGCGCAAGGGTAACTAAGTCCAAAGAGCGCCAGAACTACGTTACGTGGTCTTTCAATAGTCATGTTTGATCATACAAATATGTATGACACGAGTATGATATATCCTAAAATACTGTATATATGGGTGTAAAGGGCCCATAAACTAAAACATGAGGATATAATGGCAGATGATGGGAAGTATGGATGGCACATGGCTGCAGCTCAAGCTGAAGAGCACGCGACGCGAGCGGCCCCCCCCATGTTTACAAAAAACGCATCAGGGCCTTGCTCGATGCTCGTAGGCTCCGACATCATGCACTGTACGAAATGAGCTTTAAAAACCTAATGTCTGCAAGACAGCTTAAAAGACATTTGTTTGTGAACATAGGTTCATCTCCTAAAAACAGAGAAGGCTGTAGCGGAATGTTACAGTTATAGATTTTAGGAAAGTGTCGTTGTCTAGCCTCATTGTAGGATGCGCACTCAATTAGCACATGGAGGACTGAAAGCCGTTCCTCACAGTTGTCAAAAACTGGTGGGAGTGTACCATTCAAAAGGTATGTATGTGTAGCGTAAGTGTGATCTATGCGCAGTCTGCAAATCGATACTTCAGTGAATCTGTTTTGTTTTTCTGTTGTGTATCTTCCAAGGTGTGGTTTTATTAAGTGGAGCTTGTTCTCTGTGTGTGTGTCCCACGTTTGCTGCCAGCATTTACTGATTCACCTTCGGATCACTGGTTTGAAATCGAGGTAAGGGACCTGCTGTATGTCAACACCCCTGTGGAGGGCCGCCAAAGTGGCATTCCGGTCGGCAATTTCATTGCCCAGAATACCATTGTGTCGAGGGATCCAGCAAACAAGTATTTTTAGTTTTAACTTATAAGCAGTCAAAAGAGCTTTGAAAAGGTGACTGATGATAACATTTTTGGTAGGTTTAAAGTAATCTAGTGCTGTAAGCACACTTAAGGTGTCTGCGTAGATAATCGATTCTTGTATTTTGTTCTGTGTAATGTGCTCCACTGCGATTAAAATACCATAAGCTTCGGCCGTGAAGATACTACTATTCTTGTTCAGAATCTTTGTGCTGGAAAAATGTGGGCCATGAGCAGCAGACGACACAGCAGAAGCAGACTTGGAGGCGTCCATGTAAAATGAGGTATATGGATATGTGTATAGTAACTGGAAGAAATTCTGCACGATCAATTCGCGAGGTGCACGACGCTTATCAATGAGTTTAAAGGATGTGTCGCAACAAATCTTTGGCATTTCCCAAGGCGGGACTACATCGGCAATGGAGGTCTTCACGCCCTCATCTAAAGACAACCGTACTTCTTCTGCAAGGCCTTTGACACGTAAGGATAAAGGGGGATGGATCGAGGGGCGTTCTGAATACAAATGGGCAGGTGAGGTATCATTCAGAATACAGCTGCACGGATGAGTCTTCATAGGCAATGTCCTAATAACATAGAGCAGTGCTGTATAGGCGCGCTGGTGCTCTAGGCACCAGTGGTCACATTCTGCATAGAGACTTTGAATTGGACTTGTCCTGAAGGCTCCCGAAGCACGGCGAAGGCCCAGATATAGCACTGGGTCTAACATGTTTAGGGCAGTTATACACGCGGACCCATAGATTACGGTTCCGTAGTCTATACGTGACCTAACTAAACTGACAAAGAGGCGTAGAAGGCAATCTTTATCAGCATTGTAAGACTGATGCGACAACACTTTTAAAATGTTCATGGTGTTTAGGCATTTTTGTTTGACTGTCTTTTCGTCTTCAAGTAAAACACCTTAAAACTTATGTTCTTTCTTGACGGGAATCCGTTGTCCGTTCAGCATAATGTCAGGTTCTGGACGAATTCCACGCTACCGTGCGAATAAAACACACGTAATTTTTTGAGGATTCAGTTTAAAGCCATTTTCTTCCGTCAATTTCGCCAGCCGGTTTACGCCTAACTGTATTTGCCTTTCACGTATGAACAGCTTGCATTATTCAAACCTAATATGGACGTCGTCAACAGACATTGAGTACGAGATTGTGGGTGGCAACGATTTCTCGAGCGAATTTACTTGAACTACAAACAGTACAGCTTAACACTCCACCTTTAGGAACACCATTTTCTTTTGTGTACGTTCTAGATACCGCTGTCTCTACTCTTACTCTTAATGTTCGCTGTGACAAATAACTTTCAATAGTGTTTAACATGTGCCCAGACACACCGAATGCCTTGAGATCAAGCAGTATGCCGTGACGCCAAGTTGCGTCGTATGCTTTTTCTAGGTCAAAGAAAACAAAAAGACAGTGTTGTTTGTGTATAAAAGCATCTTTGACATACGACTCAAAGGAAACTAGCTGGTCAGTTGTGCTTCGACCTGATCGGAAACTTGCCTGGCAACTGTCCTGGATGCCGTTATATTCAAGGAAATGTATTAGCCTCTTATTTATCATTTTTTTTCAAAAATCTTTCCCAGGCAACTCGTCAGAGCATTTGATCGGTAACTGGCAGGTAATGAAGCATCTTTCCCATCTTTTAACACAGCAACTAATACTGCTTCTCTCCAGGCCCGCGGAAAGTATCCTGCCGCCCATATATTAATAAATAAGTGCAAGGGTGTTTGGAGAGTTTCTGTTTGCAGATGTTGAATCATTGCGTATGATATGCCATCTGGCCCTGGCGCTGAAGCTTTACATATTCTCAGGGCTACCAAAAAGCTCTGTTACGCGAAATTCGGAGTTCTATGGTTCGTCAGACTTTTTGTTATCGCGAATCGGGTTTTTCTGATTGGATGTTTTATGTTGCAAGAAAGTATTCGTGTAGTGAGCAGAACTTGATACATAAGAGAAGTGTTTTGCCAGTGTGTTTGCCTGGTACTCCAGGGCCTGTACTGCTGAAGAAGTGTGGGTTCTGTGTTTTCCGTCCATTAAGCTTTGTAATTCGGTTCCATACTTTGCCTGTATCTCTGTACGAATAATAGAGGTTACAAAAGAGCGCCAGCTCTCGCTTTTCGCTTGCTGGTGAATGCGTCTTCCTTGTGCTTTTGCACGTTTGAAGGAAATCAAGTTTTGCGTCGTGGGGTACCTGCGAAGGACACCCCACACCTTATTTTGAGCCTGCCGTGCATGCTACACTCTTCATTCCACCATGGCTTCCTAGTTTTAGGTGTGGCGCCGGATGGTTGCGGAACAGCAGCATGAAGAATGTGGGCGGCCACCAGTTCACAGGCTTCGTCAATTTCCAAATGGCTTAAAGATGTGTACGGTAGTTGTGATAATTGTGTAAATTTTAACCAATCTGCACCAGATTCTTTAAACTTTTTATGACTGATGGAACTGATAGGGCCTTTGTCATCGCCTTTCAAGATGACTGGGAAGTGGTCAATCCAGTAAGGGTTGTCAACCACTCCCCATTCAACAGACGGAAAGAGGACAGAAGAGCCGATTGCCAGGTCTATGTGTGAGTATGTGTTGTGTGTAGTGTTGTAGTATGTCGGCTCTTTTTTGTTAAAGAGACAAGCTCCGGATGAGAAGAGAAATTTTTCTATCAAGCGACCCGATAATCTGTGCGTTCAGATCCCCATAGTGTGCTGTGCGCATTCAGATAACCTACAAGTAAAAACGGTTCTGGCAGCTCATCTATAAGGGATTCAAATTCAGAGCTGGACAATCGATATTCAGGAGGAATGTATAGTGAGCAAATGGTTGTGATTCTGTTGAAAAGTATTGCCCATACAACAACCGCTTCTAGGGCGGTTTCACAACTGGAGAGATTGGCAAGGGACAGATTTTTGCATAACTATAGCTATGCCACCAGAGGAGTGCATGCAGCTACCTCTATCTCTCCTAAATACTGTGTACTGGCTCAGGAAGTTGGTGTGTCTAGAGTTCTAGTGTGTCTCTTTTAAACACAGAATGAATGATTGCCTTTTGTGTAGGATTTATTATACATCATCTAGGTTTTTAATTACACCCCTGCAGTTCCACTGTGTAATTATTTGGGCTACCATTAATGTTCAAAAAAGAAGATTTTAGCAGGTGTAGATTAGGACTAGGGCTGGATGAATCAACTACTGCACTCAGTTCGGACTTCGGCCTGTGACACGGGCAGCTGGTGGCTTTTTGCCCCGCCGTGCCATGGTGCGCTGTTCTCTTGCCGCCTTTGGTAGTGACACTGGCCGAGACAGTGTTACCTCCATGTCATCGTCTGAGTGGTGTGACAGTGCGGAGATGGAGTCCTTGCGGTCTCCACCTCGGGATATCTTTGAGGTGGAGGCAGGAGGCCTGCCATCATCGACTGTTGTTTGTCGGACGCAGAAATGGTCGTGAGAACGCCACATCTACGTCCATGGCCGCTGAAGTCCGGCAGCCGGAAGAGGACCGAAGGCAGAGCCGTCACTCCTGACGTTCACAGGCGGCACAACACCTCCGGGCACCGCAGGCGTCATCTCGGCTGGTTGCGCTGCCTTTGGTAGCACCCGGGGGGGCTGGGACGGCAGCAAGTCTGCTTTGCAGTACTGGGTGGCCGCTGTGACAAGACGCCGCTCCGCCCCCCGGCGAGCTGCGTCGGCATACCTTTGTGGAAACATGGAATGTGTTTGTCGTGCTTCTTGATAGGTAATGTTGTGGGTGACCTTCATGTTTATGATTTCTTTCTCTGCTTTGAACTTATTACATGACCGGGAGTATGAGGCTTGGGGTGTTAACAGTTGGAACATTTCAATACATTAGAAGCGCCATGATGTCCTGAGGGGTCATGATGTCCTGCGCACTTGGCGCATGTAGGCTTCCCCCGGCAGGTGGTAGTACTGCGCCCATACCACTGGCACTGGAAGCAGCGGCGTGGGTTTGGTATGTAGGGTCGGACGTTGCAATGAAGGAAGCCTGCAGTGACAGACTCCGGCAGGACATTTCGGTCAAAAGTTAGGATGACATGTTTTGTTTTTACTTTTTTGCTATCGCGCCTGATCATTATTCTTCTTACCGCAGTAACGCCCTGGTCACGCATGCCCTCGAGGAGGTCATACTCACTTTCATTGAGCAGGTCCATCTCGGAAATCACGCCCTGCGAACTGTTAAGGCTCCGATGGGACGTCACAGTTATTTCAAGCCCAAGAAAGTCGGTCTGGTTCCAAAGACAGTCAGATTGTTTTAGTAGATAGTTCAACAAGCACGTCCACTAATGTCAGCTTATTTGCCTTGTAGTTCGCACCAACTACACTATCAATGAACTTGGCAATTAAGAAGACCCACTTGCAGGTAACTGGAGATTCCTTGATCTTGGATTTTATCACCAAGAAGCCAAGATAGTTGTCCGGGGTGTTAAACTTCATGTTGGGCAGAGGTTTGAATATTATATCGGTTGGGGCCCTTTTCGGGGCTCGATAGTTTGGAAGAGAAGGTTTTGAAAATACCATGCGTCATAGTATAAGGCAAGGAACTGGGGTTCTTTCTTGTTTGACGTTACCTTGATGGTCAAAGAGGTCCCGGAGCTCCCAGCCTGATAAACAGACAGGGAGCCTATCGGCCGGAGCTTGACCAAGGCTCCCACGGCCACCGTTCACGGCTTCTAACCCTTCACCTTTTAACTTCT
Organism: Haemaphysalis longicornis; assembly: GCF_048455015.1. Classification (NCBI taxonomy): domain Eukaryota; kingdom Metazoa; phylum Arthropoda; class Arachnida; order Ixodida; family Ixodidae; genus Haemaphysalis; species Haemaphysalis longicornis. The sequence goes on from NW_027526296.1 coordinate 2,593,182, forward strand.
CACTACGGTAGGTAACAGCATAAGTATGGGGTCTCGGGGTACGTGGTGTCGCCACTCACCTTCACCAGGATTCCTCAAGGTGCCCCGTGTGGGGCTCGGGCATCCGTACTTGCGACCCGAAAATGCATATTAGCGCTCCCGACCACTCGGCAAAGAGCCAGCGCTGTCGAAGTCGAAATATAAGGTATAAAATAAGGCAATGTACAACCAGTGTACACTTTTCTTGAGTTTTAGATTTTCAAGCAGCTTAGATGACCATTTGTTGTATAGCGATCGTGCAGTAAGCGCCCCCCAAATTTCTACAATATCTAATTTCTAGCAATTGCATTTCTTAGACGGGAAAGCGTTTGCAAATGTGTCGTCGTGATTCTGACCGCTGTGCTTGACCACCCAGAGCAAAATAGTGCTTTCTGCACCCGTTTTACGCTGTACGGTAAACGTCTCGGTTAAATTTATTTCCTCAGCACCTATATTAACTTCGCTGACTCTTCTCCCGCCTTCAATTGGTCTTTGATTTTAGTACTAGCGTACCAGTCAGCGAAGAGTGGCATGTGAGCTTGTTCAGCGCTTGTGTGGAGCGACCTAGACTTCGAGCTTGGTACAATGTACAAGCTAACAAACTAAGGAAAGTCACATTCTTTTCACAGACGTGTCATGGCTTAGTTTCAGCTCAACGAACGAATTGCGACGACCCGTCGGCGGCCGGCAAAATAAACGGTGGGCCGACTGACCCTGTCGGAAGGTCAGCGAGCTGTGCAGTACCGCAATCAAGTCAAGTCATTTCCTCCTGACGTCAAACGAAAACAGCACAGAAATTGGGCAAGGATGCAGAGAGGAGGACAGCATTTTCGAATTGATTGTCCTACTAATTATATTCGCGTAAACGCACCAAGAGTAGTCGAAAGATGGCCTAGGAACTACGGACTACAGTTTGCGCTAGTAATCACGCAATGTTTACAAATCACTTCAGTGTCCCTTTTAGGGAAGATGAGAGGGTCAGGTGTGCCTTACAACGTTGTCATCGTTGCATGCCCGTGCAGGCAACGGGGCTACGGCCTTACAGTTGTAGAGTGTCTCCCTCCCCCTCCGTGTGTCTGCGTTTCTGCACCTCAGAAACCGCGGGAAGGGCACAGCAGCTGCCAGATTGGGATGACGTGTGTTGTTGCGCGCCGTTACACGCGGCGGGGGCCACAACAGGCCTAGGCGAAGGGAGAGAGCGCGGTTGAGGCGGAATTGGATATGATACGATGTTTATTCGGTTGGAAGTGTGGATGGGTAGGGTGGTCTCTGTTGGGTCGTGGCTCGTCTGATGGGGTGCCGTGGGCACAGACCGACCGAGTGGCTCTCGCAGTACCCTCTTTGGAAATACATGCAAATATTGCAACTACCGAAGTTTTCGTTTCTATCTCAACGGGTCGTCGTCATCACTGCCGCAGCGCTGCATCATAACGCAGCGTCGGGCAAGTACAAACAACTGCAAGCATCACCAACCATTCGCCTTGAATGGACGAGAAGGAGAACAATGGACGATTTCTGAAAAAATTGAAACGTTTTTCGAAGGTGTTTCTTCAAAATCGCAGATTTATTGGGTGTTCATGTGCCTTTGTAAACGGCCATTTCATACGAGTTAACGGAACATTTTGTCATGAAGTCGTTGATTCAGATATCACGCATCTTGCGGCCTATTCTTGAACAATAATTACAAAACCGCCCTCTACAATACTTACCGGTTTCCCTCTGAAACGCAGATAAATACACGGGCCATGATCCAAACTGAGTGGGGTATCACCATCTTCATGGGAGAGCGTGTAATTACCAATGGACTCACAAAGTTGACTAACTATAGGAAGAAATTATCAATGCCATTCAGGTGATGATCCCTGACATACGTACTTGATGTTTTGCTCATCAAAACAGCGCAGAGCATGAAGGTTTGTTCTTCAGGTTGTTGTAAAAATACCACTTTTGTGTGCCCCTTCATCAAGATTGGCATGTACTCTACAATTTCCTAGGACCGTTTGAGGTACCTGTGCACCTAAACGGTATGCCAACGTAATTTACACGCATATGTGAAAAGGTGCGATATACGTGGAGATTTCTTACCGTCAATATGCAATTTGAAACGAGTTTAGAAGCTTTGACTTATTCTTGTTCAGAAAATCAGTGGAATAGATTCTCTTTCATCGATCATTCAAACACCGAACAAGCCAAAATAAATATGAAACTGCGGTGAAAGGAGCAGTTTATGCAGATCCTCAAAGTAGTTTTCATGCAGTAAAAATTTCTGTTTTCCGCAACACCTAGTCCGTCTTGATCAATAAAGAAGATGCGAATTAGTTTTGTTTGATGTTCCAACCTTCTTTTGAGCTAGCACTTTTAACTTGGATGAATACGATTATTAGAATTGTTTTCCTAAAAGCGCAATGCTCTTACATAACCTTATATTTACATGTCTGGTGCCCATGACATTTCTAATCATGCTGCAATAAGTAACAAATACTGAGTGCAACTATCAGTGGTGCAAATCATTATCGTTACCTGCGCTTAGTTTTCAGCATTGTAACTGATAATTAATGATCATTTCGCTGTCTTCGTAGTGACATTTGGGAGGGAAACTTCCGCATCGTCGTCTTCTAATTACTTCAGTGTAGGTAACGGAGTGATAAGCTGTTTGATAATCCCGTGAGGTACTTTTTGTTCCAAGTACACACCTCCGACATGTGAAGTTCACCTAATGGAGTTTAAACAAACACTGTTTTAGAGCCTCAGTTGGTTTTGTGACACTAAAGTTACGCCCTTCATGAGACCTGCAAATGAACTGCAAATGAAATGAGAGCTGCAACTGAACTGCAAATGAAATGAGATCTGCAAATTAAATCCTCGCACAATGAAAGATATATACGCAACTGACGATGCAGCATGGTTCTTCTTGAGGCAGTGCGTTTTTGAAGACGGACTCAAGTGTATCTCAGTAGGTCTGCTTGGCCAGAAGAATTGGCTGGCGATTAGGATACTCACTAATGCGATATTTGGGCGCAGCAGCAGTGTGCTTAGGCAGCACTCACTCGTGGGTTCTCTCAACGACAGCGATGATGAGCCTCTGCTTCGGCTGCGCGAAGTGCGTCTCAGGAAGGGACCGCGAACTGCGTCTTAAGCGAACGCACAGCATCCCAGCAAACCACTAACATCTCTGCGACGTCCCAAAAAGATCCGAACGTCTATGTCCCAGCAGTATCTCTATTAGACATCCGTACAACGTGCAATATTTTTCTGAAAATTTTTGGATGTTGAGATAACGTTTCTGGTACCTTAATGTGGGACGTTATTTCAACTATGCTGAAGACGTACTCTAGATGTTGCTGCTGCTTCATTTGTGGACGGTATTTAGACATATTTTTCTGACGTTGCTTAGATGTTGCTGGTATGTCTGCTTGTTACTTCGTACATGTCTATCACAGTTACATATTTTTAGCTATATCTGCTATACCTTATTTTCAAACTCTCCGCAGCCGTAACCTTTTCATGTTACCGAGGGTTTTGTATGTGTTTTGTATGGGTTTTGTACCGAGGGGTTTTGTGCAAGTTTTGTTATCCACCAATATTGCTTTTACAGAAATATAAATGCGGAGGACATAATAAATAAATTATCATCAACATATGCCTGGACAAAATTTGATGCCTAAAGGAGTTTTCATTCACTGAAACCACCATTTTACTTGGTCCTTGTGCTCGCTCTCTCCGATGTTTCTTTGCGCGCGGTTGAGATTTTGTGCTTGTCAGCAGCAGATCTCGCGTATGCGCAACTTTTTTCGTAACAAAAGACTTAAAATAGCGTAAACTATAGCTCTAGGGGGGATTTTAAGTATAGTTTGTGATACCGCTCCGGAAAAAAACATTGCCGGCGTCGCCCATGCATTGCTGTGAAGCTGGCCCCGTGAGGAGCGCGAAGAGTCTGACCTAGGCGTCAGCCTCTGTATGCAGCAGTCTTTCGAACAAACGTAAAAGCCAGGGGCTGACAACCGACAACAGCGAAAATGGAGGACCAAAACAAATTCCAATCCTTAAGGGCTGTCGGCTTTGGCAGAAGGCATTACGATTCCAGCTAATCGTGTATGTAAGGTAAAACAGATTTTGCAACCTTGCCTAACGCTCGAAACTATTGTATAAAGTCACTTTACGTTGTCATGGCATGAGAGTGTGCCGACATGCACTATGGGGAACAAATAATGTAGGTTGGTTTCCAAACAACCTTCTGTGTGTATAGGCGCGTGCTGGTTTTATACCAGGGAGTATGCAGGCTTATTGAGTATGCAGTATGCAGGCTTATTGAGCAAGACGAGTAACCGGTATTGCAAACATACAGTAAGGCATTTTGGTTCAAATTTGGAGGGATATTTTGGTACATTTGCCACAGCCATATTATCCCAATGTTCAGGTAGGCGTTATAGTAGAACTGCACTCAAGAGGAGGAGGACCAGCCGGAGGAGAAAACTTTAACAGTAAAATCGAGCTGGTTAGTGGGCAGGCTCCTCAGTCCCAGACGAGAGAGAAAGATTCATTCTTCAGTTCACCGAACGTCACCCCGAGTTGCCCAGGATTTGTTCTTTGCGCCTGAAGTGGTTGGAAAACAATAAAAAGCTGCCTGGACATATTCATTGGTTTCGGAGTCACGAGCACACACCCCTCACGTTTTCGCCAAGCGTCGTGCCGTCGAGCGCCTCGTGCGGGCACAGCATACTGCCCCGTCCCCCACCGCACACTTTCGGAGAGCGCTGGCTCGCGACGCCATGGCGAACAGCCCTCCCCTCTCAATTTCGCGACACTCTCCTCCTTAGCGTTCTTTCATCGTTCGCTTTTTTTTTCACTCGTTGGTCTTGCCATTATTCGCTCGGTTACGCCGACAACGCGGCTCAGCCCGGAGACGGCCACCAAGGGCCTGCGCACCAAATGGGAGAGGTAGGCGATGGCGGGGAATTTTGCGATAGTAACTGTAGGTGTGTCTAGGCAATTCGTTTAAAATATATGGTTTGCTCATCTTGGGGGAATTCAAATTAAAGAACTCGTCGCCCAGAAATACTATGTACAGTCGCGTGCGATTCGAAGGTAATCGCGCAAGCTTCGACCGATAAAGATAACAACGCCCCCGCGCGGCATTTTTCGGCGTGCCTGGGACCTAGTTTATGCATTCTCCTCTCCCTCGAGCGCTGTTCCTTCAAGCAGTCATCGCTCCCGCGGCTAGTAAGCCACCCTTTCCGCTTTGTGGCGATTTTGTGTGGTTTTAAACCCGGGTGCGGTTTCTTCTTGGTCATCGTGAGCGGCGATAGCACCGATTGTTATAAATGCCCAGTATTTCCCAACAATGTGTTTGTGCGCACCTTTTAGATAACTGCTGTAAGATACAAGTTGGACGACTTCGCGGCGTGCGCGATAAAAAAAAAGAGAAAGGCGTTACTGGTTTAGCACCGGGAGTGATGTCTGCTTGAATAAACAGCGACCGCGGGAGAGAAGAATGCGTAAGCTAGGAGCCAGGTGCAGTAAAAAAAGCCGCGCGGGGTGTTATCGTCGTGGTGGGTCGACGCTCGCGCGATTACCTTCAAATCGCACGCGGCTGTGCTTGAGAAAGTTAGGAAGATAGCCATGTTTAATAAATTATCCAGTACACAATGAGTGAAAATATGCGCCCGCTAAACTTTGTGAAAATGGGCCGATTATTCGAAAAAGTACCGCGCATCTACCTGTTTTCTAATCCTGATTTTCGTTCTCCAGTACCCTTTCTGAAATATTTACCATGCTTAGCTGTGGCGAATAAAATGTTTTTAGAAGTTTCTGAGTTATGATGGAATCAAATTTTGATTTCAATTGGCAACTACACTTGGACAAAAAGACATAGTGCAATCGAGCGCCGTGCTTGAGTGTGTAGGAGGAAGGGCTTTTAGGGTGGGCTGCAACGTTCTACTTGAGAATGTTTCCGCAAGTGGAGTTTATCAAAACGTGAATCCCATAACAGGAATGCATGCGCTCGGAGATACCAAAATACCAGTCCTAACCCTTTCAACCATAAAGGCCTGGACGGGTATTTTTTTGTGATCATGCGCCAGGCTCGGGCAGTGCACATGATTCAAGACCCTGACTGTGGGTTCTGGTAGTGCTCAGACTTCAAAGCGCCGATATGCGTCTGTGCATTTAGCTGGAAAAACGTATCTTGTCAAGAAAGGGGTGAATAGTAACTTCTGTTGTATCTCTAAAGAAGCTGTTGAAATCGGAATGCTGTTGGAAAATTGTCTTCCTCAGTGTAGCTTGGTCTCGGTGGGCTAAGTAAACCAATGACTTGGGCAGGTCTGGGCCATCACAAGCTGTGAAAGCGAGGAGCATAGTCGTGTGTGACCTCGGAGCGTGCTAGCCTGGTCCAGGCTTGAGGTTAAAGTCTAGGGCCAAGCGGAGGAATATAAAGATCAGCAATTCCCGGTACAGGGAGGTTTAATTTGGTCGGGAATGGGCTAGTACACATAAATTATTAAGGTGTATTTTGGAGGTCAGCGCATAATTCATAGCTACATTTACTGAACAAGAATATCACAGGGTTTCTGCGAGAAGTTACCCCGCATGTAGCTTCCCCTTACTTGGCGTCCCTTCTTGCGCCATTGTTTATTCTTTGTTATTTCGTGGACATCACTCACTTATTATTTGGCCCGTTAAGGAAACAAGCGTTGTCCCCTTATTTACATCGCTAAACAGCGTGAACGGAGCCAACCATCAAAATTATCCTTGGCTGCACCAAACCAGGAGGCGTGCATGCGTTTCCTAGTGACTACAGCCAAATGCCACATGGTGCCATTTACGGGTCCGTTCGAACTTGTATCACGTACGTGCTCCTAAAACTCGATTTGATCAAGTCGAACTGTCTGCTCTCCTATGTGCCGCAGGCGCTGCACGGTTATCTCACAACCACGAAAAAGATGCACGGAGTGTTCGCTGTGTTTGTGTGGGCTTCTAAATGGGAAAAGTGCCGCCGCACCAACCTGCTCAGGTGTATAAAAGGCGGAGGGCTGCGAATGGCGCATTTATGCTTGCGGCAGCTAGTTAAGATATTTTGTTTTACGGGATTTAAGCGACTTTTTTATTCGCACCGTGTGATAATTAAGGCTAGTCTGGGTTTTGCTTGTCTTCGTTATTACGACTGAGACTATGCCGGTGGGTATTTATTGATTTTTTAAAGGAAGTTGTTGGTAGTGTGAAGGTTTTACCACAAGGATTTATTTAAACACGGTTATGCGGAAAACGTTGTATTATGGTATTGTTGATGTCCTGTTCTGTGTGCCCATGTTCTGTCGTGATAAACTGAAATACGAACAACGATGCGCGTGGTATTTAGTATATGATCCGCATTCTAAGCGAGGGACGGCGCTTGTGCAGTAAGAGTAAGTTATAGAGGGCTCTCCCAAATTTATGCCTGCTGTGCATACACGGCCCGTCGCCAGGAAGCGCAACTTCTACAGCCTCCACAGTATATATAGTGCACCGATATGCACTGTGGAGGACCCGGCCGGGAAGTACCAAAAAAGTGAAAGAAACGAAGACGAGCCAGCGGTGAAATTTTTCATCAGGTTACACTCGTGAACATATCAGTATATTGAACACAGGGACCTATGTATGCTGTGGTGGACGGATTGTTTTGGCTGTAAATCACCAGAGACGATAGACCATGTTGTTTTGTTCTGTTGAGAGGAAGTTTCTTTTTGGAACGTCCTATAGAGGACACGTCAGAAGGGTTTTCTATCGACCCTTACGGCATGCGTTTTCTGGTAGTGGAAAATGAGTATGGAGTGCCTTGCGGCATGGTCGTGGCGCTGGTTTTCCACACGGTATGGCGCTCGCACGCAGGAAGGCCGTACAGTGATGTTGATACAGGGTGTGCAAGGTAGCATAATAAAAAAAAAACCTGTGGTCTCTTCATTGTAGGAATAAATCGCAGGAGGTATTGTCGGATTGACTACCACAATAGAGGAACGGAGCATTATAAGGAAATTTTATTAGATGCGAAGCATCTTATGCTAGGGGCTGGGTCCCTCCCTCCCTGGTCCACCTCCCTCCCTCCCTCCCTCCCTCCCTGGTCCGTCGTCCACACTCTACTGCGCATGCGCATCTCTTCAGCCCCGTCAGCGTTTCGGCTGACGTCAGCGCAGCCACTAAAAAAAGAAATAGTTAGGCGGCGCCGCCAGGTTTCCATCCCACGACTCTCTGGCCGCAACGGGAGGTACGTGGCGCTCTTCCCACTGCGCTACAAACCGTGACGGGAGCATGTGCTACGAACGCGCCTTATGCCCTTCACTCATTCAAACTACGTCAAGAAGGTACTGACACAACGAAGGCACGCGAAGCTGAACGTCCATGGAAACGACGAACTGAAAACTAATGGGAACTTCCGTCGACCCCGTGGCTCCTTCGCATACTACTCAGGGTTCCCCTACTGGAAGATGGTGTAATTTTTTGACTGCGTCAGCCTTTTCTAGACTGGCGGCAGCACCTCCTGTATGTGTGCAATTTTCGCCTGTCGAACTGTGATGTGTGGTTGGTTGTCAAATGCAGGCAATAAAGAAAAGAAAGGTAGTGCAAGGGCCCCGCTTCTGGATAGCAAGGTTTTGCAGCGGCGTTCGAATCCCGTAGGATCTGGTTTTATTTTTTATTATTGGTTCTACTGCAAGAATAATATTTTTACCTACGGTAAGATCTATTTATGACACCTTCGGGCATTATAAATAGGATTTTTGGTAGTTATGTCCTCTTTGAATCTGTTGCAGCTACTCTTTTTCGTGCGCGTTTGTGGTATTTTTTTCTTTGATTTCGTTTGCGGTTACTTTGGTACAATCGTTTGTACATCGTCGTTGTTACCGTGTTAGGACGGTTTTGGTCCAAATTTCATTTTACTTGGGTGTTTGTTAGGTTAGTTTGGGATGTTCATATGTCAGAAAACATCAGGCTTAATTAAGCGTACGTAGCATATAGGTGACCTATATTTTACAATAAAGTTGTTTGGTCTATTTTGTATTCGTTTTTGTGTTATTTACTTCAGTGTTGGTGTTTTTTTAGGTTACTGTTTGTTTCCTGATTTAACTATCATAGCTGGCTCACGTGACCGCTTGCTGAGCTCACCAAGAAATGTCTATACCCATCCCGCAACTATCATCGAATTACGATCGGCGGCGACGTCTTAGGAGAATGCCCACTAAGATAAATTGGTCAGTGATGGTGTTAGCAGCGGTCAGGAACTTACAGCCGATCGAACGTGGTTAGTCCTACCGTTGCATTCTAAGGTCTAGCGTTGTCGACCGGATACCGCTGTTTAGCTTGCAATAATTTAAAGCTGTTTGGTTTGTTGGTAGGGTCGACGCTATGGCCACCCAACATTTAGTTTAATTATTTCGAACAACATGCCCACTCTCTTGAAAAACTAGTGGCAGCGGCAGCATCCCCATGTAGCGGGTTTATAACGTGACTTGAATACAAATGTCATGCACCGTGCACGGAGGAGTGTCTTTCCCGGAGACGAGAAACCCTGCCATACTAGTTGTATACAGCGTTGCCGTAAAGGACTGGTGAATAAGAATCATGCAGAAACAACTGGTGTTGGCCGGTATACCGCAAGGGTGTACGCACGTGGACGGCGCAAAACATTCGCAGAATAATTTTGCGATTCCACGGTTTTTGATGGCGGGGCCTTATGCACCTGTAAGCAAATCTTCAATAGGGAACTTATGGAATCACACGAAAGAGGCAAGAATGAATACACTACGGCACAGTACACTATCCGAAACTTTCATATCTTTCATATATTAAAAAAAATAATTATATTCACAAGGCATTCATAATAGTTTTTTTTCATAATACAGTTGGAGTTGCGAATTGTGTCATGGGCCCTGTTTTGTTTGTCGTTGGTTCCCCTGCGCATGAACGTTAGGTAAATTCAAATCAGGCCCATGTAGTGCTCTTATGTTGAATTCCAATGGCAGATTCGGAGCGGTCACCGTGCTACACCGCGGAGCGCGCCGACTCCTCGAAGAGCAGGTACTCCGATGCTGCCTTTGGAACGCAGCCGCTCCCGCCGGAGCAAAGTGCCGAACCGTGACGGGAACAGGAAATCCCCAGCATCCTTTGCGTCTCGCCTTCCCCGAAATCATTTGGTTAGAATATGGTGCGTTCATCTCGCGCTGTGCGGCTGGAGGAGACGGAGAAGGCGAGCACTGGCCGGAAGCGGAGACGGCGGCGACGTCAGGCGGCAAACGTAAGCGCCTTAGGGAGTTCCGGCCAACTCCGCCGATTTCGGCGGAGCAACTTTTCTTGCTCCACGGAGCGATCTCGGCTGCGACGGCGCTCCCGATCTGCCATTGGAACAGGATTTGGTTACTCCCAATCTGCCATTGGAACGCATCTGCTCCAGACAGAGCAGAAAAGTTGCTCCGAAAGTGCTCCGGATCTGCCATTGGAATTCAACATTAGTGTCTACGAAAGGTAACAAAGTGAGTGATCGCCTTTGTGCGACCACAGTGTCATATGCAACGGAGTAGCGGCGACAATGCACTACTTTTTGGAGTTGATTTTGGATGCACTGTAAACTTCTCGCTCGTGCTTTACCTTAATCTCCGAAAGTTACTGCCCGTATGGACACCGTAGAAACTTTGGTCGATGGCTTATATAGCAACAATACCCTTTATGTACGCAATATTGAGTAACACTCATTTGCTTTCATACTGTGGGGATCTTAATTGGGTCTACTCCCAATTACGCGAGCACGCTAGCCCGCGATCCCCTCTCCCAGAGGGGCGAGGATAGCCACTCGCGCTCTCTCCCTGCAAGGGGGTACGGGCTGACCAATGCGCGCCGGTCCGTGGGCCACGTGGGGCGTGACGTAGTGGCCCCGCCGAAGGGCTCGCGGCGGCGGGCGCGCGCTTCGGTCGGACCCGGGAGAGATTGGCTGGGTGCCGACTCCGACAGGTACTTCGTGCTTGCACGCACCTCGCTCGCTTCGGCCTGAGCGACCGCCGTTTTCTCACTTCCGTGAGGTCGGCGAACGTACCGGGAGTTGGATTTCTCAGTCAGTCTGGTGGTCGGTTCCGGTCATAGCCGGGCCCATCACCCGCAGCGTTTCGGTGGCTTACGCCACTGGAACAACAGCTGCCTATTACCTCCCCCCCCCTGCGCGTCGGGCTCTGTGGCTTGAAGCGTACGGTCGGCGGGTACCCCCCTCTCTGCCCCAGGGCTAGGAGTGTAATACCAGGGCTGGTTGCTGTACCGTGGATTACCCGGAATAAAACCACGTTCTGAGGAGCTACTTCGTCTCCGCGGAGTGACTGCGCACGCGTGGCGAGGGCCGCCGCGCCCGTCTACGGCTTGGCTCGCTCGAACCCATGGTGGGCACCTTGGCAGGCTGCACTGCATTACAGAGGTGAGGCCCACAATACATAGTGGTAAATGCATGAGGTAGACATCTTATCCTAACTTCTGCGGTGACAACTGAAAAGAGCACTTCTGAAAATGGATTTTAAAGGATTTAAGGGTTTCACGTGAACTACTTGTAACAAACCATAGTTAAAAACTTGTGGTCACCGACCAAAGGTTTATTAAAAGCGTTAAGAAAGACCTTTTAACCCGACAAGAAGAGATATTGTCAAACCTTAGATTTCTGTAACGAACTGCTTTCAAACTTTCTTGGGCTTACTTCGTGACTGGTTTGAGTCATTATTTCAATACGAAAGAGCTTAACATTTCACGAGCGCATTGGTCATTGCCTGCCCTCAACTCGCTGACACTTCCAGCCATATTACAGGGGGCATGCATCATTGTAAAGGTAACGTAAAACGAAAAAAATAGGAAAAAGAAGTTTATCAGCCATTCCAAGTATAAAATAATAAAATAGGACTGTATATTTACCTGTAAACAATGTCATCGTCTCCCCCTTCCCAACCCCAGTATTTGTTAGAGTAGCCATTCACAAGCATCATGTGATCTTTGTTCAGTGCGCTGACTCCTCCAAACATCGTCATATAAGGAACTCTGCGAGTGAGAGGGCGACAAAAGAAGAAAGGCGGAATTGCATCACAAGCGTCTTTAGTTTCTGGCGGTCCATACTAATAAAAACAGAACATGGTATACATTAGATAAAGTACTTCGTAGAGTTCACGGTACCATAAGGCACACACTTCTCTAAACATTTAATTGAACTCAGGGAAAAGCCCCCGCGTGGTTACTAAATTTCTATTTTTCTGTAGTTTTCAATGTTAAATTACCAGAGTATTACCAGGGTTTGTTAGTCTGTATTGTCAGTCATCCGAATGCAACTGTTCATTTAATTCACCTGCACTCACGCTACACAACGAGGTCTTGTAAGCACATCTACCCTGATCCTGGCAGCCTGGTTTATATTACTACTTCACTCATCTTTAGCCAATATATTTATACATTTTGTGGTTGGTGTGAATTGTGGCTTATAATACCGACTTCACGATGAAGTTGGTGGGTTTCTTCGCAAGAGTATATTCCCACTGTTTTTTGTTCACTCGACACAAGGCTCATCAGGGTCCTGCAGTACGGATATGTGGGCGTACTCTTCCCTTTAGATTCGTTTGCGGTCAGACTGCTTTACTGTTTCCAGCATTAAAAAACGTCGCTTGGCCTCATGGTTTTTAAGACCAGAAACAGTGCCCCGTCCGCGAGAAGCGTAGTTCATGTCCGGTCAAGAAATGTCCGCCGCTGTAACCAATAAATGTATCAACACATCGGCTACCCGGTGGTATTTAAACCCGGGTCTCCATAGCAGCATGCTCTGCGGAGTGTGCTATTGCAGCACGCTGCGATCAGTATAACAGAAGTTGTCGTTCTTGTTAATTTCTTCTTAGCACATGCCCTTTTGAGGGATCGCCGGGAATCGCGAGTTTTGAGGTTAATGTGCCTTCTTTAACCTATTTATAAAACTTTGACTTGGAAACGTAAAAGCTGCAAAATGGTGCGCACCGCGTGAAAATTGAGCGGGATGGCACGTGAATAGAACAGGCACACACCACCCGCGCAGAACCATGCTTGTAGGGAAGGAGTGGCGTGTGCCGTTCTGCTTGCTCGTTCCGTAAGACGAAGAAGTAAAACAGAAGACGCCCACGCAAACACGCTGTAGCAGGAAAGAAGCTGGTAGAAGTAATTCTTGCCCAAGGACAAGAAAAGGAACGAGATAAAATAGAACCAAATACGATGTTGCAGTTAAAACGTACAATAGGTACCGCTAGGCTTGAATCCACGCTTGAATGGCTTGAAAATTGGCTTGAATCCACGCTATGAATGGGGTTGGAAAGCAAAGCTTTAAACGCCACCCACAACAATTGCTCAGGCGACATTACTTGAATTCACACATGTGGCGTAGTTTGCGACATCACTTGACATCAGGCGACATCACTTGAATTCACACATGTGGCGGAATGTCTACAAAGAGCGAAACCGGAGAATCGGCCAACCGTTACCTGGAATTCGCGGGGGCGGAATCCCGAACTCAGCAGCGGCGGCCAGGGGCGGGTTAGAGCGGCGGACGCCGTCTGTGTACACATCCGTTGGTCGACAGAAAGAAAACGGAGAGCAGCGTGTTTCGAAGGTTGAGACAGCGGAGCCTGGCCATCCAGATGGGCTAGATCGGGGCTACACCACAGCACGACCCAAGCGAAGACACCGAAACAATTCGGCGTGTGAGCTTATTAATTCCCATTTATACATATTTAAACTAGTTGGTTTAGCAAATTTGAGAATTGCGAGTAGCTGAGGGAACTCTTATAGTCTCTATTTATCAGAACCAGGTGCTCCTTTCGCCTTTTGCAATGGCTTTTAAAACACAGCTGAATCGGTATTCCCCAATTTAGAAAACGGGGTTCCATTTTTGGCAAGCTGTGCGCAAAAGGCAGCGTTTCTCTGGCGCGGAACTTTGCCGTACGATTACTTAATTCCGTCGGGTCCGGGTTACCGACGAGGTGTTGTTGAACAAGTTAATCAAGGCGGGCGAACAGAGCACGCAGTTGGCGCGAAGCTCCGCCAAAACAGGCCGAAAACAACTGTCGCTAAAGCAGACGACAAAGATGACGGAATGGCCCCCGCCGTCGCGCCCACCGGCGCATAAGGAAGTCTGGCTAATAGCACGCATTCGCCGCGCCATCTACACTGTGCTCCGTGAGTGAAAACCGCCCTCCTATTCTTCAGCCGCGTTAGGAGTTTCTTGTCCCGCACGCCGCGAAGGAACCGTTTGCTGGTAGAGGTAGAAAGCTTTGCTTTAAAAACTAAGCTCCTGAGGTTCGGGTAGTTGTTTTTATACATAATCAAACTTGTAACTGTTGTGAGGGACCATTTGGAGCACTGTGACGTTAACAGAACCGACGCAGTAAAACAACAGTTCACAAAATTTGTCGTCCGCAGGAGTGGATTTCACGCCTGTGTAGCTATCAGTGCCTCACGCCTTATTTAAAGGATTGTCGCCCCTATACTGTTCTGAGAATTTTTATGGCGCAGCAACGACTTGATACAAACTCGGGAAAGAAAATGTTTTTCTTTTCTGACCAATATATTGTCTTTACTTCAGCCAGACCTTGGTAATTCTGTGTTTATAGCATCGCCGTAACCGAGAGTGGACAGAATTGTACTAACCACGGGGATATTTGCAGGTTCGGGAAAATTAAAGAAACCACTGACGTGCCGCCAACTTATAACCCTAACTGACAATTTTTCTTCCGCTCAAAGCTATGCATTACGCCTGAATGACGTCGATTATTCCTCTCCACCTCATTATCAGCCATTTTCAGCTCCCCTGAAGAATAATAATAACAAATAAAGGCCTCTGGACATGAGTGGAGCATGCCGGCTGAACACGAAGTCCCTGACGTTTGTTTTCAAGTAATTTGTGTTTATTACTCTATGTTTTCTTCCTTTTGTGTATTTTGATACCGACGTTTTCGTTGGTACTTTAGCGTCCTCCAGAGAGAAATCCTCAGTACACGAGGTTTTGCATCCTTTGAATACGTTCAAATGCCGTTTTTGCCAATCACAGTGTAATGCCCAATACTTTATCTTGTGTATTCATTGCTGGCGTCTGATTTAGTACGAGCGAGAGACAAACATTTATTATACCCGTGGGGAAAAGGATGGTCTTGAGCCTCCACCCCGTCGGAGGCATCATTAGTCCCACATGTAATTGGTTCTGTCTTGTCATCCGGGCCCGTTCCACCAGTCGTCGCTGCATGGTCCGAGAGATCTGAGCTGGTCAGCTGCTCCACCCACTGCTCGTAGCTAAGGTTGTGGTTATGGTTAGGGGCATGAGCGTCGGTAGGCTTTTATCTTCAGGGGCGTCAATTCTTTGAATTGCAGGCAGATGCTTGCCGCGGTCTCGCGTGTAGCGTTTGTGCCTGAAGAGGACGCTTCGTGGTTTTAAACTTTATTGTTATCTCGTAAACGACGCTCTATATCAACAAACTCAGTGGAGCTGGTCTGATGGATGGGGACGATCCACGTTCGTTCCTACAAAGATACGCCGTGCTGAAGTGCCGCTGTCGTAGACGCCCCCGAATAGCCGATACCACAAGCCTATAGGGGCGCTGTAGTCGTCAGTGCCAGTAGCGTCATAGAGTTCACGTCGCAGCCAAAAAGGTACGTGAATGCTCTGTTGAATGGGGACAAAAGTTTTCATGTAAAGAAAAAAGAATAGAACACTTACTTACCCATAGTGCTGTACATCAGAAAAGCACTCCGTCATACTGAAAACGCTTCATAGGATGCGCTTTCACCAAATAGTTATTGAACTTATATGATTCTGCCGTTCCTGCAGTTGGATGCCTACAGACTGTTTCTTCGGTATAAAAATAACGTTAACATGATAACCAGGCACTTTCTGTTTTCATATAAACTAAAGATAGCTCCTGCAGGACTGCACAGCTTGCGAAACCGGACAACGTGATTGACTCCGTTTGCGTTTGAGCTCCTGCGAGTTTTCAAGGCAGGGCCCCATAAACCCAATAGCAATTATATGAAGATCACGAAACTACAGCGACAATCAGTTTAAAAATTTTACTGTCTGTGCAGCTTTGATAATGTATTTATAAAAGAAAGTTATCTCCTAGAAATTTTCGAAACATTTCGCTAGGACGGAGTTGTAAAAATTCTTCATTTTACCAGAATTCGGCCATATGTATATCACCCAACAATGCCGATTATTGAATCATCTAACGAGAAACGAATAATATAACCTGCACGTCACTTTTTGTTGTTTTTTGCTGCTTTGTGTTACAGCTTCCTCAAGCCTTCGAATTCATACCAAAAATTTAATCACCACATTAACTGAAGAAAAGAAACTTTCATGACAATTTAGCCAGTTTTCGAAAGAGAATTGCGTCGCTTATTTTAAAAAAACATGCTTGGGACCCAGCACAGATGTTTCTATTTACCCTGATGTAATTTGAGCTAGTTTTTTATTTCAAGTATAACAAATATTTAAAATTTCGTGCTTTGTGGTACTGTATTTAACGCGTATTGTCTGTAACCTACCAGTTAAGTTGCCCCCTGACTTCATTAAACAAACTTTTTATTCCTTTCTCTAGTTCACTGTTTTCATGTGTGTTTTTATTGCACGGACAGTTGACGTTTTATGTACCTATGCCGCTGGCAAAAGAAACGAAGCTGCAAACTCCGCTATGCTCTTATTGTTCAGCTTTGTAGGAATTCTCGGAAAGTGACCTGTTTTAGTCCCACTTAAAAAGGTCAACCTGCCTTGTTTGAGATAGTATTAGATTCGCGTAATTTGCGAAATGTCAACTGTGTTCTTTTCATCGAAGACATACTTCGAATTATTCTGTCATAGCATCAAATCATACTTTTGTAGAATAACTTCGCAGCATTTCGGTCGCTTGTACTTGCTTATCATTGTGCGGACGTTATGTTTGTATGTTACAGTTTCTTCCTGTAAGTTGAGAATTCTCTGTGGGTGTTAACTAGGCAAGAAAAATTAGTAGCCGGGATGGTAGCTCTCCGGATGAGCTTCTTAGGAACGCCAAAAAACCCCGACTACCGATGACTCCAGCGGAGAAACGACTGCCACTAATTAACAGTGTGTATGTAAATTGCGTGGGCACAAAACACGAAAAGATATTCTCCGCCGTATACGAGTCCCTAAGCACACCAAAACCTATATCGAGGTCTTCCTGTGCACTTACATGATGATAATAATGGTTGTTAATGGCGGAAGACCAACAAAAAAAAAAGAGCGCCAAAACATGGCTAATCAATCAAGCTTGCCAGGTAGAAAGTAACTAAAATCAGGTTGTTGAAGAAGAAGTGAAATGGTTTAAAAGAGAATTAAAATGGCTGGTATAGAGAGCCGGGCTATCATCATGAAAAGTATAAAACGAGCTGTAAAGTTTGATCTCTGATAAATACTAAGAAATTCCGTGCGTCCCTTCAGTATGCTTACGTGCTTGGAAGGCCAAAGCCTGGAGAAACTTATTAACACCTTGCTTTCTGCTACATTGTATGTGCATGTCTTTCGCCGATATTTTTGTGTCCTCGATTGCACTTCTTCGTTTTGCGGTACGAATTCCTTCAGCAAGGAGGCAAGTATACACCACAGATTCGCTTGGTTTAGGGTTCTGGCCAGCAAGTATGCATGTGTTCTAGTCAAGTGCCACCACGTTGAGGAGCCACGCGGTACGCGCTGTTCTACATCATTTACATATCAAATTCACAGCTTTGTAAAGTTTGCCAAGCGGGCCCATTAGCCCCTCAAGGCTCCTGACTCCTGGCAGATCCCCGCAGTGTGTATGAGCCACGGCGGAAATAACGACTAAAACTTCGTTTCAAGGTGTTGGGATAGCACAGTTGGTAGAGCACCCGGCTGCTATTGTGCAGACGAGAGCTCATATTCCATTCTATCACAGATTAGTTTTTGTTGGTTTGCTCTACTGCGGTGAAAATGTTTTGACCGCCCAGCAACAACAATGGCGTTTTATGCATAATGTGACACTTAAGACTTTCGCCTTAAAATCTTCCTAAAACTGAATTCTCAGTGAAAAACTAAGTGTGTATTCTGTAGAGTTTATAAAAAGGTCCGTGTTATTCAGTGCCAAGTGATCTACAGTGAATGAGGATATTGGTACCGACACATGTTCTGCGCACTTGCTACACAGGGGTTTCGAAGATCCAGTGAGCAGGTGCGAGCGAGTTGCAGGCAGGTGACCAATGCGTAGCCTGGTTAATCCAAATTGCTTGCATCTGCCATTTAATTGAGTCAAGTGGATACCATCCCATGGGTTCTTTTATTACGCGCGGCAAGTTGTCTTTATGTTTTTGCCAATCTTGCTGCCACGATTCGCTAAGTATTTTGCTATATGTAAGGCGCCATTTCCTGACACAGGAACTGGGGGACATAAATACCACTACGAAATGCGGCCATAACGGCTTCCCCATCAGCTATCTCATTTGCCACGGTGCCGCTGCGTCCAGGCACCCAGCAGAATAGCTTTTGATTATATGCAACAAATGGGACTTTAAAAAGGGTAGTTAATACTACATTTTATTTGTTTTCCTAACTTGAATGCTCTCACCTAACTTAAAGGGACAAAAAGGTGATTTCTAGACATTCTGAGATTCCTTACGAAAATTGTACTGTGGAAGGTCGAGGCCATGTTTCGACCATTCTAGGTGCACTTACACGACTTTATAATGGGGAAAAACTAATTAGAAAGTTCTGTCCTCCTCTGTGCCGGTTCCTTGTCGATTTCCTATGACGTTTTGCATGAAGCTTACTCTAACAGGCTTGGCTTGACTGCGCTACTTCGCGGGTCGCCAACCCTCCGACAGAGTACGTTGCCCGGCTGCCGGCAAGTCTTCCCAATTCCTTCGTAGAGTTAAAACTAAACCTTAACAAGATTTCTTCCTGAAAGAATGTGGCTTTAGTACGTTAGTTTGTATACTCTATGCAGCTAAATAAAGTCTATAAAGTCAAAGAAGCTCCACAGAAGCAGTACTAAGGTACTAGGTACTAAGAAAAAAAAGTCAACCGAAACTTTTATTGTAAAGCGGAAAACAAAGGTGCTGGAAGCCCTTCTTGCACAGGGAAATCTACAACAGTGGTTAGCAAAACGACCGCACATTTTCAGTAGCTTTACCTGCCTAAGCAATGCAATTGCTTGAGATACCTGGGAATTTGGGGGGACGCTTACTGCACAAGCGTGATTCCCGCAGCAGGGTTTGTAGTTGGGCAAGTTGGTACATAACTTTAACAAAACAGCGCGAAGCACGGGACAAAGGGAAGAGAAGACTACACATGCGCTGACCAACAACTGATTCCAAAATTAGTTATCTAAACTGCTGGGCATGCCGAAACTGAAACAAAATAAACAGGCTACACGATATATACTTTATATGTCCATCCCAGCCAAGGCTGTGACTATGACCCAGTGGTAGGAAGCACTGGGTGCAGTGCGTCGCAATTAGCAAGTTCGAATTCCCCGATAGCAATTTGTTTGGAGTGTATATTCTGATACTTAGGTGTTTTTCTGCACTGAATTTATTTGGTGGTGCAATGTTCATTTATCTGTGCGCGAGTTCGCTGACTGCACGGAGACAGACACTGACGCGCTGGCGAGTTCTCGCTGGCGTGGTGTTTACGTAAGCACCGAATGCCTGCGAGAACAGTGGCGAATCATTCGACTGTCGGTCTGGTGCGAACCCGCCTCCTACGACACAGGCACGAGTCAGGCAAGCAACAAAAGCGGCGTCCAAGTGCCTCGAAATTGGGCGCCTCTGATGACGCGGAGGGCATTTAGCCACTGCTTACGCCTCGGCTAATGAACATTACTATTCTAAGCGGTGCTGGCAGCCTTTCAAACGCATGCTACAGCCGACAACATAGCAGAAGCGCCGTATGCCCATTACGTAGATATCGAGAATGCCACCAACAATAACGTCGGCTGCCAAGCATGCTGTTGCATAGAAGAGAAACCAAAACTTGTTTCAATGTCAATCTTAGACATTAATTCAATCACATCACAACTCGAATACAGATCACTACTGTTAGTAAATGCACCCGCCCCAAATGTGGCATGGTATTATTTCTTCTTTTAGGCTTTATAACTAAATTCTGACCTATCGACCAGATCAAGGATGAAAAGAGCGGTGTTGTGCCCGAGCGCCCGGCACAAAAAGCCCGCGGCAGACATGTCCCAACTCGAAGGCGCCGTAGAGTCGCCTCTCTGTTTCGTGTTTGCGGGACCGCCGCTGATAGTGAAGCCAAGCCTTGACGAGAAGAACCGTTCGGTTTATTCGGCGGACAGTTTTATGGCATACATTGGGAAAGGGCGGAGTGCACAGAGAGCATGCGCCGCCGCGATGCGATGACAAGAACATTCCACACACGCGGGTGGGCTGACGCGCTAGCCGCGGCTATCACACACGATACATCTTCCCCTCAATCAACAAAGCAATAACGACCATGCACAACAACACACTTGATTACTTTCAAGAGCACCAATAGAAGATCTCATGTCAGACCTCCGAATAAACAAAGTAATAACGTACATGCACAAGAACACACTTGATCACTTTCAAGAGCACTGATTGAAGGGTTCATCATAAGTCAGGCGTTGAGGGGGTCTTCGCGGGCGCGTTGATCCTCTCACCGGTACGCTCACTGGTAGCGGCACCCCCACTGTTGAACCTGCTGTGGTGTAGTGCGGCTGTGTTGGTATCCGGTCGTCGTCCGCTTCGTCGTCGGAGTCGTCGTCATCGGACGTGTCAGGAACGAAAGGTTCTGTCGTCTTCAGCAGATGTTGCCGGTTTCGGCGAAGAACTTTCCTGTCCTCGGTGACGACACGGTACGACCGAGGCTGCAAAGCCCGGATCACTTTTTGCTTTCCTTGCCCACGTGCCATCAGGAATTCTAACTACTTCCCCCTCTCCCAAGGGCACCAGGGAACGTCTGGGCTGTTCTTGTTGTTGATGTTTTCGCACAGTAATGCGAGCCTGTTCACTGAAGTCGGGCAGAGGGGTCTGGAGCCGTCGGCCTTGGAGTAGCTCGCCGGGCGAATTGCCATCTTCCAAAGGACTGGATCTGTAACTGAGCAATCCCAGCCAGAAGTCATCGCTACCTTCAGTAGTTTTCTTTAGCATCCGCTTAACTACCTGCAAGCCCTTTTCTGCAAGGCCATTGGAACGAGGAAACCGGGGGCTAGAGGTGGTATGTGTGAAATCATATCTCTTTGAGAAGAGCTTAAATTCCCGACTGGCGAACTGTGGTCCGTTATCAGTGCATACCTCCAATGGTATCCCGTATCTGGCAAACATAGCGCTAAGCTTCTCAATGACTGTTGCTGTGCATGTGTCACGGAGCAATTCCACCTCTGGGAAATTGGAAAATGCGTCATACGCGCATAGCTACGCTTTGCCACCGTGGTCGAAGATATCCACCCCGACTCTATACCAGGCATGTTCGGACACGGGACGAATCAAAAGTGGTTCACTTTGTTGTTTATGCACATGCGTCTGACACGCTGCGCATTTCCTGACGAGGTTATCAATATCCGTCCCGAGGCCTGGCCAAAAAACTAAACGGCGGGCCCATGCCTTGCAATTATTTATTCCAAAATGGCAATCGTGAATTCTGCGCGAAACTTCGGCGCGCATACTGGCTGGGATAACAACCTTGCATCCCTTCAAAAGCACGCCGTTAACAGTCGACAGCTCCGCTGCAAACGGTTTTAGCTGGCCTGTAACGAGTTTGTTGGTCTGAAGACATTCGATGACATTTTTCAGGTAGCCGTCCTCGCTTGTCCCTTGTATCAGGTTGCGCCATGTTGCCTTGTTTACAAGTGCTGAAATGCTACTTACAGCATGAACTTCGACGTCCTGCTCAGCGTCGTCCTTTCGGGGCTGGCCAACGGGCGCCCGTGACAGCATATCAGCCAATAGCAAGGAGTTTCCGGGCACAAACTGCAGGGTGAAATCGTATTTGAGTACACGAAGAAAGAAGCGTTGCAACCTTGGCGGCATGTCCCCAATCGCTTTCTAAGATATTCCTATCAGTGGGCGGTGGTCCGTTTCTAGCAACACTTTGCGGCCGTACACGAAATGGTGGAATTTCTCGCATCCGTATACCACTGCCATGGCTTCCTTTTCGATCTGGCAATATCGTTTCTGAACCCTCGTCAGTACCTGTAACGCATAAGCAACTGGTTTCCACCCGTCCCCGTGCCGTTGCAGTAGGACCGAGCCGATGCCGTCTTGCGACGCATCTGAGCTTATCTTCGTGTCTCGATTGGGGTCGAAGATAGCTAGAACGGGCTGCTCACTCAGCGCGCCACAGACGAGATCCCATTCTTTCGCGTGGTTGGCAGTCCACTCAAAGACGTTGTCCTTTTAAATGCAGAGCATTTCTTTAACTCACGATGTCACCCGGCGTTGGCGTGCCTCGGCGTCCGCAACAGCCGTTCCAGGTGCGCCCTCTCCCCCACTCCTCCTCGCCTGCTCTCCGCTGCTCCTCGCGTGTTCTCTGCGTGCTCGGATCGCGTTCAGCAACAGGTGGGGCGCGCATGCGTCGTAGTTTCGCGCGGGGGCAACAACAGTTGTGGCGTGATCGTGACGTAGTCGTGACGTGTCGTGGCGCGGTCGTGCCGTGATGGGGCGGTTCTCGGCGTTCGCTCTCGCTGTCAATTTCTTTCGAACCAGATAAAATCGGGTATGTGCGGGGCTCCAATCCAGTCATCGCCTGCGCTCTCTTCAGATGCTACTTAACGTCGTGCGCCACCCGAAAATGCTCTGCATTTGACCGTGCCCCTCGCGAGGGGGATGTTTTTTAAAGACGATAGTCTTTCTTGGGGCACTTAAACGAGAAAATTTTGGTCTGCCTGTCTGTATGTGTGTATGTCTGTCTGTCCACCGATTCAGCCACCCGGCCAAAAGTTGGAAGTATTGTTAAACGAGTCGCTTATATAGGCAAAACCCTTCCTAACTTCTAAAACTGCAAAGATTTGTCATACATGTCGGAATAATATATCGCGAACAAAACCCCAGGCACATTTGAGGCAAAATGTAAGTGCGTAACCGGAATTACCAGCGTTCTTTTAATTAAGAATAGAGGTGGCTTTAATTTTTACAACAGCAAATGGAAAGAAAACGCGTTAAAACAATGTTTTTTATTAGCTCCCGGAGAAGTTTTGTTTTTTCGGCCAACGCTGGTATAAACTTCGCAAAGTAGTTAACGACTACTAGCATTCTTTGTACGGCGTGCTTATCGGTTGGGGGCGGTATTCGTAGTACCGAAGAAACAGATGCAGGGCTCGGGCGTATTCCTTGCGCCGATATTACGTCACCCAAAAAAGAAATTTCCGTTACCCCTATTGCGCACTTCTCCGGGTTGAACGTTAATCCCGCTGTGCGTGCGGACTGCATGACTGCCCGTAGCCTGTCGTCGTGCTCTTTTCTTGTGCTACCCCATACCAGGATATCATCCACGAACACTCGGGTTCCCGGGATGGCATCGAAGATTTCACTCATGGACTTCTGAAACACCTCCGAGGCTGACGCTATTCCGAAAGGAAGCCTGAGGAATCTATAGCGTCCAAAGGGGGTGGCAAACGTGCATATTCTGGATGTTTCCTCATCAGGTGGAATCTGATGGAACCCAGAGCTGGCGTCTAGGCGAGAGAAAGACTCAGGTAGCACTCGACACACGAGGGTGGGGATCTTTGGGAGACGCTTTTATCCTGCAGTGGAGACAAAGAGGGTTATGATTATGATGATGATGACGACGACGACGACTGCTAAATCAAAAAGTAATTTCTGATCTAAGATCAAAATAGCTGGATTTTGACACATTTTGTTTAGCTATAGAAAATCGTAGAATTAATAACGTGTTTTCTAATAAATACTCCGGAGTTGTTTTTGACCAACCCCTGCACGGGAAAGGGCAAATTGATAGCATGTAGATGGAATTAATGGAAAAGTTTAGCTGTTGATTTCTTCGCATGGCAACACTGGAAACGGCCACGGAAATTGGATAACCGCCACGGACATGGCGCGGCTTATGCAACTGCGCCCGCAGGCATCAGAAACAAAAAAGAACCCCGGCATGCGTCGTCTGCTCCGCTTCAACCCGATTCTCAACGGTAGTGTCAACAGAGATGTTAATAATCGCGCTCACATTGAACTCGAGGCATTACTTTGCGTTCGGTGGGGTAGAGTTTGGAAGGTCCAACAAAAATCATGTGCTAAGCACAGACAAGTACCACCATGCCACGGAGCCCGGCGTAACTAGTAACGCCACAGTCACCTGGTTGCCTGCATGCATTCCGCGCCAGTGAATACAAGCTATATAGGAAACTTTATTTTCGCTGCGACACACTAATGAAGGCCCGTATACACTTTCTACTTAACATTCTCCGCTGACTATATTTCTCATTATTACGCTGTCATATAAGTTGGTGTGATTAAACGTGGGGGCAACATATACGAGCACTTCAGCTCCTCTTCAGGGACTACACAAACGAGCGTTAATAATAACAACATACCCTCCCTTTCACCACCGAAGTTGCATATTATTTGACGAACTTCGAGTGCTCTCCTTTGTGATTCTTCGTACCTTAAAAATTGTCCTTTTGGTCAATAGCAAAGTAACTTCTAACTTTTTTCTGCCCGTCACCTAGTTGGCTTCGCCGGCTCATACGATGAGACAGGCTACAAATAAAAATTTAAACCTTCGTTTTGTAAAAATGTGTCCGGTGAACGGTTTGTTGAGTTCTTTATTGCGAAAGCAGGAATGTGTTATCAATTGAAACTAAACTTGCCAAATACTTTAAATTGGCATGTAAAATGTTTTCCTCGTGTCATCAACATGCTTATTTTTCAGCAGTTACCTTTCTTTTCACAGATTGGCCTTATTGTTTCGCAATCCAATAACGCATTTTTGTAAGTGAGCCGGGATACTGGATGACTTACCGGCTCACTTATTTTCGCTACCGGTTTACATACGTGTAATTATTCCAAAAGGCATTAAATAAAGCTGCCTTATGGAAGAAAGGAGATAAAATACTGTGAAACATTTGCGGTCGCTGCAACCACTAACAGCACTGAGACGTATTTGAGTTGCGGTGTGATTGTACCGCGCACACGATTGCACGGTGTGATTGCACGATTGCAAGATTGGAGTTCAAACAAGTTTTGGAGACTTTTTTGAAGTTCTGCTATTGTTTGCGTCGCATAGACTGCCTCAAATAGCCGTTATTGGGATTGCGCCATCTCACCGCAGCCACCACGGTTGTGACTGGCCATCCGAGTGCAGTAACGTGTGCTGCGACGTTGCCTTGCTCCGTCCGCTGTCGACGCAGCACAGAGCGGAGCGATGAAGTTCTTGAGCCGACGAAGAGTTGAAGCAACATCTATATACAGTATGTACAAGGGTAACAAAAGCGTTACATGGCTCGCACAAAGGCGACAGCACGTCTCCACTCGGTGCCTCCGAAAAAGGGCCGCGCTCGCTGCTTCTTCCGGTCTGTTTTATGCCTCCCGGGGGTCTGCAGCAGCCGCGAGCAGTTTCAATTGCTCCAATCAGGACTCTGGCTGGCCGAAGTTTGAATCCGACGAGTGGAGGTGAAGCGCCTGCGTCAGCTGAACCGCCGCGACGGGGAAAGGGAAGGCGACTAAGCGGCATCGTCTCCACGCATATAGCTACGTGTCTGCTGCGGGGCCGTTCGTCCGAGGCATGATTCGGGCCAGCCGTTGAGAAGGGCAAAGGAGAGTGTATCGTGTGTGATAGCCACGGCAAGCGCGTCAGCCCACCCGCGCGTGCGGAATGTTCTTGTCATCGCATCGCGGCCACGCATGCTCGCTGTGCACTCCGCCCTTTCCCAACGTATGCCATAAAACTGTCCGCCGAATAAACCGAAGGGTTCTTCTCGTCAAGGCTTGGCTTCACTATCAGCGGCGGTCGCGCAAACACGAAACATGGTGTCAGAAGTGGGATGAGAAGCCA
The DNA here is from genome assembly GCF_048455015.1 of Haemaphysalis longicornis. NCBI lineage: Eukaryota > Metazoa > Arthropoda > Arachnida > Ixodida > Ixodidae > Haemaphysalis > Haemaphysalis longicornis. The sequence goes on from NW_027526296.1 coordinate 2,619,211, forward strand.
CGTCCAGCTGACCGGCAAGAAGCACCGACCAGCAGTATGGAATTTTTGAAGCCCCCCGAACCGATACGCTTCGACGGCGACATCAGTAAGCATTGGCAGCTGTTTAAACAGAAGTTTGAATTCTTCCTCACCGCCTCAAAAACCGGCCCCGAGCCCCGTGGAAGCGCAACGAAGACGGCCCTACTGCTGAGCCTGGCCGGCGACGCCGCCTTGGAGGTTTTCAACAACTTCATTTTCCTCGAAGGTGAGAGCAAAGAGGATTATGTCACGGTGGTGAAGAAGTTTGATGAATACTGCGCAGCCCAGCAGAACGAAGTGCACGAGCGTTACCTGTTCCGACAACGAGTTCAAGCTGACGGTGAGCCTTCGGAACAGTTCATTCGGGACCTGAGGAAGCTGTCCCGGTCCTGTAACTTTGGTGTAATGGCCGACTCAATGATTAGGGACCAATTCGTTTACGGAACGAACAGCGAAAAAGTCCGGGAGAAACTGTTGCGTGATAACGAATTAACGCTAGCCATAGCCGAGCAAGTATGCAAGGCGGCAGAATTGTCGGCGGCGCAGAACGACGTGTGGCGGCGGGAGCAACGGCAGGTCGACCGGGTGAAGAAAACCGATGAGGAGCAGCATACGACCTTCCGGTGCCGTAAGTGTGGGCGGCAACTAGGTCCACGAAATTGCCCGGCGTTCGGTCGCACTTGCCGAAGGTGCGGAGGAAAAAATCATTTTGCGGCAACCTGCAAGAGCGCAAAAGAAGTAGCAGAGGTTCAGAGCAGTGAGGAGGACTTCGAGATTCTAGACGTTTCGATTGACAGCGTGATAAATCAGCGGGACCCGCCTTGGTGGCTCAGTGGCTAAGGCGTTGCACTGCTGAGCACGAGGTCGCGGGTTCGATTCCCGGCCGCGGCGGTCGCTTTTCTGATGGAGGCGAAAAGCAAAAACGCCCGTGTGTATGAGATTTCGGCGCACGTTAAAGATCCCCAGGTGGTCAAAATTAATCCGGAGCCCTCCACTACGGCGCGCCTCATCGCCTGCGCTGCGTCGGCGCGGTAAACCCTACAATCAATCAATCAATCAAATAAATCAGCGGGATTGGATCGTTCAAGCACAAGTGGCGAACTGTGACCTGACCCTTAAGATAGACACAGGTGCGCAAGCAAACCTTTTGCCGTACAGCACGTATCGCAAGCTCAACCCGAAAGCGCAGCTAGCACCCAGCAACGCAATGCTACGTTCTTACGGGGGAGCAGCCATAAAGCACCTTGGAATCAAGACGCTAAAGGTCAGCCTCGACAGAAGGACTGTCAACGTCCCGTTTTTTGTGGTGAAAAAAGGGCGGCAAGCGATTATTGGCCTGCGTGCGAGTGAACTTCTGGGACTGTTCACAAGGTGCATCAGCGAACTTACGACGAACACCAGCGAACAAGTGGCGCAGGAATACCAAGATGTCTTAACGGGTATTGGCTGCATTCAACGACGCTATAAAATGGTACTGCAACCGAACAGCGTGCCCACAGTGCAGGTCGCCGGACGAGTCCCCTTGGCTCTCCAGGGCCCACTGCGAAATGAGCTCGACCGGATGCAGAGGGCAGACATCATTACCAAGGTGGAAGCGCCAACAGACTGGGTAAGCCCTTTGGTGATCACCACAAAGGACGGTAAACTGCGCGTATGTCTGGATCCCAGAAAAATTAACCAGTGTTTGAAGCGCGAGCATTACGAGAGGCCGCGCCGTGAAAACATTGAGGCAGAGCTTGCAGGAGCAAAATTTTTCTCTCGCCTAGACGCCAGCTCTGGGTTCCATCAGATTCCACCTGATGAGGAAACATCCAGAATATGCACGTTTGCCACCCCCTTTGGACGCTATAGATTCCTCAGGCTTCCTTTCGGAATAGCGTCAGCCTCGGAGGTGTTTCAGAAGTCCATGAGTGAAATCTTCGATGCCATCCCGGGAACCCGAGTGTTCGTGGATGATATCCTGGTATGGGGTAGCACAAGAAAAGAGCACGACGACAGGCTACGGGCAGTCATGCAGTCCGCACGCACAGCGGGATTAACGTTCAACCCGGAGAAGTGCGCAATAGGGGTAACGGAAATTTCTTTTTTGGGTGACGTAATATCGGCGCAAGGAATACGCCCGAGCCCTGCATCTGTTTCTTCGGTACTACGAATACCGCCCCCAACCGATAAGCACGCCGTACAAAGAATGCTAGTAGTCGTTAACTACTTTGCGAAGTTTATACCAGCGTTGGCCGAAAAAACAAAACTTCTCCGGGAGCTAATAAAAAACATTGTTTTAACGCGTTTTCTTTCCATTTGCTGTTGTGAAAATTAAAGCCACCTCTATTGTTAATTAAAAGAACGCTGGTAATTCCGGTTACGCACTTACATTTTGCCTCAAATGTGCCTGGGGTTTTGTTCGCGATATATTATTCCGACATGTATGACAAATCTTTGCAGTTTTAGAAGTTAGGAAGGGTTTTGCCTATATAAGCGACTCGTTTAACAATACTTCCAACTTTTGGCCGGGTGGCTGAATCGGTGGACAGACAGACATACATACATACAGACAGGCAGACCAAAATTTTCTCGTTTAAGTGCCCCAAGAAAGACTATCGTCTTTAAAAACATCCCCCTCGCGAGGGGCACGGTCAAATGCAGAGCATTTTCGGGTGGCGCACGACGTTAAGTAGCATCTGAAGAGAGCGCAGGCGATGACTGGATTGGAGCCCCGCACATACCCGATTTTATCTGGTTCGAAAGAAATTGACAGCGAGAGCGAACTCCGAGAACCGCTCCATCACGGCACGACCGCGCCACGACCACGTCACGACTACGTCACGATCACGCCACAACTGTTGTTGCTCCCGCGCCAAACTACGGCGCATGCGCGCCCCACTTGTTGCTGAACGCGATCCGAGCACGCAGAGAACACGCGAGGAGCAGCGGAGAGCAGGCGGGGAGGAGTGGGGGAGAGGGCGCACCTGGAACGGCCGTTCCGGACGCCGAGGCACGCCAACGCCGGGTGACATCGTGAGTTAAAGAAATGCTCTGCATTTAAAATTTTGCTCCTGCAAGCTCTGCCTCAATGTCCTCACGGCGCGGCCTCTCGTAATGCTCGCGCTTCAAACACTGGTTAATTTTTCTGGGATCCAGACATACGCGCAGTTTACCGTCCTTCTTTGTGGTGATCACCAAAGGCCTTACCCAGTCTGTTGGCGCTTCCACCTTGGTAATGATGTCAGCCCTCTGCATCCGGTCGAGCTCATTTCGCAGTGGTCCCTGGAGAGCCAAGGGGACTCGTCCGGCGACCTGCACTGTGGGCACGCTGTTCGGTTGCAGTACCATTTTATAGCGTCGTTGAATGCAGCCAATACCCGTTAAGACATCTTGGTATTCCTGCGCCACTTGTTCGCTGGTGTTCGTCGTAAGTTCGCTGATGCACCTTGTGAACAGTCCCAGAAGTTCACTCGCACGCAGGCCAAGAATCGCTTGCCGCCCTTTTTTCACCACAAAAAACGGGACGTTGACAGTCCTTCTGCCGATGCTGACCTTTAGCGTCTTGATTCCAAGGTGCTTTATGGCTGCTCCCCCGTAAGAACGTAGCATTGCGTTGCTGGGTGCTAGCTGCGCTTTCGGGTTGAGCTTGCGATACGTGCTGTACGGCAAAAGGTTTGCTTGCGCACCTGTGTCTATCTTAAGGGTCAGGTTACCGTTCGCCACTTGTGCTTGAACGATCCAATCCCTGTAATAACACCGTTAGGCGGGCTAGTTGGTACTCAGAATTCATGCTGAATTTTTGCGCAGTGTAAGACTAGGACAGATAGAACAAGGGACACGAAGACCAGCGCAGACTAACAACTGAAAATTTATTGCTGAAACACACATATATATACACACTATCTAACACCCTTGATCACCGCGCATGAGCAGGTTAGTACACTCTCCATCAAAATGCAAAGCATGATAACCGTACATTCAAACTGACTTGATAAGGCGAACTGCCGCCTCGCAACAATATTATACTATCTTGTATTGGTCAGCAACTGTATTTCTTTATCTGACAAAGCTACTGACGGGTGGCTCACGCATGCTCCCTTGATCGCAGCCATGTGCCAAGCTTCTACAATTTCCCTGGTAGTCTGATTAGGGTGACAGAACACAATAGTAGTTTGGTTCAACAAAGGTTCGCCCTTGTCTACAGTACATTGCTCACCGTGCTTTGCCAAATGCGTATATGGCCTTCCTTTCAAGCTAGACAAGTGTTCCCTAAGCCTAATATTTACACATCTGCCTGTCTGACCGACATAATGCTGCCCGCAAGTGAAAGGAATCTTGTAAACTACGTTCTTTTTGCATTCTAAAAACCTTGGTTTGTGATTCATCGTGCACTTCCCAGTTTCAGGTCTTTTTCTTCCTTCGTAAAATTTATTCACTGCAGGGCACACACTCCCCACTTTGTTCTTTGCTGCGAAAACGACATTTACGTTATACTTGGCTGCAACTTTTTTAAGTTTGTGCGACAGTCCGTGCACGTACGGGATTACTGAAAACTTACTATCTGGGCTATTTTCTTTCGCCTTGCACTCCGACTTTATTCTTTTCAATAGCCTTTCACTCGCAGTCAGCAACACCGATTTCGGGTACCCCGCCTTTTTGAGGCGATGCTCTTGCTCAAGGTATGCTTCACCCATTTTGTGCTTGCAGGTCTTGGTGAGAGCGGCTTTGAAACATCCCATGGTGATACCATTTTTCACAATCCTTGAATGCCCAGACGTGTAATTAAGGAGTGGTTTTTCCGTGCGTGGAGAGTATTGCCAGCAGACATGGTGCTCTCCAAAAATGAACTTCACATCCAGGAACTATAGCCTGTTTTCCTTCGGCACCTCATACGTGAAGCTTAACCCTTCGCCTCTCACTCTGAAGACGTCCAACACTTGTGCCTTGAACATCTCCAACTCTGTACCCTGGCCCAGTACTAAATAATCGTCTACATATCTGAAGATTCTCAGCACCCTTCCTTCTAACTCAGTTTTCACTCGACTACCCACCCTACCCAAAAAAATTGTGCTTAACACAGGGGCTACTTTCGACCCAATGCACACGCCCTGTTTCTGAAGGAACAGCTTTTCTTCGTACTTCACGTAAGTACTCTCCAGATACAGAATCAGTAGTTCTAGAAAGGCCTCCAGCGACATTCCACTCATATTACGAAACGATACTTCATCATTGTCTTGTTCGACACAATCTCTAACACTCTGCAGTAAGCCCCCCTGAGGCAAAGAATAATATAGGTCCTGTACGTCAACGCTGAAAGCCATGTAATTCCCTTTGTTCATACCCGAAACAAATTCCACAACTTCTTCGGAATTGTTTACCAGAATGGGTCATTCACTCTCAATGACGCGAGCATTTTTTGAAGGAAGCCTGATACTAGAAACTGCCACGAATTGTGCTCTGAAACAATGGCTCTGAACGGAACTTCTGGCTTGTGTGTGTTTGCTGCGAAAAACACTTCCAGCGTTTGCCCTTTTTCCTGTTTGTATCAGCAGCTATGACTTGACCGACATATGCGTCTTCGGCGACTGTTTCCAAGGCTTGATTACCTACCTAAACGGCATTTACCTTGGTGTGGTGATTCGACATTACGTTGGATTTTTTCGTGTTTAATTTTAAGCTTACCGTCACACTTCCCGAGCGGAATTCGCGAAGGATCCGCTCCAAATCTTGGCTCATTTGACTGAACGGAGACCATGCCGTCTGGAAACCTTAGGCGGCTGAGAAATTCCCCGTTGATTTGCACTCCGGTTTTCTCCCCTTAAGCTTTCTGAACACACTCTCCAGACAGGCTGCAAATATTTGTGGTGGCATTGTGTCCCCTTGCCGGACGCCCTTTTGTATAGAAAATATTGAAATTCTGTGGTGGAACCATATACGTCCTTTATATCCGTCGTATATGTCGTCGAATAGTGCACTATATGCCTCGTCGACGCCGTGAACACGTAACGCCTTTATTACTGCTGAAGTTGGCACTGAGGAAAATGCCTTTTCATAATCTATGAATGGCATATACGGCGGTGTATTATATCCTGAACACTTTTTGATTGCCTGGTTGATATCGTGAATACGGTCTAAAGGCTTCCTGTAACCGGCCTGGTCACGTGGCTGTTGAGAGTACAAAAGGACATTTAGGCGAGGAGGCTACGAACGCGCCTTATATCCTTGACTCATTCAAGCTACGTCAAGAAGCTGCTGATACAACGCATTCACTACCACCAACTCCCCAAACACTAAACGTTAACGCAATACACCCACCCCCTATGCGACGCATTTACTCGAGTCCCCCTCGCGGGGAGATGGGCCAAATTTTTTTCGAAGAAGGTATTCATATTTCACACATTAATCATCTCGGGAAGGGAAACCAGCATGTCTCCATGGTTGTTTATACAGCCTAGGCCACATTTCCCTACCGGATGATCCCCTATCTGTTGCGCCCCTATTTTGCCATTGACCCAGGCGGCGCAGAAAGTGTGTTCCAAGACCGGCTCGTCTATGGCCGCTTTCTGGCATGTCCGGCCAGCATCCTGGTTCTGGCAGCCACTGATCATACGATGAGCGACCAACATTCGGCAACCAGCGCTTCGGTATTTCTCCAGCCGCCCGTGTTCAGACGCACAACGGCAGCTACCCGGCTGCCAGATCATCAGTTCACTTTCGACTGCCGATATTCAGGAAGAGAACGGCAGAAGTACGGATTTAGGGCATCCGTTTTTCCTTCGGGAAACGGTGTTCAGCCGAAGCACGGCAAGCGACCGGCCACAGAATATCCGTATTCTTGTTGCAGTTGGTGTTCGAAAGGAGGCCAGCCGGAGCGCGGCTGCCTCGTATTCGCTCTGTCAACGGTGAACCGCGCGTCCGGCGGCAGAATATTCGTTTTTTTCGGGCAACCGGTGTTATACAGGAGACCGGCCGACACATGGTCCCAAAATGTACATACATTTTTCATTCGGTTAGCAGTCCTCGGTCGAATTACGGCAAGCGAACGGCTGCAGAATGTTTGGCAACCGGTGTTCAAGAGGAGACCAGCCTACGTAAGGTCTCAGGTTATACGTCATTCTTTGGGTAATCGGCGTACAGCCGAACAATGGTGCGGGTCTGGGCGCCGAGAATTCATGCACAGAATTATTTGCTGCGAATTAATGGCCAATTTTCGTAAATGAGTCAATAAACAAGTTTTTCTGTGAGGATTGCAAAATGTGAACCATGAAAAAAAGGGTGTTCATGCTCATTTACCATCACAAACACAAATTTAACTATGAATACTCCGCTACCAATGTTATATTCTGTAAAGTTGATGCCTGTAAACACATTTTGTTGTGGATAACAAACGCTGTTAGGCGGACAAACATTGATATCGTAACTTCCGAAATAAATCTGGGATATTGGTTCCTCCGAACGCCTTCTAGGCATTCACTTCTAAGTAAACGCCTGCCACTGTAAAAATCTATTGTGCTACGTATACTTGATTACGTTGCTGTTAAATAGGATCTCGCAGTAAAGCTGACAATTTAAAATTGCAGAGAATACAAAAAAGAGCCGCACGCGAATTACACAACAGCTACGGACAAACCTTAGTAGCGGAGTGATTACTTCTACCAATCTTACCTTCACTCCAGAAGAAAACCCGTTTCATGTTTAAATTGTTTATTTCGCCAAAATATTCAACATTATAAAGCAGATAAACTAAAACTACATCTAATATTTCTCACGTTACGTAGTAAGTAGTAAGTGAGTATTGTTGAATAAGGCGGACTTAGCCTTGCATAGCTGCCGGAAATTGCTCCACCTAATCGTCCCCAATACCATATCAGAACTCTCAAAGTAATCACACCTCACTTAGCCCTAAAATAACAGACACACAATGACACCACACCTCACTTACTCCTGTGGACTGCAAGAACCCGAGTAGGAGATGAGACACCTCTCTTCGCACAGTCCAGTGGTCCTTAGGAAAAATAATGTCCTCCGATGTAGCATATGGCACTCCTAACTTCTGGAGATCACAAAAAAAGTCATCCGCTCAGGGTTGGTTTTGGAGCAGTTCATAATGAAGTGATCAATGTCACCAGTCACACTGCACGAGGGGCACAAAGGGAATGAAACAATGTTGATTTTATGTAGCCAAGCTGGTGTACAGGCTGAGTCTGTTCTTACTCGGTGGAGCAGACAGGGTTCGGCTCTTAAGTCACAATATTCAGCGATTCAAAGTCAGCCCCTCACCTGTTGCAGCGTTGTGTACCTGTGGAAAAGACCTGTCAGCGATCCCTAGTTCTACTAAAGCGGCTTAAGCATGAAGGCTTCACCGTGCAATTCCAGTGGATCCCGTCGCACGTCGGTGTAGCGGGAAACGAACATGCTGACAGCTTAGCCAAGGACGCTTTATCTTCTACAAGAACTGTGCAAACGCGGTGCGATTTCCAACGCATACAGAAACAGACCGTTCGCGAGCACTTTAGCTAGCTGTAGTGACCAGTACATCAACCAGTCTCACGTTACGCGCATATCCAACGCCTAGCTCCCTCGTGTTCTCGCAATGACTGTTTTGTAATTCTTGTTTTGTGATACTTGCAGAATTGCAATTAATGAAAAGCCGACAAGCAACAGAACACTTTTTAACGACTCGCAAAATATGGCTATAAAACTTAGCACACACAGTAACGGGGGCAACCAAAACCGCATTTGTTTGTCTAACTTGCTGTGTGTTGCGATTTACGCGAAATTTTCTGAAGACCTACGCACTAACATGCCCAGCAGAACACTTTGCTGAAGCATTTTAGCAATATTTGCTGCTTTCCTAGGTTGAGGAAAAATTTCACCATCTTCCCATAGGGAACCCTGAGTAGTATGCGAAGCAGCCATGGGGTCGACTGAAGTTCCCATTAGTTTTCAGTTCGACCGCGGCGTTGCGGGAGTAGAATGAGGGGAGCGGAGCGCGTGTGCGCTTCATTTATACCGCGAAGCTAAAGTGGCGCCCCAAGCGCAGTATGCAGCGGCTACCGTCGCGTCTCTAACCCTAAGCTGCTTCGCATTACCGCGCGCGGAGCCGGTGTTGCCATTCGTTGTACGATCCCGGAGAGGAGGGGAAAGGAGCTTCGGAGTGGAGAGGAGGAATGCCGGAAAAGAGAGGAGAAATGCCTCGCATACTACTGAGTGTTCCCCTACCGGAAGATGATGACGGAGGGTGAACGCGAAGCTATCGCGTGATGGATTGTTTGGTTGGCCAATCCCTAGAGACATCCTGCCACAATAATCATCAGCGGTGCCTGGCCAGGTTGCGCACTGGGGGTGCGGACGCCGGACAACGATAACGACGAGGGAAAGATGGATTCTTTGGTTAGCCATTCTCTAGGGGCATCCTGCCACAATCATCATCAGCGGTGCCTGGCCAGGCATGCGCAGTGGGGGTGCGGAAGGGGGAGAACGACGAGGGAGGGACACAGCCCCGAGCATGAGATGCTTCGCGTCTAAAACGAGCTTAGGAATAAGTGTTTTGTGAATATTTTTTGTTCTTAATTTGGAAAATCTCTAACATTGGCTGTTTGCCCTGTGGAATATGTTTGTGTGCTTTTGTGATACAAAAGTGACTATTTTCAAGACTTCTCTCCTATGGTAACGTTTCATTTTTAACCGGCTGCTTTAGTCATTTCAGCGGAGTGCAGTATTCATCAGTAAATACATAAACAAACATATAGACACAATATTATGTACACAAATAAATGAACACATAAAACAATGAGTTCATTATGTAGGGAGCGCCCACCTAATCATAACTTTCGTTTTCACTGTGACAGATTTTCTTTGTTTTCTGCACGTCCCCATCCCCTTTAACGACAAGTTTTCTCCTTCCTCATCTCAAACTACAAAGAGTGAAAGGGCAATGCTTCCCAAATCCCGAGCAAACCATTGCCTCACAAAACCTTACTCCATGTGGTCGATCCCTTACGCACCTCGCCAAATTGGAATTCTGCCCACGTCCTCTCCCAATAGACTCCGTGGTGTCAGAGAAAGAAAGATAGTTTCTCTATTTGTGGTCAGGCTAAGAGCTATTCTCATTCTGAGGGGGCCAGCTCACCGCCTTCTGGAATAATGCGTCGCTTAGTATACAAATTGCAAACGGCTAAGACCTATTCGCAGTCTGAGGTGGCCACCTCACAGCGTGAAGGAATGTGGCGTGTGCCCCTAGCAAGCCTTTCGAACGTCAGGACCTTCCTCTGCGCCGCTGCTACTGGCAATATCGTGTCCTGCGTCTACTCTTAGAGTCGTAGGCATTGACATACAAGGCCCCTTACCGTCGACACAGGTGCTACCATTCCATTCGATTGTGAGCGTGGTAGATCACTACAGTTTGCTTAGACTTCCATGTGCGTACCGGATATGCCGTATAGGTTGCGCAATTCCTAATGTCATGTCCTATGCTACGATTAACCCGTGTACCACTGAGTGACCACGGGAAAACGATCATTTCATACACCAGAGACGAGATTCTTCGGGCTTAAAACGCAATTCCTGAACGGTGAGTGCTTGTGGTTGTCTTTTTTTCTTCGTCTAGTCCATGGTTCCTTTTGAGCTGTTATCCTCTTGGTTCCGCATTTCCGCCAATGTACTTTCTAGAGCGCGGACATAATGTTTGTAATAAAAGTGCATTGGCCTACCTTAGATTATGGTGGGGCGAATTTCTGTAACCTGTCAGCCTTGACCCGCCTGTCCTCAATGTGTAGCAAGGTAACAAAAGAAGACCATATACCAACTAATCCGCTCCCAGCAACTAGTACCGATGATACAATTCAGTCATGTCTCTATTACTAATCGTCAAGGAAACTTTCAAAAATATGAACCAAAAGCCAAAACTATAAGATATAACTCTGTTATTTTATTCAAAAATAGTCACAAGGATTTGTTTTAGCTTAGGAGATTACAATCATCCCTTTTACATTTCTGAAGTACAATAAATGTTAGTTAAATATGAAAAAGATAAAAGGGCTGCGCGGCACCATATTCCGAAGTTGAGTTGATCCTCCGCTGGCCCAGGGTAGCAGCACCCCCTTCACCCCCCCCCCCCCCCCCCCGAAAAAATGCGGTGCTCTGTCGCGGTGTCGTGGAGACGAAGGTTCGGCGTCCGAGCCAAGCGGACTGTGTCGTCTCAATGCTATCATTCTTCCTAATTTACGTGGCGATGTGCGCTGTTCCGCCAGCCTTAGCGCAGATACCTAACCTCGGAAAAAGTTTATACCTGGACGATATCGCGCTATCGATAGCCGCGGGTAGCGACGAAGGCATCCAGGACGCCATTCAAGCCGGTGTCCGAACAGTGGAACGATACGCCAACAGAAATGGGCTGAAGTGCTCCCCGCCAAAATCCAAACACTTAGTTATCTACCCAGGACGCCACAACCCTCCACCTTATCAGACCATTCAGTTGTACTTTAACACCAGAACACGCATACCTCAGGTTCCTATCATTCGGATATTGGGGATCAGTGGTCGGCGTACTCATTCATGAGTCCACTCACTCAGACTCATTTATACTCAAACTCACACGTGAGTTTTAGTGAGCGTGGGGCTAGTGTGAAATGGTGAGTTTGAGTTTGAGTGTGTTTGAGCCCGACTAAGTGAGTACGCCTGAGACTGAGTGAGTTCTGAGTCCATTTTTAGTTTTCAGTACATTTTGAGTTTGAGTACATTTTGAGTACTGAGCACAATTTGAGTTTGAGTAAATTTTGAGTACTGAGTACATTTTGAGCACTGAATACGTTTTGAGTACCGAGTACATTTTGAGTTTGAGTACATTTTGAGTTTTGAGTACGTTTTGAGTTTAAGTACACTTTGAGTTTTGAGTACATGTTGAGTTTGAGTGTATTTTGAGTACTGAGTACATTTTGAGTTTTGAGTACATTTTGAGTTTGAGTACTATTTGAGTACGGAGTATATTTTGAGTTTGAGTACATTTTGACTTCTGAGTACATTTTGAGTTTTGAGTACACTTTGAGTTTGAGTACATTTCGAGTTCTGCGTACATGTTTTGAGTCCATTATGAGTTCTGCGTGCATATGAGTAGCCTAGGAGGCAGATATGGTTGGCGGTTAGTAAGTTTCATGTGCCGTTTTGGGATAGCAATTCAGGTTAGTTGCGATTACGGCAGCATTCGCGATGCGCATGATCAGTTGGTTGGAGGGGGGGTTCGGGGGATGTCGATTTAGCGGCTGGGCGTGTGAATAATAATAGACTGGTGAGGTCATAAAAAGGGTTATCGAACGTTTTCCTCTTGATGGATCCTCTAAGAAGGTGGGAGAGGGTGGTGGGAAAGCACACGGCGGCGCTTTCTTGCTGGTTGCTCACCTGCTTCTGTTACCGGTTTGATTTGCTAGGGTCAAAAAGGTAGAGGTGAGCGCCGGGCGGAAAGGGCGGCGGCTGTGCCCTCCGCTGTTTGAAATGAGCTGTCAACTGGACTGACTGGGCGACGCCCGTTTAGATAGAATAACGACAGCACTATGAGATATATTGCGTAAAAATTCAAACACATGTCGCTAAGGTGTGTAGGGTATTAAGTTAAAGGTCACGATTAACGGAATCACTCGAGGTAAATTAAAAAAATGTTTCCTTTGTATAGTCATCAGACAGTCATAATAAGCCATAGATTGGGTTAAAATTCAAAATGATGCCACGAGGGTGTGTGGTGAATCATGTTCAAGATCTAGATGAGGGGAATCACTTGGGACAAAAATGCGTTCTGGTTATATTATGACCTAGTCATGTCTAGTCATAGATTGGGTTAAAATTCAAGTTCATAGCGCCAGGGCGTGTGGCGTATGAAGTTAAAGGTCTCGATGAGGGGAATCACGTCGAAGAAATGCAGAATTATTTCCTGATTATTGTCATATGACATAGTCATAGGGTCATAACTTGGGCTAAAATTCAAAGTGATGCCACTAGCGTGTGCGGGGCATCAAATTGAAGGCTGGGATGAGGGAAGTCCCATGGAACAAAATGTCGCATGGCTGTATTATGAGATAGTCATGGTTAGTCATCGTTTGGGTTAACATTCAAATTGACACCACTAGAATGTGTTCGGTATCAAATTAATTGTCTCGATGAGGGGTATCACGTAGGAGAAATACAAAAATGCTCACTGGTTATAGTCATGAGGTAGTCATGCCGAGTCTCATATTGGGTTAAAATTCGAAGTGACTGTACTCGGGCGTGTACGGTATCCAATTTGCGATCTTGACGGGGGGAAGGCTTCGTGGTTTTAATCATGACATAGTCATGGTGAGTCATAAATTGAAAATTCAAGGTGAGGCCGCTAAAGCAAATGGGGTATCAAAGTCAAGGTTTTAAAGAGGGGAATCACGTGGGGCATATAAATAATGCGTCCTGCTTACAGTCATGAGGGTCATTGTTTGTCAGATTTGATTAAAATTCTAAATGATCCTACTGGGTTGTGTGGGGCATCAAACTAAATGTCTCGTTGAGGGGAATAACGTGAGACAAATGTAAAAATGCTTGATAGTGGCAGTTACGAGATAGTCGTGGTGTATAATAGATTGAGTGAAAGTATGAAAATATAGAGTGACGTAAATAGGGCTTGTTGGGTATCAAGTTAAAAGTCTCGATGAGCGAAATCGCGTGGAATAAATACAGAAATGCGTCCTCTTTATCATCATCATACAGTCGCAGCTAGTCACAGATTGTGTTGAAATTAAAAGTGATGCCGATAGGGCGTGTAGGGTATCAAAATGTTGTCTCGGTGAAGGAAGGTGGATCGGATGCAACCATCGGAAATCATGGCACTGAATAATGACCAGTTGAGTAAAACAGTCCTATTCAGTGTCCGATAGATGTAATTTTACTCGTTATTTGTTGGCACGCCATGTTGAAAGCGTTCTTGGTTCGACACATTGCAGCAGTCAAACTCAACATCTGTCAACAAGCCTGGGTTCCCATAAAACAGCCTAGGAACAATTGGGCTGATATGCCTCGAACGTATATACTAAGAAGTAAGTGGGTTGCGCAATCAGCGAATGCCCCCGATCGTGCGCACGATAGTGCAAATTTCCAAGCATGGCTTGCTGCTGGCGGTGCGCGAACGTGTTGACATTTAATACGCACTCCCGTACCTATTACTGAGTTGGTTGTTAAACAAGGTCATGAAATACTCCTTTACCTGTGCGGGTCGTAGACGTACATGATCATAAAAGTAAAATATTTGCCGCCACATAACACCATTTCCTGCTGCCAAACAGCGGCAACGTATTTGATACACCAAGATGTCACGGCTGTTTGCTTGCTTGAAAGAACTTTAGCGTTTCAGCGGCGGGTGGAAACCGCGAAGAGCTATTTCCTGACGCGACCGGGCGTTGTCCTCCACCGCGGCGCTTTTATTTCGATTCCGGTTCAACTTTTTTCCGTACCCGTGGAGCTGCAGCATAGGTGTCAGGATGACTTTTGTCGGCTTCCCATTGATGAGACGAATAGAACCTCCAGAGAACAGAAACTTGCGATAGGGATTGACCATGAGGGTGTAAAAAGAACAGTGCTTCCAGAAGCAGCGTACGACCTTACGCATTCAGGCAAATGTGATTGGTTTGAAGTCTTTCCGATTTAGCCCTGCGACCAATTCGCGGCGGCACTCAAGGGGCCAAGGAAATTTGTGCAGTGATAGATTCTGCACAAGCAGACACTTCTTTTGTCATAGTGCACTTGACACGTTTGTCGCATGAGCACTTTGCTCTAACACCAATTGTTGGTTCAGCCAAATATGGCGTATTCACGCCCGGACGAGTAGCTTCTGCACATTGCCAAGTAAAGGCACTTATAGCAACCTGCCCCCAATTAAGAAAATAAACGTGAATTGAGGATGAAAAGTCGGGCGTCCTGCTTGCAGGGTTAGACGTAACCCATAACGCAATTACTTACGTGATCGAAAGCACGTGGTCTCTATTTCTGATACTCATTCTGTAACCAACATTGCAGTACCACAAGGTTCAATTTCGAGACCCATCTTACTTCTTGTATACATTATTGACCTTCCAGACCAAATGAAACATTATAGTTGTATTTTGTACGCTGATCACACGACAATTTATTCTTCTAACACATGTTTAGATTCCCTAATATCTCACCTCAATGGTGATGCCGCTAAAATCGATCAATGCTGCTGTGATAATATGCTGCATATTAATGGCACTAAATCACACTTCGTGATTGTTTCATCCCCGCTTAAATCTGCCCCGGGAAAGCCTTCAATAAGCTTTGGACCAAATTTGCTTCATGCTACTGACCATGCCACATTTCTCGTCATTGAACTTGACAGGCATTTGAAATTCACCAGTCACATATCTTTATTAAACCGTAAAATGGCCTATGGCCTGAGAATAATAATTCCAGTCCGTCCCTATTTTAATAAACGCATATTATATTCACGTTACTATGCATTCCTTCGCAGCCATATCTCATATTGCATTTCTTCTTGGGGCAACACATATCAAACTCACTTGGCACCTTTACAGCGCACGCAAAACCAAGCTTTAAAAATATTCACTTACGGCCATTTTTTGTGAAATACGTTAACATTACTCCGCAGATTTATTATTTTGTCAATTGGTGATTTAAATAAATATTCTCTTTGCGTCCTAACTTATAACTTTTGTCAAGGAAACTTACCCATTTTGTTAATATCTAAATATCAAAACCAGCATTTTGATGGCACCCGATTATCACACCACGACAATTATCTTTTACCAAAATCGAGGACTAACTACGGCAAACTAACTGCGAACTTTTTGGCGACTTCATTCTGGAATTCAATACCCCCAACCATCAAATCATCTCCTTCAATTAATTCTTTTAGGAGCCAGCTTCTCCGGATTACTTTGGCACAACGATTGTTATTATGTACTTGCATATGTGGTATGTAGATGAATATCCCCCTTTAATTACCTTTTTGTATAATACTTTTGATTTTTAGTAACGATATTTGGCTTGATTCTGTAATCATGTTCTTTGGGTTTTTTAGGATTGTTAGTACTGTTAACCGCGTTAGGTGTACTTTTCGTTTGTACTTGTTGGTAGGAGGTCCCTCCCCAGTCTATGACTATGCGACGTCCTAGAGTTATTTATGCGCTGTACCATTTCAACTGAAACAATAAACTGAAACTGAAACAGGCAACCCCCGTCAGGACAAAGCGCTTGTGGGGTGTCCCGCCGCCTTAGTGGCTTGGGGACAGAATGGGCAATCTCACAGCTCTCGGATGCTCTGAACGTTCTTTTTAAAGCCCCATTGAACGTGTCGCCGTGACGTACCGAATAAATGACACTTACCGATTTTCGATGCCGCCTGGCGGCTGATATTCACGCGCGGCACGCAGCAACAGCGTGGGACTGCGACGTCGTCTGGGCGCCCCGCAGTCCCCAAGAAATGCCCGGCAGGTGGCGCGTCGGTCGTTAGCAAATGGCCGACCCCGCACAATTCTGGTTTATACAAGTTATAGAAGCGGGGTATAGTGAATAGTGGTTCGCTGCGGATGTTGACGCATCCCGACATTAAGAAAAGTTTCCCCAATTTCCATTTCCATCTTGCCCCTGTGGCTGCTCACCAGCATTGTTTTGGTGGCTACGCGGGCTTTTTTTTTTCAGACATTGCGAGCCGCAGGGTGTCGACCAAAGCTACGTTTTAAAGATGGCCTGGTCAAATCCCGCAAGCGTGATTGATCCCTCTGAAGGAACAGATGAGGGTTTTTTAATATTGTAAGGGCCTTGTGTTAAGTAGGACGTTTATTCTACGACACAGGTGTTTGCGAAAACCGTCCAGGAACCAATGATGATGGTGGTCAGTCCAGAAGGAGACGAAGTGTTCCTCGGAGTGTTTGATGATGGGGATAAGCTTCGCGCTTACAATATTGCCGGTCTTCAAAACTGTACTTGCCATTACTAGTAGATGTGTTCGCTTTAGCTACACGGAAACCCCGAAACGGAAACCAATAATTGTACAGCCCCGAGGCGCTTACTACACAACTCCGAATTTTAACTTATGAAGTAAGTGCACATAATGATCTTACGATGCCGTCATTGCCCGGTTTAAATTTTGTCCCTCAATACTTTACCTTTACCACAATTCCTTTTGTGGTACCGTTCTAGCATCTGCGATGAATTTGCTTAGTCTACACCTAACTAGTATTGATCAGCGGGTGCCATTTTTTCTGTCCCACATGGTTTTATTATTCGAAACCTTTACATTGATACCTCACACACTCTGTCGAAATTTCTTTGAATTTTAACCTAATTTATGACTTACCATGACTATCGCATGATGATACTGAGGAAGCATTGTAGAAAAGAAGGACGAAGCGGGCGTGAGCACGCGCCAGGATCATCATCGGGAGTTGTTCGAGGACAGCTAATAAAGAAAGACGTATCGCTCCGTGTAGGGCTCTGGGTCGTGACACGCGGTAGCCTCCGCGACATCTTTGGTGACTCGCGGTAGCTTCCGCGACATCTTTGGTGCCGATCAACCCGGGAAATCGCCCTTCGGAGCATCACCCTCATGGCTTCGTCGATCGACCGCCTTCAAAAGACTCGTGGCATCGTCAGGAGCGGCATCACGCGAGCTCTCAACCAGCTGAATGACCTGCTGCAGCAGCCGTCTCCCGACGCGGCAACCCTGAGCTCCCACGTCGAGTACATCGTACAGCGAGAGCCTAAGCTCACCGCCCTCAACGAGAAAATCTCCGATGCCACGGACGACGACGGGCTGAAGCAGGAGCTCAAAGGAGCGGCAGAGTATACCCGCAAGCTATCCTACGCCGTCTCTCAAGCACGCTTCCTCCTACGGAACGTCCAGCAAGTGGAGGGACAGCCGCTCCAGTTACTGCTCCAACGGGTGCGTCAGGCGGGCACACGCATGCTTCACGTCATCGAATGGTTATGCTTCCCAAGCTCTAGATCCCTGCGTTTTCGGGAAATCTTCACGACTGGCAAGCGTTTTGGGATCATTTTAATGTGACGATCCATAAAAATACTGAGCTGCCGAAGAAAGAGAAGTTTAAGTACTCATTGACATACTTGATCGGCGACGCCAAACGAGCCATTGAGAGAATCCGGCTTGCCGACGCGAACTATGACCTCGCGGTGAAGACCTTAGTTCAGCGGTTCGGCCGACGAGACTTGCTCATCAATGAGCACATTGATCAACTCATGGCAACGAAGCCGATCAGAAGCTCAATGGACATCGAGAGGCTCCGCGAAATGTACGACAAGGTGCAATTCCGTGTCAGCGCCCTCGAAGCCTTGGGAGTTCCGCGAGAGCAGTACGCCGTAATCCCGAACCGTGTGCTCCTCCGATGCCTGCCGGATGACCTGACTCTAATGTACCGGCAGAAGGTTAAGGAGACGGACAAGGGGCTAACGGACGAATCCGCGACGCGGCAACAAGGAGCTGGCCAGGTAAAGGAGCTGATGGAATTTCTAAGAATTCAAATCGAAATTCGCGAGGAAGCAAGACAAGGACAGCCCCCATCTAACGCAGCTCGTCGGTCCGTCCAAAACGCCGATTTGATCTCTCCAGGACAACCGGAGGCACCCGTCCCCTCGGCGTCAGCCTTGGCCGCGAAGTCCGAGTCCATAATAATACCGGCGTGTCCCTTGTGTGACAGCCATGGTCACAAGGTGGCGGACTGCCAGTTGACATGTCGGCGAACGAGAAGAGGACGCGATTGCGCAACGCTCACTGCTGTTTTCGGTGCGGCCGACGCAACCACGTGGCGCGTCAGTGCAGAGCTTCCCGCAACTTGACCTGCAGCAGTTGCAATCGGCGCCACCTAACCGTCCTGTGTGACCTGTTCAATCTGACTGGCAGCAGCACGCCCAGATCAACACGCCAGGTACAAGCTGGAGAAAGCGCACCGGCCGTCATGACGGCTTCGAGCGGACACTCCGGGGCAACGTCAGCGTTGCTCCAGACGGCCCGAGCCTTAACAGAGGGTGTAGGGCGACGCCTTGTTGTTCGAGTGCTGTTAGACACTGGCAGCCAATGCACCTTCATTCGCCAGGATGCGGCTAGGGCCCTGAAATGCACGGCTGTCGGCACGGAAGACCTGTCCTTAGTAACGTTCGGTACTGCGAAGTCACCCAAGTTTCTACGGTGCCGGCGAGTACAGGTGACGCTACGCGGACAAGCTCGTGGAAGGCCGGTCGTGTTGGAAGCTTTAGAACTTCCGAAGATCTGCTCCCTTACGAGTTCGGAACTCGACACCGCGACCGTAAAAACCCTTATAGAAACGCGGTACGACATAGCCGACGCCTTCCATCCGAGCACATGGAAGGCAAATGAAATCAGCGTACTGGTTGGTTAAGACGCCTACTGGAAGGTGGCCCCGGGCAGGGTGGACAGAATCAACGGAGACCTCACAGCGGTAGAAATAGTTCTAGGCTGGACCGTTCAAAGAAGGCTTGCTTCTCCCGCATGTACTTTTACCAGTGCCATGTTCCTGTCGTGCACCTCACCCGGACATTTGGACTTTGACGCGACCGCCATGTGGCGGCTAGATGCCATTGGCATTGATGACCCGAGTCACCAAAAGTCACTGCAGGATAGCCCGATGGAAACGTTTGAGCGAAACATCACCCGTATCGAAGGCCGGTACCGAGTACCACTTATGATCCATGCTCCTGGTTTACCTCTTGGCAGCGACAATCGTCAGCTCGCGGAGCACCGTCTGCGAACGCAACTGAACGGATTCCGGGAACAAGCTGAGTTGCTGGAGCAGTATGACAGGGCAATTCTAGCATATTTTGAAGACAACCATGCGGAACGCGTTGAGAAACAGCAGCGCCCTGACGACAATTTGTATTACATGGCCCACCATGGTGTCATACGAAAGGACGCAGTGACAACAAAGCTTCGAGTAGTGTTCGACGCTTCTTCGCATACAGCCGGCCAGCCATGCCTAAACGACGTCCTTTGCAAGGGCATGAAGCTTGGGGTCGAAGTCGTTCAGCTGCTCATGAATTTTCGTTGTCACCCTGTTGTCATCGTCGCAGACATAAAAAAGGCGTACCTGCAGTTGCTGATTCGACCAGAAGATCGCGACGCGTTGAGATTCCTCTGGGTGGAACGACTGCCTACGCGAGATAATCCGGCGTCCCCCATTGTCACCTGGAGGATGACCCGCGGACCGTTTGGCGCGTCATCCAGCCCATTCCTTCTTGCTGCCACGATTCGCCACCATCTCCAGGCCTGTCGGGAGCAGTACCCGGAAACAGTAGCGCTGCTGGAAAGGGCATTCTACGTGGATGACCACATAATTGGTGTACCTAGCGTCGAAAAAGCAATTCAAGTGTACGAGGAAGCTCGCAAAATATTCTCTGAGGCCGGAATGGAGATACGAAAATGGGCATCAAACTCAGAGGAGCTCGGACATCAGTTTGTGCGGGACAACGGCGCAATCGAAAATGAAGCGGGAGACGCAATCAGGATGAAGGTGCTGGGAGTCCCATGGGAGTGCGCTGGAGACCGCATTTACCTGTCGATGAAAGACGCATCAGAATTTGCGGCAGCCAATCCGTCAGCCAAGGGCACCGTGCTGCAGACGTTTGCGAGAAAGTATGATCCCTTGGGATACTTTGCACCATTCACCTTAACGGCCAAGCTTGTGTTCCAGGACCTCTGGAAAAAGAGCCGCTCATGGGGTGAACGCCTTCCAAATGACGAACAAGCGCGATGGAACAGTTGGTGCGCCCAATTAACAGAGTTGAATGAGGTCCAGGTTCCACGGTTCATGTTCTCGCAATCGTTCGATGTGGAAGGTTCAATCGAGATCCACGCTTTTTGCGATGCAAGCCCGCGAGCTTACGGCGTTTCTCTATACGTCCGAAATCTGGGTGGCAGTGGCCTATATGACACCAGATTGTTAATTAGCAAGAGCCGAGTCACCCCTCTCAGGCCCATCTCCCTGCCTCGGCTAGAGCTTCTTGCCTGCGTTATTGGAGCACGACTTGTACGTTATGCCAAAAGAACTGCAATTCTGGAAGACTCCCCTATCAGTTTGTGGACGGACTCTCTTGTCGCGCTGCACTGGATTACTAGCGCCGCCACAAAGCGTGACCAGTTCGTAGAACACCGCGCGGCCGAAATACGACGACTAACTGCTCCTACAGACTAGAACCATTGCAGCGGGAAAGACAACCCGGCAGATTTACTCACACGAGGCATATCGGCGGTGGCTCTTCTGCACTCAACCCAATGGTTGCACGGACCTTCGTGGCTCCTAGGTCCAAAACAGGAGTTCCCAGAAACACAGATTAATCATGTTGACCCGAAGGAGCTTGCAGTGTCACAGGAAACTTTGGTTTGCCCTTGCTATGTCACGAAGCACGAACAGCTACTGACCGTAGAGAATTACAGCACCCTCAGGCGCCTTTTGTGGGTAACGGCCAGGATTCTACGTTTTCTGCAAAATGCCCAGCGGCGAGCGCCATCAGCAAGCGGTCCCCTCACAGCAACTGATATAATGAAGGCTGAACGCTACTGGATGCGGCACGTACAGCTGGAGTTATTCAACACTGAAGTACGCGCACTGTCAGTCGGTCAAACCGTTCCTTCGACATCAGGGATGCTTCGACTTTCACCCTTCATTGATGACGAAGGTCTGCTCCGCGTAGGAGGCCGATTACACAAATTGAATGGCAGCATCGACGTCAAGGACCCGATTCTGCTACCTGCGCGGCACAAGTTTACGTACCTCATTGGTTTGGCGGCCCATCACCACACTCTTAACGGTGGAGTCGAAGCCACGCTCACGGAGACGCGAGAACGGTTCTGGATTGTGAAGGGACGCCAAACCGTCAAAAGGGTGCTGGCCCAATGCCTGACGTGCAGACGCCGGAATCTCACTGCCCAAACTGCACCGTTTGCTCCATTGCCAAGCGATAGAATCACGGCAGCACACCCGTTCTCTGTGGTAGGCCTGGATTTCTGTGGACCACTCTACGTGCGTGAAAAAGCTCCTCCGGCAAAAGCCTACATTTTATTATTTTCATGTGCTCTCACTCGTGCCATACATTTGGAGCTGGCGTCGGATATGACAGCGGCTACCACGCTACTGGCTTTCCGTCGGTTCGTGTCAAGACGCGGCATACCGAACACAGTTTACTCTGACAACGCTCAGTCGTTTCATAGTTGCGCTCGAGCATTTAGGGCCGCTGCGTCAGCCCTTCATGAATATGCGACTGGGCTCAATGTGCACCGGAAATTCATCGTGGAGCGAGCCCCTTGGTGGGGTCGCCTGTGGGAGCGTTTCATTCGCTCCACCAAGGACGTTCTCAAGCGTTACCTTGGGACCAGTAACCTTACTGCCGAAGCTCTGTCCACCACCATTTGCGAAGTGGGAGATGTTATTAATAGCCGACCTCTAACCTACGTCGAAGACCACCCCGATCAAGGAGTGCCACTTACGCCTTCCCACTTCCTGACAGGTAGGCGCGCGCTCTGCATGCCCCAAGAGTTAGCGGTGACCGAGACGTCGTCAACCCCAGCTGACCTACGGCGACGAGCACGCTACCATCAAAGGCTGACGGCCGAGTGGTGGCGCAGATGGAGGAACGCATACTTGCTGTTACTGCGTTCGGCTCACAGCTGTCCTCAGGCTACTTCACCGCAGCTGAAGGTGGGCGACGTCGGAATAGTGCATGACGACAACGCTCCACCAATGCAGTCGAAACTGGGACGAGTGACAATGCTGCACCACGGCGTCGACGGCGTCGCTAGAGCGTGCTTGGTGTTGACTGCAACGGGTCACGTGATAAACCGTCCAGTGCAAATACTTTACCTGTTAGAATCAGCCGCCTAACCATCTTGGGGCGCGGGAGGATGTAGAAAAGAAGGACGAAGCGGCGTGAGCACGCGCCAGGATCATCATCGGGAGTTGTTCGAGGACAGCCAATAAAGAAACACGTATCGCTCCGTCTAGGGCTCTGGGTCGTGACACGCGGTAGCTTCCGCGACATCTTTGGTGACTCGCGGTAGCTTCCGCGACAAGCATCTCTTATTTTTCCCGAGTGATTCCTCTTATCAAGACTTTCAATATGATGCACCATATCTCGTGGCGGCATCACTTTGATTTTTAACCCATACGATGACTCACCCTGACTATATCATGAATATGACCAAGAGAAATTTTTATTTGTCTCACGTGATTTCCCTCATCGAGACCTGTTTGACACCCCACACGCCCTAGCGGACAACAGTTTGAATGTTACCCCTATCTAGGAATCACCATGACTGTGTCACGATTATAACCAGGTGGTGGTGGTGGTAAAATTTTTTTATTGAGCAGCCAAGGGAGCTGGAAAGGGACGTGGTCAGCCTCCTACATCCAGGAGGCCGTGAGCCTGCGTCGAATACAGGGCTCGTTGCACCAGGGCGATTTGATGCCCCGACGCCGAGCTGGTCAGCGCAGACTCCCACCGCTCAATGGAGGGAAAGTGAATGGGGTGGGGGTGGTGGGGACATGAACACACACGGTAGTATGCTGTGAGAGGGGTGTCACATTGTGGGCAGTTGTGTGGAAAAATGGACTGAGATATGTGGGAGAGGATAGTGTGGTTGTAGAAGGTTTCTGTTTGTAGACGCCGATATATGTGAGCTTGGTGGTTGGGGAGACTGTGGTGTGGAGAAGGGTATGTTCTTCTGGTGTGTGTGTAATGCGCGAGGAGGGAGCTGTAAATAGAGTCCAGCGGACTTAGGATTTCATTGTCAGAGATGAGGCGCCCGGCGGTGTCGGTCCTTGCGGTTGGGAGTGCCCGAGTAAGGATATCGCTGGCTGCGGCATGAGCCGCCTCATTCAACGCAAGGCCAGCATGGCCTGGGGTCCAGACGATCGAAATTTTTATGTCCTCGGGAAGGTGTTGGAGCACAGGAAGGTGTTGGAGCCTGGGGTGGTGCAAGGCCAGCTTGATACAGCCGACAGGCTTGTTGGGAGTCCGTAATGATGGTCCAGTATGGTTGATGCTGGTGTGTGGAAGTTGCATGGGCGATGGCAGGCGCTCCGGCTGAGGTGACCGGCAGATCTGGATAGATGACGGCTGTGGCCAGATGTCCATTACAACCAGGAAGCATTTTTTTGTCCCACGCAAATCTCTCTCCCACATCTTCAGTTCGATACTACACACACACTAGCGACATCCAAATAAATTTTAAACCATTTTTGAATCACAGTGACTATGTGATAATTACTACCACGATGTATTTCTTATTTGTCCAACCTTATCTTCCTAATCGAAACATTTAATTTGAGACCCTATACGCCTACGGGTCATCATTATGAATTCCAACCTTTATTATGACTCACGATAACTAATTCACCATTATGAGCCTGAAGCATTTTTTGCTTTTCCCACGTGATTTCTCTCCTCTTGACCATTAATTTGATATCCCACATGCCGTAGCAGCATATTACTTTGAATTTTACCCAATGTGTGACTCTCCATGACTCCCGTGTTACACTGTTCACCATTTTCGATATTTTTTATTTCTCTGTTTTATTTTTTTTAATTTAGTTTGATCGATTCTCTACATTTCCGCTTTTACAATAATCACAAATTGAACTTCTCTGATAACTGCATTTTTGTGGAAATGCACAGCGTTACGCGATCCTGGCCGGGGGATAAGCAGGGCGTACTCGGCAAAAAAGGCTACACATTAAAAAACCAAAGGGATATATATGAACGCCTCGCAGTTCAGAGATTCGCGGGGACAGTTCGCTTTGACACAAGACGTTTTTTTTCAGGAGGCAGAGTAAGAATGCATGGGACCGTAGCCCTAAAAAGCTTCGAGGAAAATGAACTGAGCGGTGAGCGCACGTCTCCCCGCCAAATATTGTTTGTTTCGCCCCAGGGCCCCAGCAAGAGTTTGGTATCCAATATATACGTGCAATTTCTAGCAAGCACGCTAATCATCATGGCGAGCAGGTATAGCTGTAATAAATCTGCAAGAAAAATTGTTTCCGACCTCACAGAAGTTACGGTGTCATGTCGTACTGAATGCAGGAGTTCGACGTCACGAATTTTCACCCTTAACATTTTTACCACGGTGAATTTCAAAACTCTGAATGCTAATGATATCAGAGTCCATCTGAGCTGCAGTAAATTCCTCGCACGAGAGAGTTGAGAGTCCATTTGACTTCTGAATATATTTTGAGTTCCTGTCCATTTTTCGTTCTGAGTTCATTTTGAGTTTTCAGTACATTTTCAGTTTTGAGTCCATTTTGAGTTTGAGTACATTTTGAGTTCTGAGTACATTTTGAGTTTGAGTACACTTTGAGTTCTGAGTACACTTTGAGTTTGAATACATTTTGAGTTTGAGTACATGTTGAGCTTCAGTACATTTTGAGTAATGAGTACATTTTGAGTTTGAGTACATTCTGAGTTTTCGGTACATTTTGAGTTTGAGTACATTTTGAGTACTGAGTACATTTTGAGTTTGAGTACATTTTGAGTTCTGAGTACATTTTGAGTTTGAGTACACTTTGAGTTCAGGGTACATTTTGGGATTGAATACATTTCGAGTTTGAGTACATTTTGAGTTTGAATACATGTTGAGTTCGAGTACATTTTGAGTTTTGAGTCCGAGTGTGTTCTGAGTTTTGCGCTCCCTTTGATTTTGAGTTTGAGGGAGCACAGATGTGCTGCTCAGCATTGAGTTTTGAGTCCGAGTGAGTTCTGAGTTTTGCGCTCCCTTTGATTTTGAGTTTGAGGGAGCGCAGGTGTGCTGCTCAGCATTGAGTCTGAGTTTGAGTGAGTGGTGATTCGGAAAAAAAAATTGTGAGTTAGTTTGAGTGAGCCGCGCCTACTGTGCCGAGGTATGTTGGGGGTGCACATTCAGGCAAACGGTCTCAAATCGTAAACCATCCGCCTTTTTGCGTTCATGCCACCCAAATAGGTCGCTTGCTCACTCGAGTAGCTAATCGTCAACAGGGAATACCGGAACACTGTCCACTTCATCTGTCCACTGTCCACTTCATTTAGAAGAGAAAATGGGTGTAGGCAGGGCATGCAATGCGAAGGCAAGATAACCGTTGGTCATTAATTGATTGATTGATTGATTGATTGATTGATTGATTGATTGATTGATTGATTGATTGATTGATTGGAGGGTTTATTGCGCCGAAGCAATAGAGGCGATGAGGCGCGCCGTAGTGGAGGGCTTCAGATTATTTTGACCACCTGGAGATCTTTACGTGCGCCGAAATCTTGTACGCACAGGTGCTTTTGTTTTTCGCCTCCACCAGAAAAGCGGCCGCCGCGGCCGGGAATCGAACCCGCGACCTTGTGCTCAGCAGCGCAGCGCCTTAGGCACTGAGCAACCGTGGCGGGTAGTTGGTCATTAAGGAAAACCGAAAGGATTCCTAGAGAAGGCAAGCGTAGCAGGGGGCGGCAGAAAGTTAGATGGGCAAATGAGACCAAGAAGTTTGCGGGGATAAATTGGTCGCAGTTAGCACAAGACCGGGATAATTGTAGATCTGTGGGAGAGGCTTTTGCCCTGCACTGGGCGTAGACAGGGTGCTACTGCTGCTGCTGCTGGTAGTGATGATTGAGGTGGTGGTGGTGATGATGATGACGCTTGTGGTTATGATAACACATTGTAATATTCAATGTCTTTACGCTGATAACATTTTTATTCTTGTCTTTCTTATCCTTAATGTTCTTATATTCCCTTAGGCTACTTTCTAATTCTCTCTTAGCAATAATCTTTGTTTACGCTATTATAACAATTAAGTGCTTTAATCCTCCAAGTTACAGAATTGTGTGCAAGTGTAGGGCGTTACCAGCTCGGGGTTGTTGGGGCACCCGGATAAGAACTCTGCGCGATAGAACCCTCCGTGGTGGCTTAGTGGCTAATTCGTTGTGCTGCTAAGCACGAGGTCGCGGGTTCGATTCCCATCAGCGGTGACGGCTTTTCTGATGGATGCGAAAAGCAAAAACGCCCATGTGTACAAGATTTCGACGCACGTTAAACATCCCCAGGGGGTCAAAATTAATCGGGAGCCCTTTTCTACGGCGGGCCTCATCACCTGCGTTGCGTCGGCGCTTGAAACACTACAACCAACCAGTCAACTCTGCGTGATAACTGCCTCATCTTTAAGGAACAGGTCGCATTGATACCTCGATTCCTTGCAACTGCACAGAGCGTCGGGAGTCGGTATCTTGCATTAAACGGCCTTTCATTTGATGGTAACCTCGCAATTTTGGTGCACAGCGTGATTTTCGTTTTCTTTACGTAAGTAGCACGAGACTTCTGCTCCAGTGCGGTACATGTACGCCCCGAAAGCGTCGAGAAGGATTGTGTTTCATTTACACTGCTTAACTAACATGATGAGGCGGTCAGATGGTGGAACAGAAACAGGCTAGGGTTTGGTGCATTTGCGTGGGCGAGAACTACTTCCAGCCAGGCCAACTTTATCACAAATGCTCAGCACAAAACGGCTGTCGCTCCTGTTTTATAAAAACTTTCAAAGCAACCACTGTGTCAAAAATGGCCACTATGATGACTGCATCATCACAGTGAAGTTTGCGACATTTCATTAGTACGTAGCTCACAGTAAGGTGGCAAAGTTTGTGGAATCACCACCTGCTATCAATGCGTGAGCTTCTACTGGAGGGATACATACCGCCCCATATTTCTCTACTGGGATAATACTTCAGTCCTTTCAGTGGCATTACGCAATTTCCAAGCAAGGTCACTGCCATTACCAATTGATGAGCAAATAATTTGTGTACATTCTCTGCCCTTGTGTACGGTGCGTATTTTATAGATTTGTTGGTTATCCACCTTGAAAGAGTGCAGCCGCTCTTTATTATTTTGTTGCCCTTTTAGTTCCAGGCTCCCAACGTCACCCATCAGAAAAGTGCCGCCCGCAAAAAGTGCTTCACAGCGCAGATGAACTACGCTTCAAGGGCGTTGTAGGCATCAAAACTTGTTTATTTCTACGTTGTAAAACACTGAATAACACCTTCTCTATTGAAAAGTAAGTACGTTTCACAACAATAGGAAAAGCGGCGGTATGCAAACAGCGGTTCTGTTTAAGCTATCAGAGTCAGAAACCCAGCGACGAGAGCGTATCACATAGGAGGGCTGCCATACCACGACTCTGACGTTTTCCTGCTTAGTCACTAAGTACAAACAAAATATTAGGTATTATTCTTCAGCTTTAATGCCCGCCTTAAAGAGTACCACATGCTGAATTTTGAAAAGGTTGAAATCGGCCTTCTGTTTTATTGAGACCTTCATTCCGCTTTTTCAAAGATTATCAGTGAATCATTTCGTTCATTTTCCTTTCTAGATAAGTTAAAGAGAGCCCGTTGGTCTTCCAGGCTGTCAAAATACTCTGCCTGTAGTATATTTACTACAGGGGGAAGCATTAGGTGATGCCTGGCTTACAATGCTCTAAAATGTTTGTAATATCGCTCATACTGTCGTAGGGTTCCTCAAACAGAGTATAAATGCGGCTTCCCGAAGCATTTCAATATTTTTGAATATTTCTGTTTGTTGTACGAGACAGGATTTTCTTCGTGCTGACTAACATCCTGGGCTCCTGGGCTAACATCCTGGGACTAACATCCTGGGCTCTTATTTGTTTCATATTTTCGACAGAACTCTTAGCTAGCACAGCACAAAGTTAAGAGTGAATACATCAGCAACCTCCGGAAGGAGCAGACCATTGGTGCCGAATTTTTGCGATTTTTTTCCTTTCAGAATAAGGGCATTTGTGAAAAGGAAGCTTGTTTTGGGATAGTGACTGTAGGGCCCAAAACTTAAAATAAAAAAAAATAAATAAAATGCGCGGGTATATACCGGTAGGATAACTCGTGAAATCAGCCTCGTACGTAGTTAAACAGACAAAAACAGCAACGGTCGGGGCTGGCATTTTGTGAGTGATATTTTGACCCACGTCAGTATAGCGCACGTGAGCTGGCTTGATAACGTCCCCCATTCCTCACGTTGGCTTTATGCGAAGGTTTTCTATCGTGCGTACAAATATGTTCCAGCCCATTAGTGCTAGACCGTCAGTTGGCAAGACGTCCTTCCTGAGGTTGAGAACGTCATGACGGACCCCAAGGCTAGATATACTTATGCTTGCTACTCATATTATTTTACCTAATGTTGATGTTTCAACAGTTGTCGCTCCCAAACCATAAAGAAACCTGCATTTTATGCACAGCTGTCGGCATTTTCAAAAACAGCGCTTGGTATTGCAGGCTAAGAAGTGAAATGAATAAAGGCGACATGCGGAAATGTCACCATTTTAAATCGTGGACAAGTTCATTCGAAAAAGACACTGCTAGTCTTGAAGTGTATCCAGTGAAGCTTCCAGCAGCCATTGAGTCGGCCAGCAAGTCGGACCAAGAGTGGGCCATTCAGCAGATCTTCACGGCGCTTGAAAGGCACGGACTCCGAAATGGAGCTAGTGCTCAGTAGGGCTACGAAAGGAGACGTGACGTTAGGCCGCGTTGAGGCGGAGCCATAAATCGGCTCTCGCCTACAGCAGGATCTCTGTCAATAAAGTATTTTCCAATTCAAAATTCAATCATTCGGAAAAGAATAGAAAACTAAATAAAACGTACGAGAATTTCCCGGGTCTCTGAAATGCAACCGCAACCCCTTGAGTCCGCTTCCACTTGGGAGCCACTGCTAAATGATATAAATTCAAGCCTCGCTGTAATATGACGTTTTTCGTATTGTCACGAATACTCAAGAAACTGTGCTGGTTGAATTGCTTTTAAGTTACCGCAGATGCTAACAAGTGTACATTCTACCCTGTCTTCCGTTTTATATACGAGAGGGCTGAGCTTTGTTTAGATAAAATCCGCATAAGTAATCACCCGCACGTTCGGCTAACATTTAAACCCCGATGTAAATAAAATCCCGGGCCATCTCCACTAACGTGAAACTTGAGGAGGAGCGAAGCATGCTGTTTTTAAGTGTATTCTGGGCGCCTTGACGCATTTCCCCGCGAAAATGAAACCGTTGAGAGGTACAGGTATACAGGTTTGCTGTAAAACTTACGTGTCTTTGAAGCACGAAGCGCTGTAGCCCGAGGCGTTGGAAAACGAGTTTCACGGTGCATTCTTTTAGATCGCGTTACTTTCTACCGCAAGGCATTGGAAAACCAGTGTCCCGGTGTTTTAGTAGCACGACTACATAAAACGACCACTACGACACGAGACGCCGACAGCTCGAGTGCGGAAGGGGCTTTGCCCCTAAAACAGCTGGATGGACTCATGTGCCACATACGCTTTGGAATAACGAAAAGCTAGCGCCGGTTCGAATGCCAAATAAGCCAAGACGTTCATCTAATGGTAAAACAAATTTTAGTGGTTCAAAATAGCTTCTTTTTAGAATACAATTACCCGCATACAAGTTAACTGCGTCGGAGACTGATACTGTGACACTCCTAAGAAAATTAAGGAAAAAAGAATAAGCGCCATAATAAACCTTTTACATGGCACCTGTACAAGTCGCACAACTGTTCGGTGTTCCTGAGCTGCAGTGACAATAACAAAACAGAAATGCTGAAATCGTGACGTGTGTAATTGGACACACACGTGCTATGGATGTAAAATAACAAATGATTCTCCGTTCGACGCCTCACCTTTAAAAAAAAATTGCAAATATGCTGCTGTGTTTGCGGTGCGTCTGCTTTCACTTTTGCGAAGACTAATTCAATGCAGTGGATTTTTGATCACAGCTATCTCTTGTGTAGCGGGGATCTTTTGTCTGCGCTTGACAAGCAGTTAACCGTCATTCTCTGCAGCAACCTTTTGAGGTTCGTCAGTCAATGAATGAAGGCCGCGCGTGACTTTGAATAGGTCTGAAAGCTTCTGCTTTGCTGCAGAACGGAGTCGTGACCAGTTAGCACTTCGCTCTACTTTTCTTACTGCACTTCCTTAAGAATATTTAGATTGTGCAAAAGAGATTAATTAAAAACCACGGTAGTCTGTACTACAATGCAGTAGAACGTAGCATTCAGTACCGCAGTGTTCTCCAAACAACCCCGTGTGTTCGGTACTCGGTTCTGCTGTTAACCAAATCTTCATATCTGTTTTGTGGACACTAATTTCTGTATTCAGAAGCAAGCTTGAGATTCAGAAACGCAGACTGAGCATATGTTGCAAGCCAGAGTTGTAATCGAAAACGTTTTAAAGCAAAGCTTTTTACCCCTACTCCCAAAGGGTTCTTTCGTGACCGTTGGTGTCAACAGAAAACTCCCGCGAACAAATAAACGAATTTACTTGTACCGCCAGGAATCGAACCTGGAAGTAATAGAGTAACAAAGCGAGATCCCATTGTCTTACCGATTTAGCTAAGAGCCCACGCATAGTCAGGGAAGACAGGCGGTGCACACACGAAGCACATCTACGAGTTTACCCCCTGCATTCTCGCTGAATGGCACGTGATAGCCTCACGCGACCTCTAGCGCCGCTGTGCGCTCCACCCACGGCACGTTTAGCAACCCTGTGAGCGCCTTGCACATGTGCTAGGAGTTACAAAAGAGAAAGGAAGTCGCACCAACGCATGACATCTCACTTTTAGTGCGCCAATGTGCTAAAGCCTGTGGTCTCCAGTGTTTACGCAAAAAATTGCAGCTCCTTGTCGTCCGTCTTCCCGCCATACGACACAACAACGAACACATTGAAATACTCCTTCATGGCCAGGCCATCACTCCAAGCCCCATCTTCAAGATCGTGGGCCTACATCTCCAGGCCAATACCAAGGGTGACGTATCCTTGCACCATTTCAAACACAGCATTAATAAATCATACACATAATCAGGCGAGTTGCCACCAAGAAGCGAGATTTTAAGAAATCTGATACCTTTCGAGTAATTAAGCTTCTGTCCTCTCGAGAATCACTGACATCAACCCCCTTTCTTCTTCTAGGAAAGTAGGACATAAACATGCTTTATATAATCATTAGAAAAGCGATTGAACAGGCCATCGGTTTTCCGATGAGTTCGTCCACAGAGAGGCTGCTTAGCACAGGGCTTTACAACACGGGCGAAGAGCTCATAGAGGGCCATCTTTCTAACTAGTAGCTCTGATTGAGCATAACTGCGGCGGGTCGCCGCATACTTCACCAGACTGCCTCGGCCGCAGTGAATGTCCCTCCCCTTGATGTACTCCCGGACTCTCGGCAACAAGAACTAAAGATGCTCCCTTTGCTTAGAAATATGAACCGCTCACACGACGAGGGTCGCCGAAAAGCACGGGCTCAAGCACAGAACACCACCCTCGGTGGGGATCATGCAGTTATCTACACAGACGCCTCCCAACATCGAGGGCAGTAGTACGCCATCATCGTGGCTACCTCCAGCACCATCCTCCTTGCGTGTGCCTCACTCGAGACCCAGTATATTGCGGCAGCAGAACAGCCAGCAGAATCGCCTCGACTGCCACTCAACCAGGGGTTCAGAAGGTAGTCACCGATTCCTAACAAGCCTAGCGGAATTGCCGGTCGCGTTGGGTGTCCCGACCTGCACTGTGTGTTCTAAAAAACCGCTCCCCAAACGCTCACATTCGGCTCATCTGGACACCGCTCACGCTTCCATGGAGGGCAACGAACACGCCCATACCAACAAGCCTGCATTTTTACACTCAGTTCTGTGCACCTGCACGAGGACAGTCACCCGATTGTGTTGTTCAGGGACATAACCCAGCATTATCGCCTTTAGAGAGAGGCCCTACCTTCGCATTACGCTGACCTTTCCAGAGAACAATAAACTACCCTACGGCTCATACAATCACTCTCCTTTCCACACCCGACGGGCCTTCTCTAGATGCACCCGAATCGATACGACGCTGAATGTAAATTTTGCTCAGCAATAGGAACACTCCGCCACATAGTCAGGGTGTGCGACTCTAGCCCTGAGAACTCTCCTCTCTTTCCGTCAACTACCCAACAAGAGCGATTGGATATGCTGCTGTCCAGCCCCTCTCTGGCTACCCAGCTTCCGCTGGTGGACCGAGCACAGGCGGCGTGGACTGAATATGGTTTCCAGTGAAGAAGGAACAATTCCCCAGGGCCGCACTCTGGGCCGTTCAGATATCTCAATAGCAGTATTTCCTCCCCCCTCTACTCCTTCGTCTTCTTCTCCCACCACTCCTCTTTCTCCTCCTCCCCCGTCTGTGCCGCCGATCTCGCCGCCTCAGCCCGCAGCGGCAGAGGCGGAGAAGTCAGATCGTCGAACACCGGGTTTGAGCTTCCTTTTAAATGCAGAGCATTTCTTTAACTCACATGTAGCGTCCGCCGTACGTCCGCAACAGCTCAGCGCGCAGGCGCGCCCTCTCCCACACTCCTCCTCTCCCGCATCACGCTACCCTCCTCACTGTCAACAACAGGTCCGCACCCCTCCCCCTACACTATATAAAAAAAATAATACTTACCGGCGCCTGGTTCTGATCCCACGACCCTGCGGGCGGAACGCAATGTACATGGTGCTCTAACCACTGCGCCACAAAGCCGACACAGAATGGAAGGCTACGAACGCGCCTTATATCCTTCACTCATTCAAACTACGTCAAGAAGCTGCTGATACAACGCATTCACTACCACCAACTCCCCAAACCCTAAACGTTAACGCAATACACCCACCCCCTATGCGACGCATTTACTCGAGTCCCCCTCGCGGGGAGATGGGCGTTGTATTTTTTTTATAAAAAAGAGTTTCCACTCATATGCTACACCAATGCAACTCAATCAACCCCAATTAATGCAACTTACCAAGAATATCTCTATAAAGTAACAAATGATGTGGTTAAGTGCATTTCACTTCTCTTTGGTTTCACTATTTATAGAGCGACGTGAGTGAATTCAGGTGACGTCGCATGGGAAATCGTTGTGGGTGTCGTTTACAGCTTCGCTTTCCAACCAGATTCAGAGGGTGGATTGGCACGAATTTTTTTTTTGACACTTCATCTGATCTACCTTTCCAAATAAGCGTGACACGGGGACCTATGGAGGGAACATCAATGCTTAACTGCGAATGACTGAATCGCGCTTTGCGGTACCGGGCCGCTGACTTCCCATGCTTCCGTACATGGGAGTGCTCCCGCGAACGTTCTCTTCCATTTCCCGAGGACAAACATTGGCTGCGACTGCATCCACAATATTAAATTATGACATTTCTTCCTGCCTAACCTATTTTGCGAACGACGCACTCAGAGCGGTTGATAGAGTCTACTTCGAAACCGAAACTAGAAAACGCCAGTCGAGGCTAGTGCGGCGCTGGCGTCATATTGCTAAGGCGGGCCGAACTGCTCGCTGTAAACTGTGTATATATTGTGGCAGTATTTGACTGCCAATTAAAATTGAAAGAATGCAGTTCGGCGTACTGACCGCTTCGTTCCTGTAGTGTACTTGCCTTAAACCAAACCCTCTTGTTTGCATCTTATCATATATACTTATTTCCGTCATACTTACGAGCTCTCGTAAATGTCGGACTAGCAACCCCCCGCAGTGGCTCAGTGGTTATAGAGCAGTGCTGCTGTTC
Source organism: Haemaphysalis longicornis (assembly GCF_048455015.1). NCBI lineage: Eukaryota > Metazoa > Arthropoda > Arachnida > Ixodida > Ixodidae > Haemaphysalis > Haemaphysalis longicornis. The sequence continues at coordinate 2,653,809 of NW_027526296.1, forward strand.
CCAAGGACGCGGGTTCGACTCCCGGCCGTGGCGGCTGCTTTTCTGATGTAGGCTAAAAACGAAAATGTCCGTGTGTTCGACATTTCGGAACACGTCATAATTAATCCGGACCCCCCGCCTCCCCCCTACCGCGCGTCTTATCACCTGTGTAGCGTCGGCGCGCTAAACTCCCCAATCAATCAATCAATCAAATGTTGAATTTGCGAGAGTCGATTGTACGCGTCTTGTCATTAAATCATTCTTAATTGCGAGGGCGCTCTCTTTACATTCTTTAAATGGGAAGCTGGCTAGGATTTCTGTGTGCTTCTAAGAGCAGGTCGTTTCGTTGTGGAGACATTTGCCGTAAAGGAGGTTAATTGTACTCCACAGAGTAGAATCAGGGGTAGAACGAAACAACCCATTTGAAGCGTTCTACAACCGACAAGCAGTGCTTCACATAAAACTGAATATGGCTCGGATTAGAGTTCACTTGCGTTCATTAAAATGCCGTGACAGTTTGTGAAAGTACTTTCCACAGTGATATTCACGCAACCTTTATGTTATACAACACTTGCGTACACATTCATACAAGCGGTTTGAGACCTTTCTTTGTCAGTCCCGTTTAATGAGTTTCAGCAAAACTTTTTTTTATTCAGTCTAGTTTCGTCCCTGAACTTCGAGCAGCTTATTCCAGCGATTACACTAAACGAACAGGCTGGTGAGATCAATATACATTGTATGCCCAGAACATTACCCTTAAGTAAATTTGTGTAGGAGCTTGCAGAGCAGTTACAACAAGATGTTCAAATAAACAAGGACTGTACTAAGGGTAAGTTGATCTGAACTTCTGGTACTTTATGAACCTTGGTTGTCTACCCCGGGTTACTGAACGATGCTTTGTGGCAGAAAATGCGCTGATTAAAGTCGTAGTGGCTCAGTTCTAGCATAAAACATGCATTCTAGAACAAAACAAAATGATGACTAGTACTGACAGTTTACAACGCAGGCATTTTGTGATTTTATTCGGAGCTGAGAGTAATTTTTCTTGGCCTGCTTGCCACGCAGAATGCTGCAGGAACAATATAATGTTTTTTCACCTGCAATTTTAACAAGTACCGCTCAGGAATTTGATGAGGACTTCAAATTCTGAATTCAGTCTAAATGCAGTAAGTTGTCTTGAGAGCAGAAGGCAAATTGAACAACCTAAAGACTGCCCACATTTAATGAAAATAGCTATTGGTTTTATCTTTTCTTTTATACAGCGTTCAACAAGCTTTCTTTACGTATTTTAGAATTTTTTGACAAAACACAGCCCTTGATGGACAAACTTGTGACCCATAAACTAGATTTCATGAAACCTGCCTTAACAGTTCCCTCAAGCTACTCTAAGAGGTGCACGTTAGAATTTACGCTACATTTCTCATCACTGACGTAACCCAATTTTCATATTCCATGCACGCCCCATTAGACATTCGCGTTGCTTTGTAGCGCTCAGTCCTTAAAATGATTTTGTCGTGTTTTCTCTGCCAGTAACTACTCCTTTGTTTCATTATCGCCATTTTTAAAGTAGCGTTACCTCATGTCTTTTGTTTAAGATATTCCAAGCATTTACCGATTTTTATTTCACAGCTAAGTTTAGGTTTAGCGGAAAAGTGGCGCCAGTACATTTAACACTTTTCCTCGTCAGTGGCATAAAGAAGTTCAGCTATATCTTTGATATTGTATTGATAGAGCACTTAGCCCTTTTTTGCCCAAGGAACGCTTGGTTTCCCAAAAACGAGCATCGAGAAACCAGGTACGGGGCGACCGATAGCACGGCTCACCGGAACACAGGTGCACGAGTGTTTGCAGCGACGAGAGCAGGCAGGGCTAAGCGAAGCTATGCCGCGCCCCCCGTGTCTGTACCGATTCCCACACGTTCGACTAGACCTGTTGCCACCACTTTCCGCCTTCTCTTGATGTGCGGATATATTTTGTAGTCTCCGCTTTACTGCCGTCGACCGCACAAAGCTTCAGCACGTGGTACCTAACCGCGCACGAAGGCTGCACTTTATTGCAGCCCTGGTGCTTCGCATAACATTATTTTAAAGACGATAGTCTTTCCTGGGCTACTTAAACGCAGAAATTTTTGTCTGTCTGTATGTGTGTCTGTCTGTGACTCCATTCAGCCACCCGGCCAAAGTAAAATAGATAATGCACAATATTCTTATATACTCACAGCCAAACGTAAACGTCTTAGCCCGGTTTATATGTTCATATTTCTCAGCTTTGTTGAACAAGAACAAGAAATTACGCATATATAAGACAGGAAATGAGTACACAAGGGATATTTGCAGTATTTCTTTATTTAAAAAAATCATGGATGCTTGGTTTTTCGATTGGAAATGATATTCTACATCTACTGCAGAAGACCGCCACCTACTGTTGCCCGCCCCACGTCCTGGCATCATATAAAAAATCACGCGGCAACAGCAACGAAAGGTTCCAGTAGCTAGGTTCCACGTTCTGCTTGTTGGAACGCACGTGGAGTACGGTCACGCGGTTCTATAAACATTGTAGTCGACCGCCTCGATTCACGCGTGTCTCTGCCATACTGGAGTGCTGGCGTCGAGGAACCCGGCCTGTAGCAGTGGAACGCGGTAAATTCCAATCGTCTTGAGGAAACCCTTAGTGTGTTTACCTTGGGATGAGCACGACGGTACAGGAACAGCATGAGAGGTGAGCGGGAAAGCAAAGAGGGCTATTTCCTTGGCAAATGTCTACAAGGACTATCGTCTTTTGACGACATTCGCAACGAAAGCAGGGTGGGGTCAGATAAGGACAGCCAAAGTGCTACCATGACCATTTTTTGTTTGAGGTTTGAGATGAAACTTTAAAATTATGTAGATCATTGTACCTTCACCATGGAACTGGCATTAGTGTAGTGAGAAGCACCATCGTTGAATTAATAAAGAAATATTTAAAACGGGATCGGGCCGGGCTACTTTCCACATTGCTTGGTGTGGCAACTTTGAACACCTGTAAAACCAAGTGAAAATTTATTCAAATTTCCCTAATTTTTTAAACAAATATTTGCAAACTTTTCTGCTGGATTCTCGAAAATTGAAATTTCAACATGTATATTTTCCGAGAAAATATTTCTCAAACTTAGTAGGAAGAGCAATGTTGTTCAAAATTCGCACTTCTAGAAAAATTTTTCACACATCGCCCTAAAGTTTTTCATAGGCGTTTGTGAGGGGCTGCTGAACACCTGATACTCTTCTCAATGCTCTAGAAAGAACATTTATCACAATATTGCTTCGTAAATAGCAACAAAAAGGAAAATTTGGAAAAAGGCCCACCTTTCGACGTCATAAAAAAACATACTTCTTAATTTTCGCAATATTTACACAAAATGGCAGCAAATTCCTTAGTATTCCAGAGAGCTAAAAAGTTCTTGCATTATTTTTGTTCCAACTTGGAAAAATGAGGTCACATTCAACGCATTTTTTAATGTCCGATCAACGGTTGAGTAGGAGTTCGCAGTGAAAAAAGACAAATAGTTATGACTGTTTTTACCATATTTCAAAAAATAAAGCGACCGATATAAAGAAAGCTGATCGTAGTATTCATATTTACCCATTATTCAACTTGTTAGTTGCGGAAGGCATCAAAATAATGGTGAGGTTTCTTAGCTTGTGTCTCCCTTTAGCGTAGGGCTGCCATTTTAACAGTATTTCTTTATCGCCTTGCCTTAGCTGTGTCAGAAACCCATATCTTTGATTTCTCATGCGGCTTAATCGCACATTATGGGTAATTTATTACATTTATAAGGAAGTTACCACGCTGCTGGCACTGAGATTATTTGACATGCATGCGATCGTCATGCTCAAAGGTGCATTTCCGTTATATACCTTGTACACGCGAAGTACTAACTGCAAAACAACTTCGCCTTTCCAACTGTCCGCCTTTCAGGCTCCCAGGGATAACAAATAGATATGATTCTCGAACATTTAGTTCTTAGTTGTTGGAAAGATAAACTTTTATCTCCCTACAAAATCTGTTAACCTTTACTTTGGGCACTTCAAGGTTGAAGGGAAGGTGCAGCTTTCTAGTTTGAAGGCCCTTCAAAGTGTCGACTTACAGTGGTCAGAAGCTTTCCTTGTGCTGTAGGAAATACTTCCCGGCGAAGGTAGCGGATATCATTGACCGCCGAGGCAAAGAAGTGTGTTCACATGCGTTGCGATGTTGAGAAAGACTACAACGACTCTTTGCGGGAGCACAGTAATGATTCGGCCCATGCATGCTTGGAGTTGGTCGAAATCAAGCGACTTCCTGAAGAGCGTGCATCAATATACGCTTCAAAATTGTATATAAATATTGGTGGTGCCGCCCAATATAAGAACAAACATAACTTCCTCGAGGTGTATAGAAGCGAATGTAGGGTGACAAAGTGGCTTTTCTCTGAACCGGTCATGACAAAAGTGCCTACGACGGCGTGAGGGCCTTGTGAAGCATGAATCTTCTGTGCATATTTTGCGTTGACCTTCCAGCGAATCCGCGCAAGGTACGAAACAGTTCGGAAACAGCATACTGCGAAAGTGAAGTTCGTCGTGCTGTATCTTGAAGATGGTCATCTCGCCACATTTGAGGAGGAGAAAGAAAAGACAAGCAGAAATGCTCCACCGGTACTCGGCATCCCGTATCCTCCCGGAAATAGCGAAATCAAACGAAATAAATTGAACGTACACCACATCCAACTCGGACTAGGAGAGGCAGCGACGGTTTTCACCTCTGCTTGTCGACGCTTTGAAGAACCTTAGAACAAGAAAGCTGCACCTTCCCTTTAACCTTGAAGTGTCCAAAGTAAAGGTTGGCAGATTTTTAGGGGCATAAAAGTTTATCTTTCCAACAACTAAAAACTAAATTTTCAAGAATCACATCCATTTATTACCACTGGAAGCCTAAAAGACGGACAGTTGGGAAGGCGAAGTTGTTTTCAGTTAGCACTTCGCATGTACCAGGTAGAACGGAAATACACCTTTGAGCATGACGGTCGCAGGCATGTCAAACATTCTCAGTGCCAGAAGCTTGGTTACTAGCTTATAAAAGGGGTAAATTACCCATAATGTGCCGTTAAGCAGCGTCAGAAATCAAACATATCGGTTTGTGATACAGCTAAGCCAAGGCGATAAAGAAATACTGTTAAAATAACAGCCTTACTCTGGTGGGAGACACAAGCTGAGAAATCTCACAATTATTTTAATGCCTGGCGCGACTAACAAGTTGAACAATGGGTAAATAATATTACTATGGGTAAATATGGGTAAATTATTATGGGTAAATATCGGTAAATGAATATTACGGTCAGTTTTCTTCATATCAGTCGCTTTACGTTTTAAAATATGTAAAAACAGCCATAATTATTTGTCTTTTTTCACTGCGAACTGCTACACAACCGTTGATCGGACGTTAATAAATGTGTCGAATGTAAGCTAATTTTTCTAAGTTGGTACAAAAATATTGCAACACGTTTTTAGGTTTCTAAAATACTCAGGAATTGAGGGCCATTTTATGTAAATATCGCGAAAATTGAGAAACATTATTCTTTTTAAATGACGTCGAAACGTGGGCTTTTTCCCAATTTTTCAGTTTTTGTCGCATTTTACGAAGCAATATTCTGATAAATATTCTTTCTACAGCATTGACCAGAGTGTCCGGTGTTCAGCAGCCCCTAATAAACACGTCTGAAAACTAGACAGCTTAGCCTTGAAGGCGATGTGAAAAAAAATGGGCCCATCTCCCCGCGAGGGGGACTCGAGTAAATGCGTCGCATAGGGGGTGGGTGTATTGCGTTAACGTTTAGTGTTTGGGGGGTTGGTGCTATCACGTGTACACCACGCAGCTATCACGCCGCTAGCACGCCGCTGAGTTGCCAACGCACGCCGCTGACGATGTAGTTTGAATGAGTCAAGGATATAAGGCGCGTTCGTAGCCTTTGATTCTGTGTCGGTTTTGTGGCGCAGGGGAAGAGCACCATGTACCTCGCGTTCCGCCCACAGGTAGTGAATGCGTTGTATCAGCAGCTTCTTGACGTAGTTTGAATGAGTCAAGGATATAAGGCGCGTTCGTAGCCTTTCATTCTGTGTCGGCTTTGTGGCGCAGTGGGTAGCGCACCATGTACCTTGCGTTCCGCCCGCAGGGTCGTCGGATCGAAACCAGGCGCCGGTAGCTGTTATTTCTTTTTATAGTGTAGGGGGAGGCTGGCTGCTGCGCACGCCGACGCACGGGTGACATCATGAGTTATACAAATGCTCTGCATTTAAAATGTTTCTTTTAAGAAGTGCCACTTTTGAACGACGTTGATCTTGCTACTAAATTTGAGAAATATTTTCTCAAAATATGCATATTGAATATTCAATTTTTCAGCACGAGGTCGCGGGTTCGATTCCCGGCTGCGGCGGCCGCTTTTCTGATGGAGGCGAAAAGCAAAAACGCCCGTGTGTTCGAGATTTCGGCGCACGTTAAAGATCCCCAGGTGGTCAAAATTAATCCGGAGCCCTCCACTACGGCGCGCCTCATCGCCTGCGTTGCGTCGGCGCGTTAAACCCCACAATCAATCAATATTCAATTTTTCAGAATCCGGCAGAAACGTTAGCAAATATTGGGAAACGATTGCGTATCCTGCGCATGTTTTCTTGTCTTCTTGTTTTTCTTGTTAGAAAGTTTTTGTCATTGATTACTGTATAAAACACCCCTTATGTTATGCCCTAGAGGCCTTTAAGGGGTATAAATAAATAAATAAATAAATAAATAAATAAATAAATAAATAAATAAATAAAGTTGTTTAAAAAGGAGAAAAATTTAGAAAAATTTTCGCGTCATTTTACAGGTCTTGAGAGTTGCCACACCAAGCAATGTGGAAAGCAGCGCGACTTGACCTCGTTTTAAATATTTTTTATTAAATCAACGATTGTGTTTCCCACTAAAGTAATGCGAGTTCCATGGTGAAGGTACAACGTTCTACAAAATATTAAAGTGTCATCTCAAACAAGAAATGGTCATGGTGCCACTTTGTCTGTCCTTATCTGAACACACCCAGCAGCAGTTACGCTGCCAATTTTTTTAATAGCGTAGGTCCTATCAAAATCGGCAAAAGTTTGGGCGTTGTTTTGCGTTTTTTTTTGTTCTGATTTGCCGTCTCTAGTTGCCTCACCAACTGTTTTTCAAAACGATGCAAAAATAAAACAGCAGTGTATGCGATGTAAGAGGAACCTGTCAAATAGAAAAGGAATATTTTTTTGGTTGTGGTTGGGTCAGGTTCATTTCGTTCCGGTTCAGATCGGGTTTGACTCTGAGCGTAATGATTGGCTAAGTTGTTCGCGAGTAAATAATTGGGTCAGTCAGAGTATTTATAACGGGTACATTTTTCTACAGAAATGGAAGGCACCCGCACTTGGTGCAAACGACACGCTCTCACATGTGGAATTTCTTCTGCCCGTTCACGGTTTTAAATAACGCACTTGTGTGAAAAGAGCACCGCAGTTACATGCCCGCTTGGCTGCATAGCGATGACGAGCGTGGTGTTCATGGGTCGATCATTCTGTTTGAAGTGATGGGGTCTACACTAGGAGTGGTATTCCGGTTGTGTGACCAATTTGCCTTGACCAGCTGAATTTCCTTCGCTTACACTTCCCTCCCATTTCTCTCTCCCACTCGTCGCAACTGCCCTCCCTCGCCTTCACAACTCCCTTCCTACCCCCATCGACTGCCACCACCCTTCTCACTGCTCTCCCTGTTACTATTCACGTAATATCTCCTGCCGATATGGTTGGGGTAGGGTAACAGGGCTACGCAGGGACAAACATATCGCATGTACGCGAACTAGGCCAGGAATGCCAAATCGTTGAATATCATCAGCCGTTCCACTCTGCAAAGGCCGGTAAAAGCGACCTGTTTTGCACACGACACAGAAATGAGAATTCCCACCAAGTCATCTTTGATGCTAATTTCGACTAAAGGTGCGCACGCATTTTTATTGTCTTGATCACTGGTCGTTATTTGCAGTGATCGCTTGGTCTGTCACACACCCTCCACCTAAATTAGAAATGTCTATCAACAAACATCCTTTTGAACTTGTAGAGTAGGTTCCATTAAAACTTTTTCATTTACGGCATAGTACCTGCGTATTTCTACTACATTGCACACTTCGGGAGGGTCGTCATCATGCATAGATCTCAGCTTGCGTTCCGCTTCTTGAGTGAAAGCTTGTTCGCTGCTTGCCGCGCACAGCCGCCGTTGATATCCAAGCGATATTCCTACCGTCACTCCTCGTACGTACGTGGCTCTTCCGCAGTCCTAACTATATGTGCCTACCCATAACAATTGTTGAACGTAAATGAACGCGATCTTCACTTGCTGCTGATTTTATAGAATACCACCCGCTCAACACTGCCTCTGTCGTGAGACGGAAGCGGCAAACTAGCACATGAACAAACAAACGCACACACACAAATGTGTCGCGCATCAAAGACACGTCGATCCTGGGGATTGTGTTCCAGCGTGGGCTGTTGTATGAGAATACATCTCCTGTCGTTGCAGGTTTTTGAATTAACCCAGAAGAAGCACTTCGATATTTCGTTCGTTAAACTGTTTATTCGCACTTCTCGTTGGAACCAATTCGAGCAGTCGCGGGAGCGATGCTCGTCCGTGGGCCCCTCCGAGTCGTTCTCCCCGCTTTCCTCTTTCGCGGTCCCCAAGCGCCGGGCCACTCCCCCTGGCTTCCCCGAATTCTCCGAGCGGGCCCCTCCCAACAGTCGTGGTGTCCTGTTACCTCTAGAGGCGCCTGTTAATGGCTTTTCCTTTCCTGCGCCCGGCCGTTCTGTCGTCCCTCTGTGCTCTCTCTCCACGACTGGACGGAAGGTCTGCGCACAGTTCTAACACTCCCCCCCCCCCCCCCCCGGAATGAGACAGGACTCATTCTACGCTATGTTGTTTCCAATGGGAACAGGAGCTGAACCGGTCGCTTTAATGTTTTTCCCTGCGGCACCCTGACCTCACAAGAGCGGACTTTGCCGTCTCGGCCGGGAAACACTGCTGTCACGATGCCGGTCTTCCACAGCAGCCGCGGGCGGTCCTCCCGTATTAACACCACGTCGCCGACCCCAGGGACCCCTCCTTTCGTTTTCTTTGAGGCGTAGGCCGAACGAAGCTGCCCCAAGTACTCTTTTCGCCACACATTCCAGAACAGATGCAGGATCTGCTTCCGTTTCTGCCAGAGCAGTCGGAGCGAAGTCGCAGAGCTTTCAACGAATTTTTCCTCGTGCAGTGGCAGTGCGGTTAGGCGTCTTCCGGCCAAGAAGCTGACTGGTGTGAGGGGGGCACCATCGTTCGGGTCGTCGTAAGTGTAAGTGAGGGGCCTAGAATTTATGACTGCTTCGACCTCGGCGAGCATCGTTGACAGCTCGACAAAGCCAAGGGTCTGCGGGCCGATGGTCTTCTTTAGGGCCAATTTTACACTCCGAACCATTCTCTTATAGAAACCTCCCCACCACGGCGCTCGTTCAGCAATAAACTTCCACTCAATGCCCGAGTTGGAGAAGTAGCTCTGGGAATCGGGGTGCCGCAGGGCCTTGCAAAGATTGCCCATGTCTTTAGAGGCGCGTTTAAAAGTCAAGGCATTGTCCGAGTAAACTACTCGGCATAACCCCCTGCGTGATACAAAGCGACGAAATGCATGGATGAAAGTTCCTGTGCACATGTCCGTACCGAGTTCTAAATGCACAGCACGCCTCACGGCACAGGTAAACAACATTATACACACTTTCACCATCTCGTCCTTCTCATTCATAAATAGGGGGCCGGCAAAGTCAATGCCGACAACCTCAAAGGGCTCTGCTTTGGTGGTCCGTTCGGGGGGAAGGAGTCCGGTGTCTGCCTTGATGTGGGAAGCACTGTACCGCCGGCACACAGCACAAGATCGCACCACGCGTATCACGAGTTGGCGTCCACGCACAATCCAGTATCGTTCGCGCAGCTGCACGAGTGTGTCTCTTGCGCCCACGTGTAGGAGTTGCAAATGTGCTCTATTTACCAGCAGGACTGTGTATCGGTGCTCCTTGGGTATCACGATCGGGTGGTGCTCATCCCTCGTCTTGTTCGCAGAGCAGAGTCGGCCGCGTATTCTGAGCAGGCCCGTTTCGTCTGTAAACAAGTTAAAGTCCTTCAACGAAGAGTTGTTTGAAAGCTTCATACGCTGTGTCGTGCGGCGTATTTCGTACGAAATGGCCGTTTGTTGAGCTTTCTTCAGCCAATACTCTCCGGCTCGTTCAATCTCGGCTGCCGTCAATGGACCGGACGTCTTTTCCTTGCTTCGCAGGTTATGCAGAAAGCGCATAACCCAACCCGTCACGCGATTCACCTTTGTCGCCGAACTGAAACGCGTCAACTTCAGGAGATCGGGTTGTTCCTCGCAAGTAGTTGTCGCTACATTCACTTCCCTTTTCGTTTCCAACTCGTCAGGCGTGAAACTAGAGGGACGCTCCTCGGACGGCCATACTTCCTCCTGTTGTCTTATCCATGATGGACCGTGCCACCACATGTCGCTCGATTTTAGGCTCGCCGCGGTCATGCCCCTCATCATGAGATCGGGGGGATTACCTTTGCCTGGGCAATGCCTCCACTGTGCGACGTCCGTGTTTTGTTGGATCTCTGCAACCCGGTTCTTTACGAACTCCTTCTACCTTGTCGCGTCACCTCGGATCCAGTGAAGGGTGATCATCGAGTCCGTCCACAAGTGGACGCTGTCGATATGAAGCTTGAGGCTTGACCCAATGAATTGGCAAAGTGTAGATGCCATCAAGGCTCCCATCAGCTCCAACCTTGCCAATGTGATGGGCTTCACTGGTGCCACGCGGCATTTGGCCATGATCAGGGTGCAGGTTCGTTCTCCTGTGCTGCTGTCTGTGCACAGGTATGCAGCCGCACCGTACGCCTTCTCGCTAGCGTCACAAAATACGTGTAGTGTGCGGTGCACAGGGTTCCTTCCGCTATTTGCCTCGTACGTTCGGGGAATGCTCATTTCACTGAGCAAAGGCAGCTCCTGACACCACTTCGTCCATTCGTTGACTAGATGGTCGGGTAAGGGGTCATCCCAGGCGATGTTTGCCTTCCAAATTTCCTGGAAGAGTGTTTTTGCCCTCACTGTGAAAGTTGACAGGAAACCAAGTCGGTCGTACAGTCGAGCGCTTGTCTGTAGGACGAAGCGTTTCGTGTTTCTTTGCTCCCCAGAAAATTTGATGGCAGGATCTGGAGCAAAGGTGAGGAGGTCTTCGTTAGGTAACCACGTAAGGCCGAGAACCTTTAGCAGGTTGGCGGGTTGAACAAGAGGTACTTCGTTGAGGCTGTCCTGCGTGGAAAGTTCTCTATTTGGCTACTGTTAGACCCTCACTTGTGCAGGCGCATCGATGCTGCAGCGAAAATGCGGTTAACCTCGCCGTACACCTTTACAGCTTCCTCTTCGCTGGAGGCGCCGCACAGCCCGTCATCGACGTAGATGCAGTTTTTCAGCATCTTCGCTGTTTCTGGGTATTGCTGCTCCATTTTCTCAAGGTGGCACTGCAGCGTTGCCGCCAAAAAGAAAGGGCTTGACGTTGTCCCGAACAGCACTCGAGTCATCCTGAATGCAGCGATTTCCGGCAAGGGCTTGCCATTTTCGGGCTTACGAGTAAACCACAAAAATCTAAGGGCATCGCGGTCTTCAGGGGCGACACTTTCTGCAGAAACGCCTTTTCCGCATCAGCGACGAGTGCGACTGGGTGGCTTCGAAAACTTAGTAGCAGGCGCACGAGGTCTGGATTTAGATTTGGCCCACTGTCCAAGTTGTCGTTCAGCGAGTTTGCGTCCGTACTGTGCGATGACGCGTCGAACACGATTCTAAGCTTGGTTGTCGTGCTGTTGTCTCGGAGAAGAGGTTGGTGCGGCATGTAATAGGTACGCTGATTGCCGTCGTGTGGATCAGTGGGCGCTTCCTCTGCTACGCCATCGTCAATCAGTCGCCGCATCTCGGTGTCGTACCTTTCAGTGAGTTCCGGGGCCCTGTTCATCCTTTTTGTCAGGGAACGAAATCGTTTCTCTGCTACTGCGCGGTTGTCCGCCAACTCTACGTTATTCTTCCACGGCAGCTTCACCTGGTAGCGGCCGTTAACTGTCTCGAGGTTGTTCTTGAATTCGTCCTTAACCTGACAGTTCGAGGGGTTTTGTGTCGTTTCCGACACACCGACGCCCTCTAGCTCCCAAAACTGCCTCAAATTTGGCGCTGTTTCTTGGTCGGCTACTGTCGCACGTAGGACGACCGCGTGGGCACAGTTTACCAGCTGACATGTTGGCGAAGTCTGACCCTGAACTGCCCAACCGAATTTTGTCTCCACTGCCATGAGTTTGTTTTGCAGCTTTCGTACAGAGCCCGTAATGCACTCCCAATAATAATCAGAGCCAACAAGGATTCCGGTGCTCGCGTTCGTTAGTACTGTTGTGTCGTCACCCGGTGGGCAGCGAAGTTCTTCTAGCGACTTGCGAATTTCTTCGTCTGGGCAGGGAATTTGTTGCTCGCAGATAGAGGGAGTTTTCAGCGCCTCAATTACCCCTTGCGTGTTTGCATTATGCCTGCTGATGAGGCGAACCTCAACCACCCGGAATGTTCATGCGTCGCTCTGCCCTCCAAACACTCCAATCGAGAGTTTCTCCGTGCGGAGCTGCCGACAGCCGAGTATCTGAGACAGTTCCTCCGTAATAAACGATCGTTGGCTGCCGCTGTCGAAAAGAATTCTTGTGATAGATACTCTTTGTGCTCTGTACACTGCTCCACGCTGTCACAGTCGGCATGAGTACGGAGGGGCGATCGGTTGTGTTCTCGGATGCATGCATAGAGATGGGAGCGTTAAACACCACCTTCACCTTTGTTTCTTCGACATGCGCATGCATTTTCCTCAAGAACTCCGGGTCACACATCGTCGTTGCGTGCCTACGTTTTCAAACTTTGCATTCGATGCATGCCCTACAACGCCTTAGAAGGTGTCCGCACTTGGTGCAGCGGAAACACCTGTGTTCGATGTTAGGATGGCCTTCTTTTCTCTCAGGTCTATTTTTGCGTTGCAGTCGGGATTGTCGTGTGCCTTCAATTGACAAAGTAGGCACTGTGTGTCGGACGACATCCCGTGCAAGGCCGCTACCGTTGGGGTTCTAGGGGGGCCCTTGTCTGATGCCGCATGATGCTTGCGAAAAGGAGGCGGGGGCTTACCGTCGTTGTCGTCGGGTCGGCTTTCCGCTGCCCTCTCGCGGCTCTCCAGCTCTCGTCGGTAGAAGTGCAGGAGAGATCGGAGTGGAGACCCTTGAGATGACGTTGATGAGCTGGTTGATGCAAAGTCGCCGTTCGCTGATGCTGCACTGCTACTACTGTCACTATCCTCGGCCTGCCGGCGGTGATAATCCAAAATCATGTCCGCTGGAAGCACACGTAGCAGCACGGGGTAGAGCATTCCGCTGTACGACTCGTCCGCCACACCCAACGACTTGAGTCCCCGCATGTGCACCTGTAGCCTGTCGTAAAGACGCCGCGGGGCGGGCACATTCTTTGACGACATCAACGGCTGCGCGTCGATGAGGCCTTGCATATGCTCTTGTATAAACGCCGCTGGGCTGCCGAAACGCTGCTGTAGAAGATCGATGGCGTCGCTGTAGCACTGAGCAGTCGCTGGGAGTCCTGCAATAGCAGCCGCGGCATCTCCGGTGAGCAGGGACCTCAGGTAGTGAAATCGGTCGCTTGCAGTCAAGTCCGCATTCTTGTGCACTGATTGTTCGAATTGTTCCAAAAACGGTTGCCAATTTTTCCGCTTGCCGTCAAACAGAATGAGTTCTAATTTTGGCAGCTTCGTTCTGGGGGCTGAAGCTTTCTGCGGTTGAGGCTCGTTGCTGCTCGTGATTGGAGCCTCTGCCTGACGAGGAAGACGCTGAGTCTCGATCTTGTGTTTGAGCCTGCCCAAGGAATTGGCGATCTTGTCCGAGTATTCCAGGACCTGCTCGAACTCTTCGTCAGCGTCCTCATCTGTCAGGAACCGTTGGATTGCCGCGTCCACTTCTGACAGCTTGACGCTGGCCGTTTGAAGGCGCTGTAGGATTGCCTTCAATGTGTCGACGGTCGGCTCGGCGCTGGCCGCAAGGCATTCGTCGATTTCTTTAACGACGCGGGTTACCTGTGATCGGACGGCCCGCCGTTTCTTTCTTTGAATCTCCATGTCCGTGCTTGAAGTGGAGTCGATGGGGTCCGGTCGATCATATAATCCGTTCCCGGGTTTCGGCACCAAAATTGTTCTAATAGAATACTTCTATTGTCGTTGCAGGTTTTTGAATTAACCCAGAAGAAGCACTCCGATATTTCGTTCGTTAAACTGTTTATTCGCACTTCTCGTTGGAGCCAATTCGGGCAGTCGCGGGAGCGATGCTCGTCCGTGGGCCCCTCCGAGTCGTTCTCCCCGCTTTCCGCTTTCGCGGTCCCCAATCGCCGGTACACTCTCCCTCGCTTCCCCGAATTCTCCGAGCGGCCCCCTCCCTCCAGTCGTGGTGTCCCGTTACGGCTAGAGGCACCTCTTAATGGCTTTTCCTTTCCTGCGCCCGGCCGTTCTGTCGTCCCTCTGCGGTCTCTCTCCACGACTGGACGGAAGGTCTGCGCACAGTTCTAACATGAACAGCTACCGCTGCATTGCGGAGCAGGAGAAAGAAAGTCGCGCACCTGTTTGGAGCGCTGACAAAGAGACGGCGCAGTGCGTTTTCTTGGAGGATACTAACAAAACAACTGCGGGAAACGACCTCATTGTAATGGGTGAATTCAACACGCACCACAGAAAATGGAGCTGCAAATAGAATTACAGCAATTGAGACAACCCCCTAAATGCAACACCATAACCAAGGCTCATATTGAACTGAATTTAAATTTGTATATTTTCACAGTAAAGCAAACAATACTACGATGGTTCATTGGCTAATGGCGATGTAAATGCAAACTCGCTTGGCTTCTGACAGCCGGTAACTCTGGCAGTACCAACAGCGTCTTATAGCATAACAACAGCTCAGGAAGCAGAAAGTTTATGATTAGCTATTGAAATAGCGACACGGAATTATACAATAGTCAGTAGTGTTATGTATATGCATACCCTATCTCAACGTCCCCACAAGAATGGGGGTGAAAGCACGAGCGGTACATGTCCGGCTTAACATTCGTTCGAGAAACGCACTCAATCAAAACAACTCAATCAAAACATGGCATAATACACAAGAAAATTTAGTAAGTTATCACAACATCTGCAGCATCGGTGCAAATGCTGCCAAACCCAGAAAAAAGGACGGCTAGGCCCAATGAAAGTGATTGTTTGCAACACAATTATCAGTTCCAAACTAGTGGTGTGGAACAGATTACATATATTGAAAAGTGAGAATATTTAAAAACCAAAAGAATATCCAAAAAATATATTGGTGGAACAGCATAAAAAGAAGCCAAACCATTCCACCCAAATTATAAAATGAACTCAGAAATGTCCAATGGCAATAATCATCTAGTAAACCTCTGCAAGAGGAGGCACACAAGGAAAGAAAAGACGAGGGAAATTACGTATCGAAGACAAATATATTATCATAACAAAGCAAGCCAGACGACACGTTAGCTAGCTAGCCAACCACACTAGAACGAATTTCACAAATCCCTCAAAGATGCACTCCGTAATCGAAAACTATGACAATGTTCAGAATGCTGAGCTCTTACAACAATAACAGAGGAAGAAAAACCACAACTCGAAGGTAACTGAGATCATCTACGGCGGCTACTTAGAACTAGCAAATGCGCTTAAAAATAAGTCTTTGTAATAACAGGATACAAGGTGCAGCCCATAAATGACCAGCTTCTCATATCTGCGCCCTATCTCTCAGTCCCGCCAAAGTTAACAAAAAGTTTGCTTGTACCTCTCCAAGTTACTTAAAGAAGTGTTTCGTTAGAAACTGATGGATTTTACTAAATTTTTATAATTAACAGTGTGGGGGCCAAGCCCTCATATCGGGGCGAGGGGGCGCCTGCGACGTCCTCCTCCTTGGTGGGGCGAGGGCGATCTTCGCGCGCTTCCCTCCTCTCCCTACGAGGCGACGGGGGATGCGCGCAGGAGACTCCCCGGGGAGACCGCCCTTGGGACGCGCAGAGATCGCACGGTATGTAAATGCCCTTCGGCCGCTTCTGGCCGTTTCTTGCATTGACCGTTGTTTCCCACTTCCGTGGGTCACAGCACCCACCGTGTCGATTAGCGCATGCCTCGATTTGCGTCAGTGCGTTTATCTAGGATGCCCGGCGAGTCTCCGCGGGCATATTCCACTTCTTGGTGGGTTGCCCCCGCGTCCGCGATGTGACGGCTTGCGCCGTCTGAGGTCAGCGGACGAGCGCCGATGCCGCCCGATCGAGTCCAGCGGCTTGAAATGTGTAGCGGCCACAGAGAGCCCCCTTCCCCTACGTCAGCGAGCGTTGCGGTCGGCCAACGCCGGCGGACGCTAACTGCTGCCCGACTACGGGCTGGGCACACGCTGACGGCTGTATGCCCCAGGGGCTAGGTGCGTAGTACAGTGTAGTGTTTGTATCGTGGTTTCCCGCGTAATAAACCCCTGTACTATGAAATGTATCGCTTCCATGGGAAGTGACTGACAACGTACACTCGCGGCGAGAGTCGTGGCTCGCTCTCGAACCCGTTGTGGGCAGAGTCTCTCGGCAGGGCAGTTCGGTGCTGCGCGAGAGCAGTGAGAATAACGACGGCGCGTTATTCTATTATTGTTATTCTATTCCTTAATGGAAAGGATTAAGGATAGGATAAGATAATGCCCACATTTCTGGCGCCCGAACGTGGGGCAGCGTTTGATTGCTCATTTGCTGCCATACCGTAGCAAGCTTTGCTTGTGCAATCGGCTGGCCGCGCCAGGCACGCTAGTTGCGTGCAGTGTACGTTCCGGTGAGACCCGCATTTGGGCCGCCGGCCGGACCGGCTCCTCGTTTTGTGGATGCCGGCGGAGCTCGAGAGCGCGAGGGCTTCCTCGCTTCGAGCATGAGAACATAGGGCTTTCGTGCTGTGTTCGATTTTGAGGTTGATTTTGACGCAACCCACGCACGGGTGCTAAAGGAGATGCTTGAATTCGAGTAGCCTCATTCCACAACTCAGAGTGTTCAAGCTAGTGCTTGATCTCGTATCTATAGGGATTAATGCGACCGGTTCCTTCTGTGGGGATGCCATGTATCGTAGGTATTCACCCCGAAGAGCTAGCCACGGTTTTGGCGGAACGATTCCTTTTTCCGAGCAGTTTCTCGGCCGCCTTTGGTAGGCGGAGCGCCGTGACGTTGACTTGCTTTGCAACGGGCGCTGGGGACAGGGACCAGCTTGTATTGCTGGTGGTTCCGGGGATGAGTGTCTTGCCAGGCCGAGTGGGGGCTCGTGGTGTAATACACGCCACCGTTATTGAGTATGAACGCTTAAAGGCGGAAGTCCCGAAAAGTCAGATGTGCGTATTGTTGCGCCATTGTCTTAGCTCACCTTGGCCATACAGTCTGGTAGGCTCGAAGATCTTGTAAATGATCAGCCGCAGTGTCACTGGCAGGTGTGAAGTGGGATGTTTTTAGTTATTTAATTGGGTTTTCCATTGTTGGGAGACACCTGGCCTGTGATGACCTTAGTCGTGTGCCGCCAGCATAGTGTGGAAATTGTGCACCTGGATTATTCCTAGAGCACATCGTAATACCGCGCCCGGCTTATCCGTGGCGTGGCCCGAGCACCTTCGGTATGTCCGACTGTTTTGGGCGGATATATTGTACCGTTTCTGCCGACATCACCTTTGTGGAGTCGCCTGGTCGGATGACGGTTATAGCCGATTGATGACCCCGCACGCGCACACCAGCCTGTCAACAATCCTCCCGAGGCGATTCCGGGTGAGCCAGTTGACCCTTTCTCCAGCCCGCTATGTAAGTGAGAGAACGCATGTTTCGTATTGTGAATTCTTTGCTGTGTATTTGTTAGTGTTTGCTCTGTGTGTACATGCTTGCATCTTTCCATGGTAGTGCTCGTATGGTTGTGATAAGAATTGTGCATTTCTTTGTTTAGTCCCGAGCATCCTGCATAGAGAAGTGTAAAATAGACTTAGTTTTGGCAGAGTTGAAGAGACGATGATGATGATGAATAAACTTTATTGGAGACCAGGTGCTGATGTTAGGGCACCCGCCCGGTGGGAGGCTTCCTTAGTCCGGGATGCCTTGGGCTATGCTGGCCATCCGTGCCCTCTCCACCAATCGTCGCTGGTGTGGAAGGTCGGAGCTGGTCAGCAGCTCCACCCACTGCTCATAAGTAGGGTTGGGGTTAGGGGTGAGGGAAGGGGATTGCTGGCACTCCCATACAATGTGGTACAGGGTGCCTGGGTTGGGGCAGGAGTTGCATGTGGCAGGGTATTGGGTGGGATACATGGCATGTAGCAGGGTGTTATGGGGGTAGGAGTTTGTCTGTAGGCGCCGGAAAGTAGTAGCTTCATCGCGAGAGAGGTTCGGGTGGGGGAATGGGTATTTGCGACGCTCGTTCCTGTAGTGGGCGAGTATTTCGGCGTATGTTTGCAGCGGGGTTGGCTTAACTGCTGCTTCCGATGGGGGTTCGTGGCCCTCGTGGGAAACGGCCCGGTGTGAGTGAGCGCGGGCAGCGGCGTGTGCCGCTTCGTTACCCCCGAGGGATTCGTGACCTGGAGTCCAAATTATTTGCAGTTCTGGGAGTAGTTTCGCTTGTTGCAGAATTTTCAAGGCGGGTTGTGATATGCGTCCTTTTAGGTAGTTCCTGCAAGCGGCTTGGCAGTCAGTAACAATGGTTAAAAAGTCTTGGCCTGTTGTGGCGGCAAGGGCAATGGCAACCTCTTCAGCTGTTTCGGTGGAGTTGGTGAAAACAGACACTGCAGCGAGCTCAGTTCCTCTGGCATTAACCACGCTGGCGGCTTGTGCAGATTTGTGGGGATATGGCGATGCATCTGTATATCGGGTGCAGGGGAGGTGGTGGTATTGATTATAAATGGTGCGGGATCTTGCTGCTCGGCGTGCTTTGTTGTAGGTGGGGTGCATATTTCTTGGGATTGGAGCAACGCGAATGTTTTGTCGTATAGCCAGAGGGATGCGAATTTTCTGGTCGTGGTTGGGCGGTATAGAGTATTGAAGTTTCAAGAGCGTTGCCCTACCCGTTGGAGTTAGTTTAAGCCGCTGTATTTGAGAAGTGTGGTGTGCCTCTTCGATTTCTTCCCATGTGTTGTGGACGCCAAGTTGCAGGAGTTTAGTAGTCGCTGTCTTGGGAGGGAGACCCAGGGCTGTCTTGTATGCTTGGCGGATCGCTGAGTTAAGTTTAAGGATCTCGGCTGGTTTAAGGGTTAGATATGGAGCACCATATGCTATCCGGCTGATGAGGATGGCTTGTATTAGCCGAAGCGTGTCGGTTTCTTTGAGGCCGAAGCGACGATGGGAGACGCGATGTATGAGGTGCATGAGCTGTGCGAGGGTCCGCTGTAGTGGGAGGATCGTTTGGGAACCTGAGCCATCCTTTGGAATGGTTAGTCCCAATATACGGAGGTAGGGGACGTTGGGGACTGGCTGGTTGTTGATCTTGAGTTCCGGGTCGGGTATATCTTGCGCGTTTCTCCTGGTTGTTCTTTTGCTGAGTGTTAAAAGGGCCGATTTTTCTGGAGCACATTCAAGACCGCGGGCTTGGAGGTATTGCTGTGTCACATGTATTGCAGTTTGGAGGGCCTCTTCTTGGGCACCGATGGATCCTGTAGGGGTCCATAGTGTCAAATCATCTGCATACATTCCATGTCGGAGGTTGGGGATCGCTTCCAGAAGTGGTGGGAGGTCCTTCATTGCGATATTAAAAAGTAGTGGTGAAATTACGGAGCCTTGCGGGGTCCCCTGCGGTATGGTTGTGTGAAGAGACGAGAGACGGTATGAAGAGACGAGAAAAAAAAAAACAGAAGCGCAATGATTTTCGCCTTCGCCGTGGAGGGGGGGAACTCCGGGCGGTTGCTAGGCCTGTCTGTCCCCTCCTTCGGTTCTTGGAAATTCCGAGGGTGGTTTAGTTTCAATTTGGTTTTGGGCTTCTCCACGGCAGAGAGAGGCGGGTTAGAGCAGTAACGTTGGGTTAGAGAGGGTGATGGCCCGCTTGCTTGGGCATCTGTACTCCGTTTTCCCTCGGCTCCTGGTTTCTTGTCGCCGCCGACGAGGGAGGGGAGATCGGGAGCGGCGTTTTGCAGGGGTTGGCGGTAGCTTTCGTTGTCTCATCTGTTGTGTGTGTGTTCATTTTGTGTGTGGAGTGAGTGAGTTACTGCCCATCGGTTCGTTCTCCGCGTCTTCTCGGCCGTTAGGACGATTTTCGCGGGCCTGACGCGCGGGGGACTGCGTATGCTGTTGTTTTGTTGCGTGTTCTCGGCCCAAGCTGTGGGGTGTGTGTACACGCGCGCGCGCGCTTTCTTCAGCGTCTGCTGTGAGCGAACTTTCGTCGGAGTACAGTGTACTACACTGTAGTCGGAGGCCTCGTCCGTTTCGCCGCGGCTAGTCTTGTGCTTCTGCCGCCTGCCTTGATGAATGTGACGTGTGTGCGCGTCGGCAGGGGGGGACAAGTGTATTTCCGGTGGTTGTTTCCGCCCCCGCGTTCCATCCTCGCGTGCAACACCGCAGACTGGCGTGTGTGAGTGCGTGCGTGTGTGCGCCAGCTTCATTCGGCCGAACAGTACACCCCGCTGGTGGTGCGTGTCTGGGGAGAGCGCGCCATGTTTTGTGGTGTGTGCCGGCATCGCGGCCTCTTCGGCTGGCTCGCTGCGGCCAGGGACGCCGACAACCGAGCGCAGACGTGCCCTTCGTCTCCAGGAATGCGGGCGCCTTGAATGGCCGAGCTGACCTTGGGCTGCCTTCGACTCAGCCTAACCCCCCTCCTTCCTTGCGTGGGGCTGAAGCTCGGGCCGCTCCTCTCTCTGGCTGCTGCCCCGTTCATCGGCGCCGATCTCGACTCCTGGCTTCCAGCGGGTGCACGCGCTGTGGTGCCTTCCTGCTGGATCGTCGGCTCACGCGCTGCTTCCTTCCCCTCCACCCCTCTGCGGAGCGACGCGGCTCGACGCAACGGTGGAATCGCTCCTCCGCGTCCGCTCATTATCTGCGCGCCTCGAGAACTCTGCGTTGACAGACTCGATGCTGAGTGTGGCTCCCCGATGTGACGACAACGAACGCTGACAGCGGGAAGATCTTTTCGCCCCTTTGTGCCCCGTACTACCGAACAATGCGTAGCCCCGTGATTACCACTGCAACCCTTTGCGGATTTAGTGCAATATTTCCACCTCTGTGTATCTTTCTACACCTGTGTATCTAGTGTAATGTAATGAAGTGTGCGTAATGTAATTAAGTGTTCTTAGTGCGTTATAATTAACCGTAGGTTGTGTAATATAAGTAACAGCCGTGTTCGTGTAGTATAGTGTACGTAGTGCAACCTTAGTTGACCTCTTCTGTATAGCGTAACATTAGTTCCCTCACCAAGTGAGTAGAGTATTGTTTATAGTGTACATTTCTTGTTTCACACCTTGTTCATAGTTTGCATGTATATCTTATGTATAGCGTGTGTTGTGAATGCAGCGTTTGTTTAAGGGCTGGAGTAGAGGCTGGTGGACACTAGCTTTGTTTAACTTACATTAAGATTGTTCTTTTTGGATGAGTACCTGATGGCCGGCTTTCCGACTGTCAGGGGGGCATTTAAGGAGAGGGGGATGTGGGGGCCAAGCCCTCATATCGGGGCGAGGAGGCGCCTGCGACGTCCTCCTCCTTGGTGGGGCGAGGGCGATCCTCGCGCGCTTCCCTCCTCTCCCTACGAGGCGACGGGGGATGCGCGCAGGAGACTCCCCGGGGAGACCGCCCTTGGGACGCGCAGAGATCGCACGGTACGTAAATGCCCTTCGGCCACTTCTGGCTGTTTCTTGCATTGACCGTTGTTTCCCACTTCCGTGGGTCACGGCACCCACCGTGTCGATTAGCGCATGCCTCGATTTGCGTCAGTGCGTTTATCTAGGATGCCCGGCGAGTCTCCGCGAGCATATTCCACTTCTTGGTGGGTTGCCCCCGCGTCCGCGATGTGACGGCTTGCGCCGTCTGAGGTCAGCGGACGAGCGCCGATGCCGCCCGATCGAGTCCAGCGGCTTGAAAGGTGTAGCGGCCACAGAGAGCCCCCTTCCCCTACGTCAGCGAGCGTTGCGGCCGGCCAACGCCGGCGGACGCTAACTGCTGCCCGACTACGGGCTGGGCACACGCTGACGGCTGTATGCCCCAGGGGCTAGGTGCGTAGTACAGTGTTTGTATCGTGGTTTCCCGCGTAATAAACCCCTGTACTATGAAATGTATCGCTTCCATGTGAAGTGACTGACAACGTACACTCGCGGCGAGAGTCGTGGCTCGCTCTCGAACCCGTTGTGGGCAGAGTCTCTCGGCAGGGCAGTTCGGTGCTGCGCGAGAGCAGTGAGAATAACGACGGCGCGTTATTCTATTATTGTTATTCTATTCCTTAATGGAAAGGATTAAGGATAGGATAAGATAATGTCCACAACAGGTAAATGCAGAGTGCCAGCCCTAAACGTGTTTTATAAAACTCTGAGACTAATGTAACACCTGTAAAGTCATGGAACCTGGTTTCCAGTTAAAATCATGTGGATAACTAAGCCGCCTTTGTTATGCACTGTATGAGAAAGCATGAGTGTACACTTACCAGACGTGTCATCTCATTTCGAGCAAAGTCATTTATCATTTGAACATTTGCCTTGGCTAGAACTGCACATTTCCAGTCGACAAATTGTACCCCTTACTGTCAACAGTGTCATGTTCTCTTCGCGTCTTCTGGTCACCCTTTTACTACGCCTGAGAGGATTGGCCAATGCGCCTTGATGAGAATATACGATACAACCCATACGGAATTTGTTACTTGTTTAAATTTGCTTGGGTATTATTGAGTGTTATCATGTTTAGGTTACTGAAAGCATGTTTGTAATAAGTTTGACACTGTATAAAGTGGAAAAAGAAGGGGACACAAGATGGGATACTTACACAGGACGGGCGCTAGACGTCAACTGGGGACTTTGTTATAAAACTCTAAAACTATTATCACACCAGTGAAGAAATGGTGAAAACAGAAACATACATATATATGGCTAGAAACGGTCGAAAATAGACCGATTGCGCGCCTTCGCAGGGAATGTCATTCGTGGTGAAGGTAGGTTTTTAGATACGGAGCATCTCATGCGAGGGGTCTGTCCCTCCCTGCCTTGTTGTTGTCCGCCGTCCGCACTCTACTGCACATGCGCGTCTTTTCAGCCCCGTCAGCGTTTGGCCTGACGTCAGCGCCGTACACTATAAAAAGAGATGGTTAGGCGGCGCCCGGTTTCGTCCCACGACTCTCTGGCCGCAACGGGGGGTACTTGGTGCTCTTCCCACTGCGTCACAAACCGAGACGGCAGCACGTGCTACGAACGCGCCTTATGCCGTTCACTCATTCAAACTACGTCAAGAAGGTACTGATGCAATGAAGGCACGCGAAGCTGAACGTCAAGGGAAATGACGAAATAAAAACTTTAGAGGAGGATGTTTAATTTCCCGTGGGAAAGCTGTTGCGGGAAGTGCCACGCGCCTTGCAGCTCAACCAGCGAAAAGGACGAAGAGGGCGTGCAGCGGGGTAGGAGCGTGAGGACGCAATAAAGAAAGACGAGAAGCAGGAGGTGTTCGATCAGGTAACGCGGATGTCGGTCTCTTCGCTCTCTACATTTCTCTACATTTCTCTACACACATCTTTCTTACATGAGAGTTCACCATACGTTCCCATTCGTGCTCCGATAAATGTAACAACATAACGGCAACACAACCCAGGCGGCACAGAAAGTGTGCCCCAAGACCGGCCAGTCTATGGCCGCTTTCTGGCATGTCCGGCCAGCATCCAGGTTTTGGCAGCCACTGATCATGCGTTGAACGGCCAACATTCGGCAACCAGCGCTTCGGCATTTTTCCGTCCACCCGTGTCCGGACGCACAACGGCAGCTAACCGGCTGCCAGATATTCAGTTCTCTTACGGCTGCCGATGTTGAGAAAGAGAACGGCCGAAGTACGGCCTTAGGGCATCCGTTTTTTCTTCAGGAAGCGGTAAACGGCCGAAGCACGGCAAGCCACCGGCCACAGAATATGCGTATTCTTGCGGCAGTTGGTGTTCGAAAGGAGACCGGCCAGAGCGCGGCTGCCGTGCATTCGTTGTTTTAACGGTGAACCGCGCGTCCGGCGGACGTACGGCCCCAGAATATACGTTTTTCATTCGGTTAGCTGTCCTCGGCCGAATTACGGCAAGCGAATGGCCACAGAATATTTGGCAACCGGTGTTCAAGAGGAGACCGGCCTACGTAAGGTATCTGGTTATAGGTCATTTTTTCGGCAAACGGCCTACAGCCGAACAACGGCTCGCGCCTGGGCGCCGAGAATTCATGCACACACGTGTTTGGAAGGAGGCCGACCGGTTTTTTCTTGGGGGGAGAAAAAGCCGTTAGGGAGCCGAATGACGGGGACGCGTTTTTCATCCGCTCCGTGTTTCTACTTTTTAAATTAACGAACATCGTTTGTCAAACAGTAATGAGTGTTCTCGGTGAACGGGCAAGGTGTAAGGACTCACTGGACATTAGCAGGGAACCTTTTAGGCCATCGAAATGTCATTTATTGCCACAAGAAGACTGTGCCACACCGATGGGTGAGCTAAGCCTCGCCAGTCATCGCCGCTACCACGCCTCTGCCGCCGGCTTCGTCGACGCATCAGCTCGAGGCTATTCGCCCGCTCAAGAAATGGAGAGCATTGGAGACATCGACCCGCCAGAGATGTCCGATCCTAGATGGAGATGGTTCACCAAAATAACTGGCCTTCAAGGGCGTCGAGCAAGCGGCCACCACGCAGGAGCTAAACCGCCACCATGTGAAGGACTCCCCACCAAAGAAAGGCAAGTGCGAGCAAAAGCGCAAGTTATTCTGCTTAAAATTAAACTGCGACAAGCAATTTTGCACTATGTTGTTGGTGATAAACGTAGAAGAGACTCGCTCGTGCATTGTTAGGTTCAACTTCATGCCCTGCACTATGTTACTTCAGGGGATTTTAAGACTGCCTATTTAGAAAAAAAATTATTTTAAATTTGCGATAACAACAGAGCCTTGTCACTGACGAAGCCTAGCTGTTAATTTAGTTCCGATGTTTGAAGGTGAGCTTAGCTACTCTTAGGATATGACTCATTTGGGTAAACATAATCGCCAGAATCCTAGCAAACACGCATTTTGTCAGGATTTTCTTGCTCAACGCTGATTGTTGAGTTCCCGCACGATTTGGCTCTTGCAATAGATAAGCTTAAAGTGGTACACTGTATATTCTTGGACTGCAAAAAAGCAAATGATTGTGTTGCATATCACCTTCTGCGTAGTACATTTCATCCTATGAACTGAATGAATCGGTTTTTGCATTGTTATTACTATTGGCCCTATAGCTTTGTTCAAAAGTACTGTGTAGTTAACCGTACTATAGCGAATGAACGTGATTCCGTATACCTGCAGCTTTATTCGAATTTAATAACATCCTGGTGTGCTGCTTCAGAAAATTTTTTGGATGTTAAACAGTGTGTCAACGTCACCTTTACAAGAAAACCTTCATTCCAATTGGATACGTATACCGTAAATTATGCTGCTGTGACAACGGCCGAGGAATATTAATACCTAGGAGTTTATTTATGGAGTGGTTAGAGGTTAAATAGGCAGGTTCACACCATAAAAGTTACGGCTGCGTATGTTTTTGGCTTTCTCAGACGAAATTTCAGTGAACCTCCATCTAACTGAAAAGAACAACCCTATTTCACTCATGTGCGCTCAATCTTGGAGTACGCATGTGTTTTCGTGGATCCCTACACCAAAGAGCTCGTTGATACGCTCGAAAACATACAGAATATGTCAGTGCGATTCGTATTAGGTATTTGGCACTCTCAACTTAGCATGAGAGAAAGTAAAAGTAAACTGAAATGGCAGGACGTGAAAGATCACAGACGAAGCCACAGGTTGAACTTTTTTCGTAATATCTATGATTCTAAAACTGTTGTAGAAGGGGAGAAGTATGTCCAAGCTCCATTCTACATATCGCAAAGTGGGACAGCTAGCTTAAAGCAAATTATTAACTTTCCTTTAAAGGTGACGCCTTGCGCGATTCATTTTATTTTACATCAATACTGCAGTGTAATTATCTTCCACCTATGATTGCATTAACTGTTTATATTGACGATTTTCAGCGCGCTTTGTAGAATTATTTTGTTATTTTGTCTCATATTTATTGCTTAGTGTTATGTATCTCCCTTCTGTAATGCATGCAAAGGCAAGCAGGCATCAAATAAATAAATAAATAAATAAATAAATAAATAAATAAATAAACTTCCAGAGGCGCAAGTTTGCCTCCGACGGGTTGAGAACCCTACGCATTCAGCCTTCACCAATAAAATATTTATTGCCCTATTCGTTGCAGTATGCAAGGTTTCCTGTATGCATGCTACCATTGGTATGTTATTGGTTTGAAACAAATTATGTAACTCTAATTTTACGCCTTTCCTTGCGTGAACACAAAGGGATACAACTGCAGCCACCTGAAGCAGGGCGTCATTCGCTACGCGTCCAGAATTTTTTTAACGTAGTATGACATTAGAAGAAAATTAAGCTCTTTTGGACTATTAAGTGGTGTGGACGTATACTCATGAAAACAACATTAAAATAGATTGAAAATGAAAGTACCTGTTCGCTCCTTCTTTGGATCAGCCCTGCGCAAGGTCATCAGAAAAGTTGATCGAGTAGAAAATGTCTTTGCAAGAAAAATAGGCAAAAACTGGACATACTTTTTTGTGAAGGAGTTATATTAAATGCTCCTGAGTGTTTTGTTGAGAACCAAAACGCTTCGTAAAGGCATTCACGCCGGTTTTATATAAATCAAAATTGGTCAAGCAACTGTTATAAAAATAGTTTATGTAGTCATAGCATGAAAGTGTTCCGGAATATTGCCCTAAAAGAAATTGGCTAAAAGCGGCGCAATTTATCTCTCTGAAATTCAACCCACTAAAGTATGCGCCCTCCGCCGCCTCCCCCCCTCCTCTTTCCCCGTTTATTACAGGTAAGCCGCCCCACAGAAGATATCAGGACCTGGACAATACATCTATTCAAGCTCTACAAAGAACTGAATATTTTCTGTGCTCGGCAGTAAATGAGGCACAGCAAATAAAGGAACGACAATTTGTGAGCAATGTTTAATAAATGAATTTTGCTGTCAACTGAGGCTGGTAATTAAGCAAGGCTTGGCTGAAAGCTTGACGGCTGGTGGTTGCGCATGAGCTCACTTTGATGTGGCACCATTGGACCCAATATGCTGGTTTTGTGCTGCTTCTGCACTGCGTGAATGAGTCATCTCCTTGCGCGACATGCAGTGACCGGCCTCAGTACAGCTAACGTACTGTGGCCGAATTCCAATGCCCGTAGCACGGCCGTATTTCCGGTAGCTGTAGTCCGGCTGGAGTCCAACGACCGCATCTCGGCTGTCCTCCGGCGGACGTACTTCGGCCGTACACGGGTGGCTTTAGAATGGCCGGAGCCCTACGGCTGGAATCTGGCCGTATGACCGTAAGCCGGTCGACTGGCCGACGGACACTGGCCGTTGGACAGCCATGGGAGTACGGCCGTATACGGCCAAAAGGCCCACATTTGGACATGGGCCGAACATGGCTGCCGGAAAACGGCCGGACAGAAAATCACCGGCCAAAGTACACCGGCCTGTTTTAGGCCGAACAGTCCTGCGCTGCCTGGGAATGGAACCTACACGGAACCCTCATGATGCTTCGAATCCTCCTCATGGTTCCCCACGGGAAGATGGTGTAATTTTATTTTAATAACCCCACAGAGCATGTGCTTACGCATTCATCATTTTTCTTGCTAATACGAAAGTCCTCGAAGATTTCTTTTTCTTGTTGCGACCCAAAGCCGCAGGACCCGTTTGCCCTGAAATTCAGGCGTGCGAGGGCACCGCCGGCAGTGATCTGCCAAATGTCCTCCTTCCGCCAATGAATTACCCGTCTTCTATTTCCTATATTTTCTGCACGTATGCTGTTTTTTTTTTTTGCAATAATACCCCAGTTGATGTCTAGCGCTTGTCCTGTCTATGTATCCTTCCTTGTGTCCCCGTCTTGTCGCGATTTTTACCTTGTCGAACTCGTTTCACCGGCTGGACCAAACGTCTGCGTTGAACATGTTTAGAACATACGTTTTAACATGAAAAGCCACAACACATTCGTTTAAGCAATGTTCAGTGAGCTAGAGCCGTGTATGCGCTTTGGCGTCGGGAATGCATGCTCTTTTCGCACTCCGGAGGCCAGAAGTTCGATTCCCACTTACATCTAAATACACGTAATTTTGTTTTCAACTTAATACGTTACTTTATTTAGAGTAACTGCCCTGGGACATTTGGCGTCGGTACGAGCTTTCTTTTATTGCATCTCTTACCTTTTAGCCGTCAGCTATTTTGTTAGTAGGGACGACACCGGAGTTCTTTTTCTGCTGAGTAGCTACAATGCTTTCAAGAAATAACTACCCGCCAATACGAACGTTTAAAAAGAAGGTTCAGGATTTTTATATTTCATTGCGACCGTAACAAAAACAAATGTTAGAAAATATTTTCTTAATATTATTACGGAAACCTTGAGCCTTTTTGCACTGTAAAAGGACGAAGCATCTAACATACACGTCACAAGGATCCAACTAACAATGCTTACAAGAACTAGACCCAAAAACGGTACAGTAGACCTTCAATGAGCCCGTGTATGCTCGGTAGAAAAATAGGTACAGGTGCCCCAAAAATGATACGGAGCACGGGAGCGGTGGCCGGAGCGCGCAAAACTAGAGTTCCTGTATATCGCGTAGCACAAGAGTTGCGCGTCTGATTGTCACATGCCGCGGGTTCCAGCTCGACAGAAAGCCCGTTTTCAGTGCTGCGCACAGTCAGTTCTACTCAATCGGGCATCGGCAGTTGTGGAAGCGGCGACAGCGGCGGCCGCTCATCTGATAAGCGGTCCAATATCGTGCGCCAGTTTTTGCCTGGCCGCTTCTCGCCACTCCTTCTCGCCGCTGCCACTGGCGCGGTGGCCCGGCGGCAGCTTTTTTACGCAATAAGGGTGGCTTTCCCGCACGACCTGGTACTCAAGATGGCGGATGAACGCGCAACTCTGCTCCCCTAGGGGAGCTATATACAGGAACTCTACGCAAAACTGCATGCCAGCGCGATCTATGCGTAGATGCGCCGCAGATAGCGAGAGTGCGTGGGCACATCCGGCTGGCCCCACTCGATGTTCTGACGCTGGTCTTATCGCCGGCCCAAGCGAAGCCGCGCTGCTGCCACCCCTGCTCGACAGGGGTGCTTCCGGAGTTTCATGAAGGCCTGTTTACGCAGAGCCAGCGAAGAAAGCTTCGTCTTCAGCGGGGTCCGCTTTCTGCTTCGAAATGAATGCCACCGGTTTCACTATAGGTGCCTGCCGTGCTTCGCGATCCGCTTGAGTTTAAACATGTGGCTAGAATAATGCCTGGCTCCAGCTAGCGCAAACAATAAGCAAAAAACAAAAATGTCATGCGCGTACTGGCTGCATTACCTTAACGATACAAATGGGCGATCAAATAAAATGGGAAGTGATACCTTTGGACTCTAGTTACTTCAACACAAATATAATTTATTACGCGGGAGACACAAACCTACACAAATTCACTTAAAAATAAAGTGCGTCCCGGCTTGAGAAGCCAGCGATTGGGCATATTTTGCAACAATGCTCGGCGAAATGAATCAAGGGTGGTTGCCATTGAAGCAAATTCTGAAGCAACCCTTTTTCTTGTCAAGAAATTCTGTTTCAACTATTTGTTTCATTGTAAATACCTTTGATTCATTTTTAATCAGTGCGAGATATTGTCGGAAAGCCCTCGCTAAGTTCACTATATTCCCATTTTTTTCAGTTCATTGAATTTGATATAACGAAGCCTATTTGTTTTGAAGCAACTGGCCTTTGCTCCACTCACATTCTCAATTTTCTTGAGCGGCGCTTAGAACCTTCGCAACAATGCAGCCAGTACGCGCATGAAATTTTTGTTTTTTGCCCATTTATACGCGCTAGCTGGAGCCAGGCATTATTCTAGCCACATGATTCAAATTCAAGCGGATCGCGAAGCACGGCAGGCACCCATAGTGAAACCGGTGGCATTCATTTCGAAGCAGAAAGCGGACCCCGCTGAAGACGAAGCTTTCTTCGCTGGCTCTGCGTAAACAGGCCTTCGTGAAGCTCCGAAAGCACCCCTGTAGAGCAGGGGGGCAGCAGCGCGGCTTCGCTTGAGCCGGCGAAAAGACCAGCGTCAGAACATCGAGAGGGGCCAGCCGGATGTGCCCACGCACTCTAGCTATCTGCGGCGCATCTACGCATAGATCGCGCTGGCATGCAGTTTTGCTCGCTCCGGCCACCGCTCCCGTGCTCCGTATTATTTAGGGGGCACCTGTATACGGCCGCAGAAAGTTCAGTAGAAAAAAAATTCCCCGCATTTCCCCGAGGGGAAGAATGTGAAATTGCGAATGCACGAGTTGAATTTGCGCGGTTCGGTAATGTTCGCGAAAGAGAGATCACACACACACACACACTACAAAGAAAGAAAGATGCATTTATTCACAGACACCTATTTGTGTTGTCGTTGTACTTGATGGCTAGAGCGGATCTCAGCTTTGAAATTTCGTGGCAGTACTCCTTTAAGCAGGTGCATTAGCCCTTCTCACGCCCGATTCTTGGCCAATCCAACGCGTGGGTATGTGCCATGTCAGCGGCCAGGCAGCGCGCGCCCATCTCCCCCCGTTGCCAAGGAAGACGAGGAGATTCCTGGCCAATCCCCCACGTGGGTATGTGCCATGTCAGCGGCCAGGCTGCGCGCGCCCATCTCCACGTGCGCGGACATCGCCGGTGGACGCAGGTTCAGGGTCGCTTAAGAAGTGCATTGCACTTAAAATACGGCAAGGATGTACCGAACATATAACGAGAAGCAAAAGCTGCCCATGAGCGGATGTCAATGTAAGTGTGCGCGGTAGCGAATTCAAACCAGCTGTGAATGCAGTCACAATGTTATTCTTACCGTTCACGAAACACCAACCTAGAAACAAAGGAAAATATTACGTATCACGAAAACAAATCTCGATATAGTTATTTATTCTCTGCTAATGCTACATTAAAGGTCCGCAGTCATAAATATGCGAAGTCATGACCGAACTTGTTTCGTGCTGCCATGCCTGTCTGCACAGGAGGCTACTTTAGGCTATGGCTGTGTGAGAGTTGACTGAGGATGTTGGTATCGTGACTTCATGAATACTTATAGGGTGACTTGAGGCGCTGAATTTCAAAGTGTTTAGCAATTATCGCAAACAATAAAGACAAGTTTATCAAAGGAACCCAAATTCGTCTTTTCGGAGCCGGGATGCGTGCGCAATTGTGCATCCCATTTATTCTGCCATATAGGGAGTTCTGACAAAGCTACGCTGACGCCTGAGCATTCCTTATTATGTAGTGCACACGAAAGCATTATTGCCCAATTGCCGAACGGATATCCTCATCAGCATCCGCATCCTCTACCTTGGAGGCTTATTTTTTGCTTACAATTCTT
Organism: Haemaphysalis longicornis; assembly: GCF_048455015.1. Taxonomy (NCBI): domain Eukaryota; kingdom Metazoa; phylum Arthropoda; class Arachnida; order Ixodida; family Ixodidae; genus Haemaphysalis; species Haemaphysalis longicornis. Next base: position 2,685,595 of record NW_027526296.1, read on the forward strand.
TTACTTCACATGTATTCGCATTCGAATCTCTAAGCAGGGGATGGCTGCTGGGATTTCACTGCACGCACAATTGCCTGTTCTGTTTTACATGCTGAAAGTACTCACTTTGGGCTCAGGTCATGCCTAAATTCAATTTAAAAACGAAACATACAGTCTAGCTTGGCCACATAGCCAACGCGTTTAGTGCCTATTTTGATTATCTTCATGTACATAGACAAGGAACGTATCAAATAGACTTGCCTCGTGCCCCACGTTCATTTGTTTTCCCAATAATGTCTGAACAAGTATATCGAACAATCCGCCACTTAAAAAACACGAGTCCTGAATTAGACAATATCTGCGCAAGTCATCTAAAAATAGTGGCGGACTTGATCTGCACTTCCATCCCCCCCCCCCTGTTAAAACGCGCAAAGGCCATTCCGGTGCTAAAAAAGGTAAGAAACAGCAACGTCTATCTATCGACCCATTCCAATTCTTTATTCCTTCAGTAAGTATATAAGTTGTTTGCTAAGCGTTTAACTAATTATTTAGATAAGTGTAACCTATTAAGACAATGTCAACTTGGTTTTCGTGCTGGAAGTTCTACTAGTCTAGCCTTACTTTCTTTAACTGATCACATTAAACAATCAATTGACAATGGTTACCTATTGGCTTAGTATTTCTAGACTTCACCCAAGCTTTCGATACCATAAATCATAGCATCTTATTTAAAAAGCTCGAAAGCTTTGGAGCAACTGGTCCGACCTTAACTCTTCTAAAAAACTATCTTTTAAACAGGGAATGCGTCTTGTGCACTAACGGTATATTTTCAGAATAAAGAACTATTAATCAAGGCGTGCCCCAGGGGTCGATACTTCTATGCCTGTCGTTCATACTGTACATCAATGATCTTCCTAATTGCCTGAATTCATGCCATTGCATTTTATATGCGGATGATACCACAATAACATCTTCAGACAAATCTATCGATGGCCTTACATCTAAGTTAGACACTGATCTTGCGAACGTGGTTAATTGGTGCCGTAATAATTGCTTATATATTAATCCAGAAAAAAAATGAAGTATATGATCTTTAAAACTAGTCAAAGGCAAATACCCTACGTTCCTGCTTTAACGCTTGATACCAATCTTGTCGCTGCTTCTAACTCTGTGTCGTTTCTTGGCGTTTTACTGGACTCTAAACTAAAATTTAATTCTCATATCAACCTTATCAAGAAAAAAACAGGATACAGTTTTAGGGCCCTAATTAAAGCTTGTCCGTTTTTCTCACATGATGCGCTTTTATCACTTTACTTTTCTTTCATTCATAGTCATTTAAATTACGAGATTGTAGCATGGGGAAATACCTATCATTGTGATACTTCATCAGCCCAACATATCCAAAATCAATAAATTCGCATTATCACCAGGAGCCATCCTCACTCCAATTCCAAGGTATTATTGCGCCATAATAATCTGTAACCAATCAACAAGTTGTTTCAGTATAATTTAGGCATAATATTTTTAGGTCTTTATGTTCCCCCCACCCGCCGCGGTGGCTCAGTGGCTAAGGCGTTGCGCTGCTGAGCACGAGGTCGCGGGTTCGATTCCCGGCCGCGGCGGCCGCTTTTCTGATGGAGGCGAAAAGCAAAAACGCCCGTGTGCACGAGATTTCGGCGCACGTTAAAGAACCCCAGGTCGTCAAAATTAATCCGGAGCCCTCCACTACGGCGCGCCTCATCGCCTGCGCTGCGTCGGCGCGTTAAACCCTACAATCAATCAATCTTTATGTTCCCAACTGCATTTCAATTTCATCGACCCAAAATTCTTAGTAAACCGGAACACCACAAGATTTGCCTGAAATAAAAATTTTCTGATACCACGTGTTTTAACTAATTACGGCTAAATGACTTCAACTTTCACAGCCATATCAATTTGGAATAGTCTACCAGCTGCTGTTAAATCCACTAAACGCGTGTCTTCATTTAAATCATCCTTGAAAAAGCATGTGTTGTCTGATTAATTGTGTTTCTATCGCTTATTCTTTTTCTTGTTAGTCTTTCTTATTGTTTAATTGATATCACGGCCTTGCACACCTACCTCGTACTTTTTCTGCTTCTATAGTTTACTCAAAATGTTGTAGCTCATTTTATGTTGTAATTGCCATACATTTCCAATTGACTTTTTTTCCACTATTTATTGTTGTTTGGGATATTATTGCTTGTCGCTGTTTATTGTTTACTGCCTTAAGTTTACTCAATGATTACCCCTGTTGTTAACTTACCGAGGGTCCCGGTACAGTCTTCGAATTTGTGACCCTTGTCTGAAAAATTTTGTACTGTTGTATCACTTGCGTACTGCATTTCAATAAACTTTCTTCTTCTTCTTCTTCTATGTTGCTAAGTCGAAGGCCACAACGAATTCACTAGGTACCGACGTTAGTACGGTACAGCCAAGGAGCTAGAGTCCTGTTGGCAATGCGCGGTCGTGTCGCATATCGGAGCGCCTGGGTTTAGTTCACACACGCAACAAAGCTAATTTTTTGTCCCAGCTCAATTACAATGATTTGTTTGTAGGAGTTTCTTTTAGAAATTTGGCCTGGATGTAACCATAATATAACATGTTTTTTTAACCATTGGACATTTTATGCTATTACTTGACACCTCATTTTCAACATACCCAGATAACCAATACCTTCTTATTATTGCATAAAACCCAATGCCTACGGTTATATTATTCCAATGTTTCAAATGGGTTCACTAAGTAACCATGGTAAGGTCCCGCACTAAGCTGGTATAGTCAAGAATTAATCATACAAAAAGCTCCACAAGTGATGGAATAAAACTTTGGTTAGAAAACACGATGGCATATACCATTTTTCTAATGTATTATTATTGGGAACATTTATTTGAACGTCCATTGAATGTTAATCCCAATACTGTCTTTCAGTGCATCCTTGTGAAGCGTATTTATCTGATTTTTTGATGGACCATAAATGTCCATTTTTGCACTACAACGCAAATTGTCAGCCAAAAATTGTGAAGATATTCTTATTTCTTTATTTATAATGAATATCCGCATAAAAACGGCTTAACACGCGCCCGTTCAAAATAGGACATTGATGAGCCAGTTACATTTCGCAAATCAGTAGATGTAACACAATTGACGGTAAGTGTAACGGTGCGCCAAGATTCAACGAAAGAGTAAATTGCTCTCACAGATAATTAATTAATTACAAATTACAAATTCAACCCCTGTTGCCCAACCGAGGAAACAATTACGTGACTATAATCCCCGTTTCTTTTTACTTCTTGGCTGTGGTGAAAGAGGTACGTTTAGTTTTCATGCGGACTGATTAAAGCATATTTGTTATTGCGAACTGCCGTACTGGTGAAAGACTTTACAATGGATCATATAAACATTGGGTTAACCTTAGTGCTTGCGTAATTGTCGCTGCGGAGTCAAGTATTACTTCAATGATTTCAGTAATGGCAGCAACTCTCTCCCATATCCACGCAGCTAAAATACTACAATTTTTTATCGTGAAAATTTTTTCGGATTACATTCAATGTATTCTACCTGCCTAAAACACCGCCTACTTGCGGGTATTAATCCCCAGGTAACGATGAGTCATATATTTTGTTGTCGTATGTTGCTATTATTTTTCCGAACGTTATTGCAGGTCCTAGAAATGTTTACAGGGAGGCTATAAATAGTGTCTGCAAGAATAGGAAAATGCTGCATTGTGTAATATCCTCTAATTACATTCGGTATGCTGTCAGGGGCAAGGTTTTTCCACACTGATCTGCGGCAACACTATCAAAATTTCCCATTATGTTATCATTTTTCGGCATCAATCCCTAGTGGAGGACAAGTGGTTTGCTTCCTATAGACACACGCAAAAACACCGATTGAAATAACATATTAATCTATTCGCAATGTCTATAATGTCTTTCATAAAAACTTCGAAGAGACGCTTAGGTCTCCTAATGAGTGTTATAGGAAAAATGCTTGTACAAGTGTTCATGCTGTCACCTTTGTTTCCGGCTCGGTTATCTTGCATAGTTCCGCATCTCGTTCACGATTACGGCGTTCAGCTTGTAAATTCTTCTGAATTCTTTTAAATCTTTCATTGGCCCATCGTTGTGCTCGTCACAAAATAACATGCGTTACTTAGAGGGCATGCTAGTGGGAATGGTTGTGGGCCTATGTGTGCCTAGCGCGTGTTTCTTTGCTCGTGGAGCAGCGTTATTGTGGTCACACCCTTCATCAGAAGCATATTTGAGTCGGATTTACATTTTCAGGGTGCTGCTGACGCAGACGCTGCAGAGTAAATCACAAAAAAATTCAAATTGAGGTGTAAGAAGCAATGCGCTCATTTGATGTGGACGAGTTCGTGGATGTTACAGCCGAAAAGAAATTGTTCGATCGGTTGTGAGCTTCCCATAGCAGCTGTAATTCGCTGTTCAATTGCGTTTAGCGGGTAGGTGATAATTGAGAGTGTGTATGTTACCGTAGCCAGCGGTCAACGGGAATTTCTGGTATGGTACGCCCGCCGGACGCGCAACAAACGATATCAAGGTTTTGTCTTAAAATCTCTCTTTTCCAGGTTTGCTCTACAAGCAAAATCGAAGGTTTATACCCAAAAAGTGGGCGAATCGGTTTCTACATGTGAGGTGTTCTTCATATAAATATCTTAAGAATAAACTTCAAAGTTTTCAGAACTTATTATTATTGAGAGTAAACAAACTTGATTTTGTCTTCGCAACTCCCAGCATAGATTTCGTGCCCGCAGTGTCGTCTGATATAAGCTCTTTTCTCTGAAGGTTCAGAGGAACAAATTCTTGTAAACTACTTCCGATAATAAATTAACCAGGGGAAATTCTAACATTTAATTTAAACATGTTTCCACAGATCTCACATACTTACCTTAAGCAAACAAAGATGTTGTATTAGTGTCGAAGTCAGTAGAATACTAATAAGAATGTGCACAAATAAAGTGGGGGGTTTTATCAAGATTTGCATTGGCGATTTAACGGAACAACGTACACTACATGAATTCAAGGTGTTTTCATTGATCTGAAAGGAAACTTCAAGGTTTTCAACTTGAACTTGTGAACTTCAAGTTGAACTTCATTAAACTTCAAGTTGTTCAAATTGTTCAACTTCAACCTGTTCAACTTGTTGTGGACAACCTTGTTACCAAAATTGAAAACCAAGTGTCGTAATCTTTAACACAGCTCTCCTACCAAAGCTGACAGGGGTAAGCGAACTCTCAAAAACTGCTTCAGCATATTATGAGACCACTAAGTTATCGAACCATTTTAAGTGTCTAGAGGTGACCCATAGCAATGCCAGAAAGCAAACTACACAATTTAAATTTGAGCTCCAGTATAGCGTACACAGATAACTTGTTTTCATAAAGAATTTGGTGTTTTTGCGCCAGTGATGCTTTGGATTCATTTTTATGCTTGAAGTCGACTGATAGACGTTTAAGCAAAATATTTAAAATGTCGAAACCTTTCTTCATTGCAACGTAATACTTGTTAAACATGTTTTCAATAATTTGTCGAACAAATGTTTCAATACCTCGCAGTCGAGGTAATTTATCAAATTATCATGTCCGTCCGCAGATCCCTCACGCAATATCTTAAAGGATCTACCTCAAACTTCTGAGAGAACGCCCTCCCCAGAAACATCGCCCAAGCCCTCTAGGAGGGAAATATTCAATTTGCTAATAGACCACAAGGATCGCCCACCCCCTACAATCAGTGGCTTTAGCACCAATGAGTGAACAAAATAAACGCGAATCTTGCATTGATGTGTAGATGCGGTCACAAATTTGTCCTTTTCGCACATGAACCGAAAGTTCGCCCATCTATCATTTTTTTCTTGATATCTCCGCGGTTTCGCTTGGGGGTGCCGCCACTTTTTGTAGTTTTTTGCACTTAACCCGAACCGCCCCTCTTCCTCCCGACATTTTTTACTTGATATCTCCAAAATTTCGGTGGGAGTTCTTTCGGAACATTACAGTACAAATTTTATGGTACAAAGAACTCCTCACCAGGATTTGCGTCAGCAGTCATAACTTCCCCACCCAGAACAAACGTCAAATATTAAGGATAATTCAAACACGTTCATACAGATATCTAGGTTTGCGTTAACGTTCCCGAACCCCACAGACGAATGCTGCAAGAAATGTAGAGGGGTAGCAAATCTCTTCCATGAATCCTGGGGATGCCCTGTTGTATGGCTCCCAGTGAGCACCCACGAACCAAACACACTAGAGACATTGGAGGCAGCCCTGGCAAACTCCGCCGCCTAGACTCAGGGAGAGCTGATCCGAAGACCGAAGATCGGGCCAGCTGAAACTGTGGTCCCGGAAAGAGGGCTTCACTCACTTCACTGGCCACATTTCCCCCTTCCCTCCCTCTCTCACCCGAAATGTTTACTGACGGACTTTATTCTGATAAAAATTCGCGTTGGTTCTAGAGAACTCTCTCTTAGCGATGAACACTGAGCTGGTAGACTGGATCATCTATTTGAGAAAAGAGCACAAGCGCGGCAAGGAAACGTTTTTGTTCCGAATTTGCCCCTAAACTTTTTAAAAGTATCCAGCTTCTTTCAATATTTCCACAAGTATCTCTTAGTTCATTTCACGTTTTTATCGTGTTGCTTCGTGTTGCTAATATGTTTTTCTTGTTTATTCAGCATACTATATCTGAGGTTTACGAAAGATTCTAACCTGCCTTCGTGTTTAAATAATACGGGATGAAGACTGGGGGATTGGGCTGTTTGCAAAAAAAAAAGAGTGCAACCCTCTGCCTTCACGCTTATTTTCAGGAATTTAGGTGTACCTACCTAGACTGGACAGCCTCCTAACGCCTTGAAAAATGACACTTCTCCGGTCCAGCTTCCCATACAGCAGTGTACGGCGGCCGAAAGTGGTGGACTTCGTCTCTCAGCTCCACGTTTCCCACAACACTGGAACACGGCGCCCCAGACACGTGTTTTAAACGCTGTTCGTATTCTGTTCGTGGTATGACGCACGACGGCATGTTCTATTTTCTCCGGTTGACTGTGCAGAAAAAAATTAAATAATTTATGCCGGCAGCTGTCACCACATCCAGCCACACAATACACCGCTCGAGTTCATGGCCGTTGATGCACCACCTGCAGCCTAGATGTGGAATTTGTCACTGCACCCACCATTTAGGGCGAAGCCTTTACTTTCAGTGCGTCTATACACAGTTTCCAGAGCAGCGGCCTGGGCGCAGCCATAGTTTGACGTCGTTCTCCATGCATGGCTTTTAAGGTTGAGTTTCTCGCCGTGGCCTTCAATGGGGACGGGCCGCATCGGCGAGCACCGGAGCAGTTTTACGGAGGGATGATGAACTTATTTTTCGAGTGTGGCTGTGCATGGGAACGTATCGGAGGGTTAGATATTGTGTAACAACCATTACATACTACTTAGTAGAGAAAAATGGCACGTAACTGTTTAAAGCGCTGTTCTGGTTGGCATCCATCGCCTAAGGTCCTGTTCACGCGTTTCGTAGAGCTGTTTCGTTGAATGTTTTTCTATTTTCACGTACACAGCAACCTTGTAGGTCAGGATTCGGCAACCTGCGGCCCGCGGAAAAGGATTATGCTGCCGCCGGCAGCGACGCCTGAACCCCCACTCCACCCCCCACCCCCTTGTCGTTTCATGTACCTGAAGGCTGACATGGAAATTTTAACCTCAAAAGCGGTTGCGCAAAAACAAAGCGAGATCGCTTCCAGTTGGCACAGCCCCCATCTCCTCACTTAGACAGATAAAGCGTTCACGGCCTTTCTTCGAACCGTATCAAACCCCCTCTGCCCCCCCCCCTTTCCCCCCACACACCTCCCGCCGCGATTTGGCGTTCAGCTCTTGCCCTGTCGGCTTCTTGCAATTATGCCCTACACTTGGACAGGTTGCCAGCCCCGGATGTAAATGAAACTGGTTTAAGCCGCTGGTTGGCCGACTCTTATTTCATGAAAATGTACGGATTAGTTCGCACACGAATTCACAGAGTTGTTGAAAATTACAGGTGTCTTCAATTTGGCTGCATCCGCTAAACTCATTTAGGTAGTGCAACACTAGCCTCTACAAGTTTCAAGTACAGCACGCGGCGCTTCTGAGACGGGGAGCGTGGAGCTGTCAACTGTGGTTAGACGGTGGCCGATTTATGGAGATAGCTTTCCTTTTGTTGGCCCGTCCACCCGCGGAGTGGAGGCGTGCGATGGGGTTCGTGCATCGGCCCGTAATGGGGGCGGAAAAATGCCACGCCTGAGCCGGCCGCCGTGTCCTTTTACCCCTACGCGCTGTTTCCGGCCCACGGTCCAATTAACGGGGCATCGCCTGTCAACGGTGGAGAATCTTGGGGACGCGCCGGGTCGTTAGGACGGATGGTTATGGGTTTCAGCTGGCGTGGAGTGGCTGCCCGGCTTTGGACGAGAATCGTGGGAACGGGCGGCACAGCCCGCGTTCGTAGAGGCTTGTTCCCGGCCTCTTGCACGTGTGCCCGCGCGTTTTTTAGTGTTTGTTGTGTTTGTTTGGTTTGCTTTTGGTGGTTTTCTTCTTTCTGTTGTGAGAGAGAATGACCGATGTCTCAGGGTTACGGGGTGTGTTGCTCACCGCGGTTGAAACCCAGATGTGGTAACCCGCCCAATCAGCTCGCCACGGGATGCTGATTGGCCCGTGTATCGGGTGTGGAGACTAGGTCACCCATTAAAACCACGAGACACGAGGTCTCGCGGTCGAATTCTCAGGGTTTTAATGTGCTATCCACGGCCGGCGTATTGCCTGGCTACCCAGGTCAGGCTAGGGAGGATCTCACCACTTGGGTAGTCTTAGGCCACGGTGCGTCGCTGACAGGGGTGCCGCGGGCAGAAAGTCTTAGCTGACCTAGAAACCCACTTTATTTCTTACTCTGTCTACTTCAGTCTGTAAATATCCTGTATATGTCTCTCGCCTAAATCTACAGTTTTACAAACACCCAACAACTCTCATCGTCGTGTCATCAGGGCCTCAACCATCAGGCACCAACGCAGACCATCGGAAGACTTCTACACGCCACAACATCGGCGCATCGAAGCAAGAAACAACGAACCAAAGCTTTACTCTCGGGTACTAACTCACGGTCGTAGCCAAATGGGTAAGACCACTGACACTAACTCTGTCTGGTCTACCAGACACAGGCTCGGATGCTGCCGGTGCCTGCGTAATTTTTTTGCAATTGTAAATGCTATATGCACGGACGCGGACGGGCATTGTGCGGTCCTAAGATACTCCGCACCTAAAACGTCCATATGTAAATATTTCGGCGGACTGTTGCAGATAGCCTATACTGTTACATGGTTATATAGCCTATAGGTGTAGCTTCTACACGTTAAACCTCCCAAATTCGACTTTATTGTAACTTTCAGTTGTATGGCCACTCAGATCATATCACGCAATTTGCATGTGCCCATCGCTAGTAAGAGATAGACGCTGACGTCCAGTAGCCAAAAAAGTATTAATTAAAATAACACAAATAAAAATTAAAATGAATAGACCGTCAGAAAATGGAGAAACAAGAGTAGAGCGGTGTAAGGCTTTTTCAAGTGTGGTGTGTAGCGTTGCAGTCAAATTTGGTTGGCAACACTGGTGCAGGCCAAATCGATGAGACCTAATATCGAAGCTGTAGCGTCCAGCGCAAGGCAACTGCCGCTACGGCTTAGCTCCATGGTTGAGCCAATGTGCGTAATGCAGTAGAAGGATCGACATTACGCAAGTTGGTATACTGAGACACGAGGAAAAGAAGACAGGACAGAGCCGTACTATCGTCTTCTTTTCCTCGTGTCTCAGTATACTACGCTGCCGTTCAGGATGCGTTATACAGGCGCGCAGTGCGATGAAACACATGCAACGCTTTCTGAAACCACGGGTTTGCACTAGTCACGAGTAGCAAGATAGATTAGCTACAGCGCCGAACTGCGGCACTCCGGACACTCCGGAGGGGCGATGATAGGCGGTTGGTGCACTTTAAGTAACTCGAGGTAAGATATTCTACTCCGTGGCAAAGCTGAAATGCGCTAACGTAAACTAGAAAAGAATATTGGAGTCACCGCTCGGATCAGCGTGAACAGCCAGGCTGACTCGTTTTGTCGCGACGACATGCCCGCAACGCGTATACACATCAAAACGAATGCCTTAGAATCAGCGTGCGGGGGCAGATTGGTGTAGACTACACTACGCTTGTCAACAGCCTTCCATAACGCTCCGAAACAGTCAGCCTTGTCGAAGTTCCTGGAACAAAATTATTCAGATGGAGCGATCCAGCGCAGCTGGATTTTCGTGTCGCGCATACCGTGTGGAAAGCGGTGTATTATGGGTGTATGAGGTTGGGGGCAGTGACACTCCCATGGGAATTCCTCGGCACATCCGACTAGGGTGCAGTATTTCCCTCATGGCTTCTACATTTACTAACTGCGCACATCACAGTGCACCACGCCAGACTATGGCGGAAACTGAAGTTCCGTGCTAAAGGCCAGTCATGGCGAGTGCGGCGCTAGCGTCACCTGCTGAAGGTCAGCCAAACTGCTCACTTTAAACGGATTATAGTGTGAGCACCGCCCCTCATAATGGTTTTATTTCACGTGCTAACGCGCTAACGCCCGTAACTGCGACCTCGCAATTCCCCACTTAACTGCAAAATACACTGCAATATGTGAGAGCTTCAGCACTTTGATTACCCTAAATGTTTCTTCGTCGCGGTTTAAAAGCGGGTGAGATGGTGACGCCTTTTCTGTAGCCGTTCAGCAGCTACACAATATTCAGGAAAACAGGCTGCATAAAATGTTCTAAAGGCAAATGTGCTCTCACATTTACAGCAGACATTTGCTTTAAAGTAAAAGTATATAACTACTGGCGTTTACTACGATAATTTACTGCAAAGAATGATCATGTGCAACCTGAAATAGACCGTAATTGAACACTCTCTAACGCACGTTTAGCTACACGCAGGGCACTGTGTAAGGATATGTATGCCAAGCTGTCTCGCTATGTAAGCTGTCGTCAAAGTTAACCAAACGACAGATAGGCCTCGCTTACGATATAAGCGCGAAAGTGCTCGGTGGCCCTCTTCCAATCGGAACACAGGAGCGTATGGCCGATGTTTAGTGAACATCGCCTAAACATGAACGTGCTTCCGCACCTCAGTGGCTGATGTCGTGCAGAAGAGCAATAGCCTTATATAGCCCATTGAGCGGAAAACCGGTGGCTGGCGCCCCTAACAGAAAACCCGTGCAATGTGAAGGTAGATCACCAGAAAAAAGTTTTTACCGCAAAACATCAGGTCACACACAACCCAGGTGAAAGGATGACCACACTTTATTATTGCTTAGCATTTCTGGCGAGTACCTCCCCACCCAACATCATGTAACGCCCTCCATTTCCAAAAAATATTGATGATTTGGCGGAAGTAACCCATCTAATCGTTATCGTAGCGTAAGCGGAGGTAATTGGTCGCGCAGATTTATGAAAATCAAAAATAGGAAAACAAAAAATAAAATTGTCACAACAATCTTCTTGCAAAATGACAAATATGCACAAGTTGCGCATTTCCCCCAAAAATCCAAAACCAAACAAAAAAAAGTCATCAAACGAACGCTCATATACGAATAAAAAATAGCGGGAATGGCAAACCGTATAACGCCTTGCATTTCCACAAAAAATGCAGATTTTGTGTAAGCAACGCCTGTAACCGTTATAATAGTGGAAATGGGGATATTACTCGGGCGCAATTTCGGAAAAGCACAATATAAAAAAATAGAAAAAATACAATAAAAAAAGTGAAATTACAAACTACAAATATGCATCTTATACATCTCCACGAAATAGCGAATGCTAAACAAAAAATGTCCGGAAAAGAACGTTGAAAATACGAATAAAAATATCACAACCAGACCAACTCTGCAGTACGCCTTGAATCTTTGGAAGGAAAAACATACCTAGCGAAATAGAGACACTTCATCGCTATAATGGTATATATTTACATCATTGGCGAAAAGAAACAAAAGAAAACCTAGAAATAACAAAATGATCCAACGTATGTCGCTACTAACAGCCACATTTGGTTTTAAAGAGCTACACTTTAAACAATCGGTATAAAAAGGCTGCGCATGAGTAGACAATTCTCCGAGTTTCTGCAGATTTTTCTTGTCAGCTTTGTAGGCAGTCGTCCAAGGAAGGCATACATACACGCAGGGACCTTTTTGGTTCCAGTGATCTTAAAAATGGTACCTGTTCATAACTAACGCACTGCAAATGCATATCCAATTCTAAGGTGAGACGTATGTCCAAGCTGGAGGTCCGAACCATGTTTGGAACAGTGTGTTACTAGTGGTGACTGCGTGCTCCCAGAACGCATACCGCGAGGTTTGTTTTACAACCCCTTGCGCTTCATAGACACATGAAGCCTAGGGAGTTTTTGTTCTCGGACGCGAAAAAAACACGGAAAGTTTCGCATAACAGACAATATGCGGTTTGAAGAAAGATACAAAAGCATCAGTTCAGAGGCTGTGAACGCTTGACTATGAAGTATTCATGTGATCGATAAACTTCCGAAATTACAGTTTCAATAAAATATAAACAAGCCTAGGTAAATAGACCATAAGTAAGACAGAGATTTTTTTACCAAAACACTGAGATGGTCAATGGAATCGCAACATTCCTGGTGAAAGTCGATTACAAAGGTAGTGAATGTGGACGAATAGACTACTGTTAGCCCACCACGGTGAATATGGGGTTTAGATTTCGTGCTCCTGAGCCCGACGACTTGCAGTCAATATTATCCGTGGCAGCAGCTTTTGTGACGGAGGCTAAAAACAAGAGCTTCTGCGTATTGAGATATCGGGCATGATAAAGATCACAATGTCTTCAAAATTCAAACGCGACTATACGGCGCACCGCATAGCCCACATGTTTCCACCGCGTGTTTAGAGAAATTTTGAAGACTTTTCACATTGTATTAAAGGGACACTGAAGTGATATGTAAACATTGCGGGATTACTTGCGCAAATTGTGGTCCGGAGTCCCCAGACCATGTTTCGACCACCCTGGGCGCGTTTACGCGATTTTATTTAGTAGAAAAATTAATTCGAAAATGCTGTCCTCCTCTCTTTACGCTCGCCCATTTTCTGCGGCGTTTTCGTGTGACGTCGAGAGGAGCCGAGCTCGCAATTGGCTGCGCTACTGCACGGCTCCCCTGCTTTCAGACAGTCAGTCGGCCCAGCGTTTCGTCCGCCGGCCGCCGACGGGTCGTCGCAATTCGTTCCCTCAGTTGAAACGAAGCCAGGACACGTTTGTGAATGGTAGAATCTGCCTTTCTTTACTTGGTTAGTTTGTACACTGTATCTAGCTCCAAGTCAACGTCGCTTCACACAAGCGCTGCACAAGCGCACATGCGACGCTTCGCTGACTGGTACGCCAGTAGGAAAATATAAGGCCTCTTGAAGGGGGAGAAGAGTCAGCGAAGTCAATATAGGTACTAAGGAAATAAAATCAACTGATATTTTTACTGTACAGCGTAAAACTAGGGTGCGGGAAGCACTTTTTTGCGCTGGGCGAACAAGCAGAGCGGTCAGCAGCACGACTACGCATCTGCGAACGCTTTTCCGTCTACGAAATGCAATTGCTAGACGTGAGCTATTGTGGAAACTCGGGCGACGCTTACTGCACGAGCGCAATACAACAAATAGACACCTAAGCCGCTTGAAATGCCAAAACTAAATAAAAGTGTAAACTGGTTGTACAATATATACCCCACATTACCAAGGCCAGCGGAGCCCGCTCCGTGGCCGAGTCGTTTGGGGCGCTAGATATGCAACCGCAAGTGTTTTGCAAGTCAGGAGTTCGAATCCCCTCGTGTACGTGCTTTTTTTTCTGTAAGTAAACTTTTTCGTTTTCCGCCGATGTTTTCTACATGGAGTTCACCCTTTTTTGGGCCGCAACGTCCATGGCTCCACTAACTAGTTCACAGAACGCGCGCAGGCTGGCACTGGCGCGCTAGCGAGTTCTCTTTGGCGTGCTGTTGCCATAAGCACCGACTGCTTGCAGGCAGTGGGCACAGGCCAGAATGAACAGACCCTTGGCCTGGTGCGAACACGCTTTTTACGATACAGGCATGAGGGAGGCAAGCTCCAAATATGGGGGAAAAGCGCATGACATTTGGGCGTCTGCGGGTACGCGGAGGGCGTTCATGCACTGCGTAGGTTTCGGCTAGTGAATGCTACGATTCCAAGCCGTCCTGGGAGGCTTATCTTTATGCATTTTTACAGCTGACAACATGGCAGAAGCGCGGTACGATGATTACTGAGTTATTTAAAATGCCCATCCAACAACGCCAACGGTTGTGTTTTACAGAACCGAAACCGAAACCGAAACTTGTTTGGTTGCTCACCTTGGGCATCGTCCAATCACGGTGCCCGCTCCTCCTAACGTCACAGCTTTAGTTGGTGCGGCCGCCGCAAATCGCGCATGGTAGTTTTTCTTCTTTCGCGCTTTGTAAAATAATTACCGATTTGTCAATCGTAAAAACGATGAAAAGTGTGCTAATTTGAGCCAGTCTACGCAGTGCAAGCAAAAACGGGAGCTTGACAAATTCACTTCAGTGTCCCTTTAAGCTATTTCCGGTGGAAGTGGAGCAACACGTGTGCCGCTATTTCAAAGGTTCTCAAATGAATGGCGCACAATTGCTTAGTGCACAAACCCAGGTCATGCTTTTACGTGGGCAAGATCACTGGTTAGTTATAGCCAAGAGGGAGAAATTAATTCCTAAATATGGGGGACCTTTACGGCTATTTACCTGTTTTACAATGGCGAGGTGCTTTGTTTCCACTCCAAGCTCGCCATTGCAACGGCACGTGCAGTTTTATATGGCTCCTATAAAGGCGTCACGGCGTTATAGTGAAATAAAAATTTACACGAATAGCTACTCTTGGGGGGACAACCTGCGCCACCTAGTCAGGTACGTGTGGTAACGTAATTATATTGAGCTGGGATAGTGAGCTTGTGGTGAAATTAAAGTCGGAGATCTCCGATTTGGTGGAGTGGATTTGGGTCGTCTCCATTGGTATTACATATAAAACGGGCGGGATGTTTCAATTGACCAATTACCCCGTAACCATTGGAGTACCGAGGAAAACTCTTTCAAAAGCAAATTCTACAACCGGTGCATACGGTTGGTGATGAGACACGGGGAAAAAGAAAAGGACTTGGGCTGGTCATGTAGTGAGGCGAACCCACAACCAGTGGACAATTAGGGTAGCAGAATGAATACCAAGAGATGGCTATAGAGGAAGGGGAAGGCCAATAACACGATGGAGGGATGAAATACCGAAGTCTGGGGGTAAACTGTGGACTCGGGTACCGCAAGACAGGAGCGGTTCGAGGTCGATGAGAGAGGCCTTCATCGTGCAGTGTACTTGAGAAGGCTGATTATGATGATGAGAAAACTGCTGATTGTGAGATATGTGTTTTCTACTCCGAAATTATACCGTTCCAACGCTCCTAATTCATGAGACATTCCAAACTCTACATCTGCGGTGTATGTTTCATCAAGCAAACAGGCCGGCTACTGAAGAAAAGCCACGACTTTTTAATGTTGGCTGCTTAGGGGAAAGAGAGAGAAAGAATAAAAGTTTGCTTCAAAATAGGGAGAAGGGAATGTGGGAAGAGTTACGGGTGATGTCCTGTTTCCAAGACTCCAGTAGCAAAGGCTCCCAGCTTGGCTGTCTCTAGCAGCTCCCGCTCTGTCGAAAGGTCCGAGATGGACAGTGCTAAGTCCCAGGGCTCTCTGGAGGCTTTTTAGGTGTTCTGTTGACAAATTATAGGGCAGTTCCAGGCTGTGTGGAAGAAGTTTGCTGTTAATTTGCATTTGTGTTATTCTTCGTTATATCTCGCTGGGAACGTGATGAACAGTCTGGATTAGTGTGGGGAAATATTGCTTTGGATTTTTCTTATGTTCCTTCCTTCTTCGGTATCTAACATGTGATGCGGTGCCAGCATGATTTTTCTCGCCTGTCTTTGAGTTTAAAGCCTTTCATTGAGCAACATGACGGGAGGGTGGGTGTAAGAGTGTGCCCTTTCCCAGCGGCTGTTGCTTTGCCTGGCTAGGGAGTCGGCTCTCTCGTTTCCTTCGAGGCCTCCGTGTGCTGGCCTCCATAATATTTATGTTGGCTTTTTGGTTCGGCTGGTTGTATCTTCCTAGCTTCTGCGAGAATAAGGCTGCGTATTAGATTTCTAATGGCTCTTGTAGCGTCCATAAAAATTATGAGGTTTTTTGGTTATTTTCTCCTCATCTCACAGTGAGTAGTATGGCTGTGGTTTCAGCTTATTGAGGTGTTTGTTTTCTGCTCATGAGAAAGTCCACAAGTTTGCCCCGTGCATTCACAACTACGGCTGATGATATTCCGTGGTGGTCGGTCGTGGCATTCGTGTATGCTGCATCTGGATTTTTTCCGTATGTGCTTCTTATATAGTTAATTCTTGGTAGCCTTCTACCTTTGTTGTAAAGAGGCTAATTTTCTTAGTAATGGGTAACATTTTAAAAGCTTTGCCTTATTTTGGTTGCAGCTCTGTTGTTTTTTGTACAAACTCGGTGTGAATGTGGTGTCCAATTCTTCTTGAGATTTCCCTTCCCGCTCTTGTTTTTAGAGCCTCTCTTTTTGTGCTTCGAGAAGTAACACTACTTTATCTAAAACGGTGAGTGAAGGGTAGCTTATACAATGCAATCCCCTAATCCGGATGTGGAATGATTCGACAAGCTCCCTGGTAGCACGGTCTCTGTGCTTAAAAAGCAATTCTGTGTCTGTGAAGCATGGTTTAGAGACGCAGCCTGCACAGTTCCATGCCATGTTTGTAGTGCCGGCCTTTCAAGGAGGGATGATGCCCTCGTAAGCGTACATTGAAACACTTCGATGTTAATAAATCTTTCAGCCGATAGTAAGCACTGCTCTCGTTTCCCTTTCCCGTGACTAGGTCAGTTTGCGCTTAAGTTTCACTCATAGCGATAAGCCAAAGCCGTTTTTATTTACGGCCTGGGTGAGCTTCACTTTGAGCTGGGCCGGCATGGTGCGAAGGAAAAACAAGCGAGATTCACGACGAACTGTGAGCACAAAGATTATCAGTGAGGTCAACCAGGTGCTTCAGTTTCATCAGTTGGAGTTTACGGGGCTTCGAAGTCTTCATGGTTACCTGAACGCCACCAAGTGGGAACTTACAGCTTTGAACAACAAGGTTGAACCACACCTGACGGATGACCTAGCAGCAGACGACTACGACGTGGTTATGCAGCATGACGACGATGCCGCGAGGAGCACGTTGGCTTTGCTTGAGCACCACATAGGCATAAGGAAGACCTCGGAACGGCGTCGTTCCCGGTTCCACCTTCATCCGAGGCCGATGCGACTGCCGAGACGGCACCCAGCGGACACGAACTTCATCCACGTGAATTTACGGACTAGTTTTCAAGAACGGCTCGTGGCGACCGGAAGAGCACACGGCAGGATAGGCCGGCTAGCCACCTGCGTTAAGTACCCTGGAACAGTGTTGCTGAGTTACCACTCCGGAATTGGAATGACTACGGATTCATTCCACCTTTTCTTAATGGCGGAATGGAATGGGAATGGAATGAGGACAATGCTTGGAGGAGTGGAATGGTAATGGAATTAAGCACCTGTTGCCTGGAATGGAATGGGAATTGAATGGGGATTTTTAGACGACAGCCTCACCATTGCTGGCGCCTTCCGGCTACTTAAACATTAGCCTGTGGCCACGACTGCGTCAGTATATCTCAAATGGAGTACCGGCGACGAAAACGAGAGCGTATACCTGGCATCTCGATTAACCTAATCCGCGCAGCCTGGCGCAGCGCCTGTGACAGTGAACTTCAAGTGGCGCAACAGCGTCTGGCCGGTGGCGCCGTTAGTTCGGCTCTTCGTGCTTATGCAGGATTTTTGGAACGTAGCTTTCTCTGTGGCGCCGATGGCAGAGCGGCGCCTCTCTCGGTGGCAGGCGCTGTGTGGCTTGGCCAGCAGGTGAGGAATAGCATCGAGAAGCAGGGGGAGGGATACGAACCGCGCGCATCCGAAGCTGCAGTGTTTCTCACCGCAAGCTATTGCAGCGAAATCTTGGAGCTAACAATATAAAGTGGTCGTACATGAAACATGAATCAACAAATCTGCTAGGCGTTGTCCTCCCACCCTCTGTGCACGACACGCAAAAGATAGCCTTGATCCTTGTAAGCTGACCTGGTAGGCATCTCGCGGGAATATGGCGTCAACCTGTCGAGCGTCCGTCCGTGGGTTGCAGCAGGGCCCCGGGGGTCCAGCAAATCAAACCAAGGCAGCAAAAATAAAATTGTGGGTGAGGGACTTGCGGGCCCGGCACCCGCCATAAGGGCAAAAAGCGAGCTTCGGATATGTTACTGAGCTACCTCCTCCACGCTCTGTTACCGCGGCCACGGTAGTGGGCAGCTGGGATATACGATTACACTAGATATTATATTAGACAATGCAGAACACACAGCTGCCGAAAGGCGTTTCTTTCCAACAGTTCTGGCTCCAGCAGCGCCCTTGCTTGCGAGTGCTTTGACAGCTCTCAGCAGTGCGAGACCGTGCGTTGCTTCAATTCGAAAGTGGAGCGCTTTCCTCCAATTGTGCCAAACTGGTTCGTAGTTTGGTTGCTGTGTTTCTGTGAAAGTGGCCTTTGCTCCTGGGCACAAACTGCCTGTTTACTGAAGACTTAGTCACCGGCTTGAAAGTTGGGCATCGCCTCTATTCATGTAGGAAGGTCTCATTTCAAAATTTTGATCAGGTCCTGGTGCATATTGGTTGCGCGTTCATGGAAACAAACTGCCTGACCATACTTCTTTGTTTTGACAGGGCTCCCGTCACGATATGGTTCTGTCACTTTAAATGAGGGGGTCATAAATAATGTCTTGTAGTGAACGGATTTGGCCGAGGTACTGCCAGGGCAATAAACAAGCGCAATGGAGGTCAATGTGGAAACGGTGACAACTTTCCTACGGTGAATGCAAAAACTTGGCAGTGTTCCGTGCCGCTGCCCTCCCGTCTCGCGTTGGTACCGTAGCATTAGTGCCTAATGCTATTAGTTTACTTGAAATTGTTCAAATAAGCATTTTGAATGCGTGTACATGTCAGCAAGCTCCGCGCGACATGCCCGTGAGTTATCCACAGTATACTAATTCAGCTGGTATGACGGTACGCAAAGCAGATAGCCAGTTAGCACGCCACAGACTACGCAGCAAAACGGAAAAAGCAGACACCAACGTAATAGCTGCTTCATCTTGCTTCGCGCAGGAGAAACCATTAAAACAAGCTAACATGCAAATACTCTAATAAGTAGTGGGATCCCGCTACTTACTACTCAAATGGGGGCTGTCGCGGATCGCGACGTAAGCAAGGAGCCAGACAGCCGGTCGCCCTTTCGCTGCGCTGATCACGAACCAACTGCCCCGAGCACGAGGCGCGAGCTAAGCCCGTACCCGCGTGCCCGTGCAGCCCTGCCTCTTTTATTCATTATCCACAACACACTCCCCCCGCCGCCAAGGTGCGCATGTGGCTTCCAAAGGGAGAACAAATATACCCATGAAAGGTGGCTGAAAATAGCAGTCAGAGGCGCACTGCGAATTTCAGCAGGGGAGAAACGGAACGAGTCACAGGGAAGGAAAGGTACTTGTAGAGACCATCGCGAACATGCCTGCACCCTGAGTCCGCCGACACAATGAGGATGCACCGGCAAACGGGAGGCAGGACGCAAACGCAGACCAAGGGGTTCATAACCTGTCGCCTAGTCATCCTTATCCCATTGCACCGCGGGAACAGATCCGTCACTATCATCTTACTCAGCTTGCGGCGGCCAGATTCTTTTGGTCCCTCTACAAACATCCCTTCATCATCCTAATTGGGTGATCTTGGTGTGGCTGATGGCAACGGAGCAACGAGGTACCTTTGGTCATGGCTGGCAGCAAGATGATACCCGGTGTCTCTGTCGCCGTCCTTGTCGCCTCCCGGTTCGCCGCCGCCACCAGGATCGTACGGGAATTCGTACGGCATCCGAAGTGCCAGGGTGACCACGCAGTAGCCAACCGCGAGCACGCTCACCCAACGTAGACCACACGAATTATGTCCGGGAACTCTGTGTCCCGTCTGGTCACCCCCTATCTGTCCGTGGCCACCAGGATCCGGACGCCTGCTGAGATTCCAACGGAGAAGCCAGCGCCCGGAGCGATACGGCCACCGTCGTACAAGTGGGAACGGCGCCCGCTCGCGACACTTAACAACCACATGCTCTCTCAGCAAGGCACTCCCCCGAGCGTCAGCGATGTCCGAAGCGTCAAGGAGCATCACGCTGGACGTGTTCGCATCACCGTACATCGTGGTCATGGGATCCTTGGAGAGGTCAGTTCCGTGGCCGTCCTGAACGACGACGCAGTCACCGCAGGGCGGGCGGCTGGGTACACCCACTTGTGCCTCAATGGAATCTGTCGTGCTCTCCGCTGGCCTCACTGGCGGGTCAGACTCGGCGACAGCTGTAAGGACGTTCCGATGGTCAGAAACGCACGGCTCACACGCAGCGGGAATGTTCGCCACCTTGTCAGCCTCCGCGGCTATCCTGCTCCAACCGGAGGGCACCACGGTGTTGCGTGCCGGATGACGGCGGAGTAATGGTTTGGTGCTCCGGTGCTCCCAGCAGCCAATGGCGAAGGATGGCCCGGTGCGTGCGACGAGGCGTCGAAGACGACTCGAAGTTTAGTCGTGACTGCATCTTGTCGGACCACTCCATGATGCGGCATGTAATATGTATTCGGCGTCCCGCGCGTTCCTTGAGCGGGTACTCGCTCCGCATGGCCCTCCTTAAAATAATCACGTATTGTCTTGTCATACTGTGGCAACAAGTCCGGTCAGCTGCGGAAACGCCTGAGCTGCATGCGCAATCGATGCTCCGCAAGTGCATAGTTGCCATGGTGGGCCTCCAGTTCTGGCTCTTGAATCAGGAGTGGGACTTCCTAGCGCCCGTCCTGCTTGCGGATTCCCCGTTCAAACTGCTTCGTGGCCTCGGCGTCTAGTCCAGGCCCTCCTGCCGTTTCCTTGATGCCAATGGCTTCTAAGCGCCACAGATCTGACGGGTCCATCTCCTCCTCGGGGTTGCTTCCCGATGGGTCCGCGTGAGTGATGAACATTGCGCAGGAGGGTTCGGACGCGCCATGGCTGCCGTTGTCAAGGTCGGCTCCCTGGGCAGTCCACCCGAAGATTGTTTCGGCTGCCGTGAGGTGAGGGGTAAGGCGTGATATTCTTCCCGACGACAACTTCCAGTACGAATCGGAGCCAATGAGGATGCTGACTCCATCCTCCATGTGGGTGTCCGTCAGCCGAACGTCTGCAGCAGTCAGGTTGCGCCCTGCCATCTTACTCAGGACTTCTGCGTTTACAGGTGGACTTGTCACCGCGCAAATTTCGGGGACCTCCAAAGCCTCGATGGTGATGCGTCTCCCGCCGTGCTGACTCTTCAGAGTGATTGCGACGCGATTGCATCGCACGGATGACCTCGGACGGGAGTATCCAAAGGTAACGAGCGACAAGTCCTCAACACCCCGAACTGGGCAATGCAGTGTACGTGACAGGTCACGCCGAATAAACGTGCGCTGACTGCCGGAATCCAACAGTATGCGGACTATCAGCTTGTGGCTGGCTCCAATCGCCCACGCCCTCCCGGTTTGCAGGTAGATACGCGCCGCGGTGCAGTCCCCGGACGATGCGGACGGGACGCTAGGAGTTGCCGTTCCGTCGTTCGGCGCGGTGACCTGACCCCCTTCGGCCATTCGAATTCGTCCATTCGCAACTGCCTGCGGCGGGTGTGCTATGTCGCATAGAACTGTGAGATGCCCTTTGGAGCAACGGACGCAAACCAACGACCTCGACAGCCTGCAGCACCGGGCAAAGTGACCCTTCGTGCCGCAAGGGAAGCAGCGTCCCCCGGTTTGTAACTTGCGGCGCTTTTCTTGAGGCGACATCGGTAGCGTGCACTCTGCTATACGGTGGTCTGCCGCACATAGAGGGCACTGCCGCTGTGATGGTTGTGACCGTGGTTCCGCCCTCGTCGGAGGCCGTGAAGCACCCGCTGGTAAGGCCGCTGCCGATGAAGGCCCCAATCGGAAGTTGGGGCCTCGCGCGTTTCGTGAGGGCACCGCTCTGTAACCCTGGGAAGGTCGAAGTGGCCTTCCTCGCGGACTTCTACCTGGATGCGCAGGAAGTCCAGTATTTCGTCCACTTGCTTCGCCCTTTCCGACGAGCTGGCTCTCTTGCTCACTTGCCTCGCACTTCCGGACGAGCTGGCTGCTCCGTCCGACGAGGATACCTCCTTAGCCCTCTGCCGGTACAGGATCCCGAGGTCGGGTGGCAGGGCCTCCATCAGTACACGATGGAGGACCACCGCGTACTCCGTCGCCGCCACTCCCAGACTCTTCAGAGCGTTTACACGGAAGGATATGTGGTCGTAGAGGTCTCGGAGTTTTCCGACCTCTGAAGAGCTCCGCACAGGGGCTAAGGCGAGCAAGCTGTCGATATGGTCCTCAACGAGCAGGTCGGTCCGGCCAAATCGGGCGGTGAGGGCGCCTATCGCCACATCGTAGTTGGCCTCCGCGAGTCGGATCCCTTCGATTGCCGCCTTCGCCTTGCCCGTCAAGTACGATGTTAGATACTTGAATTTCTCGATGCGAGCCAAGGCGGGATTGCTGTGAATGGTGGCATCGAAATGGTCCCAAAAACGCTTGCCAGCTCCGTCGGTCACCAGAAAATGTGGGGATGTGCAGCTTGGGCAGCGCGGCGGTGGTGCTCGAGGGTGGTGCTCGAGGCGTCGTCCGGGCGATCTCCCGTTCCCGAACCCCCAGCGACGGCGTGTGGGGTATCAGCGGGCCTTGTGGCAAACTCGACGCGCGCCCGAATATCCACCACCTTAGCGTCGTAATCCCACGAGGCAACCAGATCCGCCTCAAAGTCCTCCTCGCTGAGGCCCTCCTGAATCTTCTGGTCGAGAGCCTTCATCTCCTCATACCTCATGTTGACGAGGTTCAGAGGTCCTTGAAAAGCAACGGCAGGCGTGGCCAGATCCAGAAGCAAGGATTCAATGGTGGCAATCCCCTTGGTTATTGCGGTCCGAACCACCCCACGGTGGCGGCGGACCTTGTCCATAGCAGGAGACTCGCCCAAACCAGGCGACCCGGTGTCCTCGGCACGAGCAGCGGCGGCGGACAGCATTCGATGACGACGCCGACGGAATGGCGCAGCCTCCCGGGAATCCCAGGCCTTGCGTCCTCGCTGTCTGCGCCGCGTCAAGTCATGTCTGCTCGTGGGTCGGCTCCCGGGTTTCGCGGCACCAGAATGTCGCGGATCGCGACGTAAGAAAGGAGCCAGACAGTCGGTCGCCCTTTCGCTGCGCTGATCACGAACCAACTGCCCCGAGCACGAGGCGCGAGCTAAGCCCGTACCCGCGTGCCCGTGCAGCCCTGCCTCTTTTATTCATTATCCACAACAGGGGCTGTGTGACACTGCCCCTTTTTAAAGCGAAAGCTTTTTTACTAAGACCAATCGCATTCTGGAAAAAAAATTATATATAACACCTTAGACCGGTTGCTGAACCAAAACACTCTGCGTGAAACCGGGGACCGGAAATTAAGTCTCTCTCTCTCTCTCTCTCGCTGAAACTGGGCTTTCATTGTCTCAAATGCCTAATTGAAAATTGCAAAAAACGAACGGTTCTAAATAAGACAACACACGCGGCTATCATGAAGAAGGAGTACATTAATACACCTTTATGTCATAAACCACGTAACGTTGTACATTTAGATCATTCGTACTTGCATTTACTTAGTGCGTCCAATGATGCGTCGACTAATGCGTCCAACTTTCAACGAAAGTTGGGCGCATTTTTAGCTTTCGCGCTTCTCTCAACTTTCGTTAGGAAGGGATCGTAATTTTTGGCACGCGGTAGTTGTTCTGCACGATAAATGTAACCAACCTGCTACTACCTCCCAACTTCGGTGACAAGTGACACATTTTGCATACTTTTGCAGTATTCAACCCGTATGACAACGTCAGATATTCATGTTGCGTTCCTCAATAACTCGATAGAGCACTGAGGCATTCAGGAATTAAACGAATGGAATTGAACTGCCCGTACATTCCAGGAATGGGAATGGGCCAACTTCTGTCATTCCGAGGAATTGAAAGGAATGGAATTACGGCAAGCTGTAATTCCTCGGAATGGGAGTGAAATGGAATGGAGGTGCCCATTCCGCAACACTGCCCTGGACCCTTCACGATTGATAAGGTTTGAACCTAGTGCTGCTTCGGGCGGAGAATGGAAGGTTAGAAGCTAAGCAGGTCACTTAACCATCTGCAGTGCATCTTTTTCCTTTAGCCGCTTCGGACCGGGGATATGCCTTGTAGAAGCCGGGACGTTCACCATCGTCGAATTTTGACTTCGCTAATTACGCACCAATGCTTTTATAAAACAAAACTGAAAACATGATGGCTGGCGAAAGAGCGGGGAAGCAGCCTGTATTGCAATGTTTAAAAGCTGTAGTCTGTTTTTTAGATAATATGAGCTCATGGACACTGTTCATTTACATTTATTTCACGTGCTCAAGCACTGCAGAACCGTTTAGTGGAGTAAAACATTTCTAGATGCTTCTCCAGTGAGCTCTGACTGGTCACAACCATTATGACACCACAAAACCTACTACCAAAAACCGTACGGGGCGTCGATACCTATGTTCATGATTCTAAGAAATTTTTGCCTTAATAAACAATTGCTAATTGCCAGAATAATGTATTTAGATTCTCGGCACCGTAATCTGTGGATACAGGCCAAACTTTTTCCACCATTTTGTGTCCTTTTAAGCGCAATTTTGTTTCAAAACAAGCGCCCGCGCTGACATACGGTGCCGTCGCTTCGCGGATCCGTGATACTCGGCATGAGCTACTGCCATTCTTAACTTTTACCGTATTATAGTAGCGCCGTATACAATATCCCGTTAATCTGCAGCAAGGCGTATAATGGTCACAGTGAATGCTGCTTCAATGACCATGACAGAAAGCACCGGCTGGCTGTTAGCAGAAACATGGGTGGGCACTTCGCAGACAACTGTAAGCGATGCGGCTGCACGCCCGAACTCGATCTTACGTCCTTAATGAAAAAATAAGAAACAAAGTGGAAGCAGAGATCATCCAGGCGTGCTTCATCAAAAGAGCAGGAGGTTAGTGCGTTAGCACTCCGTCACCAGCTCGAAGTGTCACAGAGGTGTCTTTCATAAAGATTTATAACGTGATCTATAACGTGGTCTATAACAGTTTATGACGTTGTCTAGCCCTTACGCTTCCTTGACGGTTCCGGTCATTTATGCGCGCGTGTGCCTCCGCTGATAGTCTAATGCAGGTCTCTGCTGTCATTTCTTCATTAAGCTGGTGATAGCGAGTTTTACTCTTTATAATACGTATTCACATTATCTGCACTAGGCTTCTGTGTATAGATTCGGAAAACGGTTGCGGTAAGAGCTACGAGCAATGGTTATTGGCAAATCATCCGTATAAGGTATGTACGGGGGAACAGTGAATTGCGTCTTCGACTGTCGACGAGAAGAGAGAGAAGGGGCGTACTACCGGCTGACTGCTAACCGGACCCCGTTCCCGCTTCACGATTGGCCTGTCGCACATCTTGTAAATAAAGTCTTCGCCATTTCTTACACCCGTAGCAGTATAAATAAGCCCGGTGTTTTTTAAATAAACAGGTGGAAGTTGTCGTGTGTATAGGTCATTTGTGTCTACCTTCGTCCTCGTCTTTTTAACGCCCTTTTATTTTAAAAAAAAGCTTGTCTGTCTCACTGATGTAGTTGATTCCGAGGGAAACGCAGTCCAGGAAAGCGAACTTTAAACACTGCAGGGAAGCCACCTTTACACAATGAGTTTCACAAAAGGAACATCTATCACACCACATAACATAACAATGGGATGTACTTGCTCATCAAAGCCAATGCGCAAAACCAAACTTTGACAGTACACAGTTAGCGATAATGATGATGAAATACATTGTCTAGGCTGGGTTCGACTTAGCATTTGACCTTGGGGGGGAGGAGGCGGGGGGGGGGGTTGGACGTGTACTTTGGATTTTGGCTGAGTTGAAGTGAACTGTGTAAGTTTGGGTTTTGGATTTGGGAAAGGGCATTTTGGAGTTTGGCTATGACTCAGGTCGCATGGGAGAAAACGAGGGGTTTTGATTGTCTTTCTCTTAAAAAACGTGATTTGGTTTTTTGTCCAGAAATGAGCTAACTGATTCCAGAAGTTTTGGGGATTGCTTTGATCCACTGCCATGCTTCGGTACTTCAACTTTCTTGAAATGAAATTATGCGTACGCCACTATCTCCAGTCATTTTCTGGCAAGGCATTTGAAATTTTATCACGGCACGAGACGTGTACGTGGCTTCAGGGAAAATTTCGACCGCGCATACGTATGCCGCGATGAAGCACAGCGACCTTTTTGACATGTCGACTTTGAAAAGGCCGCTCATGAGCGATACTCATACAGCCGTTGTAAAGGTTCTTCTGAAGGAACACTTTATCGTAGCCATCCTGCGCTGACCAATGACACTTGCTTTCCAAGAGGAAAGAGCCCTGACTTTTTTCCGTATAGTTACAGGCGAAATGGTCTTCTGATCCCTGTAAATGAAAATGACATTGCAGAGGGCATTTTTTTACTTTAGTCAAGGGTCTCTGCATCCGGTTTCTGACGCAACATCACGTGGGCTTGAGGCGTTTTTTTTATCAGGTTATGTAGTCAGGGAACTTCTCACTTCCACGAAAGTTCTTAAAATTTGTAAGACGTGGCAAAATTATGCGTTGAACCTGGCTACCTCAGCGGGATAATGATTGCATTGTACGCGACAAAATAAAAAATCTAATACGACAGCCACGCTGGTGGCCTCAAAAATGAATAAAATCTCATATTGCACCTTTTTTAGGGGCTTTAATATAACGGAGAATTTTCATGAAGGCGACGTTTTTGTGCAAAATGCGACGTTTTTGTGCGTAAATTTACGTACGCGGTAGGTAGATTTCATGCATAAAGAAATGTTTCAATACCTAAACTATTTCGATAAAAGAAGCACTGCTCAATCATAGCCTAGCTTTCAACAAAAATGAAAGAAAAATGAAAAAATGAAAAAAAAAAGGCGACGGGACAAGTGTATTTTCACATATGACTTAAATATATACAATCTTTTGAGATGACTTACAAAGTCACCAAACCGTACATTTCCCTAATTTTTCGATACCCTACGCAGACCTATTTGTCATGCCGGCGTTGAGTTAGAGCGAACACCTCTAAGAAATAATATTTCTATTTCTTTCTCTCGCTCGAGGAATTCATCAGTAAACTCAGGTCCCGTGAGAACCTACTAGGAAGACAAAGCTTCATTAATGTTAATGCACCCTTCTGAGCATAGCAGAAACACATGCTCACCCGTCTATACTGCGCGAGACGCGTCGCCGATCAAATCAATGTTTATCGTTAGCGTGGAGTTTAGCTCTATTATTTGCCATTCCTTACTGGCTAAAGTGAAACCATTGTTTTTGGAATAAAATATTAATGCCTTTATGCAACTTCCAAATGTAACAAGTACTCGGAAAATGAAAAATGAAACTTTTCGTGAATCAGACTTGGTAAGCTTCACATAGCTTTAATCAAAACACAAACTGCGGCGACAGACAGGAAACAGGTGGTAATTTCAGAGCAAAACGTTTTTCCTCGCCAAATGGGCTCACGCATCATGAGAGCACTGCATGTCTTCAGCACGAAAAAAATAGCTCACACACTTGAGGGAGTCGTTTGGTCTCTATTTTTTAGTCACAACACCACACCCCCAGAGAGTGCACAAAAAGCATAGCACGTGACGCCCAGAAAGACAAGCCTAATAAATGAATAGACTGAGACCAATTCTATGGAGGCCAGAAAACGTGCCGCGAGTGTTGATTTCTCAAACAATTTCACTTGATTGGTAGCATGCTCGGAAACATCACAGATAACAGCACTCAAAGACAATTACGGGGGACCGTGCTAGAAATCAGCCCCACGGAAAGTTTTCTAGCACACCGTGGCGTGTGGCGCTAGAGTTCTCAATAGGTATCACAAAAGAGGCTTTTCCGAGTAAAACCTTTCTACGGTAATTATTTATGAGACATTATACGGGTAATAATCATTGAAGCCCGCTGTAACGTAACCAGTATGACGTGAAGATTCCTCATGCACATTGTAAGGCACATTCCAAGCCATGGGGGAAGCTGCAAGTTTCACCAGGGCAGCGTGATATTGTGGCAAATGATATTGGAAGTCAGATTCAACCGTGCGAGATAAATGACCGAGTTGAACTTTCTTCGTAGCGTGTCTTCACGCGACGTGGTATTGGCACAGTCCGCACTGTACATTGAAGGGGATCTGCAAAGCCGTCTGTTAACTTGATGTACTGCTGTTTTGTCGATTGCCAGTTGGAATGGCAAGTGAAATTGTTTTTGAGCTGTCACAATTCGCAGGTAACAGCGATAAACACTGTCTTTTTGTAGTCGCATGAGTATATCACTAGGGTTCCCGTAAATCGACCAAAATCCACGTGTACAGCTTCTTGAATACGAGATCCAGCCGCTTGTAATGTAGGCTGTTCAGCCCATCCTCCATGTAACGCTGTTTCCATGCTTTCAAGAGGCGCCACCTGAAAAGATTCCGGCAGGTGTTAAACAAAATATTTCTTCAAGCACGGAAATGCTTTAATGGTAATTTTCAACATTTTCAAAGGCTAGAGAACATGTATGTGTGTATGCACGCATGCATTTACCTAAGCAAACTCTTTACATGCATACTTTTGTGACTCGTTTAAGTACGCGCGTAATTGGAAATAAACAAGGAATTAATACACTTGTGATTAACTGTTTAGCATAGCATTCGTTCTAGATCTGTTTTTCTCAACATGCCATAAATACTGGATGCTTCCACTGCCCAATAACATTCTTTCTGATTATAGTTTTTATGAGAAAGTAATTGCCCACGAACATGAAGCAGCTGTTTGTTCAATGTCCTTTTTTTATTCAAAAAAGGCGGATCATAAACCAAAAATTTAAAGACCTATAAAACGCACAAATAAAATGCCCACATTTTGCTTCTGCGTGCAATGGCATGCAGTAATGTAAAGAATTTTCTAACTCTACCTCATTTTACGTCTGAAGTTTATCGCTAATTACGGCTAAATTGGCAAAAATCTTCACATTTTACAGATATTTTGAACATTTCAATTGTTGAGGTCAACATTCAGCGATTCTTTTGAAATTAACCTTTGTTTGTTGGGCTTCGATGCAGCATGTTTCAGGGAGGCGTATCTCGCCACGTCCGCAGGTCGCCTGTGAATTTTTAGGTTCAGCTCCTTGAGCCTGTTGACGAAGTAACGAAACAGTTCGTAAAATTAGTAAACGTGCGAAAAAACAGTCTTCTCTTTCAAGCGCGTATGAGAATATCGAGATTCCTTGCGCTATAAAACTGGCTTAAAAGCGCGGATACAAAGTTTGTTTTCTGTACATTTAGAAAACATAATAACCATGATATTGGAAGAATACGAGTGAATGGTGATTTTAAAATGATTGCCATTAATTTTGTTCCTTTCTAAAGGCTGCGTATATGTGCATGGCGTCATGTAATCCTATTTGGAGGGCACAAGCAAGAATCGGTTAGTTTGCTAAATATAAACAGTTCATAATTGTATGCTTCGCTGTCACAGACCTAAAAGTGTTCTCCCACCAAGACTCTCAAAATACTCTGGATCAGTAATATAAATTGACCGCTTTAAATAGTTTGTTCCCGCAGAGCAGTGCTGCATGTGCCTTCTCCCCAAAGTAACTTAAAACCTACCTTTCCCCTGGAGGAAAACAATCGGAATGAAACAACTCGAGCGAGTTTCTTAGACAAAGCTAGGAACTGTAAGAAGAAGGGGTAGCTTGGAAGAGTGGTCATTTCTACCCAAAGCTTAGCACACAAGACGCAGAACATTTTATACCATGAAGACAACAAGACTTTTTTTCTCCCTGAGTAGGAGATGCTCAAGATAATGTGCGCTCATGGGTATAGTTATGGCAGGCAGTCTACATTACGTCATGCCTATAGGGACCGGACGGCCGTTGTATGGCGCCACTGTCACTTCAGCCAACAGCGCCGCCCGTGGCGAAGCGCTCGCCAATGGAATGTGGGTGGCGGTCAGCGCAGCGTAGTTGTGCATGACTTTCTCTCGTCTTGCTGCGGTGCGGTTTGCAAAGCGTAAATAACCACAAGGACTTCTTTCAGATCTCTAAATCTTGAAAGTAGAGCCGACCTTTACCAGGCATGCCATGTGTGTTATTTACGCCCGTACTCAGTAATTACGAATAGCAGACGACGATCAATGCGCCAATAAGTCAAGCTGAAAGTGCAAGTTCATTCGCTCGTGCAGACTTTTCATGCTTGCATGCAGTTTGGCGTATGGAGGAGTATATTGCAGCTAAATGCTCCTACAAGGCAGGTATGTGCAGCCGATCCAGGAATGCTGCGGCGCTGGCCTTTGACACTTGACGAAACGGCATCGTGCACAAGCGAAAGACCAAGTTGGAGAGTGCCTTGTAAGATTTACCCCAGAACAGAAATTGTGATAGAAGATGCTAAGTAACTTCCTTAACTACAGCAGAAACGTGTTTAATTTCACAGAAATACGTTTACTACAGCGATCGCGGAATGGTTTACAGAATAAATACCGCAGGATAGTAGAACGTTAGAGCAAAAGCATTGCTGCATAAGACTTGCGATGGTTGCTGGCTAGTTGGTTAATATTTAAAAAAAACAATACCTGCGTGGCTGAAGGACAAGAGACAGAAGGGCGTCAGAAACCTGCCCTCAGTTTCACAACTGAATGCTGCGGTCGAGTTGTACGAGCTGCCACCTACGCTTGAAAAATCAAGAACTCCTCGTCTAACAAAAATGATGGTTTATCGCAAAGCTTTCTCGTGTGGGCTTCCGTGGTTGCCATCTTTATTTGAACTTTAACTAGTCTAGCTTTGAGTTTGACCAGCATGCAGTGTGGTCTCCTGATCACAGGGTTTTTGACTTTGACCCTTTCCAGTTCTATTTCGCACGAACGAAGCTTTGCGTTCAACCACTGCGGTCGGTAGACGGAAAAGTGGAAGATATTGCTTTTTAATTTTGTACTTCCATGACCCCTCTTAATATCCTAAGGGCTTCCAGCCTGTAGGAAATGCGTCTGTGCTGGAGGACTCGGGCTAATGCACCCCCGTTTGAGGAAACTAGTCACGCATTGTTGGTGTCTTCACAAGGCAGGACATGATTTGTTTGGTACTCGACCAAGAAAACGTAAACAATAAAAAGCTCGGACTAACGTTGTCACCGTCTCCTTAATAGGGTGCACTGTCAGAAGATAAGGGGAGTCGACTCAAGCGAGCCAACAAACCCCATCGAATCCACGGTGCAGAGGTGACGAAGGGGGTTACCGTCTGATGTGCAGCTTTCGCCGACCAGAGCGGCAAGAATGAGTAAGAGCTTGAACGAAAACAACACAACGACTTATATTTATACAGGCAAAGTACTGTACAAGCACGAGGTAATGAATCGATAGTGACAGACAACTTAGATCGAATTCTCTAGACCAAGGAACAGTTAAATATTAGGCAAAATTATACAAACAGTAGCGTTAACAAATGAATATTACGAAGCGGAGTAGTTAACTAAAATAAAAAAAACGAACAGTTCGATGTATATAAGAGACAGAGTCCCACAATATTCACCGACCGGGCCGGACGATGCACCGCTGTCGGAGGCGATACGGCTACCTGTGAAGCGTGGCTTCGTCTTAAGCCAGGCCGTCCGAGACGATCACGGTGATTCGAGGCCCGGGAGTACGTTGGAGTCCTCCAGGGCGCGGGTCGCCGATGGTGTGATGCACAAACTGGCAGGTGCCGTTGTCACATCACGACGACGTCCAAACGTAGCTGGTTTGGTAAGTCGCGGCTTCCCTTTTTATAACCACGCCGGCGCGGAGAAGGAGGGCACAAAACACAACGCGCTCGCCGCCGTCAGCGAATAACTTCCCTCTTTCCCCTTCTAGAATCATCGACGCTCTTTAGGACTGGCAAGGCCACGCGCACCTCCTCGAAAGTACTGGAAGCTTCGACGAAACCGGAGCGGCGGAGGTTTTATTTTTGTTGTTTTCTTGCCGGCGAGCCGGCGAGTGATCTTGTTACCGCCTCTTCCTTCGAGACAATTCCACATTGTCTCGGGGCGAATGGAACCGAACTGAATGAATCGAACGACTGCAAGAAGAATAAAATGAAAAATTTATAAGGTACTTTTAGACGTCGTACGCTCGAGTTTGTGACACAGCCCCCCAGTTTCAGAATATTATGCAATAATATTCCCAAACTCACAAAGTCGTGCGTATGCGTCGTTCACACTTAGTGAACAGAAGAGGCTGTGCCTACTAACACAAAATCGAGTACAGCCCAATGTTCTTCATACGAATAATGACAGGTACAGAATTCGCGTACAGAACAGCGGTTTGGAGCAGATTTCTCAACAAATACGCATCCTAGCGACAACTCTTATGTTTCAGAACAATAAAGTTCTAGCATTCGAGTTAAGCCAGTGCCCGTAATAAATGTCTAGCCAGTAGTCATTACAAGTGCGAAACTCATGAAAATACAGCGTGCGCTCCAGTGCGAAGGTCTCGTAGGCTCAAATACAATGAGTGTACGTCAGTACTCAGAAATACATACAATGAACTGGTACAATGAAACTCATAAGAAACATAACTAATATGCTGTTCACAAACAATAACATGCAACCGCAAAGTTCAGGAATGTCACCACTAGTAATAGCCAGCATGTGTACTGTATAACAGCGAAAGTAAAATTTAAGCAGAACGCAACTAGTACGTGTATGTGTACACTGTACAGCCAGAGTGACAAAATAAGTACAGCCTTCGCGTACGGTGTGACAGAGAAACACTGAATACAACGTTGAAGTATACAGTACTCGCGTGAAAATACAACTCTGCTTTACACAATTCCACTCATATCCCACGTGCATACCTAAATTTGCATTCTTCATGCTTAGCCCGTGTCTATCGGGCGCTTGCATAACTGCGTCGGCTGAATTCTTCTCATCGTAGAAGTTCCTTTCCAAATGTCGCGCGAAGCGACAAAACCTTTCGTGTCCGCCCTGATACCGGGTCCACAAAATTTCTTCAGTGTCTGGGCCTTCGTCTGACGAACGTCGATGCGCCTAGTGACTTGGCCTTCCCTCGCCTTTCCTCGTGTCGTAACTGACCGGTGCTTCTTTACACCTGCCCGATGTGTGCAATGCCAGCACACACGTTTGCTTTTACGCTTGAGCCCACACCTTCACTCTTTCTTAGGGAAGCTCAGCTGCTTGCACAATTTTGGAAGGCCGGTCTTCAAACTCTTCAAACGTTTGTTCTTTACATGCCCATCGACACTCCTTTCCTTTTGAGGCGGCACCGTCGCAGAAGCCGCAGATTTCGAGTGCCAGAAACGTGCTGGCTTCGCTTTTGGCGGAGCTCGTGTTACGTCGGACACGGCTTCGCCTCTATACGAGGCATTGAATATGCGTGCCACGATAAATGGCTCTTCTTTCGAAACGGCGGGTAGTTGCTCTTCCGCCGCTGCAGTCACAGGATCGTAGCCGACGCTTATGTACAGCGAGCTCTCTATGTGGAGTGCGGCCCCGCTTCGCACGGGGACCTCGCCCAAGCCGTTAGCTACGCACACGGCTCTAGTTTTGCCAGCGAGTTCGCTTTCTCCAACTGGGTTTTCCTGCACAATAAATGTGCTTCTATCCGTGTCTTTTGGAAAGACAACGGTTCCCTCGGGCACTCTACCCGCAATATCGTGTACCCGTTCGTCTAGTGGGTTCAGCCCCTACGTCGTGATGGCATCCACAACCGGGATGTTATCTCCATCCTCAAGCTCCGCATCACCTGTAGGATCATCGTCGTTCCAGGTCTGAAGTGGTGTGCTTTCGCACATATCTCGAGGCGTTTCCTCCTTGTGGATCACGGATAAATCCGCCTATTCGCTTCCAGAGATATCCTGGCATT
Organism: Haemaphysalis longicornis; assembly: GCF_048455015.1. NCBI lineage: Eukaryota > Metazoa > Arthropoda > Arachnida > Ixodida > Ixodidae > Haemaphysalis > Haemaphysalis longicornis. The sequence goes on from NW_027526296.1 coordinate 2,719,848, forward strand.
CCTTTATCGTCTCAAGGTTAGCACGTAGGCCACTATACCCTTCTCTTGCATTTTTCTCATCTGATGACGATTCCGCCTTCAACCATCGTATCTCGAGTCGCCTTTTTAGAATCTCGTGTTTAGCTTTGCGTGCTTTCTCCTCTCGCTTCGCTTTCGCTTGCTCCAACTGAAGTTGTGTCTGAAATTCTTCCTCTCTTTCTCTTTCAGCCCTCCCAGCTTCTTCTCGTGCTGCCTGTCTTTCTTCTCGTGCTGACTGTCTTGCTTCCTCGGCTTCTTCACGAGCCTTCTCAGATTTCTCATTTTTGTCCTTTTCTTTCTGCGCGACCCACTTTCGTAGTTCGGCCCCTGACAGGCGCAGCTGGCAGCCCAACGCTACAATTTTCTCTAAATCCATGATTGGTTCGATTCCCGGCCGCGGCGGCCGCTTTTCTGATGGAGGCGAAAAGCAAAAACGCCCGTGTGTACGAGATTTCGGCGCACGATAAAGATCCCCAGGTGGTCAAAATTAATCCGGAGCCCTCCACTACGGCGCGCCTCATCGCCTGCGTTGCGTCGGCGCGTTAAACCCCACAATCAATCTAAATCCATGATTGCAAATGTATCGCAATCTAGCCACAATACTCTAGCCTCTAGGTAGGTATATCTACACAGAGAAAGCTAACAAGAGCACCCGCATATAAAGGCAGTAGCAACCTATGCCAGAAAAGTTCCAGGCTTTATCTCCTCCCTACCGCTCACATCAGACGTCCTGTCGCGGATGCCAGAAATTGTCACCGTCTCCTTAATAGGGTGCACTGTCAGAAGATATGGGGACTCGACTCAAGCGAGTCAACGAACCCCACCGAATCCACGGGGCACAGGTGACGAAGGGGGTGGCCGTCTGATGTGCGGCTTTCGCCGACCAGAGCGGCAAGAATGAGTAAGAGCCTTGAACGAAAACAGCACAACGACTTATATTTATACAGGCAAAGCACTGTACAAGCACGAGGTAATGAATCGCTAGTGACAGAAAACCTAGATCTAATTCCCTAGATAAAGAAACACTTCAATATTAGACAACATACTAGAAACAGGGGCGTTCACAAATGAATATTACGAAGCGGAGAATTAAACTAAAAAAATGAACAGTTCGATGCATATGAGAGACAGAGTCCCACAATATTCACCGACCGGGCCGAACGATGCACCGTTTTCGGAGGCGATTCGGCTACCTGGGAAGCGTGGCTTCGGTGTAGGCCAGGCCGTCCGAGAGGATGACGGTGATTCGAGGCCCGGGAGTACGTTGGAGTCCTCCAAGGCGCGGGTCGCCGATGGTGTGATGCACAAATTGGCGGGTGCCGTTGTCACATCACGACGACGTCCAAACGTAGCTGGTTTGCTTAGGCGCGGCTTCTCTTTTTATAACCGCACCGGCGCGGAGAAGGAGGGCACAAAACACAACGCGCCCGCCGCCGTCAGTGAATAACTTCCCTCTTTCGCCCTTCTAGAATTGTCGTCGCGCTTTAGCACTGGCAAGGCCACGCGCACCTCCTCGAAAGTACTGGAAGCTTCGACGAAACCGGAGCGGCAAAGGTTTTAGTTTTGTTGTTCTCTTGCCTGCGAGCCGGCGAGTGATCGTGTTACCGCCTCTTTCTTCGAGGAAGCTCCACATTGTCTCGGGGCGAATGGAACCGAACTGAATGAATCGAACGACTGCAAGAAGAATTAGTTGCTGTACAATAAAATGAAAAATATATAAGGTACTTTTAGACGTCGCACGCTCGAGTTTGTGACAAACGTTAACATTGATAGATTTTTTAAACTATCGGTGCCAGCCTTTATTTCCACGCAGGTGGAAAAATGGGAAGGCGAGGGGCGATGCTTTGTAGCTGGGGCTGTGGGGTGGCTGAATAACTTTGGCTATTGATAAAATGACCACTACAAACGTGAGAGTTCCGCTTCAGCTCCTATTCTCCCATGCTGTCACTCAAGAAATTCGATGGCACAAAGCCCACGGTTACAGAAAGAAAGTGTAAACTGCCGCGACGTTTCCACCGGCACACGGTAATCAATCTCGTTCGTAAGCTCCTTTCTCTACAAAACACACGTAGCGAGGTATCACCGTTAAGGCTGGCGTGGAAACCGCAGTCATTGATACTAGTGAATATAATTAGAAGTGGTAGAAATGAATACTAATAATAATAATAGTTTTATTCCTACTCAGATAGCGCGGAGCCAGGCACAGAGTGCCGCGAAAAAATTACGTGCACCTCCCTTCGCGGGAACCCTGGTGTGATGCGACGCTGAGGGGGGGGGGGGGGGGGGGTTCAAGCGCAAGCGGAGAGCAACCGTCGACCGAAAGGCCGCCGGAGAGTGGCACACCGGTTATATGCGCAGCGTGCCCGAAAGAGAGGAGACCGCGGAGAGGCAGAGTACTGCATATGCGCAGTACCGCGCGCAGTGCCGCCCACCGGCGGAGCGAGAGCGCGCTGGGCCGCCCACCCGCAGATGTTGAGAGAGAGAGTGCTCGCTCTCGCCTGGGCACACGCCGGCGCAAGTGCATCTGCCGCGGCTATGACGCAACACAATCCAACACAATCCACTTTAATACAATCCAATCCAAATCCAATCCAAGCCAAGCCGTTTCTGCCTGCCTTCCCTCCTTTTTGGTTACATTGGCTGTCTTTGAATCTCCACTGTTCTTTCCTTACTTCATCGTTAGCCATCTGTCTTCCTTTACCACTCCGTGCCCCGCTTTTCATGTATAGGTGCCGAAAAGGTTTAGATGTCCACCTACGTTAATCTATTGTTCTCAACCTCCTCTCAGAACATTACTCTGAGCTTATTGAACTTCAAACGACACCGAGCGAATATCTCCCTACATTGCTTCATTAGTACGACTTCCAAGTGACTGCCCCTGTTCGCCTACGCACATCCCTAATTACCTACTTAGATGATTGAAGGGAATACCAGCGGCTACTATGGCTCTAATTGGCCCCCGAGTCTCCTCGTTTCAAGACGTCATCCCAAAACAACGCCGGGTGCGCGTCCGAGACACCCCTTCATTCCGAGGATGATAGAAGCCGTAATGGCGGACGTCCCAAGAATAGCGGCCTGGCCAGACGTTTGCGACACACTGTCGCATACCTTAGCAGTGTGGGCCTGCTAATTTCAGAAGTATCAATTGGGCGAGTTGCAAAGTACGTCATCGCTAGTTCTACTTATTGCTTCGCGCTGCCAACGCGGGTATCCTGGGTAACAGCAACAGAACAAAAAGACGCAACGGGAGAAGAGATAAAGGTGGCCTGGAGAATTCGTTCAGGCCTTTGGCCGCAGAATGTGTTAGAGACATATACTGACCTCATCATGAGTCATTTGACCATGCAAATTACGCAAGTCAGAACATCCGCTTAATTTGCAGTTGGAACGGCAGTGATAATTATCGTGTTGACCGATTTACAGAAACCCGGAAAAGAAAAATCAGCAAAATATACATGATGAAAACAATGGCGATACGACACATTCCGCATTAGGACACTCATTCATACTCATGCATGCCCAATAGGACATCTTGCATCACGTAAATGGCACTCGTGCATGCGTAGCCCCCTTCATCATAAGAAGTTCTACGGGTCTGTCATTTTTGTGAAGGGCAAGGGCGGGCAGTTACGTACCCCTAGAGGCAGAGATTAATTAAAATAGTGCGAAACATCAGGTGTGCGCTGTGGTAAACAGAAATAGTTTAACTGAATATTTGTGCCGTCATATTGTCACATTCTCAGAAGCGCCAAAGACAAAGCCCTAATGTTGGGACGTTCAACTATGTACCGTCACTTACGACGCTTACCATGTGCCGTTCTTGCTTTGTCTTATCCATGTCAATCTGTCACTGTTCTGACCTTCATGAATTCACACCAACTAGTCCAACTTGACATTTTTCTACGACGTACAAAAAAAGTGCAATGCTGGCTGCCAGCCGCGACTGGTGTTAAACATGTTACCTTGCAGCCATGCCAAGACTTTAAAGGGACACTGAAGTGAATTTGTCAAGCTCCCGTTTTTGCTTGCACTGTGTAGACTGGCTCAAATTAGCACACTTTTCATCGTTTATCCGGTTGACAAGTCGGTAATTATTCTACAAAGCGCGAAAGAAGAAAAACTACCATGCGTGGTTTGCGGCGGCCGCACAAACTAAGTTGTGACGTTAAGAGGAGGGGGCGCCGTGATTGGACGATGCCCAAGGTTAGCAATCAAACAAGTTTCGGTTTCGGTTTCGGTCTGTAAAACAACATGTTTGACATTCCATGGCGTCGTTGGATGGGCATTCGCAATATCCCAGTTATCGTAGTACCGCGCTTCTGCCATGTTGTCGGCTGTAAAATGCATAAGATAAGCCTCCCAGGACGGCTTGGAATCGTAGCATTCACTATCTGAGGCCTACGCAGTGCATGAACGCCCTCCGCGTCCCCGCAGACGCTCAAATGCATGCGCCTTTCCGCCATATTTGGAGCTTGCCGCGCTCATGCCTGTATCGTAAAAAGCGTGTTCGCACCAGGCCAAGGGTCGGTTGATTTTGGCCTGTGCCCACTGCCCGCAAGCAGTCGGTGCTTATGGCAGCAGCACGCCAACGAGAACTCGCTAGCGCGCCAGTGGCAGCCTGCGCGCGTTCTGTGAACTAGTTCGTGGAGCAGTGAACGTTGCGGCCCAAAAAAATGTGAACTCAGTATAGAAAACATCGGCAAAAAACGAAAAAGTTAACTCATAAAAAAAAGCATGTACCGGCAGCGATTCGAACTTGTGACTGGCAAAACACTCGCAGTGACATACCTAGCGCACCAGACGACTAGGCCACAGAGGGCCGCTGGCGGCAATGGAAAATATCAGGTATATAATGTATAACCAGTTTACACTTTTATTTAGTTTTAGTATTTCAAGCAGCTTAGGTGATTATTTGTTGTATTGCGCTCGTGCAGTAAGCGTCCCCTGAGTTTCCACAATAGCTCACGTCTAGCAATTGTATTTCGTAGACGGGAAAGCGTCCGCAGATGCGTAGTCGTGCTCCTGACCTCTCTGCTTGTTCGCCCAGCGCAAAAAAGTGCTTCCCGCACCCTAGTTTTACGCTGTACGGTAAAAATATCAGTTGATTTTATTTCCTTAGTACCTATATTGACTTCGCTCACTCTTCTCCCCCTTCAAGAGGCTATATATTTTCCTACTGGCGTACCAGTCAGCGAAGCGTCGCAAGTGCGCTTGTGCAGCGCTTGTGTGAAGCGACCTTTACTTGGAGCTAGATACAGTGTACAAACTAACGAAGTAAAGAAAGGCCCATTCTTCCATTCCCAAACGTGTTGTGGCTTAGTTTCAACTGATTGAACGAATTGCGACGACCCGTCGGCGGCCGGCGGACTAAACGGTGGGCCTTCTGACTCGGTCGCGGAAGGTCGGCGAGCCGTGCAGTAGCGCAGCCAATTGTCAGCTCCTCTCCTGCTGACGTCACAAGAAAACGCACAGAAAATGGGCGAGCGTAAAGAGAGGAGGACAGCATTTTCGAATTGATTTTACTACTAAATAAATTCGCGTAAACGCGCACAGAGTGGTTGAAACAGGGCCCAGGGACTTCGGAGTACAGTTTGCGCTCGTAATCCCGCATTGTTTACAAATCACTTCAGTGTCCCTTTAACTAGGAAGGAGCTCTTCCTGCGGAACGAATCATAGTCATTACACTACGTGCTAGTGACAGCGATTTGCTGCTTGATGGCTTCTCGGTAAGGACCCTCCTTCACCGCCACTCTTGGTTTTTCAGACACTTAGCAAAACCCGACGTGACCCAATATACCTATCTGCTGCACGCATGAATATCCAGAAGCATCGGCACCTTTGCCTCATTTATCCCGACGCTGCGAATGCAGCAAACCGTTTTCCGATATGCTTTCAAAGCAATTTTACACGGGACAATTAGGTGACACGCTAACAAAATATGTGCCTTGCTTGGCATATTCTGGTGAAGAGGGGTACACGCAAAAAATTGAATCTCAATTCATTACAAAACCTGACTAGGAAAAGCAAAATGCATATAATTTACCTGTTAGCCATGTCGTCATCTTCACCTCCCCAGCCCCAATACCGATTGGAGAAGCCGTTCAGCCGCATCATGTGCTCCTTGTTGACGGCGCCCACACCACCAAAAAACCTCTCGTACGGGACCCTAAAAATGTGCATCGAAGCGTAAATAAGAGCATGCACATAGGCATGAATCCGGCAACACATTTGAAACTAATAGCAAGTTTCTGTGACTGAGAAAAATCGGCTTTGATGGGGTGTCTGCAAATAATGTTGATTGAAAACAAAAACCTTCCTGTGTCAAAGCTCTGGGCGTGTGTTGAAGGCATGGGGTGTGCAAAGGCCCGAACAAGAGTCCAGGGGCTGTACGTTTGGCGTTTAACAAGCCTACTTTATGTTTTCGCCATGAGCGTACAATTTTTACGATTATTGAATAAAGGAGATACACAAGCCATGCTTTAGTAATAAAGCTCACGGATTTAACATATCATGTGAGCCGCCTTTCCAGCGTCCTTAAAAGAGACCACCAACCACCTCAAAGACTACAGCTATGGTTACGTGCACACTGCCACGTTCCTGAGCAGTAAATAAACTTCACATACTACATTCCAGCGAGTTTGCACTCTAAATTCGACGGCTGTTAGGAATTCAAAACACACGAGAGACCGCTGCTTTTGACCAAAATCCCAAGAAAGTTTCCCTATAAATTAGCTTGTTTAAAGTTGGACTCTGTCTTTGTGCTCTATGCACAGTACTGGTGCTCTTTCCAGGCACAATTGCCTCTAATCTATTCTAAACAGTGGGAGGGTTTCAAAATATTCTCCGGATAGAAAGGTGTCTGAAGGCGAGCCTATTCTTTTTTGGCTCCCTTCTGCCTGACTGTAGACTGTAGATTTTCCCGGCAACCCTCAATTCAGCCGGAACCTGCGTAAAGGCGCATCACTAGAGAGTTTGTTGCCGCCAGTCCGCCAGTACGCGAAGAGCAGCTAGGAATTAATTCCCCTCTTCCCGCTTGGCTTGCACTTTAGTTCATTGTTGGTCTCTCCCAACCTAATATTGGCACCTGCGGGTTTCACATCCGTCAGTGACCATAAGTTCATTAGGTTTTCACAAACTTGTACACATAAGAAATAGTTTGTATACTTACAAAGTGTTTTACACGCCAAAGCTACACTTGCTCTATAAACTGCGTTAGAACGGTGGTTTGCGCCAGTTGGTGGTGCATACTCAAATTGGAAACAGCGCAAAAAGACAGGACAAGGAAACGACGACACAAGGCGCTGACTAACAACTGGTTGGTTTGTTGCGCGGGTTGCGAAATATACACAGAAGAGGAGGCGAGAAGGAACACGATAAAAAAAAAAGAAGGAAGCACAAAAAAGAGCGCGAAAAAAAGAAGTGCATTGAACATTTCACACAAAATAAAAGGTTGATACACGTGCATTGATTAAATGGTAGCAACGCTGATATGAGACGTGGCCAGAGGCGCGACGCAAGCAAGACATCCTGAAGAGTTAAGCTTCTTATGAGTCCAGATAGCGGATTTCCTTTTTTAGTAATTCAATGGACGGCTTACTCACACAATCGCTGCCTGCCTTATGAATTAGGTAGGCTTCATAGATCTCACGCTCACACTGACCCTTATACGTCTTTGTAACACGGGTATCATGGAATCTGGGCGAGCAGCCGTGGTCTTTACAATGTGTGGCAAGATTGCTGCCAGTACCCGTTTTCAGTGTGTTTGCATGCTCACGGAGACGATCGTTCAGACAGCGCCCGGTCTGACCGATATAGGTCTTCCCACAAGACAAGAGAACTTCATACACAACGGAGCGCCTACATTCTACATGCGGTTTTGTGTGGCCTATTTCGCAATAGGTGCCCCGTGGCTCATTTATGTTCACTCGCCTACAAAGGCCGCCCAGTTTGTGTGGTGCGGAAAACACTACTTCTACACCAGCGCGACCCGCTACCTTTTTCAACATATGCGAAACTCTATGCACATAGGGAACAACAGCTAATTTTGCCGGCCTGTCCTTCAACGATGCAGCTTCGCTGCGTTTGTGAAATTGCCCTAGCAACACTTCAGCTAAGTCACGTAGCAAGGCCGGTGGGAAGCCTGCCGACAGGAGCCTCACAACCTGCGAATAAAAACTGGCCTCCACTTCATCCAGGCAAGATCTCTTAAGGGAGCCCCTTAATGCAGCTAAGGCAATGCTCCATTTCATGACTTTGGAATGGGTGGACGAGAACGGAAGAAGGTTTTTCCTGGATCGGGGTGCATACCTCCAACAAACATGGCTTGGCCTGAAATGCAGGAGGAGGTCCAAAAACCGCAGCTCATTGTCCGAAGGAAGTTCCCTTGTAAGCGTGAGACCAGCTAGGGTGTTCTCGAAAATGACCGTGATGCGCTGCACCTGCTTGTCCCCGTCACCAGTCACGCAATCGAAAAGCACCAAGAAGTCATCCACGTAGCGGAAAATGCACACACGTTTTGGAGGCACGAAGCATAACCTCCAGTTGCCGGCAGTGTCGCGCCAGCAGGAGGTCGCTAAGCATTGGCGCCTAGCACGACCCTATGCATACACCTTTCCTCTGGACGAAGAATTCGCTGTTTAATTCCACAAGAGAAGAGCGCAGGTAGAGGCCCAACAGGTCCAAGAAGGTGTTGGCATCCACACCACTGACATTCTGTAAGCGGACGGATCCGTAGTGGTCTATTCCCTCAGAAACGACCTCCATGAGCTCGGAGTGCGGCAAGGAATAGGAGAGGTCCTTCAGAACTGGCCTATACTTCATGCGGGCAAGATCTCTTATTAAGGGAGCCTCTTAATGCAGCTAAGGCAATGCTCCGTTTCCCGACTTTGGAATGGGCGGAGTTGGTATATTTCTTTTCTTTTCTTTTGCGATCTTTTCTTTTGTGGGTATATTTCGCAACCCGCGCAATAAACCAACCTGTTTTTAGTCAGCGCTTTGTGTCGTCGTTTCCTTGTCCCGTCTTTTTGCGCTGTTTCGAATTTCAGTTTGCTTTATAAGGCACGACGTAGTGAAATTATTAGGACGTATTTACCCCTCGGAGGACCTTATCATGCACCAGACTTATGACCACGGCCGTTTTGCTTTCTCGCATCCATCAGAAAAAAATGAACGAACACGACTTTCCGAGGTGCACAGTAAAACTCCCTATAGGCCAACTGCACTCAAATTTCACATAGACCAAAATATGTTTTGAACGTACAGTACGTACGACAACACAAACTGGGGCATGACTGGGGCGGCAGCGTGCGGCCGCTCGCTCGCCGCTGGAACGTCACTTCAGCCTGGCTGTAAATGCCACTCTCCGGTTAATTTCGGTTTCAAAATTTCCGATGTTTGATGTTCGTTTGCTCCGTGCCTACGCGCATTTCAGCTGTCATATTTTGTATGTTGCAATCTTTTGGGCAGACTGTACAAAAGTAAGTTTTTCAACATGTCGAAATTACGAGTGCAGTCGGGCTTTAAACACTGGGCCACCGCCGAGGGTGCTTACAAATAATGACACCCATTTCTTGGTTCACTGCAACATGTTATTTAAGATTCAGTGCCATTCTAAAGACGTAAAAACGGTATGATATTGCCCCTAATATGCATTCATCTTTTTTAAAGCAAAGCTTTCTAGCTCTACCAGACAACGGTTCTTTCGTGGCGTGCGGGACAACGCACTCTTAAAGGAGTACTGACACTAAATTTCTCGCATTGAGTTTTTATGCTGCAAAGAATACCTATTGGCCCAGTAATTACGAAAATCGAACCGAAAGCCGTCAGCCGCCAACACAGAATTAATTATAGCACGTTTATTGCAACCAGTTTGAAATTCGGTCACTGCGCGCGAAAATGGCCGTTCGAAGGCCAGCCTGCAAGCGGGCCAGTCTGACGTCATGGTCTCACCCGTGACGTCAGGAACGTTGCCGCATCGTCTGCTACGATTGCACGTGGTTCGCACTTGCCCGAGCAGTCGACATGTCGTATGAATTGTCAGACTCGGATGAGTCGCTGCCACCCGACAAACAGAGCAATTTTATTTGGCCAGGCGATTAGGCCGGCGATGTCTTCGCCGACGTCCGTTTTTTAATATCACTGCGGCTCGAACCAGCACAGATCGTGATAGCAACAGCTTGTCCCCACTCTTATAATCATAGAGTTAATACTACTGCTTATAATCAATCTGATCGCGAAAAAGATGTTCCACATGCGAGAAAGTAGATGTTAGTGTGGTGAAAAATTGTGCTAGGGGTTGTTATCAGCGCTGAATTTAAAAGTGGCGTTCAGATATTTGCCGCGATGGTAAGCCTACGCTGACCGGCAGCGGAGGTTCGGCGCTGCTACCCAGCACTGGCGGCGCCGCGGTGGGGCGAGCGGCCAAAAGACGGCGCCACCTGCGCGCTAGAATCAAAACAGGCCCCGCTGAAACGGCAATTATCGCCAAAATTAAGCTCAGTATGCGAAAAAGGGGATGATAGTGTGGTGAAAATTTGTGTAAGGGATGGTAATTCACGGTTGTACAGATACCGGCGATCAAATAGTCGCCACGATACTAAGTTCCCAACACTCAAGGTGACCCGGGCAACGCCGAGCCCGCTGGCTTGGGCGACAGTTCTTGCGGCCGCCCCCGCGCACGAACTCAGTCCGCGTTTCGCGCTGCATGTCGTCGAGTGGAAAATAATGCATCTTGGCCTCTTCGTCGATTTGCTCGGACAGGCTTCCACTGAGCAGTACTTCGCATCCCGCTTGTCATAGCACAACTTGGGCGAGCTCGGCGACGCGCAGCGCCGCGTCGCCGCGGTGCGCGGCGACATCGCGCACCGCGCGGTTTTCGGCACTAGTGCAAGGGTACACCATGCGCCGGCCACGAACTGAAGAGCAAAGACGTCGAACACGCAAAGTGCGCAAAGTTTACAAGCATTGCTCACAGAGCTACACCCGTACGTCTCCTGCCCAAACGAATACCACGGACAACAGCAGCGCAGGATATCGTTTCCGGTTCCGAAAACGACTATATGACGTCACCCTGAACCAGCCAGACACGCAGGTCGATGTTTCGTCACGCCGAAAGCGATTTCGCTAGTGCGGCCAATTTGTGGAAACTCGCGGCCGGGACAATCAAAATCGATTTTAGATGTGATTCCGGCCTCGGATCGCTGCAAACTGTGAGGCATTTCTGTGAGGCATCTGTACAAACTAATGAAGCCAATTATACCATTTTTAGGCGTCAAAATGTGGTGTCAGTACTCCTTTAACGCGTCGGAGGCGGTGGCGGGTTGAGTTGGGCGTGTGCAGAGGGTTTCACTCACGGAGCACACTAGAGACACTAGAGATGGCGCCGCGATTTTGCCCAGCGTTCGCTGCGCCAGAGTGCCTGCTCGCCGCCGGCGGCGTCCGCGGCACGATTTTGCCGTCTGATTCAACGGCGGTTGTTTTGGCCTGTTTTGGTGCCGCATAGCGTACATTGCGCGGTACCTTCGCACGGCTTGAATAACTTCCGCGTACGGCAAAGATACGTTAAGGATTGGTTTTAAGGGCGGGAAAACAAAATGTACAATCCCCATACTGATATCTGGCCGCTAGAGAAACGCTAACTTTTCCGCAATGCTTGCTACTAATGGAACTCCCTTTTCTAAATTGGTGATTACCTATTCGGTTGTGTTTTAAGAGGTATTACAAAAGGCGAAATTAGCAACAGGTTCTGATAAATAGTAATTACAAAAGTCCCCTCAGCTTTCTCACAATTTTCAAACTTACTGAACAAACTAGTTTAAATCGGTATAAATGGGTATCGCTAAGCTCACATTCCGAACGGTTTCGGTGTGTGCGCTTGTGTCGTGCGGTTGTGTAGCCCCAAGGTAGCACATCAGAATGGCTCGGTTCCGTTGTCTCACCCTTGAAAAGACGCTCCTCTCCGTTTTCTCTGTCACGACTCACGGCCGCGCTACAGCGGATGCGTCCGCCGATCTAGACAGACCACGGCCGAAGCTGCTGCTGCGTTCGGGGCACCACCCCCGCAAATCCCCGTTAACGGCTGGCAGAATGCCTGGTATCACTCTTTCTAGAGCCACGTGTTTGAATTCAAGTGACGTCGCATGGGCAATTGTTTTGGGTGTCGTTGAAAGCTTTGATTTCCAACCACCTTCACAGCGTGGATTGGAGCCAATTTTTTCTCTCTTCCAGGCAGCCTGAGGTGGTTTCTCAGTGATGAATTTAAACTTATTGCTTGTCAGCAGTTCTTTTGTAGTTACCTTAATGCCTTTAGTACTGTTTTATGCTAATTTTTGTATTTTGTGTTTAGGCAGTTGTTGAGAAAAGAAATTTTTGGAGCGCTAATTCTCATACACTCTGAGGAGCAAGAAAGTTATAGCATTGCATGCGTGCCTTAAATACAATAGCACATACCCCGATCTGTTGTCTATTCTGACAGACATGTGGCGTGGATGTTCAGGGCAGGTGTACACGTTGCGGTCGTCCACTGGGACAAGGTCGACGTCGTGGAAGACGAAACACTGATAGTCGTGAAGAATTGTCGATTCCTTTACGCCCACGTTCAGTAGCTTGCCTCGGTTAAAGTCCAGGTCATCCCCCTAAAAAAAGCGTATGGCGTTTTGTTAAACACGTTTTTCTCCTCGTGGAATGTTTTCAAACTATCAGAAGAGAGGTATCTCCTGGGGCGAGCGAATCACGCAGGGCTGTTCTGTGCTGCCTACAACTAGGGCTTTGGAAGAATTTCAAGCAAGGAGGAAAAAAAGAAATGGTTGATCGGCACCACTTCACGACCCCGTTTAAGCAGTGTTAATACGCCTATTCTTAAATAATCAATAACCACAGGCACAGCCACTAGTACATGTCAATCACGGAGCAAGAAACGATGCCAGGAGGAAACTACTTCGCTTTATGGCCGGATCTACAACGCAACGGGTAATTGGCGCAGGTTGAGCTAACGGTATCTGCTGCGGGACAACAAACAGCGCTGTTATCGGCATCCTGCTGCGCAGCCAAAACGTGGGACGGTCATAAAGTGAATACATGTGGCCGCAATCACCTCGTTCATCAGGCGCCGCCATCATCTCCTTCGCTGTTGCAGCTGCAAAGCTTCGTAGACCGCGTTAATTTTTATAGTGGCATGACACGTTCGCTCATCAGCGCCTGCCGAAATGGGTGTTTCGTTTGCAATGTATTCCTGCTATGTCATGTGAACAAATAAATGTCGGAGAATTGATATGGTCCTCTCTTCAGTTCCGGTGTTAGAAGAAAGGAATATATAGAAATTATAAAAAAGTAGAAGGAAACGCTACAAAGATAGCCACAGCTTTCGAATGAACGTAAGCGGAAATTGAAGGCTGGACTGTTAGCAGCAATGCAACACAATCAATACCTAATAGTTATTGGGAGGAGGAGGGATGCCTCTAATAACACGGGGAAGTCAGCCTGGCAGCGAGCTTGGCTTGCTACTCTATATGAACATGAGAAGAGCGAAAATGGGTGAGACACTCAATGACACAAAAATATATACACACACACAGACCTCAACAAACGGAGAAACACACACGAAAACTGAAAAACGCAGCAATACAAAAACACCACACACACGGGAGAGTATGGTTCAGGCAAAAGTGTACAGGTCTCCCAAGATCAATCCTTTTCTGCAGAACATCAATAATTCGAGGGATATAAATTATTTTAAACATTATTCCCCATTTATGTATCGTTGCTACGCAGAGAACGTAATTTCACTGCATCAAATCAGAAATCTTGGAGTGTTCTTGCACCTCCAGCCAAATTTTGTACTCTCATATGTGCATGACGGACTCTGTGGTCCACAAATGATACCCGCAAACAGTAGCTATCCGAACGATCATCGGGGTCTAGATGCAACTTGTCATCCTTTATTGAGCAATGACTACCTGCTATAAAATCGGCACGGGTGGTTACAACGCAGTGCTCATAGTGCAAGTAAAAAACAAATGCTAATAAATGATAAAACGCATGTTACTTATGTACAGTTCACCTTAAATATTATTTCGGAATTCATTTCCCAAGCTTGCCTATAACTGACATGCTATCTGGCTGGTGCCTAGGCGTCCTTCTTTTCTGTATACACTTAGGTATGTATGTGCAACCTGTGAGGCTGCACAGACCGATTTGAGGCTATCCATTTGAGAGCGTTGAGAGATAACGCTCCCGCATAGGTGGCGTTCCAGGTCCCCGCCAGATGTGTCAACAGCAAAAAAAAAAAAAAGGTTTTCAAATTCCGGTTAAGCATGGGAAAGCAACATCTGTGCTTATAGCACAGATGTTGCTTTCGCGGAACGATCACGGAACGATCTCAGCAAGCATGCCGAGGAGATTTTAGAGTGGTGCCCCTAGCTGCGCCTACGAGAAACTGAATAGAGGGGAAACAAAGCAGACGACACAGGCTTTTTCAGATGGCCGAAGTCGTACTGTATATTTCAGGAGAATGATATTTAGCCATTTATCCAATTCTAGGGAGCACTTTTGAGTATATGTTGATGTGAAAGAATTACTCAAACTGTACACATTTCCCGAAAAGATTTTGCTCGCTCTTTTACAGCGTTCTCTCCTAACTAAAACCCCACTTACCTAACATTCAGCCATCCCTCTACGAGAGCTGCCGCACTCAGTCATTCTTACCATGCCTATGAGAATCCGTATAACTGTTGCACGAGAAAAGTTGCTAAAACATAAACAGAGGAGCAACGTCTCCAACGTTGTTTCTCGGCGTTCGAATGAAATTCCAGTTTCGTAAGAAACTGCATTCGCGTCGGTGTACTGGTCCCCCGACAAGTGCACATATTTGTCTCCCCCGCTGAACATAGTCTCACACACTAGACGCTGAAGGCGGCAGAGTTATAATACCTTCACAGGCTTTCACACACTATACATGTGCAAATACGCGCGACACTGACCTGGTTATATTCACATAAAAAGCTCCGCTAAGTTCGCTAATCGCGCGTGGATGTAAGAGCCACCGAACTGACCGGGTGCCCGCGCTTTCTTTGCATGCTGTCATTCAGGAGAGGGGAACAAAAAGAGAAGTGACCTCCTACATTTTAAATGCAGAGCATTTCTTTAACTCACGATGTCACCCGGCATTGTCGGCGTGCCTCGGCGTCCGCAACAGCCGTTCCAGGTGCGCCCTCTCCCCCACTCCTCCTCTCCCGCATCACGCTACCATCCTTGCTCTCAACAGCAGGTCCGCACCCCTCCCCCTACACTATATAAAAAAGGCCCATCTACCCGCAAAAGGGACTAGAGTAAATGCGTCGCATAGGGGGTGGGTGTATTGCGTTAACGTTTAGTGTTTGGGGAGTTGGTGGCAGTGAATGCGTTGTATCAGCAGCTTCTTGACGTAGTTTGAATGAGTCAAGGATATAAGGCGCGTTCGTAGCTTTTCATTCTGTGTCGCTTTTGTGGCGCAATGCGAAGAGCACCATGTACCTCGCATTCCGCCCACAGGTAGTGAATGCGTTGTATCAGCAGCTTCTTGACGTAGTTTGAATGAGTCAAAGATATAAGGCGCGTTCGTAGCCTTCCATTCTGTGTCGGCTTTGTGGCGCAGTGGGTAGAGCACCATGTACCTTGCGTTCCGCCCGCAGGGTCGTGGGATCGAAACCAGGCGCCGGTAAGTATTATTTTTTATATAGTGTAGGGGGAGGGGTGCGGTCCTGTTGTTGAGAGCGAGGAGGGTAGCGTGTGGCGGGAGAGGAGGAGTCGGGGAGAGGGCGCACCTGGAACGGCTGTTGCGGACGCCGAGGCACGCCGACAACGCCGGGTGACATCGTGAGTTAAAGAAATGCTCTGCATTTAAAAATAACACTTACCGGCGCCTGGTTTCGATCCCACGACCCTGCGGGCGGAACGCAAGGTACATGGTGCTCCACCCACTGCGCCACAAAGCCAACACAGAATGGAAGGCTACGAACGCGCCTTATATCATTGACTCATTCAAACTACGTCAAGAAGCTGCCGATCCAACGCATTCACTACCACTAACTGCCTAAACACTAAACGTTAACGCAATATACCCACCCCCTATGCGACGCATTTACTCGAGTCCCCCTCGCGGGGAGATGGGCCCTCTTTGTGTGTTTGTATTGCATCCGACCACCCAATAAGCGCAGAGTGGTGGGGAAAGAATATGGGGGGGTGGTGGAGGCGGCGGCCAGATTCCCCCACCGTATCGTCTGCCTCAACGTAAACTTGTCTTTCTTTGTAGGCAGTTATTTGCAGACAGCCACGGTTCGCGTGATTGTTTAGACCAATGAGTGTTCGTGTCGCGGAGACACCTTCTGTTTCAAACGTACTGGTTTTCTGGACGTGCTAAGGCTGCGCGGAAAATGGGCGCTTATCGCTCGTTGAGTTAGCTCGTCTGTGTCGGTGTGCAGTGTGTCCCATGGAGTTGTGAAACTGCGTACATCTCGTGGTTTGCCTTCAATTACCTGTGCTTGTTCCATCACTGTCTGCGTGTCAGCTCGCCCGTGTTATACGCGCTTCCGGCTCTCCGTGCGACGACGTCTAATGACCATTTGATACCGGCTCACACAACAGTGTGTGGTACGTGTAGCACTGCCTATTTTGTGCGGATTAGGGGTCGTCCCCGCAAGGAGCGTGTTTTGCGTTGCTACCTGTAAGTACCGCGATCCTGACTGTTGCGCAACAGGTGCAGAATTGAAAAGAAATCGTTCTGTGTTATTGTGCTGTGCTCGTTTTTTTTTGTTCGTTCGCGGAGCCGTATCCTGGCATTTCTTCATCAGCGCTTTCATCTTGGAAACATCAGCTTGTTTTAACGCTGGCCTGCGGTGTGAGCGTTGCAGGTGACCGTCGCTGATGTTACTTGTACGCGTGTTTAATAAAATGAACGCGTTTTTTCTCGCGGGCCTTGTTTTGCAGTGAAGGTTTCTAGAAAAAAAATATTATTAGAGCAGCTTTTGGCGTGTTCAAGTTTCATTTCGGCGTAGCGTGGAGTGTGGGGTATCAATCGCCTTCGCAAGCGGGGCCTTATAAAGTGCGCACTGACTCGCGACTCAATTCGTAGGTATGGAACTTGCTACGTACACACAGGGTTCTTCATAAGTGACCTAGAGCCAAACTCCTTTTGTGCCCGGTAAGGCGGAACGTTCAATGGGAATTATCGAAAAACTTGCAACTTTCGGCGGCTTGTCGTGTTCACCGCGGGTAAATTGTCCAACGGAAAAGCTGTTTTTCAAAAAAGCCACTGTCTTCCTTCTCACTTCCGCGGATGATTGCAAAGCCTTTTGGGTCGGCTTTTCATGTCTGTGGTGATTTCTGCGCTGTTATTTTCATTTCCTTCTGAGATGTACCTGAAACACTCTGCGCTGAAGTATACTACAGACCGAGTCCAACGTTCCTTCAAAATTTAAGCTTTAATATCGAGAGCGTGCATTGCGTTTCCGCCTGTGGAAAGCATTGCAGGCTAATGCCTCATGTGTTTTTCGTAGATTTCCACTGCCCCACCGTGCATAATTTCCACGTAAATTAAAGGAATCTTGTTTGACCGACCAGTGCCCCAT
Organism: Haemaphysalis longicornis; assembly: GCF_048455015.1. NCBI lineage: Eukaryota > Metazoa > Arthropoda > Arachnida > Ixodida > Ixodidae > Haemaphysalis > Haemaphysalis longicornis. The sequence goes on from NW_027526296.1 coordinate 2,737,466, forward strand.
AGAAACCCATGTATTTTTGTCGTTTGTTTCCCCTCTATAGAAGTTTGAACGTGGTGCCCCCTAACTTACGCGGCGCCACCTATAGGACGATCTCCTGGCCATACTATGAAGCATGATCTTAACAAGTTACGACCGCTTCCACCGGGGCATTTCCCGACAAAGTCGGGTAACTTCCCAAGCACGAGATCCCCTGTGCAGGGGGTGCTTGTACCAATTTTTACTGGTTGGTGCCCAGCGGTACCGAAATACCTCCCACATTCTCGTACCCCATGGTACAAACCGACGGGGTAGAATGGTTTCCAGTACACTGGATCGCCCGTACGGGGGGCGCCTGTCCCCATTTTTATTCTGGTGGGTGATCAGCAGCTCAAGAGGAACCTACCCCGTCTACCGCAGTGGTAGTGCGTGTCCAAGCCCTTCATGCCCCGCAAGACAGGTGGCGTTTGTACCCTTTGAACTGGTGGGTGCCCAGAGGTCCCAAACCCCGCCCGAAGGGGTTCGAGGGACCTACCACATGGCCTCCCATGGCTGCTTGTGGTCAAGCTCCAAGCGTTTGTTCCACCGTCGAGATGAGCTACGGTGCGGGGACGCTTGTACCCTTTAAAGAAACCGGTGGGTATCTGGCGGCCCAGGATTCGAACCCTGTACCTCCCGCTTACGGTACGAGTGCTTTACCCCTTGAAACAACTGGACAGCGTTACGGATACATCCTTGGGATCTCTAACAAGTGCTGAAATCTCAACACCCGGTACTTATCGTATTCCGCCTGCATCAGAAAAAATTGTCCCCTAATCTGGGCCCTTGGCTGAAAATGTCGAAAAATGGTAGTCTTCCGCCACTACTGACAAGGGAATGCCCTCCTCCACCCACTTCTCATGCATCTTCTTGACCCTTCTAACGTTCCCCACATAGACACGGGGGCGAACTGCGCAAGTCAAATCAATTTCACTGTGTTCCATTGATTCCGCGCCAGTTATTGGAACCTCCTGTAACTTGGAATGACAACGCGAGATCAAGGATTTGGGGCCAGTTTTTCTGTATTCTGTGGTCAAAATATTGCTTTAACACATATTTTTTTATTTCATGTTGCAAATATCAAGCCCACATATATGTTCAATAAAACAAACACTGCGCAGCGCCAATTACGCTTGGATTTTGTCTTTAATATGCCTAATTTATTTATTTTTTTGCTCAACACTGTAAGTACGAAGCATGGCGCTTGATTTAGTGGTTTGGAAACGTTTTGCCGATATAAACGTGTCGTTCCAGACTTGTTTTATTTGTTGATGGGGTGGCTGAATGGAGGAGCGGATAGACAAACGAACATTTTAGGATTTGAGTAGCCTGAGAAAGACTATCGTCTTTGATATAGCCAGCGTTGCCAAAATCAAATCCGCGCCCTTGTGCTCAGCAGCCCAGGGCCTTAGCGACAGAGAAAAACGTGATGGGGCAACAGTAATTCATTGTACTACCGCATTCAGGATCACTACGGTCCAGTTTTACAAATAATATTCGGGTTCAAGCACCTGTTCTTAGTGTGTTGTAGAAAATTGCTCTGCTTTGAATTTGGAATGTTTTAGCGCCCCGTGATAAATGATTTTCGTGTTTTATTGTTCAAATTCGGGTGTACTTATAATATCTTTATCAGTCATTCGTTCCTTAGAGCTCATCACCTCCGAATTCATGCTTCGGTAAATTTTTCCTCATCGAATATTATTGGAGTGATATTGCCGCGAACATGTCTAGTTTATGTTTTGTTATTAGCGCCTGGCTGCAACTTTCTATGTAATCCTGTGTTTCGAGCTTCGCACACGTTTATCCATTTTCACTTATGCCATTCCGGACAACCTTGTTTGATAGAGAAATGGTTTTATCCTGCCGTCAAAAATCTGTACTGTCTTCTTTGATCGACAATATTGTTTATTCTGAACCCAAACGCGCGGGTATGATTCCGGCCATGGTGGATACTTTTTAAATCGGGGCGAAAATCGAAAACGCCCATGTTGTGCACGTTAAAGATCCCCGGGACGTCAAAATTGATTGGGTTAGGGTGTGTTACACAGCAGGTTAGGTGTGTTACAACCCCAAATTTATTCTTTATTGTTCTGATCTAATCGGATGGTGGCGTAAAGATGAATACTCCGTCATAAACAATTCCAGACAAAAGGCCGCGGCATTTGTTTTGCTGACGTTTTTCGGGGCAGGTCACCTCGATGATATGCTCCTTCGACGCTGGTGGTGTGTTCTTGGAATTTATTGCGCGGTACAACTTCGCACCAATAATAGTTATTTCTACAAGAGTCTAGCTTCGTGCTTCATGGCGTGACATTATTAACACTATTCTGCTACTTATACGCGATTTGCATTGTGCGTGCGCGTGAGGTAGCATATTCTGTTGCAACCTTTGTTATACGATTAGTGCACTGGCTGCTTGAAACGTGTAGGGGGGGCAACAGCACTGCATTGCGTTTCGGTGCTAGAATAATTAATTGCTAGATGGATTTTTTGGCTCAAAAATTGATTATTCAGTGAATAATCGATTGTAATAAAAATATTTCGTCTATTGACTGCTTGACTATCTGATTCATGTATTCTGTATGAACTGATGGATAGATCGATCAGCTGATTTCTTGATTGGTGGTTGATTTGATTGATTGATTGATTGATTGATTGATTGATTGATTGATCGATCGATTGATTGATTGATTGATTGATTGATTGATTGATTGATTGATTGATTGATTGATTGATTGATTGATTGATTGATTGATTGATACAAACTGTCAGAAATCCTGTTATTCAGAAATGCTTTCCCAAATCCTTTTAAACCTTAAAGAGGGCAGACGCATATCCGTGGATGTCAAGAGAGGTGATACGAGGTAAACGTCGAGTTACGAGACAACGACCCTCAATCAAAATCGGGACCGATCCAGCGGCACCACTGAAATTACCACATGCGGTAACAGAGTTTAAGCAAAAAAGTAAAGAAGCCAAACACTTTAATACAACACTTCCTAGCGTCATCACAAACGGGCCAACTAAGTTTTGGAGGCAATTTCCCTGATCAACCTTGCAATCGTCGTCTTTATCATTAGAACAACTACTAAGGCAAATACACACAATGAATTGTTTCACTAGGTGTTTACAAAGGACAAGAATATTGTTCCTCCACTCTTCCACCCTCCACTCCTTAGGGCATAGATACTCTAAACATTTCACTGCAAGTTATGCTTAAACCTTTTACTAAACCTGGACTCAAAAAAATCAAATATCGCGTACCATATCCCAAATGAATTTCTTAATCAAAATTTCGCCGAGTGGTGCAGTAGGCACCTTCTTATTATTTATCGCACGTCCCTTTTAACATGCAGGCTTCCAGACGAATGGAAAATGACCAAACTAGCCCCAGTTCATAAATCGTTTGACGTATCTTAGCCTATCGATTTCAAGCATATTGCTTTACCTGCACGTCGTGTACGCCACTGAAACAAAATTTTGAAGCACTTGCTTTGACTTTTCGAGCAAATAATTTTTTTCTCCCAACCAACAAGAATTTCGCATTGGCCTGTGCACCACCGCTCAATTGACCGAAGTAGTCCATGACCTTGCCCTGAACAATAATTACGGCGGCCAAACTGACATAATCCTACTAGGCCTAACGAAAGGATTTGACCGTGTATGTAATAGCATATTATTAGCCAAACTTGAAAATACTATTGGTGCTGGAGAAATTTTGGAATGGATGAAAAATTATCTCACTAACAGATCACTCTTCACTACATCTGAGAACGTGGCATCTTAAAATCGACTGGAATATCAAGTTTTTTGCCGATGATTATTTTGTTTACAGAAAAGATACCAGTAACCATGACCCCATTCAGCTTAACAAATCATTTAACCAATTAGCCGAGTGGTGTTTTAACTGGCAAATTTCCTTTAACATTAAGAAGTATGTACCAATGTTTGTAACTAGACGAATTATTCTATCCGTTTTCACATACAAAATTACTGAAACCCCACTTGGTAATGTAAGTCAACATACGTACTTATTAATAACCGTTGGATACGAGCTCAAGTGGGCCACCTACATCTCAAACGTTGCTGCATCGGCTTTCGCAAACTATTTGTCCTTAAAAGATGCTTCCCACTGTCATCACCATTTACGACGTTGTGCTTACACTACGTTTATTCGATCCATTCTTGAGTATTCTTATACTGTGTGGTTCCCACATGCTGCAACTCATATCATAACTTTAGAAAATGTGCAGCGAAAAGCTATTAGGTTCATTCATAATAAGTATAGGCGCACTGATTCATTCACCAACCTACTATAGGCCTCTGGCCTGCATACACTGGCAGTTAGGGCAAGGCAGGAGCGTCTTAAATTCCTCTTGCAGTTGCTTCATAACTCTTATAAACCCGACGTTACAAAGTATATTTAATTTTCACGCTACCGCCAAACGCGGCATCAACACGATAACACTTTAACAGAATAATTCTGTCATAGTTTAAGTAGATTTATATATTCATTTTTCCGGCGTGCGATACCTGAATTGAACCAGTTGTACCCCGACATGACCAGAATCAGTTCGTCACCTGAATTCGCGAAAATAATAGATGAGGTAAGTGAAAGCGTACACGAACTGTTTTTTCTGTGAACTTCCGTTGTGGGCTGGTACAACCGTTAAACACATGATGTTTACTATCCTCTGATTATTATCTCACTAAACGTGTATTTTTTCCTCACGCATGTCCGATTGCCGTGTGTTCCGCCTTAGTTTTCCCTAGTTCTCGGGAAGTACTACATCGTTCAATGGTGAAATATTTTCGTTTTTATTGTTTTCTTTCCTTCCTTTTTCACATGCTTTAGACTGTGTACAGTTTTATCTTGATTGCTTATTTTGATATCTTGTGTTGAATATGTTAAAGTATACAATTCAGGCCGGTAATTTATGCAAACTGGAAAGTTTGTTGTAAGTAATGGTCAAGTGACGAATGTCTGTTTAATGTGCCTCATTGTTATCGTCGTTGCCTGTAAATATTGTGGCGTTTAAATGCATTGTATTTGTTGCGCCCAGCTGCAATACTTTAAGCTGAGAGTGGCAGCATTTGAAATAATTAAATGAAAAAATAAATAAATACATTTCAGCGGCATAACAACGAGGTGGCTATCCGGGTAACGAATTTCTCATAATAATATCGATTTCTCGTTGAAAGGAAAGCAACTGAAACGTTGGTCAAAAAGAGGACAAGAAAAACAGGACCAGTAGCGTGTGCTGCTGTTCTTGCCCCTCTTTCGTCGAAGCTTGTGCTGCTCACCAGCAAGAAATGTGTCTTCTCGCACAAATTAGATACATCTTTAGCATAATAACGGCGATACTATGGTATCATAACAGTATAATCAGCCTTCTTCATCACCACCTCATGGCACCCCTTCAGAGAAACCTTGCAAAAAATACACGAGAAAAAAGAACTGCGTTAGAATGATGACAGGGGTTTGCTTTCACTGGCACATATATTGCTCAGTTAAGATGAGCCGTCTGCTGACAACTCCACGTGCAGTACAATATTACAACACAATAATACAGAGACAGCTATTTTATGCGCAATGATAAAGAACATCCATGACCGATTGACATATTCTTGGAGTCCTTTTATATGCACTGCATATTATGGCCAAACAATACCGGTTCATTCGCGTAAGAATATCTGGTGCCTGTTATTGATCCCAATTTTTCATAACTTGCTATTTTATTCATTCAGCATGACTTATCCACAAGAAAAATACACGAACCTAATACCAACAGACACAAGCCGCGCAATAGTTGTGAGTATTTTTCACATGTTCATGGCCCTTCCTCTAGCCCACAGGCATTCAAGGCAATTTCAGGCTGTCTTTTTCTAGAGCAGCTATTGTGAAGGTCAATTTAGTACATTGGTTTGAGTCGTCGGCGGAAAACTGTTACAAAGGTATTTCTTGTTGGATGCATTGTTTTTAAGGCTATAATAAACACGACACCAGGGAAATTTTCATGTAGCTCAATACTTCAGAAGCGCCCGTGAGCACAGTCTGAAGAAACTGTTACGTTTTGGTTTATAAACCACTAGCCGAATGAAAAAGTATAAGGGCGCACAAAATCACATTAACTATCGTTATAATGCACTTCTTTGGACCAATTGCCTCACTTTTGACCTCACCAAGCTCCAATCTAGCCTTTGCGATCGCTTTTTTCCTTTTTGTACCCAAATTCAAAGCTTATTGCTTATGGTTGCTTGATGTCACTTTGTGGATGCGAACACGCTTTCCAATAACTTTGGAAGAATAGGAAGTCCATGCTTCAAGAAACTGTCCGCAACTGTTGTTCGTACCTTAACCTAATCTGCATGACATTCTGCAGGTAAAATGTGCAATAAAGCTTTGACTACATTGGGCGCTATAGAAATGTGTTTCACCGTAGTTTGAACCCGACACTCTGCATGTTAGTAACCCATGCTTCTTCTGCGGACATGTTCATTAAGACCAGAGTTCTCTGGAGTCCCGCGAAACTGAGCTAAACTAAGATGCTAATGCCTTTAGCGGGTTATTTGGTACATCGCCTTGGGAATTTTGCTTAAGCGGCAAGCAGAAATCGAGGGAAGAATAAAGACAGGAAAGAGGCGTTGTAATAGGTAGATTAACCATATCCCAAACGAGAACAACGTACGTACGATAATGTGAAGTATTTCTTCCGCAATTAACCCTAGATAAGTTTCACTTCGTGTTCGAAACCATTCTAAAGAACTACTATTCTGCTTGTATATTTGTAGCGCTAGCACGCCACAAAGTAGCAGATACAACTCACCTGTTCAATGACAAAGATGCCGTAATCGATCTGCTGATTAGCAAGCACCCTGTTCAAATTGTAGATGAGCACTTTGAGGTTTTCAGCGCGATTGCGGTATGGTACTAGAATGGCCACCCGATGTCTTGGCGTGCAGTCCTTGGGCTGGAAGGATCCACCCATCCTAACATCTGGGAACTCAGCCTCTACAGCTTCCAGTGAGGATACATTCCTCGTGATTCCAATGTATCCAACTGAAACGATAGGAAGTGCGAAACAAATCAAGAACTGCCTCATTACCCAAGTAAAAGAAACGAACAGTTATAAACGCAACTCACGCGTAGGGCGTGAAATACCTTTACAGCACCAACAAATCTTCACATTTTGCGGGTACTCACGTGAAGCCTTTATTGTTCGTATAAATAATCAAATGTCGTTGTGAGGAAAAAGAAAGCTCAGACTGCGAGTCTTTTTCTTTTCAAAGCAAAGCATTGTACCTCTACCTGCCAACGGTTCTTTCGTGGCATGCGGTCCCAACGCGGCTGACGATGTGGTGGACGCTTTTTACTCATGGCGATAGGGCGTTATTACCCAGCGTCCCCCCACGCAGGGAACTGCTCGCAGCAGCGGGCGCATCGGCGTGATGGCTTTGTCGACTGCTTTAGCGACAGTTGTTTTGGGCCCCTTTTGGCTCGGCTTTGCTTGCTTCGCACAGCTTTAACTTTTTCGGCAGCACCTGCTGGGTAAACCGGACCCGACGGAATTGAGTGGGCATACGGCAAAGATACTTTAAGCATTGGTTTGCAGGGCGGGACAACAAAATGTAGAGACCACATACAGGCATCTGGGCGCAGGAGAAACGAAACGCTACATTTTGCGCACTGCTTGCCACGAATAGGACTCCGTTTTCTAAATTGGCAAATACCAATTTGGCTGTGTTTTAAGAGGTATTACAAAATGGGAAAGGAGCAACTGGATCTGCTAAATAGCGATTATAAAAGTTGCGTCAGATTTATCGCAGTTCTCAAACCCACTAAAATACCTAGGTTAAATCGGTATAAATGGGAATCATTAAGCTCACACGCGAAATTGTTTCGGTGTCTGCGCTTGTGTGGTACGGTGGTGTAGCACCAAGCTAGCACATGAGGTCGGCTAGGTTCCGCTGTCTCACCCTTTGAAAGGCGTGCTCTCCGTTTTCTTTCCGCCGATGCACGGCCGGGCCACAGCAGCGGCATCCGCTGTTCTCGCCCGGCAGCAGCATCGAGACACCCCCCGCTCCCGCGAATTTCAGGTAACGGCTTGCAGAATCTCTAGTTTCACTCTTTGTAGATTCACGTGTGGGAATTCAAGTGATGTCGCTTGGACAATTGCAGTTAGTGTCGTTTAAAGCTTTGCTTTCCAACCCCCTTTATACCATGAATAAAGACAGTTTTTTTTATTTGAAAAAAAAGAAGGCACCTAAACTGGCTTTTAAGTGCAACAGCAGCATGGGTGTAAAAGCGATGAACACAACTAATAAAAAAGCTAGCCGAACGCATACCGTCTAAGAAACCACATTACTTGTTCATTTCTAGAAAGTGCTAGCGACGGTTCAATAACGCACTATTCGTAATTTTTTCGAGTAAAGTAAGCTTCAGACAACATGGTGGCTGCTGGCGCTTGGCCATAATAATTAAGTCTTGCAGGCGTGAGGACCAACCATAACGGCCGCTAAAGGACCGAACGTGATCATGTGCCATTATCGACCCACAGCCATTAATCATGCTTTCAGAGGCGATCGTTTATAGAACGCCGACCCTGCACAATGTACACTATGAGCATTGAAGTGGCATGTAGTATACAAGTTCCCGTCCTAAGCATGTACGGCGTTCTTCTGTTCGGATAAGTTAGACGTGTTACAATTGGCTGAGGTGGCTTTCGTTGGTTGCATGGCTTTCACAGCCGCAAAAATAAAGTACTTCCTGCATTGTCAACCATTCAAATTATGGAGTTTAATGCGGAAACGTAACACCTGGGCTCTAAGGCGCGCAGAACAATTTTGATCATTTAGACATCTTCAGCGTGCCCCAATACCAGGAAACACGAGCGCTCTCGCTTTAGTCCTCCAATGAGAAAGCGGCCACCGCTGCCGAACCTGCCTCTTGGGTGGAAGCGGCACAACTGCTTAGCCACTGATCCACCGCTTTGGGTATTTTCTGCGTAGCCAAGTGTAGAAATTTCGTAGAGTCTGAAGAATAGACACACACATCTGCGCGCTTAAACGCTAGAAGATTCGCGGTTCCAAATATTGGGCAAAAATGACACATTGCGTAGATGACGGAAGGTATAAGCGATATACTTTAGAAGGGGCGCTATTTACACAAAATGTGGTCGTGCAGTGCGCAAAAAAGGGATTGCTGGAAATTATAATTTATTTGCAATTCATTCTTTAGATTTGGCTTTACAGGTTGGGAGAGACCCCAGTTCTCGTATGTACGCTCCGAAACCCGTTAAGCTATTGCTGCATTATTTGTTTGGACATGCAAATCTTGTCAAGAATGCTATTGCCGTATCATATTTTTGTTCTGCTGTTACAAAGTCATGTGAGCATTTTATGGGATTTAGTTATGATTGGCAATTTGAAAAGTTTCAGCAGCCCGGATTCCCGGGTGGCCTGATTTGATGGAAATGTGAAAAGCCTGTGGAAACCATTGATCCCTTTTGGGCTAACGTACGGGATAGGAGAGGACCCCGGCTAGCTTCGCGAGAGAAAGTGCTACAAGCCGTACACTAACTCTGCGGAATCCGAAGATTCACGCATGGGTTCAGGTACTCACATGCGGTAGACAGGCTCCGGCAATCCAAAGTGAAGCTTTATTGCCTGGCAGATACAGGGCATATACCAGACAACACGACTATCGCTTGCGGGGAGACAGTGGCTCTGTTCGCTCGCTCAAGCGGCGTGACTCAGACCTCGATATCCGTCGTCATGGTCGCGAGAGGAGGGGAGGCATCCCATGTGACCGATCAGGGCAGAATCTCTCGGCAAAGTCCGTGGAGCCAACTGGGTTCACCGTCATCGGGGCATTCGGAGTAGGCAGTGCCGAGCAAACCGATTCCGACCTAATCGCCAAGTCGACTCCCCGACGGAATGTCCGTTCGTCCTGCAGGTAAGCTCCGGGGGAGAGGAGGTCTTGTTCTGTTCGGGGAGAGGATGGCGCGAAGGAAGGCGACAAACTGGTCCTCCCTTTCCCGCGCCCTCGTGAACACATTCGCGGCGAGCCGGTTCGGCGCATCGCATGGGGTCACGAAGAGGTCATGACTCACGCGACGCGCCGGCTGCCCAAAATGGCGGCTCCCAGTTCGCGAAAGAATGTGCAGGCGAGGTGTAGGGAAACACGGGTCCCCACTTTCCGGAGCAGCAAACTTGGGTGTAGAAGATGAAACACAAAAAAGAGAACACGCTCGTGTCATTTTTTTATCTTCATGATATCACGCATGGGCACAAACAGACGGTACTCACTATGGGATACAGGTGGCCATAACAGCCCGCAACACATTGCGGTTTGTCGGGGCTGGTATTTGCAAGCCATGAGGAACAAAAGTTAGGATGCGGAGCACAAGAGGCCATGAAGAGAGATTACCAATTCGTTTTATTCGAAATATTTGGGATGTTACACTGCCATATGGGTTAGTTCGTTGGCAAAGGGCACTTTATTCACTGAGAAATTACATAGACACAAAATGTCAATGGTACCGCTCAATCTCATTTTGGGGCGTCTGCAATGACGTATCCATTGCAGGGCCTCCAAACTAAATACATAACGCTGACCAGGCCTGCTACCACCTTAGAGACATCCATTTGGTTATTTGTTTATCTTCTGCTTTTATATAGATGGCGCTGGAAAACCCTGTGAAGTTATAGGGGCAGAAAAACTAGAAAAAAAATAACTGTTCCTGTGGCAATAAGTGAGGTAGGGCGTTGCTATTTCAAGCACGGGTGGTGTGCCTGAGAACACGGGCATACACGGATATCTACAAGGAACAGAATGAAACGTGTGCGTGTGCTACGGCAGGGATCGGGCGTGGCGTTCCCTGCCACGGGAAAGTGCGCGGCGATGGGGAGATGACATTAACAAAGGCTTTCGGATTTCCGGGGAGGGAGAGCCTCAAATTCAAGGCCATAAAGGTGACCAAAAGGTGGCTTCAATTGTGGTAGAGGAAATGTAGAGAAGAGATGGGTACGCAGGGGGACTAATCAAGCCGACGAAAGTTTAGAACAGCGGGGGTAAGAAAAAACAAGTCTGCAAGGCCGGAAATGGGATAAGAGAGAAATGGGAATTTAAAACTGGGGGAGGGGTGATACGGCGAGAAATAGAGGGAGGGAAATCCGTTAGGTTAGCTAAGGGTATGGCAAACAAGCAGAATAAAACGGACAAGTCGGTCGCTGAGAACCAACTTCCCGATACAAAGGAAGGGCCTCTAAGAATAATAATAATAATAGTAATAGTAGTAATAAAATAATATTAACAATAATAATATGTAAAAATAATATAATAGTAATAATCATCAGTACCAGTGTTCGCACTTTGCTCGTGATCACACTTCTGTACCTGTCGTATTTTTATCACGGTTGATAGTAATGGTTTCCTAAAACATAAGCTTCGACTCGACAAACATGACCCCGCAAGTGGCCGTGCCACTTATGTTAGTTTTTTAGTGTTGCGTTAAACAAGCCCAATGCGTACGGCGGCTGTGTTAGGCAAAGTCAGCCGCCAAAGTGCCCCACTAATTTTTTCGATGTTTAATTGTTCGCTCATAAGTTTCATTTTTCGCCCCCCATTCTCACCGCTATAAAAATAATAGGCAGAAACGTCAAGCGCAAATATCTCGTTCTTTCAGCTTTTTCGCCCTGCCTAACTTGCCTTTTCTTTTTCCAGCCTCAGTCAATCGCACAGTTGCCCATAATACAGAATAGGTTTTACTGCGGGAAATGAGTTAGTGCGTCGCATGGTCATTCGCTTTTTTCCTAATTCCTTCGCCTATTTGAGTTAAGTTAGTGTTAAAAGAGCTGTCGGGGTTATTCCAACGAGGCAATCTTTCGAAGAAAGAGAACTTTCATTTTCTTTTCCTGGCGCCTTTAAGTATGTCAACCGCTATATTGCGTGCGTAAAAGGAGTCGTGTACAGCATTGGTCTGACATGTGTGCAAAGAGTCGTTGGCCGAACAGGGCGCTACATACTTACGTTTGGGTGCGCACCATTTATCATTGAGAGGCTCTGTTTTATACCATCTGTCATCTCATTCTCTTAAATGTGGCGACACGCCACGTTTTCGTGGCGCTAACATATTGTTCAAAGGTATCACACACGAACAGATCACATGCGAACTTGTGGAAGGTTTTCACATTACAGACCGAGAAAACATGTTCGTTAGTAGATGAAGTGTGTTTCTCCATCCAAAGGGGATTGCCTTCGGGTTTTTGTATTGTTTTGTGCTTGCATGAAATTCACCGTGTCGATCTTTGACTTCAAGGAAAAAGACAAATCCTCTTGTCGAAATGCCGACACAAGAATGAGGCCGCTGCCACCTACAATAATTTGTATTGGCACACCACCGTCAGTTTCATCGTTTTCTATAGTGTATGTATGTATGTATGTATGTATGTATGTATGTATGTATGTATGTATGTATGTATGTATGTATGTATGTATGTATGTATGTATGTATGCATGTATGTATGTATGTATGTATGTATGTATGTATGTATGTATGTATGTATGTATGTATGTATGTATGCGTGCATGTATGTATGCACGTATGCATGTACGTATGCATAGTCAGACCGACGGACGAACGGATGGATGGATGGATGGATGGATGGATGGATGGATGGATGGATGGATGGATGGATGGATGGATGGATGGATGGATGGATGGATGGATGGATGGACACACGGGTGGCTACTCTTTGTATGCCCAATATATGTTGGTTTTAAGGCCATCGGATGTTGTTCTGTTGTCTTCTTTGTGTGCCCGTTTCTATCACGGTGGTTCTATTCAAATACATCACTGTGATTATGGTGTAGAAACGACGGAACATACGGGTATAATGGCAGCTTGCGCTATCTAGCGGTTCGCCCCCGAGGCTACGCCTAACGAAGCTACACAACGCGTCGCAGCCAACCGGAATTGGCGCCTCTTTCTTTGCTACAGCTTTCCTGGAAGGCGAGGTTTTTCAATAGAGATCCAAATTATCCTCCTCATAAACACAATCATGTGTACATTTTTTGCTGCTTGGGCATGCTGCTTTGGTAATTTGAAAAATTATTACACTGACAAAATTCCTCAAAGCGGACATTGCTTCCAGGTGCCAAGTTCTCTGCACTCCTGGCCCTATCAAGGTCCCTAACACGGAAATCGACTTAGTGACCCGCTGTCAACAGTGTAAGTTGCTCAAACATTGCGGCCTTCAATTTAAGTACACTATCAGCCGAAATGACAGTACCACTTCCCCACAAAACATCAACGCATGGCTACTGAACGCAATTGACGCCGCGCTATTTTCCAATGTATTATAAAGGCAGCCAATCAATGGGCTATTCAAACTGATTCGCGGGCAGCACTTGAGTGCTTAGCATCGCTACCGAAACAACTGCCACCCTTGGAGATAAAATGACTCAATTGGCAAGCGATACAAAGGCGTCAAAAATTATAATTAAAAGTGGCTTTTAGACGTCTGCGGATTTCCCGGCAATTTGGCAGCGGGAAAAGCCGCCCGATCGGCCCGCAGCATTTGTTCATTTTCAAGCGTTACGATTTCAGTCACCAGAAAACAAATTCCCGGTGTTCTTATTTACCCGAAAATGCACATTCCTTCGCGATTTGTTTTTACGATGTAATGGTAAATGGACATGATCAGCTTACCCAAGTTAGGAGGTACGAGCGGGCAAATGTTACTTGCGACAGTGTTCGTCCGACCTCCGTCAGTTAAAACATCTTCTGGAACACCTTTCAAATGGCTTATTTCATTCATAGTGAACGAGCTACTGTTGGCGCTGTGCGCGTAAAATAGCTCATTTTTAATCCAAGAAATGTTCGGTGCAACGTCCTAGAAAAAATCAAGAACGGGATGTTAAACTTTAGAGCAGTGAATCGTATGGTGAGAATTCTGGCGTTCAAGAACGGGCATTTCAGTCCGGAAAAATATTCCGCTCTTGTACTGTTCACTCCTCGAGGTAATGCCATTTAGCTTAGTTATTCAGATTTTTCCCGTTGGTTTAGACGGGCAGGAGCAATAAACGTCTCTGCGGAGCAGTTATCCTTCGGTAAGAGCCCTTATTCCAGGACCACTTAAGACCGTCCGGCTGCTTGGGCTGCCTTCACCTGCCAAAGCTAGTCTCCAGGGTCTGAGCTGGACATGGCGAAGAAACAGCATGGCTTGACAAGAACGCAAGCATAAGAAGCAGCCAGGACCTGCTTTAAGGAACGGGTCGTCAAAAAATTAAGGAAGGTTAAAAACGGTGGCTTTCAGATATAGGGGGCAGGTTGCAATCTCGGCTCCATACAAACTAGGTAGAGTATGTGCCTCAGTATATTGAAGAAAGCAAGACACACCATCCGGTAGTTCTGACAAATACTCTGTTAAATACAAGAATAAGTGTGTCCCGTGTCGCGTTTGCGCTGTTTACAAAATACCGTAGCCGTGTGGTCGGGCTTACGTTGGCCAGACGGGCCAGTGTTTAAATGTGCGATTAAGAGAGTGCTTTAATGCCTTGAAGAAAACACCTACATCCCACTCTTAGGATCATTGTCGTTCGTGCTTCTCGCGCTCATGTCAGACCCATCTCGATAGATCTGTCGCACTGTTCCAACGTCCTCATCGGCTCAAACCAGCAATAATAGAGTCTTCAGACATAAACAGGCTTGGTGGCAAGCACATTAGTCAGGGGCGGTATTCTCGTAACTGTCCCTTTTAAAAACGTCCCTTTTGCGTCCCTTTCATTGTGACGTACTTCCGGTTAAGAAGTGGACGTTGGCAGCACGGAGGAAGGTTGGCAGTAGGTTTGCCGCGCTTGTGTTACGTCACTTCCGGTTGTTTGCTGTTAACCAATCAGGGCTAGCCAAAAGGGACACTTTTGAAAGGGACGCAAAAGGGACAAAACTCGAGAATACCGCCCCAGATCTCTTTTTGTTTAAACGATAAAGAGATGGGCTTTCCTTGATCACTCCAGAATGTAGGATCAAGCTTATTCCTTCATTTATCAATATCAGTGTTTGATCGGATAATGATGAGAGCGCATGTTTCGATGCTATTTTATGGGTAAATCTTCGTTCATTTTCAATAAATCCCAGTTGTTAGTCAGCCCACTTCCTATCCGGTTCTTTTCCTTGCGTTCTCGTTTAACCGCGCTGTTTCTTCATCATGTCGTAATACCAACTCGCCCATCTTCCATCCTTCTCCGAGCTGGACACTGCTCTCCCATTGGTCAAAAGAGGGGAAGGACAGGATGGTAGATATACTCGTGTACAAGTTAAGAACGGCTATAGCTCATGTAGTGTATCACTCCGCCGAAGGGAGCGACTCGAATGTCAAAGCGCGCGCGAGTTTTAAAACGAGATTGCGCTTAATGGGCACCATCATCTTCCTTTTCACACCTAGATTTCTGCACTCGCTGCTGGAATGTATAAAAAGATTAAGTGCCAGAAATCATAAAAACGCCACATTCTCGCAATAAGGCACTTTTTGAGCCACGCGGGGCAGCAGCTGGATGCAGTGATGACACGTAGGGGCAACTTCTGTTGCCGTTCTTAAGTTGTCCCTGAGTAAAAGGGTTATTTTCACAGATCCATATTACATGATAAGGTACCCGGGGCCTCGCAGAAGCCGCATTGCGATGAATTGATAGTGGCGGCAGAAAGTGCGCTCCGGTGGGGCAGAGAAAGGTATTAGTTTGGATACGTTCGGTGGATGGGCGTATACTTTTTGGGGGAACCTGCGAAGCACTGTATTGTGATTTTATAGGCACAATTATTTGTTTTATTTGTTTTTTTATTTGTTATTTTTTATTGACCTATTTTTTTGTTTTTTATTTCTTTGTTTGTTTGTTTACTTGATTTTTATTTATTGATGTATTTATTTATATTTTTATTTATTTTTTTATTTATTTGAGAAAGGGTTTCTTGTTTGAATACACAAAGCTCCAGAACCGTACGAACAGCCGTCAGGCGATCAGAACGAAAGCCGCGCAGACCGAGCTTCTTCACGTGCGGCTGGTTGTATGCCAGCAACATGGCGATGTCTGATGCGACATGACGATTATGGGGCATTGTACCCCGTTCCTTATTAATTATTTCCATCGTACCTTATTACAATATATTTATTTATCCATTTATTTATTTTATACAGAAGTGCCAGCTGCGTAACGACCTAAATAACCTACCTTGACTGCGGATTTCTTGAGTGTAGTCATGTCGAAAAAGATGTTAAGCAATACGAACACTGCCACGGGCAGTGGGACCCACTTGCAAACTTTTCTCCAAGGCAAAGCACCCCGTCTGGTAGCAATGCCAAGGTGGTCCTTGATTTCCGCAGCTGCCATATGAGCAAGTCAGGTCAAAATATTGTTCTATTTCAACTTATTCCTACAGTACAAGCTCGGCCTTTATTAGTCACTCCATTAACAAAACGTTGGTTCCATTCTGCCCAGTAAAATGGCCTGCTGCATTCCTGAAAAGACACAAAAACAGAAATGAAGCATTACCAATCAAGCGCAGTAGGACATCCTAATGCGTCGCATTTCAGTTCGGCGACATGTTTCAGAAATGATTGACGCTTTTCTTAAGCTTACAACGATAAAGGTGACTTCGACAACTATCATCTAAAAGTTGAATACTGAACAACCACAGCGTATGCCGCAGAAAGTTTTCCAATGCAGTCTGGCAGTTAAGAAGGACGAAACATCGGCGGCTTAATTATTCTCCTTAGAGGCACACGACAAATTGTCGACAAGGCACGTTCCGACCACGGGAGTGAGTCCTGGTAGAAGTTACGTCGTCACTATAGGTTCTTTATCCAAGAGCCAGAAAGGGTAATCGTGCTGGTAGCATAAGAGTCTTTTTCAGCATAATGAACCTTGTCTTATTTTGAACGGTGGTAAAAAAATATTTCAACTATGTCGAATAAACGAATCAGTGACGTTTCAGCACTTATTTTTTATGGTGTAAGTAAAGACTATTCAACAAAACTGGGAAGTTAACATGGCCATGACCTCCGTGCTTTGTACGTGCTCATACAAAAAGCAAATTTAGCCAAGAATTAAGCTACGAAGCGACCGTATTCGCCACAAAACAACTGTAGTTCGAAAAATTGTTGTCATCCATCGAAAAAAATTGAGAGGTTGTTTGTTGTTCTCTGCTAGCTCAGCTTAAGTCATAACGGCGTGCATAGTCCACTTATTTGAGCAGTGGCGCCTGATTGGCTCTGCAACTTCTTCGATCGTGGGCTTGCGACGGACAGCACAGATGCATACAATGAAGAAGGCCCTTCCATTAAACGTAGGAGAGTCGCAGCAAGTTGGGATCCTAACCACTTCTGTTTGCCGAGAGCGTCGATGCATTAAGCTGTTCGTTCGCGTCCATGCCCTGAATCAAATCTTTGAAGTAAATTCAGAACTCACAACCAGATTCAATGCATGGGCAGATAACTAGAAAAAAGCAGAAAAATGAAGGAAGCTCACAATAATGCGTTAGACTTGAAGGTAACGAAGCTGTAAGCAACGTTCCCTACCGTCATGATGGTTTAAGTCCACGATTGCAGCCGATTTGGTTCTTCTATACTGCAGTAATATTTTACTCGATCGTTGGTGCTATAAGTGCGAGCTTCCTTAATTTTTTGGGGGAAAGGTAAACATTCTACATCACCTTGGAGGGGCGTACGCTGAAACCTGCCGTCCTCAATCCGAGCAAGTGTTGCCGCGATAAGGGCGAGCGCTGGAGTTTTTTTTTTTTTTTTTTTTTGGGGGGGGGGCATTTCGGCTCCCTAAAAAACTCCAGCGTATGTACCCAATACTCGCTATATTGTCGTTGCATATAAGTGTCCTGTGGGAGTGCGACTCGAGGTAGAAATTGCGCTTTGCTAATAATGTAAAACTAAAAACACCGCTGAAAATGGTTTGTGAGGAAACATAACGGTAATACTTGGTGCTAATAAATGTTGATTCCTTATCATAACATAAAAATTTGAGCCGCGCCGTAATTTGGTGAATATCACAACGACACTTCTCAATTATAGCTTACAATCACGTCGCCCTCCAACGCGTTTTCTCCTACTTGCTATGACCACAAATTCTCACGCCGCGACACTCCCAGCACGACCCCGCACCTTGTCTTGATGTGCCCACTGAACCCCGAACCACCCGATCCCCCCTCTGTAGAGCAATGGGAGAGCGCTTTGCGCACTTGCCAGCTCGAGGACCCTGATCCCTCGGGCGAAGGCGGCGGTGGCCCTGCGTGGCCTACCGGAATAGCATGGCCACCCACCGATCCTCACTATTCCTCTCCCCTTCCCTCTCCCTTTTTCTGAATAAACATTTTTCAACCAACCAACCAACCACTCCCGATTTTTAGCATACCGAAATACCAGTACCTCCTCTAGGATTGCAATGTTTAACAAAACGGTGTGACATTTTGGAGGTTTTGTATTTTTTGACAAAGTTAGAAACTATTGAAATTACGTAAATGATTGTTAAGGTCCGAGTTACCTCATTTTTACAGCCCCATCCTTACAAACGATAACTCCTCGTTCAGAGATAACGGCAAGTGGGGTAGATCAGTAAGGGCATAGTCAAACGCTTTATGACGTATAGTTTGGCAAGGATTTTAAATTTGTTGTTTTCAAACCCACCACACCCTAAAACGACTAATAATTTGCTCTATAATATACTAAATGGGCATAGAAATTCACAGTATTCCTCGGTCGTCGTGCGGTAATATTTTTGCACATGAACCAGCCTCTGTCTGTGTCTGTGTTAATATTATGACCTGTAGCGCAACAGACGGGAAAGCAAAGCTTAGCATGCAAACTCATAAGAAGGCCATGAACCTTCGCAACAGTGAAATAATACTAAACGGTCTTTTGTGAGGCCCAAGCAGCAAAGAGAAAATATTGAGACGTAAATAAGATGAAGATTAATGGTGGCATAGCTCCCTCCTTTCTGGAAAGGCTATGTGCACGACTGCACGCAGCCGTGCTCGCCCCAGGAAGACTGTCACACATTAAAATACATTTCATTCTCTACCATGGTATGTCTGTCGGTTTCATCCAGTCACCACGCAACAATACGCAAGAAACAAAGGCAAAAAAGTCATTTTCCGGTGCAGATGCCCCGTCGTTTTCCGCGATTATAGCGCTGAATATCACAGTAGCTCAAACTCCTTGGAGCGTATTTTCGAGAAGCAAAAGGAGTGCTTACAAACATGTTTCTCTTTTCTGTCTAGAGCAAGTGCCCGCCTTTCTGGAGTCGAAAAACATTATTACCATTCTATGACTCTGTTGCTTGGCAATGGTTCTAGTGGCCTGTGTCTTGTCTACACTGTTATAGGACCAATTAGTGATAATTAATTGCTTACAGGAATTGCTTACGTCTAGGCTGGAGCCAAAAGGCATACCTTTCTCCATCCTTTTTGCCGCATTAGCCCCTGATCCGTTGGTGGAAGTTCGCGCAGACTCATATTTTAATCCCGGCGCGAAACGCCAGCAACGGCCTTGTTTAAGCAACAGTGGTGACCCAGCCGACAGGCAAACAGCGCCAGAGGATCGGACCAAAAATGAAGGACGACCCAATTTTGAGAGAACTATACTGTGTTATACTCATACAAAGGCACTTATTCTTAATGCCACGTTCACGGCGTCAAAGAGCCTTCATAATGTGAAATTTTGACAGCCATTCCACGCAATAAACATAATGAGAAACGTATTTTAACGCCCATATACATACATCGATGCATGTGTAGAAAGTGATTCTGAGAGCAAATGGCCCCAAAAGCGACTCGACGACAGAGGGCCTAGCGGGTGAGAGTCGTTTATGTCGCTCGTTGCAAAGCGACAATGCTGCTGTCTGTTTATTTTTTGTCTGCCGCTCGACATGTTTTGAACTTTTGAATCATCATGAAATGTAGTGACAATAATATATTCTGCTGCACCAGGGAGATGTAGCAGTGTACCAGACGTGAGAAGTCGTCGTATAGGGAAATGAATCTTAGCTCTTAACAAAACCCATCCTTTCATTCAGAAGGCGTTGGGTAAGCTTTGATGGGCATAATGGAAGTTAACTTTTTCTATTTACTTTAATCTTGGTGTATAACTTCCACGTGTTCAACACGCCACACTAATCTGTGAAATTGAAGCGTTACAGCCTCTGTCTGTAATTCCATGAAAGTCGGCCAATTTTTTCCGTTCCATTGCCAGAGTATGGTTGGTTTCGCAGTTACCATACACCAGATAACTTCATAGCAGCAACTCAAAAAACTGCTTCCACTTGGTCTGCATTTTAAAAAAGTGCCAGTTCTCTGTAAAGTGGAACAACGTTAAGTGATCTTCCAAGAGCTATGTTTTTCCTGTACGAACCGCATGGTGGAGCGGGATGCTACACGAGTTGACAGTAATCGAGCCGCAATGCAAGGAGACATCAAAAAGGTGCACGCTCGCGGTTGTGTCGTTATAAATAAGCAAGTGATGTCAGCTCTTTTAATGACCAAGCTGATTTAAAGTGAAGGGTCATCCTTTAAAGGATTTCCACAGGACTCTACCTGGGTGAGCTTGAGTATGCTCTTCTTGCTATGGCATTTACAGTTGCATTGCAAATTTTTGTCTGAAGACAATGTTCTGGGATCGTTGATTGGAGTACACTGGCTATAAAACAAGGCTGACTAAAAAGAGCACATTCACTTGGCGTGTAGACTGCATCAAGTGCATGCATCCTTTTTAATCCGCCTTGTGTTATAACTAGCGCAATTCAACCAACGAGGTTAAACCAACTAGCCCGCCACCAGGGGTTATTCTGGCATGCTTTCTGCGATGAGCGGCTAACACAAATGTATTCTTGTTTTATGAGCAGAAGTTCCTTATGAAACAATTGCGGAATCTGCCTAAAGGCACTCTTTCTGGGCAAAAAAAATTATATGCGTTCAATAGCGATGTATGCTCTCAAGCTGCATCATCACAATCTTTTTATCAGATTTAACGTCACACTGCTCGTTAAATCAGTGAAAGCCGGATGCCATCGGGAGCATTTTGTTTATTCTCAGTAGCCACAACACAGGCACACGATTTGGTGCAATGGGACGCCAACAAATATCCTGTATAAAATCATAACCGCAAAATTCTAAAAACTCGCACACTTGAGAGTCCGGCCCGCTGATGCCTCGACGCATGCCACGATTAACTGCGGTGGTCTATAAATCCCCATATGCTGACGCGGTTACCTAGGAATCACACAGCTTCACTTGAACCCGACGTCCTCGCGTGGAGCTTTTCATAGCGGTTGTTTATCTCAATGAAATAACGTTTAGAACCGATGCACTTGCGGCGCGTGGCCTACCTTCGTAACGGTTTCTTTGATATTGATGTTTGGATTTTCTGGGTTAGGTCTGCTGCAGGGCACAGAACAGCCCTTTTGATAACATGTCAAGCAATTGTGTTTCACGGGGCACTGCAAATTTATTCTAAAAAGTTTACAGACAAGCAACGTCAAAGACAACGGGAATTGCAAGAATTACTTAATAATGCGCTAGCCGTCTCGCTCGGCATTGATTTCGATGACTGTACGTTTCCTTGTTCGCCCTTGAAGTACACGTAAACCTCGACAACTCTTTTTATTACGCACGCAGTCTTTTCCGAGTACCCCAGAGCAGAAGAAGTAATTAATCGTATCCGCAAAATGTGCGTAACCCGTGATTTTAGGACGTTTACGGTAACACTGGCCAGCAAACCACATTGCGTGCGGCAGATATCCTGGAGATGTCAGCAATCGACATTACAGATGTGCAGGAGATGTACGGTTGGGGTCGAAATTACATATATTCAACGTTGCTACAACTACAAAAACCCCATGTAAATCACACAAAGGATAACGTAGAATCTACCTCGTGGTACTTATTCTGGCCTCGCGGTACGCGATTCGACGGGGTCGATGCGTCTGCTATCCATAAAGATACCGGGTAAACATTAGAAGGATTAAAAAGGCAAAACTTTAATTAAGAATAAATGAAAAACAAGAAAAGGTTACAAGTGAAAAAAAATAAAGGTTCCTTCTTCTGCTCAGCTCCGTAAAAAAGTGGTGCCGGCTCGAGGGCTGGCAGCGGTAGACTGGTGGTCGTGGCGTCTCCGGACCCAGGCGCGGCCCAGCTCTTCGAAACGTAACTTAACACCTCGCCGGGGTTGTAAGACAGCGGGAGCAACTGGCCGAATTCCTTTTCCGGCCGTTTCCGCCTCCGAGAGGGAAGGAAAACCGCGCACGCACTGGCTCCAGAGCAAACACACAAAACACCCGTCCCCGGCTCGGAGAGGGAAGGAGAAGCACGAAGGAGATACACACGCACAAAAACAAACACAGAACACACTCGTTTTGCCCCTCCGAGGGGCACCGGCTGACTCGGACTTCAGAGTTTGTGCCCCCTTGCTGCGCGTCGAGAAAAGCGAGCAGAACACTCCCCGTCTGGTGTCAAGCCTGTTCGACACCACCGCTACTTGCAAGGCGAAAACAAGTGCACAACTTAGGTGATAGGTCTGGAGAAAGTGGTTGGGGTTTCGTTTCTCGCTTCAACAAGACATATTTTGTCGGAAGACTTTTCGTCATCATCGTTGTTCACTTGAGTGCGTGTGTAGCAGACTTGTTTCGGGGTAGTCTGAGAGTTTTCGTTTTCGAAGGCTGCATCTGAGAATTGGCTTGCTGGTGGATGAAAGGCTGTATCATGGTCGCCAGCTCCACTTAGAGGGCACTTCACAACTGCCTGGCACTGCTTCGCTGAGTGGTCTGTCGACTTACAAAAATGGAAACAGATTCCTCGTTGTATGAGGAATTCCGTTCGTTCAGCCAAGCCTTTCATGCGGAAGGGGCGGCACCCCGCGAAAGGGTGACGTCTCCTATGCAGGGGACACCACACATCCATATTGTGTTCATCATGCCGCTCAGTACGGGTGCCCGGTTTTCGTTGGTCCGTTGAGGAAGCCGAATCAACGTCTGTCTTCCGGGTACAGACAAAAGGGGTTCCATGAGGCGGCTTGGAGTCTTGGTTCACTCTTCGTGGGTTGGATGCAGCAGGAGCATCATTGCGGTTGGGCATGAAGCTAGGGTCGTTTCTCATGCTAGCCTCGTCCATGATGAATCTTGCGAAGAAAGAAAAAGCGGAAATGCGGTGTTGTTTTCCCTTTTGTATTTGGAGCCCACGGACATCCACTTTTCCTGAAGCCCAGGGGGCAGCTTTTAGACGATCGAGTTAACTCCACTGGCGGAATCAAGGTATTTGAGTCCCGCAAGATATGGATCTCGCTTTGCCACTTCAAGCTCGTGGAGCAAGTCCGAGAGTTTTTGCAGCCTCTCGTTGTCTCGGTGAGAGAGCTTTGGGAACTCCTCCAGCCTACTTAGCAACGCGTCTTCAACCACCTCAGGGCGCCCGTAGTTGTCGTCCAAACGTTACCAAACGACGTTCAAGCCCGCTGTGAAGTTGTCGACGTGCACCGATCTGAGCCTCTTGGCATGCGCTGATGAGTTCTGACCCAGCCACGTGATCAGGAGGTCAAGCTCTTCTTGAGAAGATAGATCGAAGCCACGGATCACCCCTTTAAATGACGATTTCCAAGCCCGATAGCTGTCAGGTTTGTCGTCAAATATGGCGAGGCCGGTGGAAACCAGATCCCTACGACACAGGTACCGCATGACGCCAGCCAACTCCACGCCTGCGTTCGGCGGGGCCAGATTTGGCGGCGGTGGCCGCTGATGGGCCTGCGAAGCCGACAAGTACTGGGGTTTTGAGTGGCTGTTACTACGGCGACCATCGCCAGGCACGGGGGGCGCGGGTACGAGATCCATGGCATGCAGACTTGCTTGTTCTGCGACATAACTCTCCGTGTGCTGCGCAACGTCTAGGGGAGGGAGTGAGCGGGCACACTCCCCGCCATCCTGCTCCGCCACTGCCTCCAAAACCACCGCCTGTGCCTCAGCAGCCGCAGCCTCCTTCTCGTGCTGAAGGAGTTCAAGTTCAGCGTCCAGCTTCGCCCTTTCAAGTTTCATAGCTGCCTCCTTTCGAACGAAAGAGGCTCTCGCTTGGGCGGCCTGTGCCTGTGCGCGTGCCTGCTCAGCAACCATGATTATCGTAGGCGAGTTCGTTCGCCGCGATCTCGAAGAAGTAACCCAGCGAGCGGATGACACCCGAGACATTGTCTCCTCTTTTCGACCGTTCTCCCTCTCGCCGTCTCGTTCGTCTTCGCTCTCGCGTAACCTTTTGCGGGCGGTAGCAACTCGGTCTGCGTCGACGGCCCTGTGCAGCTGCAGTTCGCTCAGGCTTTCAGCAGTGCTTGTCTTTAACAGGAACGCGGCGTACGTGTCACTGGTCTCTCGATATTGAAGGAACGTATCACGAAGCCTGGTTGTAGCCGCACCACTGTCAGCTGCATTAGCCCATGGAAACGTACTTAAAGCACTTTCCACATTTCTCCATGACACGTCGACTGTACGACAATGCCGTTCGCGGCTAGTCTCGTAATTTGCTTGAGCCTTGAGGGACAGCGTAGTGGCTCGTCGCGGTCTAGAGCTAGCTTCCCGTGGCTCGTCTTCTGTGGCGGAGCTCGTTTTTTCAGACTGACTGGTCAGCTTGTGTGGATCCATTAAGGCTTGCCGCCTCTTTCGCAGAGTACCCTCCATTCAATGGAAAATCACTTGCGTTGTATGCGAAGCTGACTAGTAGGTATCAAGGTGATCCTACCTTGCCGTTGGTTGCCCTTCCTGGGTCGTGGCCGCTGAACGTCGGGCTGTCCTTGCAGAAGGTGCTGTCATGGGCGAGCCGTCGACGGAAGGCTTTCCGTGGTGACGTAATCCTTTGCGTTGGCGGACCTGACGGTTGCGGCCGAAGCGGGAGACTTCACTTTTTTTACTATTCTGGCCTCGCGGTACTCGATTCGACGGGGTCGATGCGTCCGCTATCCATAAAGATAACGGGTAAACATTAGAAGGATTAAAAAGGCAAAACCTTAATTAAGAATAAATAAAAAACAAGTAAAGGTTACAAGTGAAAAAAAATAAAGGTTCCTTCTTCTGCTCAGCTCCGTAAAAAAGTGGTGCCTTCTCGAGGGCTGGCAGCGGTAGACTGGTGGTCGTGGCGTCTCCGGACCCAGGCGCGGCCCGGCTCTTCGAAACGTAACTTAACACCTCGCCGGGGTTGTAAGACAGCGGGAGAAACTGGCCGAATTTCTTTTCCGGCCGTTTCCGCCTCCGAGAGGGAAGGAGAACCGCGCACGCACTGGCTCCAGAGCAAACACACAAAACACCCGTCCCCGGCTCGGAGAGGGAAGGAGAAGCACGAAGGAGATACACACGCACAAAAACAAATACAGAACACACTCGTTTCCCCCTCCGAGGGACACCGGCTGACTCGGACTTCAGAGTTTGTGCCCCCTCGCTGCGCGTCGAGGAAAGCGAGCAGAACAGTACTTTTATGTGCTGTTTATGGGATGTTACCTTGGTGGTATACCTTATGGATATTGTAGTGGTGCGTATGCAAGACGTATATGTATGCCTAGTCTACATTATTTTGCTGTCTTTGGCCCATATATCCATGTCTTGTGTACGTCAGTATGACATGTTGAGATGAACATGTATGCATTTAATTTACATTCTTTATAGATTATTTGGAGCTTGGGCAGCCCCCTTTGCGAGGTTGCCTACATGTTGTGGGGACTTGTACTTCGAATATATGTCTTGCTAGCTATTCAGAGCACTGTATGCTGTTCCTTGGCACTTCGTTTCTGGAGTACTGTGTTCTCATTTTTGAAGTGCTTCCTATTGCATGAGGTCTCATATGTGAAGGGCCAAGCTGAACAAAGACACTTGCAGAAGCACACAAAGCACGGCTCTAAACAAGAAATGTCACATCAAGAGCAATAGTCAGTAACAGCAAAACAGTCCTGATCAGCACAAGTGCCGTTGACACTAAGCAAACCACACTGGTAACATTGAATTAATCCACACACCACGGCTATACAGGCATTTTGCATATAAACTATCAGAAAAGCAAACCAAAAATTAAACTGATCAAAATGACAGTCTTGCCCCAAGCTGACTGTAAATACGTGCAGCTGGGAAAAAGAAAGCTTTCAAAGTACACTCAAAATACAAAAGAGTTCAGGTAAAACAGTTTATATTGAGTTCAGAATTATGTAATACATTTTCTAAACACAACCACTTGAATTTTGATGCCTATCTGCCCTGGCTTAAAGGGTGCAGATTGTATAAATATAAGAATAGCACAAATTTCCATGACTACAAATAAGCCGCACACAGCAGAAAGATGGACAAAATTAGGAAACAAAAGAAACATGGAAACACACGGTGCAAGAACAAGATAGTTACGCAGCTTGAAATATCTCACACTAAGTGAAATGGATGGAAAACAACGCAAGAAAAGTGTGGAAACAGGAATGATTGAATGGTGGTTAC